>NC_135235.1:239355113-239955113 GCF_051348905.1 Ranitomeya variabilis
GTGATGCAGACACGTCCCACACGCTGAGGAGAGGCAATAACGTGATGCAGACACGTCCCACACGCTGAGGAGAGGCAATAACGTGATGCGGACACGTCTCACGCGCTGAGGAGAGGCAGTAACGTGACCTAGACACGTCCCACACGCTGAGGAGAGGCAATAACGTGATGCGGACACGTCTCACGCGCTGAGGAGAGGCAGTAACGTGACCTAGACACGTCCCACACGCTGAGGAGAGGCAATAGCGTTATCTGCACACGTCCCACACGCTGAGTAGAGGCAGTAACGTGATCTGGACACGTCCTACACCTTTTGCCATGCACGATGCCTATGCCGTGGCACGCCATGTCTGTGGTTCGTGGCTTCATCTCACCAGAGATCCACATTTTTTATACATTTCCATATCTCCCAACCGTCCCGGATCCCGCGGGACTGTCCTGATTTTGACAGTCAGCCCCGGGATCCCGGGCGGGACACTAATGTCCCGCACTACGTGCCTAGGGCAGGGACAATGCAGGGGGCGGCACCTGAGTAGCTTAGGTTTGTGGCTGTTTTTTTTTTTCTTATACATGCTGGGTCTCCTCCCGACCGATCACGCCCCTGATGCTGCATGTGTGTGTCGTGTGTGTGTGATGCTGCATTTGTGTGTGTGTCATGTGTGTATGAGGTGTCTGGTGTGTGTGATGGCTGGGTGTGTGTGTGATGGCTGGGTGTGTGTGTGATGGCTGGGTGTGTGTGTGATGGCTGGGTGTGTGTGTGTGATGGCTGGGTGTGTGTGATGGCTGGGTGTGTGTGTGATGGCTGGGTGCGTGTGTGTGTGTGATGGCTGCGTGTGTGTGTGTGATGGCTGCGTGTGTGTGTGTGATGGCTGCGCGTGTGTGTGTGATGGCTGCGTGTGTGTGTGACGGCTGCGTGTGTGTGTGATGGCTGCGTGTGTGATGGCTGCGTGTGTGTGTGATGGCTGTGTGTGATGGCTGCGTGTGTGATGAATTTGTGTCAAAGCTGCATGTTTGTGAGCTGCGTTTGTGATGCTGCGTGTGTATGTGTGATACTGTGTGTGTGATGCTGCATGTGAGTGAGCTGCGTGCGTGTGTGAGCTGTGTGTGCTGCGTGTGTGTGAGCCGTGTGTGTGAGCTGTGTGCGTGTGTGCTGCGTGCCTGTATGTCATTATACAGTATGGAGAACTGTGGCCATTATACAGTATGGAGCATCATGTGCGGTCATTATACAGTATGCAGCATCATGTGCAGCCAGCATACAGTATGGAGCATCATGTGCGGTCATTATACAGTATGGAGCATCATGAGCGGTCATTATACAGTATGGAGCATCATGTGCAGTCATTATACAGTATGGAGCATCATGTGCAGTCATTATACAGTATGCATGCGGTCATTATACAGTATGGAGCATCATGTGCGGCCATTATACGGTATGCATGCGGTCATTATACAGTATGGAGCGTCATGTGTGTTCATTATACAGTATGGAGCGTCATGTGTGTGGCCATTATACAGTATGGGGCATCATGTGCGGTCATTATACAGTATAGAGCATCATGTGCGGCCATTATACAGTATGGAGCATCATGTGCAGTCATTATACAGTATGAAGCATCATGTGCAGCCAGTATACAGTATGGATCATCATATGCGGTCATTATACAGTATGGAGCATCATGTGCGGTCATTATACAGTATGGAGCATCATGTGCGGCCAGTATACAGTATGGAGCATCATGTGCGTTCATTATACAGTATGGAGCATCATGTGCGGCCATTATACAGTATGGAGCATCATGTGCGGCCATTATACAGTATGGAGCATCATGTGCGTTCATTATACAGTATGGAGCATCATGTGCAGTCATACAGTATGGAGCATCATGTGCGGCCATTATACGGTATGCATGCGGTCATTATACAGTATGGAGCGTCATGTGTGTTCATTATACAGTATGGAGCGTCATGTGTGGCCATTATACAGTATGGGGTATCATGTGCGGTCATTATACAGTATGGAGCATCATGTGCGGCCATTATACAGTATGGAGCATCATGTGCAGTCATTATACAGTATGGAGCATCATGTGCGGTCATTATACAGTATGGAGAATCATGTGCGGCCAGTATACAGTATGGAGCATCATCTGCGGTCATTATACAATATGGAGCATCATGTGCGGTCATTATACAGTATGGAGCATCATGTGCGGCCATTATACAGTATGCATGCGGTCATTATACAGTATGGGGCATCATGTGTGGTCATTATACAGTATGGAGCACTATGTGGCCATTATACAGTATGGAGCATCATCTGCGGTCATTATACAATATGGAGCATCATGTGCGGTCATTATACAGTATGGAGCATCATGTGCGGCCATTATATAGTATGCATGCGGTCATTATACAGTATGGGGCATCATGTGTGGTCATTATACAGTATGGAGCGTCATGTGCGGCCATTATACAGTATGGAGCGTCATGTGTGGCCATTATACAGTATGGGGCATCATGTGTGGTCATTATACAGTATGGAGCACTGTGTGGCCATATTTTTTTGTTTATAACTATTGTATATGAAACAGTGTGATGGGCAGTGCTAAATGGGTGTGGTTGGGACGAGGATATGGGTGTGACTAATTATGAATGGGTGTGGTCAGAGGCGTGGCCTAAAATTTGCTGCGGCACGCATTGCGCACCGCAAACTTTGTCCCTTTCCCATCTTCAAAAGTTGGGAGGTATGCATTTCTTTAAATTGTTAGGGATCCAAATAAGGCTACGTTCACATTAGCGTTAAGCTAATGTGCGTCGGCGACGCATGCGTCATGCGCCCCTATACTTAACATGGGGGACGCATGCGGTTTTTTTTGTTGCGTTGTGCGACACATGCGTCTTTTTTGCCGCAAGCGTCGGACCAAGAAAACGCAACAAGTTGCATTTTTCTTGCGTCCGATTTTCGGCAAAAACCGACGCATGCGTCGCAAAACGCAGCGTTTTTGCGTGCGTTGTGCGTTGCGTCGCCGACGCAACGGCGCACAACGCTAGTGTGAACGTAGCCTAAGGTTGTGCCTAGCAACCAGTAACAGGAAGCAGAGCCGTACTGCGCATGCCCAGCTAAATTCATCCCCCACCTCCACCTCATTCAGTTTGGTAACTTATTGCGGCTGCGCAGAAATAGTACTGCGCAAGCGCGCCTCTGCGGCACAACTCGTTGCGGATTCATTCCACGCATGCGCGCTGTACTTAGACAATGTGGGGGGAGAGATGGGTCAGTCAGTGAAAGCTTCTGGAACAGCGGAGGCAGCGGCTGTGAGAGCGCAGGGTTCCGCGGTGACCGGTCCGGGAGTCTCCTGTGGATCACTAATAAAGTGTCGGTGTGTTGTAGTGAGGTCCTCCGCTGTAGGCTGGAGTCACGGCGTGCGGGCGGCTGTGGAGCTGTGCAGTCCGGGATACGAGCTCTTCTGTGGACGGATAACGGAGCCTCGGTAGATAGGACGTGCTCGGTGGCTGCTGCTCAGTTTGTGTCTTGTCTTTCTATTTGTCGCCGCCATTTTATGAGCCGAGCGCCTCCATTTTGAGAGGCGCCTGGCGTGAGGGCGGCGCATGCGCACAATATCGCTGAGCGGTTGGCCAGTTTCCCGCCTGTTTTTTTTCTGTGGGGAGAAAAGAAGAGACTGAGTGAGAATAGTGTCAGTCCTGTCAGCAGACGTCATGGCGGCTGTGAGTTGATTTTCCTGTCACAGACCGTACCCAGTGTGTAGATATGACTATAATCTGTTGTGTGACCAGGTGATAACATTGCTGTAGCAACCGTGAGCGTAGAACTACAACTCCCAGCACACTCCGACCACTGTACTATGGCTGTAGTACTACAACTCCCAGCACGTCCCCATCACTGCACTAGGGCTGTAGTACTACAACTCCCAGCACGTCCCCATCAGTGTACTAGGTATATGTAGCACTACAACTCCCAGTACGTCCCCATCACTGCACTAGGTATGTAGTACTACAACTCCCAGCACGTCCTGACCACTGCACTAGGTATATAGAACTACAGCTCCCAGCACGTCGTGACCACTGCACTAGGTATATAGAACTACAACTCCCAGTACGACCCCTTCAGCCAGACTGGGTGGGTATTTTTCCGTTCCTGCTCCCATGACTCTTCCTTCCTCTTGATGATGCTGAGCTCTTGTCGTTAGTAATTTTACATTATAGTGTCCTGGAGAGTAAAGGTACCGTCACACTAAACGATATCGCTAGCGATCCGTGACGTTGCAGCGTCCTCGCTAGCGATATCGTTTAGTTTGACACGCAGCAGCGATCAGGATCCTGCTGTGATGTCGCTGGTCGCTGAATAAAGTCCAGAACTTTAAGAAGCCCGGCGACCTGGAGGAAGCGTGGTGGACCTGTAGGAATCCCAGCGACCTGTAGGAATCCCGGCGACCTGTAGGAATCCCGGCGACCTGGAGGAATGCCAGCGATCTGGAGGAAGCCCGGCCACCTGGAGGAGTCCTACTGACCTGGAGGAAGCGTGGTGGACCTGGAGGAAGCAGTGTGTCTCTGTGATTCTAGGATCAGCGATGAGAAACAAAGATTTATTTTATAATTTTTATTCTATTGTTTAAAACAAAATTTGAAAGAAGAATAGAAATGCTTATTTTCCGCCCGCTGCCACGTCTTCATTGTGCTGATCTTCTGCGCCCGGAGCGGACTTTTATTGCCGCCAGTCTGGGATAGATGTGTTTTTATTGTTTTGCTATAGTGCGGTGACCGAAAACCAGCAATAGTTTTTCCTTTTTAGACATTAACATACAGTGTGAATGGTTGTATATTGTGGTCTTTTACAGATGCGACATGACAAATATGTTTACTTTTCATGAGGCGACTTACATTTATATAATATAATCCCTTTATTATTCCTTTTCTGGCTCCTGAACCTGCGATCGTCTGTGCTGTTTACAGACACCCCGCAGAATAGCGTGAAAACAACGGCCTCCTCCAGCACTGAGCGTCACAGGACATTCAATATGGCGGTTACGGAGGTGTTCAATGGACATCCAGCTGCCATGGTAACCCATTGGTCCCCATTATCACGTGACTAGATGGTGGCCCGATTCTAACGCATCGGTATTCTAGAATATGTACTGTATGTAGTTTATTTATGAAGCTTTCAGAATAATGCAATGAATACACAGGATTCGGCCGGGCGCGACCAATTACCGAAGCGTGGTTCAAATCCGGCACCAATTCGCGGCCGAACTGCTTCTGTCGCTGATTGATCGCGGCTGGCCGCGACCAATCAGTTAAGCAGGGCCGGTTCCAGGTTTTTGAGGGCCTCGGGCAAAAGAGTCTCACAGCCCACGTAGTATATAGCACAGCTACGTAACATATAACAGCCCACGGAGTATATAGCACAGCCACGTAGTATATAGCACAGCTACGTAGTATATAACAGCTACGTAGTATATAGCACAGCTGCGTAATATATAACAGCCCACGTAGTATATAGCACAGCCCATGCAGTATATAGCAGCCCACATAGTATATAGCAATGTGAGCATCATATCCCTGTTTAAAAAATAAGTAAATTAGCGATGCTCCTCGCGACGCTCCAGTCCCAGTAATGCCTTGCAGCAATAACACATGATGTGCGGTCTCACGAGACCGCTACGTCATTGCCGCAATGCATTCTTGGAACCGGAGCGTCGTGAGGAGCGAGAAAGGCTGCCGCGGATGCTGGAAGGTGAGAATATAATGATTTTTTTTTTATTATTATTATTTTTAACATGTTTTTACTATTGATGCTGCATAGGCAGCATCAATAGTAAAAAGTTGGTCACACTTACAGGGGTAATGGCAGCGTTAACGGACTGCTAAAATGATCTGTGGGCACTGACTGGAGGGGAGTAGGGAAGGGCCAATTCGCGGCCAGACTGTGCCCAGCCGGCTGCGACCAATCAGCGACACGCGATTTCTGTGACAGAGAAACAGATGGAAGTGGACCTTAGACAATTATATATATTGGGGCAAATGGAGGCCCATTTACATCCCGCTGACATATTGATAGAATGGTGCTGGTTCCAGACTCCCACCACTCAATTTCCCCCCTCACACACAACCTGAGATGAAAATGTACATCAGATCATTACGGAAGGAAAAAAAATTGTGCTGATTAGGGAGCGCAGACTTTAGTGAACAGGCCCCGACCCCTCCATTTTTGCGAATGTTGGGTACAATTTTTTTTTCTTGTTGTAAAATCAGTTCAAGACAGGAAGAAAGACTTTAAAAAATATATATATATATATATATATATATATAATCTGCAATCAATTCATGCAATTCAGCAACAATAATACAAGAGAAACCCCCTCCCCCCAACAAATGATGAATGTGGGCCACTGGTGGAGCGATGGCGGCGGTCTGGTGTGTTCCAGAGATGTGTTCTCTCACCTGTGGAGGAGATTTATCGTTTCTCATTATTAGCACCGATCTCCACCATTACATTTGACTTCAGCGCTGAGCAGAACCACCACCTGGTGCCACAATTTCAGTCCCTCTGCAGGTACCACGGCACCCAGGATCCCAGTGAAGGCTGCGGCGCATCTCTGCCATCTTTGTTCTTCTATAGACTGGGTTCCATACACGATGGTTATTTCTTCTATTTTCTGCATTACCAGGATTAAATGATTGCAACTTCATCTCTAATATGTGCAGTAAAAATAGTAAAAGAAAATAAATGTTTGTGGGGTTTCTTTTAGATTTAAATGATACAAGTCTAAAAGTTTGTATCGCCACCTCTCCCTAGTTCAAAGATAAAGAATAAAAAATAGATTTGCAATATTGCCACATTAGAAGCTCAATATGTGTAAGATGTGAGAGAAAAGTAGTAGCTGCAGATTGGCCGTATTTCAATCCCCCCCCCCCCAAAACAAAAAAAAAAATCCAGTAAAACGTGACCTTGACCGCCTTATGTGCCCCATATTGGTTCCAATGAAAGCGTCAGCTTGCTGCACACAAAAAAAACCAATCCCTCGCACAGCGTTGTGGGTCTCAGAAAATGACAACACACAAATGTTTTTACTTTTACAAAGTTACGATTTATTTAAAAAAAACTCCAAAAATACTTTTAAGATTTTTCAAACCTGAAAATTGAAATATTACCATAAAATTAAATCCTAAAGCCCAGGAGTCAGATCCGTCCCTGACACTGGGAACATGGCGTCCCTGACACTGGGAACATGGCGACCCTGATGGATGATTGTACTGGGAATTGGTCCAGTGATTGATCAGTTTTATTAATGATTTCCGCAGTTGATCACAACGCGGTTTATTAATTTCTTGCAGGATTTACCGCTTACTTTTCAGGACCTCAGTCCAGTTGGCCGCTCTACGCGCCGCTGCCCACAGTTTTTCTCCTGCAGTCCCGGATCTGTGAGGAGCAGTGACTGGTGGTTGCATAAATCACATGTATCAGGATGTGTGACGTTTCTCATGCTCCGGGGGAGGGACATTTCAGGTTAGTTTTGCATTCATGCTTCAGTTGTGGTTGGGGTCTAAGGGGTAACGTTTCTCCTTATGGAGAGTGACATACCAGCTGGCTTGTCAAGGTAAGGAGGCTTATTCGCCGTGCAATGCTCCTCTGGGAAATTAAATATGCAAATTGCCTCTTCTGAGAAAAAGAGGACTTAATTCTATAGCGCCACCAAACACAGTGTCTGCGAATTGAGATACTGATTTGGCTTTTATCCTAAGTCATATTGCACGACTCGTTAAAGGGTTGATTGTGACTTGTAGGATCGCTACTTCCAACAGGTGGCGCTATTCAGTTGTGGTTGACTTTCTACAGTGTGTGAATTAACCCTTACATCTGTGAGTAGAGCATAAGGCCATGTGCACATGTTGTGTATCCGCAACGTTTGTTACGCACAGATTTGCACCAAATCTTCAAAGAGTGCTCAGGCAATGTTAATCAATGGGAATCCAGAATTGGTGTGCACATGCTGCGGAAAATTCTACACTGATTCGCAGCATTTTATTTTCTGCAACATGTCAATTCTTTTTGCGGATCTGCAGCGTTTCTGCACCCATTGACTTACATTAAGTCAGTCAAATCAGCAGCTAAACCGCAGGTGTAAAAAGGGCTGCGGATTTACGTGTCAAAAACGCTGCAGAAAGGAAGGAGGAGTGTGAGCGGAGAATATGTGCGGCTCTGTCTGCGGGTGTCTGTGTGGGTGTTTACGGGAGTCTGCGTGCGGGTCTGTGTGTATGTCTACAGGTGACTGTAGCCAGGCATTGTCTGATGGGACTACTGCTCCCATCTGGCTATGTCTGCTGTCACATATAACCGTGATGATGGGGCAGTAGTCCCATTATCCGGCAACTGTGTTCAAGTGTAAAAAACAAAACACATTTACATATCACATACAACATTCATACTCACGAAACACCTAATTCTCTGACACTCAATCTCCTGCAATAAAAATAAAATAATAAACCACCATATTTACCTTTCCGCTGTCGTCCATTTAACCCCTTAAGCCCCGAGGGTGGTTTGCACGTTAATGACCGGGCCAATTTTTACAATTCTGACCACTGTCCCTTTATGAGGTTATAACTCTGGAACGCTTCAACGGATCTTGGCGATTCTGACATTGTTTTCTCGTGACATATTGTACTTCATGTTAGTGGTAAAATTTCTTCGATATAACTTGCGTTTATTTGTGAAAAAAACGAATATTTGGCGAAAATTTTGAAAATTTCGCAATTTTCCAACTTTGAATTTTTATGCCCTTAAATCACAGACATATGTCACACAAAATACTTAATAAATAACATTTCCCACATGTCTACTTTACATCAGCACAATTTTGGAACCAAATTTTTTTTTTGTGACGGAGTTATAAGGGTTAAAAGTTGACCAGCAATTTCTCATTTTTACAACACCATTTTTTTTTAGGGACCACATCTCATTTGAAGTCATTTTGACGGGTCTATATGATAGAAAATACCCAAGTGTGACACCATTCTAAAAACTGCACCCCTCAAGGTACTCAAAACCACTTTCAAGAAGTTTATTAACCCTTCAGGTGTTTCACAGGAATTTTTGGAATGTTTAAATAAAAATGAACATTTAACTTTTTTTCACACAAAATTTATTTCAGCTCCAATTTGTTTTATTTTACCAAGGGTAACAGGAGAAAATAGACCCCAAAAGTTGTTGTACAATTTGTCCTGAGTACGGTGATACCCCATATGTGGGGGTAAACCACAGTTTGGGCGCATGGCAGAGCTTGGAAGCAAAGGAGCGCCATTTGACTTTTCAATGCAAAATTGACTGGAATTGAGATGGGACGCCATGTTGCATTTGGAGAGCCCCTGATGTGCCTAAACATTGAAACCCCCCACAAGTGACACCATTTTGGAAAGTAGACCCCCTAAGGAACTTATCTAGATGTGTGGTGAGCACTTTGACCCAACAAGTGCTTTACAGAAGTTTATAATGCAGAGCCGTAAAAATAAAAAATCATATTTTTTCACAAAAATGATCTTTTCACCCCCAATTTTTTATTTTCCCAAGGGTGAGAGAAGAAATTGGACCCCAAAAATTGTTGTGCAATTTGTCCTGAGTACACTGATACCCCATATGTGGGTGTAAACCATTGTTTGGGCGCAGGGCAGAGCTCAGAAGGGAAGGAGCGCCATTTGACTTTTCAATGCAAAATTGACTGGAATTGAGATGGGACGCCATGTTGCGTTTGGAGAGCCCCTAATGTGCCTAAACATTGAAACCCCCCACGAGTGACACCATTTTGGAAAGTAGACCCCTTAAGGAACTTATCTAGATGTGTGTTGAGCACTTTGACCCAACAAGTGCTTCACAGAAGTTTATAATGCAGAGCCGTAAAAATAAAAAATCATATTTTTTCACAAAAATGATCTTTTCACCCCCATTTTTTTATTTCCCCAAGGGTAAGAGAAGAAATTAGACCACAAAAGTTGTTGTGCAATTTGTCCTGAGTACGACGATACCCCATATGTGGGTGTAAACCATTGTTTGGGCGCATAGCAGAGCTCAGAAGGGAAGAAGCGCTATTTTACTTTTCAATGCAAAATTGACTGGAATTAAGATGGGATGCCATGTTGCGTTTGGAGAGCCCCTGATGTGCCTAAACATTAAACCCCCCCACAAGTGACACCATTTTGGAAAGTAGACCCCCTAAGGAACTTATCTAGATGTGTTTTGAGAGCTTTGAACCCCCAAGTGTTTCGCTACAGTTTATAACGCAGAGCCGTGAAAATAAAAATTATTTTTTTTTTTCACAAAAATGATTTTTTAGCCCCCAGTTTTGTATTTTCACAAGGGTATCAGGATAAATTGGACCCCAAAAGTTGTTGTCCAATTTGTCTGGAGTACGCTGATACCCCATTTGTGGGGAGGGACCACTGTTTGGGCGCATGACAGAGCTCGGAAGGGAAGGAGCGCCATTTGGAATGCAGACTTAAATGGATTGGTCTGCAGGCGTCACGTTGCATTTGCAGAGCCCCTGATGTACCCAAACAGTACAAACCCCCCACAAGTGACCCCATATTGGAAACTAGACCCCCCAAGGAACTTATCTAGATGTGTTGTGAGAACTTTGAACCCCCAAGTGTTTCACTACAGTTTATAACGCAGAGCCGTGAAAATAATTTTTTATTTTTTTTTTTCACAAAAATGAAATTTAGCCCCCAGTTTTCTATTTTCACAAGGGTATCAGGATAAATTGGACCCTAAAAGTTGTTGTCCAATTTGTCCTGAGTACGCTGATACCCCCTATGTGGGGGGGAACCACTGTTTGGGCGCATGACAGAGCTCGGAAGGGAAGGAGCGCCATTTGGAATTCAGACTTAAATGGATTGGTCTGCAGGCGTCACGTTTCATTTGCAGAGCCCCTGATGTACCCAAACAGTACAAACCCCCCACAAGTGACCCCATATTGGAAACTAGACCCCCCAAGGAACTTATCTAGATGTGTTGTGAGAACTTTGAACCCCCAAGTGTTTCACTACAGTTTATAACGCAGAGCCGTGAAAATAAAAATTATTTTTCTTTTTCACAAAAATGATTTTTTAGCCCCCAGTTTTGTATTTTCACAAGGGTATCAGGATAAATTGGACCCTAAAAGTTGTTGTCCAATTTGTCCTGAGTACGCTGATACCCCCTATGTGGGGGGGAACCACTGTTTGGGCGCATGACAGAGCTCGGAAGGGAAGGAGCGCCATTTGGAATGCAGACTTAAATGGATTGGTCTGCAGGCGTCACGTTGCATTTGCAGAGCCCCTGATGTACCCAAACAGTACAAACCCCCCACAAGTGACCCCATATTGGAAACTAGACCCCCCAAGGAACTTATCTAGATGTGTTGTGAGAACTTTGAACCCCCAAGTGTTTCACTACAGTTTATAACGCAGAGCCGTGAAAATAAAAATTATTTTTCTTTTTCACAAAAATGATTTTTTAGCCCCCAGTTTTGTATTTTCACAAGGGTATCAGGATAAATTGGACCCTAAAAGTTGTTGTCCAATTTGTCCTGAGTATGCTGATACCCCCTATGTGGGGGGGAACCACTGTTTGGGCGCATGACAGAGCTCGGAAGGGAAGGAGCGCCATTTGGAATGCAGACTTAAATGGATTGGTCTGCAGGCGTCACGTTGCATTTGCAGAGCCCCTGATGTACCCAAATAGTACAAACCCCCCACAAGTGACCCCATATTGGAAACTAGACCTCCCAAGGAACTTATCTAGATGTGTTGTGAGAACTTTGAACCCCCAAGTGTTTCACTACAGTTTACAACGCAGAGCCGTGAAAATAAAACATATTTTTTTTCCCACAAAAATGATTTTTAGCCCCCCAAATTTTTATTTTCCCAAGGATAACAAGAGAACTTGGACCCCAGAAGTTGTTGTTCAATTTGTCCCTAGTACGCTGATACCCCATATGTTGGGGTAAACCCCTTTTTGGACGCACGGGAGAGCTCGGAAGGGAAGAAGCACTGTTTTACTTTTTCAACGCAGAATTGGCTGGAATTGAGATTGGACGCCATGTCGCGTTTGGAGAGCCCCTGATGTGCCTGAACAGTGGAAACTCCCCAATTCTACCTGAAACCCTACCCCTAACCGTTTACTGAACATTTTCTGACAGTCATAAGTGCCACGTATATAAGTGCCACGCATATAAGTGCCACGCATATAAGTGCCACGCATTTAAGTGCCACGTATTTAAGTGCCACGTATTTAAGTGCCACGATATTTCAGTGCCACGTATTTCAGTGCCACGTATTTCAGGCACTGAAAAATACGTGGCACGTAAATACTTCAGTGCCACGATATTTCAGTGCCACGATATTTCAGTGCCACGTATTTCAGTGCCACGTATTTCAGGCACTGAAAAATACGTGGCACGTAAATACGTGGCACGTAAATACGTGGCACTTAAATACGTGGCACTTAAATACGTGGCACTTAAATACGTGGCCACTGAAATATCGTGGCACTTATACGTATATAAACGTATATTTCAGTGCCACGTATTTCAGTGCCACGTATTTCAGGTTAGGGGTAGGGTTAGGGTTTTTTGTTTTTTTCTTGTTTTCTTGTGTTTTTCTATAAAAACGCATGCGTTTTACCGCGTTTACATGCATTTTTTCACACATGCGGTTTTTTTAAAAAACGCATGCAGATAAAAACGCAAGTGTGAAACCAGACTAAAAGACGCTTTTTATAGCAAAAAAGTTTTTGCGTCTCCACATTTTGAGACCTATAATTTTTCCACATTTTGGTCCACAGAGTCATGTGAGGTCTTGTTTTTTGCGGGACGAGTTGACGTTTTTATTGGTAACATTTTCGGACACGTGACCATTTTTTATCACTTTTTATTCCGATTTTTGTGAGGCAGAATAACCAAAAACCAGCTATTCATGAATTTCTTTTGGGAGAGGCGTTTATACCGTTCTGCGCTTGGTAAAATTGATAAAGCAGTTTTATTCGTCGGGTCAGTACGATTACAGCGATACCTCATTTATATCATTTTTTTATGTTTTGACGCTTTTATACGATAAAAACTATTTTATAGAAAAAATAATTATTTTGGCATCGCTTTATTCTGAGGACTATAACTTTTTTATTTTTTTGCTGATGATGCTGTATGGCGGCTCGTTTTTTGCGGGACAAGATGACGTTTTCAGCGGTAACATGGTTATTTATATCCGTCTTTTTGATCGCGTGTTATTCCACTTTTTGTTCGGCGGTATGGTAATAAAGCGTTGTTTTTTGCCTCGTTTTTTTTTTTTTTTTCTTACGGTGTTTACTGAAGGGGTTAACTAGTGGGCCAGTTTTATAGGTTGGGTCGTTACGGACGCGGCGATACTAAATATGTGTACTTTTATTGTTTTTGTTTGTTTTTTTTAGATAAAGAAATGTATTTATGGGAATAATATTTTTTTTTAATTATTATTTATTTAGGAATTATTATTTTTTTTTTTTTACACATGTGGAAATTTTTTTTTTTACTTTTTTACTTTGTCCCAGGGGGGGACATCACAGATCGCAGATCTGATAGTGTGCACAGCACTCTATCAGATCTGCGATCATACTTTCATCGGAGCAGGCTGCAGCTTTCATCTGCAGCCTGCTCCGACCCGGAAGTGCTCCCTGCAGGACCCGGATACAGCCCCTCGGCCATTTTGGATCCGGGGCCTGCAGGGAGAAGACGTTCGGTACGAGGTGAGTACATCACCTTGTACCGATCGTCTCAGGGAAGCCCGCAGGGAGCCCCCTCCCTGCGCGATGCTTCCCTGTACCGCCGGTACACCGCGATCATGTTTGATCGCGGTGTGCCGGGGGTTAATGTGCCGGGGGCGGTCCGTGATCGCTCCTGGCACATAGTGCCGGATGTCAGCTGCGATATGCAGCCGACACCCGGCCGCGATCGGCCGCGCTCCCCCCGTGAGCGCGGCCGATCGCGTATGACGTACTATACCGTCACCGGGAATTAAGGCCCACCCCACCTCGACGGTATAGTACGTCATATGGGATTAAGGGGTTAATATCAATTGTACCACAACTATCTCACATGCAAAACAGTCACATCGGGAGATGTGACCTCGCTACACGGCTCGGGTGATAGTGACAGGAGGTAATCCTCCTGCGGTGTATCACTGCGCCGCCGTCAGAAAGTTCACCGGAGTTCGTGCTGTCACTTGCGGCTCCGTTGCGTGAGGAAATTCTCACGCAGCGGTGCCGCAAGTGAGAACATGAACTCTATCGCCGGAGGCCGGGTAGAATGGTCACATCTACTAATGTGACTGTTCTACACGTGAAATCGTCATGGGACACTTGTTATTAAATGGATTACGGCGGACAGGGAGTATTTGTGTTGGTTTATTTTTGTTGCAGGAGATCGAGGGAGTCTGGGATTAGGCGATGCAGTAAGTATGGTTAATTAAGATTAATAAAGAATTTTATTCTGGCTATGTGTTTATTGACAATATAACTATAGGATTAGTAATGGATAGGTGTCTTATAGAAGCCCCTCCATTACTAAGCCATGGGCTTGATGTCACCTGACAATACAAAGGTGACATCAACCCCATAAATAGTACTCCACTTGCCTCCACTACAGGGCAAGTGAGAAGAGCGAGGCTACAGTGCCTTTCAATCTTATCCCACATATCATGCTTCAAACATGCCACACATGAGTAAGTTACTGTCTGCATTGAAAAAGGGAATGACTGCACTAATTCCCTCACCTGGACCCGTTGAAGAGGTAACAAGTGAAACGGCCGCTGTCCATTCCTGCACTCGCCATGTTCCTCTCAAGCTTGGTTTCCAGACTCAAATGCCTACACCCTAGAGGTGAAATGAAGGATTTTTTGAGACTTTCTGCCACATGGTGAGTGCTGCAATTTTTTTCTTCTAAGTATTTGCAAGGATATGTTTAAATGCTGAGCGCCATAATATTGTGGCATGTGCTGAAGGAATTCAGTTAAATAGTGGACCATTAGTTAAGGCTAGTTTCACACTAGTGTTTACCTGATCTGCGGCAGGCTGCGGACTTCCTCCGTGAAGCCCCGGAGATTTGTCTTCCAACAAGACAATGATCCAGTCAGAGTCCAGACCTCAATCCAATCGAGAATCTGTGGAAAGAACTGAAAACTGCTGTTCATAAACGATCTGTCACAGGAGACCTAGGTAGGAAAGAGCTAATAACCCGGGCCCCTGCGATTTCCCTCAGACTAGGGAAACCCTGACTGACCCTCTCCCAGAGTTTACACTGATGGTGTGCATGTCTGGGCCTCCACCCTCGCCCTATCTCCTGTTTCAACCCTAGGCTGAAACCATCACACCCCCCCCCCCCCACCAGTGAAGAGACCACACTCCAATACCCACAGTTAGCACAGACAAGGATAACGGAAAAATAAGCACCACGCCGCAGTCACTCAGGAATACACTATAAATGCAAAGGGCAAAACAAATACAAATATGGGAAGGAGAAAATAAGACAAAGGGAAATACACCACCAGCAACGATACTCCAACTAATAAGCTCACCACTCCAGACCGAGATAACCACGCACAAGACAGAAGCTATAATCGGCGACGCCCAATGTTCGGGAGAACTATTTAAAGGCAGTGGGCATGGCCCAGCTTCCAATCCGAGCACCAGGTAAATTAACCCCGGACCAGCTAGATAAAATCTAGCCGACACCAATGAGCGCATAGTGGACAAAAGCGGAATTACCGCTGTCTGTCGGACGACCTGGTCTTAACAGCGTCCGACATGACAGTACCCCGCCTTCTACGAGGAACCCCAGGGCCCTCACGGCTTATAGGACCCGGCTTGTCCGGATGGCGGCGGTAAAACAACCTGATCAGCCTATCTGCATGAACGTCCGAGGCTGGTACCCAGGACCTCTCCTCAGGCCCATAACCACGCCAGTGTACCAAGTACTGTAAAGTGCGGCGCACTACACGAGAGTCAACCACCTTGGAGACTTCAAATTACCATCCACCAAGACTGGAGAAGGCATTGGTGTCGCGTCCACAAGATCCACAACCTTCTTTAACAACGATCTGTGGAACACGTTGTGTATTTTATACACCGTAGGAAGCTCCAACCGGTACGCTACTGGATTAACCCCTTCACCCCCAAGGGTGGTTTGCACGTTATGGACCGGGCCAATTTTTACAATTCTGACCACTGTCCCTTTATGAGGTTATAACTCTGGAACGCTTCAACAGATCCCGGTGATTCTGACACTGTTTTCTCGTGACATATTGTACTTCATTATAGTGTTAACATTTCTTTGATATTACCTGCGTTTATTTGTGAAAAAAACGGAAATTTGGCGAAAATTTTGCAATTTTCCAACTTTGAATTTTTATGCAATTAAATCACAGTGATATGTCACACAAAATACTTAATAAGTAACATTTCCCACATGTCTACTTTACATCAGCACAATTTTGGAACCAAAATTTTTTTTTCGTTAGGGAGTTATAAGGGTTAAAAGTTGACCAGCAATTTCTAATTTTTACAACACCATTTTTTTTTAGGGACCACATCTCATTTGAAGTCATTTTGAGGGGTCTATATGATAGAAAATACCCAAGTGTGACACCATTCTAAAAACTGCACCCCTCAAGGTGCTCAAAACCACATTCAAGAAGTTTATTAACCCTTCAGGTGTTTCACAGGAATTTTTGGAATGTTTAAATAAAAATGAACATTTAACTTTTTTTCACACAAAATTTACTTCAGCTCCAATTTGTTTTATTTTACCAAGGGTAACAGGAGAAAATGGACCCCAAATGATGTTGTACAATTTGTCCTGAGTACGCCGATACCCTATATGTGGGGGTAAACCACTGTTTGGGCGCATGACAGAGCTCGGAAGCGAAGGAGCGCCATTTGACTTTTCAATGCAAAATTGACTGGAATTGAGATGGGACGCCATGTTGCCTTTGGAGAGCCACTAATGTGCCTAAACATTGAAACCCCCCACAAGTGACACCAATTTGGAAAGTAGACCCCCTAAGGAACTTATCTAGAGGTGTGGTGAGCACTTTGACCCACCAAGTGCTTCACAGAAGTTTATAATGCAGAACCGTAAAAATAAAAAATCGTATTTTTTCACAAAAATGATCTTTTCACCCCCAATTTTTTATTTTCCCAAGGGTAAGAGAAGAAATTGGACCCCAAAAGTTGTTGTACAATTTGTCTTGAGTACGCTGATACCGCATATGTGGGGGTAAACCACTGTTTGGGCGCATGACAGAGCTCGGAAGGGAAGGAGCGCAGTTTGACTTTTCAATGCAAAATTGACAGGAATTGAGATGGGACGCCATGTTGCGTTTGGAGAGCCACTGATGTGCCTAAACATTGAAACCCCCCACAAGTGACACCATTTTGGAAAGTAGACCCCCTAAGGAACTTATCTAGAGGTGTAGTGAGCACTTTGACCCACCAAGTGCTTCACAGAAGTTTATAATGCAGAGCCGTAAAAATAAAACAAAAATTTTTTCCCACAAAAATTATTTTTTAGCCCCCAGTTTTGTATTTTCCCGAGGGTAACAGGAGAAATTGGACCCCAAAAGTTGTCCAATTTGTCTTTAGTACGCTGATAACCCATATGTGGGGGGGAACCACTGTTTGGGCGCATGGGAGGGCTCGGAAGGGAGGAGCGCCATTTTGAATGCAGACTTAGATGGAATGGTCTGCAGGCGTCACATTGCATTTGCAGAGCCCCTAATGTACCTAAACAGTAAAAAAAAACCACAAGTGACACCATTTTGGAAAGTAGACCCCCTAAGCAACTCATCTAGATGTATTGTGAGAGTTTTGAACCCTCAAGTGTTTCACTACAGTTTATAACGCATAGCCGTGAAAATAAAAAATTTCCTCCAAAAATTATTTTTTAGCCCCCAGTTTTGTATTTTCCCAAGGGTAACAGGAGAAATTGGACCCCAAAAGTTGTTGTCCAATTTGTCTTGAGTACGCTGATACCCAATATGTGGGGGGAACCACCGTTTGGGCGCATGGGAGGGCTCGGAAGGGAAGGAGCGCCATTTGGAATGCAGACTTAGATGGAATGGTCTGCAGGCGTCACATTGCGTTTGCAGAGGCCCTAATGTACCTAAACAGTAGAAAACCCCCACAAGTGACACCATTTTGGAAAGTAGACCCCCTAAGCAACTCATCTAGATGTACTGTGAGAGTTTTGAACCCTCAAGTGTTTCACTACAGTTTATAACGCATAGCCGTGAAAATAAAAAAATAACAAATTTCCCCAAAAAATTATTTTTCTGCCCCCAGTTTTGTATTTTCCCAAGGGTAACAGGAGAAATTGGACCCCAAAAGTTGTTCTCCAATTTGTTCCGAGTATGCTGATACCCCATATGTGGGGGTAAACCACTGTTTGGGCGCACGGGAGAGCTCGGAAGGGAAGGAGCACTGTTTTACTTTTTCAACGCAGAATTGGCTGAAATTGACATCGGACGCCATGTCGCGGTTGGAGAGCCCCTGATGTGCCTAAACAGTGGAAACCCCCCAATTATAGCTGTAACCCTAACCACACCTCTAACCCAGACACACCCCTAACCCTAATCCCAACCCTATTCCCAACCGTAAATGTAATCCTAACCCTAACTTTAGCCCCAACCCTAACTGTAGCCTTAACCCTAGCCCTAACCCTAGCCCCAACCCTAGCCCTAACCCTAGCCCTAACCCTAGCCCTAATGGTAAAATGGAAATAAATACATTTTTTTATTTTTCCCTAACTAAGGGGGTGATGAAGGGGGGTTTGATTTACTTTTATAGCGGGTTTTTTAGCGGATTTTTATGATTGGCAGCCGTCACACACTGAAAGAAGCTTTTTATTACAAAAAAATATTTTTTGCGTTACCACATCTTGAGAGCTATAATTTTTCCATATTTGAATCCACAGAGTCATGTGAGGTCTTGTTTTTCGCGCGACGAGTTGACGTTTTTATTGGTAACATGCTCGGGCACGGGAGATTTTTTGATCGCTTTTTATTCCGATTTTTGTGAGGCAGAATGACCAAAAACCAGCTATTCATGAATTTCTTTTGGGGGAGGCGTTTATACCGTTCCGCGTTTGGTAAAATTGATGAAGCAGTTTTATTCTTCGGGTCAGTATGATTACAGCGATACCTCATTTCTATCATTTTTTTTATGTTTTGGCGCTTTTATACGATAAAAACTATTTTATAGAAAAAATAATTATTTTGGCATCGCTTTATTCTGAGGACTATAACTTTTTTATTTTTTCGCTGATGATGCTATATGGCGGCTCGTTTTTTGCGGGACAAGATGACGTTTTCAGCGGTACCATGGTTATTTATATCCGTCTTTTTGATCGCTCGTTATTCTACTTTTTGTTTGGCGGTATGAGAATAAAGCGTTGTTTTTTGCCTCTTTTTTTTTTTTTGTTACGGTGTTCACTGAAGGGGTTAACTAGTGATATCGTTTTATAGGTGGGGTCGTTACGGACGCGGCGATACTAAATATGTGTACTTTTATTGTTTGATTTTTTTTATTTAGATATAGAAATGTATTTATGGGAATAATATTTTTTTTTTTCTTTATTTAGGAATTATTTTTTTTATTTTTTTTTACACGTGGGAATTTTTTTTTTTTACTTTTTCACTTTGTCCCAGGGGGGGACATCACAGATCGGTGATATGACAGTGTGCACAGCACTCTGTCAGATCACCGATCTCACTTACAGCCGTGCAGGCTTACCAGCACCTGCACGGCACCCGGAAGTAATCCCTGCAGGACCCGGATGCAGCCCCGTGGCCATTTTGGATCCGGGGCCTGCATGGATAGGAGGTAAGAGACCCTCGCAGCAACGCGATCACGTTGCGTTGCTCCGGGGGTCTCAGGGAAGCACGCAGGGAGCCCCCTCCCTGCGCGATGGTTCCCTGTACCGCCGGCACACCGCGATCATGTTTGATCGCGGTGTGCCGGGGGTTAATGTGCCGGGGGCAGTCCGTGACCGCTCCTGGCACATAGTGCCGGATGTCAGCTGCGATAGTCAGCTGACACCCGGCCGCGATCGGCCGCGCTCCACCCGTGAGCGCGGCCGATCCTGCTGGACGTACTATTCCGTCCTTGGGAATTAGGGCCCACCCCCACATGGACGGAATAGTACGTCCAATGGCAGAAAGGGGTTAATGACAGCGGCGACCCTAAATGGACCAATAAACCATGGACCCAATTTAAAGGATGGTATTTTGAGTCTTATGTTTTTTGTGGATAACCACACCCAGTCATCCACACTCAGGTCCGGACCTGGCACACGTCTACTGTCAGCCACACGTTTGTACCTAGCACCCACACTGAACAGGCGCTGTTTAACTCTCCTCCAGACTGATGATAATTGTGCTCCTAACTGGTCTTCCTCTGGGATGCCGGAAGGGCCCCCCTGACTCAAAGTACAAAATTGAGGATGAAGCCCGTAAACACAAAAAAACGGAGACTCCCCAGACGACTCCTGGCGGTGATTATTGATGGCAAACTCAGCCAAAGGAAGGAACTTCGACCACTCCTCCTGGTTATCCGAAACAAAGCAGCGTAAGTACTGTTCCAAATTTTGGTTCATACGCTCGGTCTGACCATTTGACTGAGGATGAAACGCCGAAGAATGAGACAACTTGATCCCCAGCCGTGAACAAAATGCTTTCCAAAATTTTGACACAAACTGAGACCCCCTATCAGAAACGATGTCAGACGGAACCCCATGAAGTCTGACCATCTCCTGGACAAATACCTGAGCCAGAGTCTTAGCGTTAGGCAACGAAGGCAAAGACACAAAGTGCAACATTTTTGAGAACCGATCAACAATCACCAAGATGACCGTGTTCCCTGCTGAGGAGGGCAAGTCAGTGATAAAATCCATGGAGATTTCCGTCCATGGCTTACTAGGTACCTCGAGAGGAAGTAGAGTGCCAACAGGACGGGAGCGGGGCGTCTTAGTCCTAGCGCACGTGGTGCAAGCTGACACGTATGAGACCACGTCCAGTTGGATCTTGGGCCACCAAAACCGACGTGACACCAACTCCAAGGTACCCCTAACCCCTGGATGGCCAGCCAGGACAGCATCGTGATGCTCCGCCAAAACCTTTAGGCGGAGATGAAGCGGTACAAACGTTTTGTTGATGGGAAGCTCAGATGGTACCTCCTCCTGGGCCTCGGCAATCTCAACCTCGGTAGTAAGAGACGAAACCACAACACCCTTTTGGAGGATGGGTACTGGATCTTCCCGAGGCTCTCCCCCCGGAAAACACCTGGACAAAGCATCCGCCTTAGTGTTTTTAGAACCTGGTCTGTGAATGACAACAAAGTTGAACCGCGTGAAAAACAATGCCCAGCGAGCCTGCCTGGGAGACAGATGCTTGGCAGACTCCAAATAAAGCAAATTCTTATGGTCGGTAACAACAGTAACCTGATGAACCGACCCCTCCAAGAAGTGTCGCCATTCCTCAAAGGCCAATTTGATTGCCAACAACTCTCTGTTGCCGATATCGTAGTTACGTTCGGCGGGCGACAGTTTCTTGGAAAAATAGGCGCATGGACGCAAACCGCTCAAGGATGAGCCTTGTGACAGCACCGCCCCCACACCAACCTCAGACGCATCGACTTCTACAACAAAAGGTTTCGATACATCTGGCTGCACAAGAATGGGAGCCGAAACAAACCGGTTCTTAAGAGATTCAAATGCGCACACAGCAGCCTCAGGCCAAACGGAGAAATTGGTACCCTTTTTAGTCATGTCAGTTAGCGGTTTAGCAATGATAGAAAAATCCTTGATAAACTTCCTATAGTAGTTAGAAAACCCAAGGAACCGCTGAAGTGCTTTTAGGTTATCAGGCCGTTCCCAATGCAACACCGCTTGCACCTTAGCGGCGTCCATTTTAAAACCAGAAGCAGACACAATATAGCCCAAGAAAGGCAACTCCTGTACCGAAAATACACATTTCTCCAGTTTTGCATATAGCTTATTCTCTCTGAGAAGCTGTAACACCTGCCTGACATGATCTAAATGAGTATCACGGTCGCAAGAATATATGAGGATGTCATCTAGGTACACAATAACGAATTTCCCCAAAACATGCGAGAACACATCATTTATGAAATGTTGAAACACTGCAGGTGCGTTTGTCAACCCAAATGGCATCACCAAATTTTCAAAATGACCCTCAGGGGTATTAAAAGCCATCTTCCACTCATCACCTTGACGGACTCTTATGAGGTTGTACGCCCCCCTGAGGTCAAGCTTGGTAAACCACTTAGCACCTGCCACCTGGTTGAACAAATCCGGTATCAATGGCATAGGATATGGATCACAAACCGTAATCTGGTTTAACTCCCTGAAATCCAGACACGGCCGTAGTCCACCATCTTTCTTCTTAACGAAGAAGAACCCTGCTGCCACTGGTGAGGATGAAGGCCTGATGTGCCCTTTGCTCAAACTTTCAGCAATGTAATCCTTTAGCGCTTGTCACTCCGGACCGGAGCTGTTAAATATCCTTGCTTTAGGCAATTTGGCCCCTGGTTTAAACCTGATAGTACAGTCATAGGAGCGATGTGGTGGCAACTCTGAACAACCCTTCTCAGAGAACACATCCACAAAATCCAGAAGTGACTCAGGAACGCTTGAAGTCACAGCAGAAACACATGTGGCCAAGCAATTCTCCTGACAGAAATCACTCCACTGAATTATGTCCTGAGTTTTCCAGTCAATAACCGGGTTGTGTGTAGACAACCATGGAAAACCCAGAACCAATTGTGCCGGAAGACTCTTGAGCACCTTACATGTAACCTGCTCAAAATGAAGAACCCCAATGTGGAGTTTAACCTCAGCCACAAACTCTGTAATCTCCCCCTGTGGGAGAGGAGCAGAATTGATGGTGACCACGCGGATAGGATGAGGCAGTTTTTCGATCCTAAAACCAGCAGTGCGCGCAAACTCATCAATGAGATTTGTGGCAGAACCACTATCCACAAAAACAGTGATTGGCAGCTCTCTGCCAGCGACAACTTTGGCAGGGAGCATGCACTGAGAAACAATCATGGAGGATATACATAAGCTCACATTGGACTCCTCCACACCCTCTGAGCTTAGAAGTTTTCTGCCGTTGCGTTTTTCTTTGACAGCAGAGGACAGATATTAATAAAATGACCAGTTTTACCGCAGTAAAAACAGGCTCCCTGCCTCCTGAGTACAGGGGCTCGATGCTTAACATGTGATACCCCTGCGATTTGCATAGGTTCCGTGGGCTCACCTGCAGCAACCTCACGTGAACCTAAACCTCCCACAGGCGGCGTCTCATGATCCCCATGACGCAAACGGCGATCAATGCGGACAACAAGACTCATAGCGGAATCTAGTGAAGCAGGAGTCTCGTACATCAGGAGGGCTTTTTTAACCCTATCAAAAACTCCATGAATAAAGTGACTCCGCAGCGCGGGATCATTCCACTGTGTGTCGACCGCCCAGCGGCGAATTTCAGAACAGTAATCCTCTGCAACACGCTCCCCCTGGCGAATAGTGCGTTTCTTAGATTCTGCTAGAGCCATTCTGTCCGGATCGTCGTAAATGTGTCCTAGAGCAGAAAGAAAACCCTGCACTGAGTTAAATGTAGCAGAATCAGACGGCAAAGAAAACGCCCATGCTTGGGGATCTCAACACCAGGCCCACACGCTGAGCTTCATTACCGGAGGAGATCGGGCGCATACGGAAATACAGTTTGCAAGCTTCACGAAAAGAAACAAATTTACTGCGTTCCCCAGCAAACTTTTCAGGCAAAGGAAACTTAGGCTCAGCAATTTTACCTGTAACTCCGGCTTGCACATTAGATACTGCTAGTCCCTGTTGCTGCACTGCCCCCCTCAACTCAGTGACCTGTAGGGACAGCGCCTTCAACTGGCGGGTTATGGAAATCATGGGATCCATGGAAATAATGTTGGCCAATTATAATGTCACGGGAGACCTAGGTAGGAAAGAGCCAATAACCCGGGCCCCTGCGATTTCCCTCAGACTAGGGAAACCCTGACTGACCCTCTCCCAGAGTTTACATTGATGGTGTGCATGTCTGGGCCTCCACCCTCGCCCTATCTCCTGTTTCAACCCTAGGCTGAAACCATCACCCCCCACCAGTGAAGAGACCACACTCCAATACCCACAGTTAGCACAGACAAGGATAACGGAAAAATAAGCACCACGCCGCATTCACTCAGGAATACACTATAAATGCAAAGGGCAAAACAAATACAAATATGGGAAGGAGAAAATAAGACAAAGGGAAATACACCACCAGCAACGATACTCCAACTACTAAGCTCACCACTCCAGACCGAGATAACCACGCACAAGATAGAAGCTATAATCGGCGACGCCCAATGTTCGGGAGAACTATTTAAAGGCAGTGGGCATGGCCCAGCTTCCAATACGAGCACCAAGTAAATTAACCCCGGACCAGCTAGATAAAATCTAGCCGACGCCAATGAGCGCATAGTGGACAAAAGTGGAATTACCGCTGTCTGTCAGACGACCTGGTCTGAACAGCGTCCGACATGACACGATCTCCATCACACCTCACTGAGCTCGAGCTGTTTGCCAAGGAAGAATGGGCAAGAATTTCAGTCTCTCGATGTACAAAACTGATAGAGACATACCCCAAGCGACTTGTAATCGCAGCAAAAGGTGGCGCAACAAAGTATTAAGTTAAAGGGGCCAAATAATATTGCACGCCCCACTTTTCAGTTTTTTGAATTTCCACAAAAATTTAAAATAACCAATAAATTTCGTTCAACTTCACAATTGTGTTCCACTTGTTGATTCTTCACCAAAAAATTACATTTGGTATATTTGTTTGAAGCATGTGGGAAAAGGTTGAAAACTTCCAGGGATACTTTCGCAACGCACTGTAAGTGCCAGAACTGGCGCAGCTATAAGATGCACCATTTCTGGGGCAGCTGAGATCTGATGTTTTTAGCCTGGGGAGCGCCAATATCAATGGCCCCTTCCCAGGCTATTACTATCAGCCTGAAGCTGTCTGCCTAGCCTTTGCTGGTTCAATGTCAATATTTTTCTTGGATTCTCCTGTAAACTAACTAGTAAAGGCTAAGCAAACACCTGTGTGCTGATACTAATAGCCTGGGATTGGGAACCTTTATGGCTATTGGCTCCTTCCCAGAATATTGACATCAGCCGTCGGCTTTCCCCCTGCTGGTTAGGAAAATTACGCGGGAGCGCACACAATTTTTTTCTAGGGTATGTTCCCACGGTCAGCGCTTTGGATGCAGCACAATGTCTGCTCCGTCCAAAGGGCTGCCGGGAATTCCACATGTGTTTATTGAACCGTGCGGAGTCACCGCGCCCAATAAATTCTACAGGGACGTTTATCTTGCGGAGGCGAAGCGTCTCCGCAAGATAAAGTGACATGCTGCAGTCTGGAAAGACGCGCCGCATGTCTGTCTCCGCAATGAAGCCGCTGGAGCCAGTGCACGCATAGTGGAGATGGGATTTCTTCAAATCCCATCCACTATGCTGTAACATCTGGACACAGCGTCCAACCCACAGCGTTTACTGACTGTGGGAACATACCGTTATAAAGTTTTTGAAAATTAAACCGATACTGCGTTTTACGCAGATTTCGTGTGTGTGTGTCTTTTAACTCTTTACCATTTTATTATTGATGGTATCTGCCTGACAACTGGTCATTACTAAACCTTGGGCTTGGTGATATATATATATATATATATACTGTATATATGCATACAGTATATATATATATATATATATATATATATATATATATACATATATACATAGCTCTGGCAAAAATTAGGAGGCCACCACATCAAATCCCTGTCATGGCCGCCCGATCTCCAGACCTGAACCCCATTGAAAACCTCTGGAATGTAATCAGGAGGAGGATGGATAGTCACAAGCCATCAAACAAAGAAGTGCTTAAATGTTTGCCACGGGAACAGTGTGAAAGACTGGTGGAAAGCTGCCAAGACGCATGAATGCTGTGATTAACAATCATGGTTATTCCACCAAATATTGATTTCTGAACTCTTCCTGAGTTAACCCCTTAACGACCGCCGATACGCCCTTTAACGGCGGCCGCTAAGGGTACTTAAACCACAGCGCCGTTAATTAACGGCGCTGTGGAAAAAGTGAATAGCGCCCCCCAGAGTTGGATTTTCTCTGGGGTCTCGGTTGCCGAGGGTAGCCGAGACCCCAGAGAACATGATTCGGGGTGTTTTTACCGACCCCCGAGTTGCGATCGCCGGTAATTAATCGTTTACCGGCGGTCGCAACAAAAAAAAAAAAACGCGATTTGCCGTTTAATTTCTCTGTCCTCCGATGTGATCGCACATCAGAGGACAGAGAAATGTGGACCCCGATGGCCCCCAATAGCCCCCCGATACTTACCTACCTCCCCCGGTGCTCCTCGTGTCTCCCCATGGGCGCCGCCATCTTTTTTCCAGGAAAAAATGGCGGGCGCACTCGCAGTGCGCCCGGCACCCGGCAGTTCTTTGGGGTCTCGGCTGCCGGGGGTAGCCGAGACCCCAAAGAACATGATCGGGGTCTGTTTGCACCGACCCCTGTTTTGCGATCGCCGGTAATTAACAGTTTACCGGCGACCGCAAAAAAAAAAAAAAGCGATCTGTAATTCTCTGTCCTCTGATGTGATCGCACATCAGAGGACAGAGAAATAGGGGGATTCGGGGACCCTAACATACTCACCCGGTGTCCCTGGGTCCTCTTCTGTCTTCTCCTGCCAGCCGGCTTTTTCATCATGGCGGGCGCATGCGCAGTGCGCCCGCCATCTGCTGCCATCTGCCGGCCGGCAGGAGAAGACGAGTTGGGGCTAAAATTAGGGTTAGAGTTAGGGTTAGGGTTAGAGTTAGGGTTAGAGTTAGGGTTAGAGTTAGGGTTAGGGTTGGGGCTAAATTTAGGGTTAGGGCTAGGGTTAGGGTTAGGCTACTTTCACACTAGCGTTTTTTGGCTTCCGTCGCAATGCGTCGTTGGAGAAAAAACGCATCCTGAAAAAAGTGCTTGCAGGATGCGTTTTTTCTCCATTGGCTTGCATTAGCGACGGATTGCCACGTCGCATCCGTCGTGCGACGGATGCGTCGTGCTTTGGCGGACCGTCGGCACAAAAAAAGCTACATGTAACTTTTTTGTGCGACGTGTCCGCCATTTCCGACCGCGCATGCGTGGCCGGAACTCCGCCCCCGCCTCCCCGCACCTCACAATGGGGCAGCGGATGCGTTGAAAAAACAGCATCCGCTGCACCCGTTGTGCGGCGCTTACAACGCTAGCGTCAGTACGTCGGCCCGACACACTGCGATGGGCTGAGTACGACGCTAGTGTGAAAGTAGCCTTAGGCTTCTTTCACACTTGCGTCGGTACGGGGCGGTCGCAATGCGTCGGCCCGACGTACCGACGCACGTTGTGAAAATTGTGCACAACGTGTGCAGCGGATGCAGTTTTTCAACGCATCCGCTGCCCAGTTTATGTCCTGGGGAGGAGGGGGCAGAGTTACGGCCACGCATGCGCGGAAATGGCGGACGCGACGTACAAAAAAAAGGTTACATTGAACTTTTTTTGTGACGACGGGGGCTAAAGTTATGGTTAGGGTTGGGGCTAAAGTTAGGGTTAGAGTTGGGATTAGGGTTAGGGTTTGGATTAGGGTTGGGATTAGTGTTACATTTGGGATTAGGGTTGGGATTAGGGTTACGTTTGGAATTAGGGTTAGGGGTGTGTTGGATTTAGGGTTTTGATTAGGGTTATGGTTAGGGTTGAGATTAGGGCTGTTTTGGGGTTAGGGTTGTGATTATCGTTAGGGTTGTGATTAGGATTATGGATCGGGTTGAGATTAGGGTTAGGGGTGTGTTGGAGTTAGGGTTGAAGTTATAATTTGGGGGTTTCCACTGTTTAGGTACATCAGGGGGTCTCCAAACACGACAGCCAATTTTGCGCTAAAAAAGTCAAATGGTACTCCCTCCCTTCTGAGCTCTGCCGTGCGCCCAAACAGTGGTTTACCCCCACATATGGGGCATCAGCGTACTCGGGATAAATTGGACAACAACTTTTGGGGTCCAATTTCTCCTGTTACCCTTGTGAAAATAAATACTTGGGGGCTAAAAATATTTTTTGTTGGAAAAAAAAGTTTTTTTTATTTTCACTACTCTGCATTATAAACTTCTGTGAAGCACTTGAGCTTTCAAAGTTCTCACTACATATCTAGATAAGTTCCTTAGGGGGTCTAGTTTCCAAAATTTGGTCACTTGTGGGGGTTTCTACTGTTTAGGTACATCAGGGGCTCTGCAAACGCAACATAACACCCACAGACAATTCTATCAAAGTCTGAATTCCAAAATGGCGCTCCTTCTCTTCCGAGCTCTGCCGTGTGCCAAAACAGTGTTTTACCCCCACATATGGGGTACCAAAATACTCAGGACAAATTGGAGAACAAATATTGGCATCCAATTTCTCTTGTTACCTTTGTGAAAATAAAAATTTGGAGGCTAAAAAAATCTTTTTTGTGGGAAAAAAATATTTTTTATTTTCACTACTCTGCATTATAAACTTCTGTGAAGCACTTGGGCATTCAAAGTTCTCACCACATATCTAGATAAGTTCCTTGGGGGGTCTATTTTCCAAAATGGGGTCACTTGTTGGGGGTTTCTACTGTTTAGGTACATCAGGGGCTCTGCAAACGCAACATAACACCCACAGACAATTCTATCAAAGTCTGAATTCCAAAATGGCGCTCCTTCTCTTCCGAGCTCTGCCGTGTGCCAAAACAGTGGTTTACCCCCACATATGGGGTACCAGAATACTCAGGACAAATTGGAGAACAAATATTGGCATCCAATTTCTCTTGTTACCTTTGTGAAAATAAAAATTTGGAGGCTAAAAAAATCTTTTTTGTGGGAAAAAAAATATTTTTTATTTTCACTACTCTGCATTATAAACTTCTGTGAAGCACTTGGGCATTCAAAGTTCTCACCACATATCTAGATAAGTTCCTTGGGGGGTCTATTTTCCAAAATGGGGTCACTTGTTGGGGGTTTCTACTGTTTAGGTACATTAGGGGTCTGCAAACGCAACATAACGCCCGCAGACAATTCTATCAAAGTCTGCATTCCAAAATGGCGCTCCTTCCCTTCCGAGCTCTGCCGTGCGCCCAAACAGTGGTTTACCCCCACATATGGGGTACCAGCATACTCAGGACAAATTGGACAACAGCTTTTGGGGTCCAATTTCTCTTGTTATATAAAATGTTATATATTTTTTATTTTCACGACTCTGCATTATAAACTTCTGTGATGCACTTGGGCATTCAAAGTTCTCACTACACATCTAGATAAGTTCCTTGGGGGGTCTAGTTTCCAAAATGGGGTCACTTTTGGGGGGTTTCTACTGTTTAGGCACATCAGGGGCTCTCCAAACGCGACATGGCGTCCGATCTCAATTCCAGTCAATTTTGCATTGAAAAGTCAAATGGCGCTCCTTTGCTTCCGAGCTCAGCCATGCGCCCAAACAGTGGTTTACCCCCACATATGGGGTGTCGGCGTACTCAAGACAAATTGTACAACAACTTCTGGGGTCCATTTTCTCCTGTTACCCTTGGGAAAATAAAAATTTGGAGGCAAAAAGATCATTTTTGTAGAAAAAATGCGATTTTTTTATTTTCACGGCTCTACCTTATAAACTTCTGTGAAGCACCTGGGGGTTTAAAGTGCTCACCACACATCTAGATAAGTTCCTTAAGGGGTCTAGTTTCCAAAATGGTGTCATATGTGGGGGGTCTCCACTGTTTAGGCACATCAGCGGCTCTCCAAACGTGACATGGCGTCCGATCTCAATTCCAGCCAATTCTACATTGAAAAAGTAAAACGACACTCCTTCTCTTCCAAGCTCTGCGGTGCGCCCAAACAGTGGTTTTTATCCCATATATGGGGTATCGACGTACTCAGGAGAAATTGCACAACAACTTTTGTGGTCTAATTTCTCCTGTTACCCTTGTGAAAATAAAAATTTGGGGGCAAAAAGATCATTTTTGTAGAAAAAATGAGATTTTTTATTTTCACGGCTCTACGTTATAAACTTCTGTGAAGCACTTGGGGGTTCAAAGTGCTCACCACACATCTAGATAAGTTCCTTAAGGGGTCTAGTTTCCAAAATGGTATCACTTGTGGGGGTTTCCACTGTTTAGGCACATCAGGGACTCTCCAAACGCGACATGGCATCCGATCTCAATTCCAGCCAATTCTGCATTGAAAAAGTCAAACGGTGCTCCTTCACTTCCAAGCTCTGCGGTGCGCCCAAACAGTGGTTTACCTCCACATATGGGGTATCGACGTACTCAGGAGAAATTGCACAACAACTTTTGTGGTCTAATTTCTCCTGTTACCCTTGTGAAAATAAGAATTTGTGGGCGAAAAAATCGTTTTTGTGAAAACAAATGCGATTTTTTATTTTCATGGCTCTACGTTGTAAACTTCTGTGAAGCACTTGGGGGTTCAAAGTGCTCACCACACATCTAGATAAGTTCCTTGGGGGGTCTAGTTTCCAAAATGGTGTCACTTGTGGGGGGTTTCCACTGTTTAGGCACATTAGGGGCTCTCCAAACGCGACATGGCGTCCGATCTCAATTCCAGCCAATTCTGCATTGAAACAGTCAAACGGTGCTCCTTCACTTCCAAGCTCTGCGGTGCGCCCAAACAGTGGTTTACCTCCACATTTGGGGTATCGGCGTACTCAGAAAAAATTGCACAACAAAATTTGTGGTTAAATTTCTGTTTTTACACTTGTGAAAATTAAAAAAAATGGTTCTGAAGTAAAATGTTTGCAAAAAAAAGTTAAATGTTCATTTTTTTCTTCCACATTGTTTTAGTTCCTGTGAAGTACGTAAAGGGTTAATAAACTTCTTGAATGTGGTTTTGAGCAGCTTGAGGGGTGCAGGTTTTAGAATGGTGTCACACTTGGTTATTTTCTATCATATAGACCCCTCAAAATCACTTCAAAGGTGATGTGGTCCCTAAAAAAAACATGGTGTAAAAATAAGAAATTGCTGGTCAACTTTTAACCCTTATAACTCCCTAACAAAAAAAAAAATTGTTTCCAAAATTGTGCTGATGTAAAGTAGACATGTGAGAAATGTTATTTATTAACTATTTTTTGTGACATATCTCTCTGATTTAAGGGCATAAAAATACAAAGTTTGAAAATTGCAAAATTTTAAAAATTTTCGCCATATTTCCATTTTTTTCATAAATAATCGCAAGTAATATCGAAGAAATGTTACCACTAACTTGAAGTACAACATGTCACGAAAAAACAATCTCAGAATCAGCAGGATCCGATAAAGCGTTCCAGAGTTATAACCTCATAAAGTGACAGTGGTCAGAATTGTAAAAATTGGCTCGGTCATTAAGTACCAAATTGGCTCTGTCACTAAGGGGTTAAACATTAGTATTGTTGTTTCTAAATGATTATGAACTTGTTTTCTTTGTATTATTTAAGGTCTGAAAGCACTGTTTATTTGGTTTTTTTTTATTTTGACCATTTCTCATTTTCAGAAAAAAAAATACAAAATTTATTGCTTGGAACTTCGGAGACATATTCACTTATTTGTTTTGTGTGTAAACATATTTGAACATGGTGTGTAATGATATTATGGTCTTCAATGGAGAATGTAAAAGGTTGAACAAGGAAATGACAGCACAATTCTTTTTTTTTGTTAAATAATATATCTTTATTTAGCTTACAAAAAGCAGACAAATATGCATAGAAATCTGCATATTCCGCATCAAAAACGCGCGGATTTTCAACTGCGTTTTCACGTATGTGCACACGTTGCAGAAAGGTGTGCGGATTTTTCCGCACTGATTTTGGTAAATCCGCACTGTGGAATTACCGAGTTTTTTTTTTCGCAGTTTTTGTGCGGATTTCCACCTGCGGATTCCTATTGAGCAGGTGTAAACCGCTGCGGAATCCGCACAAAGACTTAAGATGCTGCGAAATAAACAACGCAGTGTTTCCGCGCGGTATTTTCCTCAGCATGTGCACTGCGGATTTTGTTTTCCATAGGTTTACATGGTACTGTAAACTCATGGAAAACTGCTGCGAATCCGCAGTGGCCAATCTGATACGGATCCGCAGCGTGTGCACATATCCGAAGAATCCGTGCAGATTTTTACAAGAGCAAATCCGCAACGTGTGCACATACCCTAAAACATGTTGAAAAAACCAACAAGGGTTTACATGGGACTGCATATTTTGAGGTTCTTGCAAATACTTAGAAGAAAAAAATTGCGGCACTACAAGAAGCACATGAACGGGTTAATGAATTTACTCAATTTTACTCAATTTTACAGAGAAATAAAAATAATCAAGAGACACAAAGATTTATTTTTAATTTCAAGCACAGTCCACTTGATAACTTCATTCATGCCACACTTGGAAAGCTTTGGCATATTTTAAAAACTGATAAAGATTTACCGTACATAAAATTAGTGCAGTTAATCCAATGTTTTCTTATCGGAGATCCTAAAATATCGAAGATATACTAGTCCATAATCGTTTATTACCTACAGAAGAAAATTAGTTAACAAAAAACAAGCCTAAAGGGCATTTTAAATGTGGAAATTGTGCTAGCTGCCATCTTCACATTACATCTAAATTGTTACATATTGGATCGTTCTCACATTTGGTGACATATTTTATCTCGTGCAAAACCCAGTATGTGGTTTATGTCCTATTATGCCCGTGTGCATTTTTCTATATTGGAAAAACCATCAGACCTCTCACTACTAGATTTAAAGAACATTATAGGTCCATTTTATCAAGGAAGGGCTCTCTACGGTTAATACACCACATGAGAGCAAAAAACAATTGCAGGGATAGAAGTAGTGCAGTGTCCCCAGCAGGGTGGCAATCACAATAAGATATTATTACAACACGAAGCCAAATGGATCCTAAACACAAATGCGCAAGGTCCATTAGAATTAAATGATAGAGCAGATTTGTCTGTCTTTTTGTGATTTGTAATGGTTTTTATTTTGCGATACGTTTACATTTTTGTGGATACCTGTTGTATTCAATATGTGATTTAATGTTGTATGCCACACATGGGTAAGTTACTGTATATGCATTGAAAAAGGGAATGACTGCACTAATTCCCTCACCTGGACCCGTTGAAGAGGTAACTGTCATGAATCCCAATGGCTAGGGATAGCACAGGACAAGCAAAGTACAAATATATTACGGACGAGCTCTAGGGTGATGGAACCTGGGCTGACCGCTGCCCTACGCCTGACAAACGCAACTAGAGATAGCCAGGGAGCGTGCCTACGTTCGTTCTAGACGCCACGCACCAGCCTAAGAGCTAACTAGCACTGCAGAGAAAATAAAGACCTCACTTGCCTCCAGCGGAATGAACCCCAAAAGATATAGTTGCCCCCCACATGTATTGACGGTGAAATGAGAGGAAGGCACACACATAGAGATGATATATATAGTTTTAGCAAATTGAGGCCCGCTGTAAACTAGAAAGCAGAACGATACAAAAGGGGACTGAGCGGTCAGCAAAAAACCCTAATCAAAAAAACCATCCTGAGATTACAAGAACCCATGTTGTGAATTTGGATTCTGGGCTCCCCCGGTGGCTACTGGTGGAATTGAACTGGTGTCTTCATCTTCTCTGTTCACCTGTTCCCATCAAGATGTGGGAGTCGCTATATAACCTTGCTGCTCTGTTAGTTGCTTGCCGGTCATCAATGTTATCAGAAGCCTCTCTGTGCTTGTTCCTGCTCCTAGACAACTACTAGATAAGTTGGACTCTTGTCCATGTTTGTTTTTGCATTTTTGTTCCAGTTCACAGCTGTAGTTTTGTTACTGTGTCTGGAAAGCTCTTGTGAACAGGAATTGCCACTCTGGTGTTATGAGTTAATGCCAGAGTTTTAAAGTAATTTCTGGATGGTGTTTTGATAGGGTTTTCAGCTGACCATGAAAGTGTCCTTTCTGTCTTCTGCTATGTAGTAAGTGGACCTCAAATTTGCTATACCTATTTTCATGCTGCGTTTGTTATTTCATCCTAATTCACCGCCAATACATGTGGGGGGCCTCTGTCTCCTTTCGGGGTATTTCTCTAGAGGTGAGCTAGGACTAATATTTTCCTCTGCTAGCATTATTTAGTCCTCCGGCTGGTGCTGGGCATCTAGAATCAACGTAGGCATGCTACCCGGCCACTGCTAGTTGTGCGTTAGGTTTAGTTCATGGTCAGCTCAGTTTCCATCTTCCAAGAGCTAGTTCCTATATATGCTGATGCTATGATCTCTTGCCATTGAGATCATGACAGTTTGACCGGCCCACTAAAGGGTTAAAATCCTTGGCTGAGAAAGGAGAGAAATAAGTAGTCTGCTGATATTTTTTTTTTTTTTTCTCTCCTTTGAATGGCTCTGTGTCCACCTGTTTGTAATGGATCTTCAGAGTGTAACTGCAGGTTTGATTAATCTCGCCACGAAGGTACAAAATTTGCAAGATTTTGTTTGTCATGCACCTGTATCTGAGCCGAGAATTCCTTTGCCGGAATTTTTCTCGGGGAATAGATCTGGGTTTCAGAATTTTCGAAATAATTGCAAATTATTTTTGTCCCTGAAATCTCGCTCTGCCGGAGACCCTGCACAGCAGGTCAGGATTGTGATTTCCTTGCTCCGGGGCGACCCTCAAGACTGGGCTTTTTCATTGACACCAGGGGATCCTGCGTTGCTCAATGTGGATGCGTTTTTTCTGGCCTTGGGGTTGCTTTATGACGAACCTCATTTGGAGCTTCAGGCAGAAAAAACTTTGATGTCCCTATCTCAGGGGCAAGATGAAGCGGAAATTTACTGCCAAAGATTCCGTAAATGGTCTGTGCTTACTCAGTGGAATGAGTGCGCCCTGGCGGCGACTTTCAGAGAGGGTCTCTCTGATGCCATTAAGGATGTTATGGTGGGGTTCCCTGTGCCTGCGGGTCTGAATGAGTCCATGACAATGGCTATTCAGATCGATAGGCGTTTGCGGGAGCGCAAACCAGTGCACCATCTGGCGGTGTCCACTGAGAAATCGCCAGAGAGTATGCAGTGTGATAGAATTCTGTCCCGAAGCGAGCGGCAGAATTTTAGACGGAAAAATGGGTTGTGTTTCTATTGTGGTGATTCTACTCATGTTATATCAGCATGCTCTAAGCGCACTAAAAAGCTTGGTAAATCTGTTTCCATTTGCACCTTACCGTCTAAGTTTATTCTATCTGTGACCCTGATTTGTTCTTTGTCATCTATTACCATGGACGCCTATGTCGACTCTGGCGCCGCTTTGAGTCTTATGGATTGGTCCTTTGCCAAACGCTGTGGGTATGATTTAGAGCCTTTGGAGACTCCTATTCCTCTGAAGGGGATTGACTCCACCCCATTGGCTAATAATAAACCACAATACTGGACACAAGTAACTATGCGTATTAATCCGGATCACCAGGAGATTATTCGCTTTCTGGTGCTGTATAATCTACATGATGATTTGGTGCTAGGATTGCCTTGGCTGCAATCTCACAACCCAGTCCTCGACTGGAGAGCTATGTCTGTGTTGAGCTGGGGCAGTGTTGTCGCAGAAAAGTTCTGACTGCTCCGTGATGAGGCCTTGTGCCTTCTTTTCCCGTAAATTTTCGCCCGCTGAGCGGAATTATGATGTTGGGAATCGGGAGCTTTTGGCCATGAAGTGGGCTTTTGAGGAGTGGCGCCATTGGCTTGAGGGGGCCAGACATCAGGTGGTGGTATTGACTGACCACAAAAATTTGATTTATCTTGAGATCGCCAGGCGCCTGAATCCTAGACAGGCGCGCTGGTCATTATTTTTCTCTCGGTTTAATTTTGTGGTGTCATACCTACCGGGTTCTAAGAATGTTAAGGCGGATGCCCTTTCTAGGAGTTTTGAGCCTGACTCGCCTGGTAACTCTGAGCCCACAGGTATCCTTAAGGATGGAGTGGTATTGTCAGCCGTTTCTCCAGACCTGCGGCGGGCCTTGCAGGAGTTTCAGGCGGATAGACCTGATCGTTGCCCACCTGATAAACTGTTTGTTCCTGATGATTGGACCAGTAGAGTCATCTCTGAGGTTCATTCTTCTGCGTTGGCAGGTCATCCTGGCATTTTTGGTACCAGGGATTTGGTGGCAAGGTCCTTCTGGTGGCCTTCCCTGTCACGAGATGTGCGAGGCTTTGTGCAGTCTTGTGACGTTTGTGCTCGGGCCAAGCCTTGTTGTTCTCGGGCTAGTGGATTGTTGTTGCCCTTGCCTATTCCTAAGAGGCCTTGGACGCACATCTCGATGGATTTTATTTCAGATCTGCCTGTTTCTCAGAAGATGTCTGTCATCTGGGTGGTGTGTGACCGTTTCTCTAAGATGGTCCATTTGGTTCCTCTGCCCAAGTTGCCTTCTTCTTCCGAGTTGGTTCCTCTGTTTTTTCAAAATGTTGTTCGTTTGCATGGTATTCCTGAGAATATCGTTTCTGACAGAGGGACCCAATTCGTGTCTAGATTTTGGCGGGCATTCTGTGCTAGGATGGGCATAGATTTATCTTTCTCGTCCGCTTTCCATCCTCAGACGAATGGCCAGACCGAGCGGATTAATCAGACCCTGGAGACATATCTGAGGTGTTTTGTGTCTGCTGACCAGGATGATTGGGTTGCTTTTTTGCCATTGGCGGAGTTCGCTCTCAATAATCGGGCCAGCTCTGCCACTTTGGTGTCCCCGTTTTTCTGTAATTCGGGGTTTCATCCTCGATTTTCCTCTGGTCAGGTGGAATCTTCGGATTGTCCTGGAGTGGATGCTGTGGTGGAGAGATTGCATCAGATCTGGGGGCAGGTGGTGGACAATTTGAGGTTGTCCCAGGAGAAGACTCAGCTTTTTGCCAACCGCCACCGTCGTGTTGGTCCTCGGCTTTGTGTTGGGGATTTGGTGTGGTTGTCTTCTCGTTTTGTCCCTATGAGGGTCTCTTCTCCTAAGTTTAAGCCTCGGTTCATCGGCCCGTATAAGATATTGGAGATTCTTAACCCTGTTTCCTTCCGTTTGGACCTCCCTGCATCCTTTTCTATTCATAACGTTTTTCATCGGTCATTATTGTGCAGGTATGAGGTACCGGTTGTGCCTTCCGTTGAGCCTCCTGCTCCGGTGTTGGTTGAGGGTGAGTTGGAGTACGTTGTGGAGAAAATCTTAGACTCTCGTGTTTCCAGACGGAGACTCCAGTATCTGGTCAAGTGGAAGGGATACGGCCAGGAGGATAATTCTTGGGTGAATGCATCTGATGTTCATGCCTCTGATCTGGTTCGTGCCTTTCATAGGGCCCATCCTGATCGCCCTGGTGGTTCTGGTGAGGGTTCGGTGCCCCCTCCTTGAGGGGGGGGTACTGTTGTGAATTTGGATTCTGGGCTCCCCCGGTGGCTACTGGTGGAATTGAACTGGTGTCTTCATCTTCTCTGTTCACCTGTTCCCATCAAGATGTGGGAGTCGCTATATAACCTTGCTGCTCTGTTAGTTGCTTGCCGGTCATCAATGTTATCAGAAGCCTCTCTGTGCTTGTTCCTGCTCCTAGACAACTACTAGATAAGTTGGACTCTTGTCCATGTTTGTTTTTGCATTTTTGTTCCAGTTCACAGCTGTAGTTTTGTTACTGTGTCTGGAAAGCTCTTGTGAACAGGAATTGCCACTCTGGTGTTATGAGTTAATGCCAGAGTTTTAAAGTAATTTCTGGATGGTGTTTTGATAGGGTTTTCAGCTGACCATGAAAGTGTCCTTTCTGTCTTCTGCTATGTAGTAAGTGGACCTCAAATTTGCTATACCTATTTTCATGCTGCGTTTGTTATTTCATCCTAATTCACCGCCAATACATGTGGGGGGCCTCTGTCTCCTTTCGGGGTATTTCTCTAGAGGTGAGCTAGGACTAATATTTTCCTCTGCTAGCATTATTTAGTCCTCCGGCTGGTGCTGGGCATCTAGAATCAACGTAGGCATGCTACCCGGCCACTGCTAGTTGTGCGTTAGGTTTAGTTCATGGTCAGCTCAGTTTCCATCTTCCAAGAGCTAGTTCCTATATATGCTGATGCTATGATCTCTTGCCATTGAGATCATGACAAACCCATGTGCCAACTCATGGCACATGGGGAGAACCTCAGTCCACTAGAGCTACCAGCTAGCATAGAGACATAATAAGCAAGCTGTACAAAAAAAACAAACAACTGAAAATCAGCACTTAGCTTATCCTGAAAGATCTGGGAGCAGGTAGGCAGGAACCAAACAGAGCACATCTGAATACATTGATAGCCGGCAAGGGAAATGACAGAAAGGCCAGGTAAAATAGGAAACACCCAGCCACTGATGGACAGGTGGAAACCAAAGGCCGCAACCCACCAAAGTCACCCAGTACCAGCAGTAACCACCAGAGGGAGCCCACAAACAGAATCCACAACAGTACCCCCCCTTAAGGAGGGGTCACCGAACCCTCACGAGAACCCCCAGGGCGATCAGGGTGAGCTCTATGGAAGGCGCGGACCAAATCAGTCGCATGAACATCGGAGGCGACCACCCAGGAATTATCCTCCTGACCATAACCCTTCCACTTAACCAAATACTGGAGTTTGCGTCTGGAAACACGAGAATCCAAGATCTTCTCAACAACATACTCCAATTCTCCCTCCACCAGCACCGGAGCAGGAGGCTCAACCGAAGGAACAACGGGCACCTCATACCTCCGCAACAACGACCGATGGAACACATTATGAATAGCAAACGATGCTGGGAGATCCAAACGAAAAGATACAGGGTTAAGAATCTCCGAGATCCTATAAGGACCGATGAACCGAGGCTTGAACTTAGGAGAAGAGACCTTCATAGGGACAAAACGAGAAGACAACCACACCAAATCCCCAACAAGAAGTCGGGGACCCACGCGGCGACGGCGATTAGCAAACTGCTGAGTCTTCTCCTGAGATAACTTCAAATTGTCCACCACCTGATTCCAAATCTGATGTAGCCTGTCCACCACCACGTCCACTCCAGGACAATCCGAAGGCTCCACCTGACCAGAGGAAAAATGAGGATGAAACCCCGAATTACAAAAAAAAGGAGAGACCAACGTGGCCGAACTAGCCCGATTATTAAGAGCAAATTCGGCCAGTGGCAAAAAAGCAACCCAGTCATCTTGATCAGCAGAAACAAAACACCTCAAATAAGTTTCCAAGGTCTGATTAGTTCGCTCCGTCTGGCCATTCGTCTGAGGATGGAATGCAGACGAGAAAGACAAATCAATGCCCATCTTGGCACAAAACGTCCGCCAAAATCTAGACACAAACTGGGATCCCCTGTCAGAAACGATATTCTCCGGAATCCCATGCAAACGAACCACGTTCTGAAAAAATAAAGGGACCAACTCAGAGGAGGAAGGCAACTTAGGCAAGGGCACCAAATGAACCATCTTAGAAAAGCGGTCACACACAACCCAGATAACGGACATTTTCTGTGAAACCGGGAGATCAGAAATAAAATCCATGGAAATGTGCGTCCAAGGCCTCTTCGGGATGGGCAAGGATAACAACAACCCACTGGCCCGAGAACAGCAAGGCTTAGCTCGAGCACACACTTCACAAGACTGCACAAAGGTACGCACATCCCTAGACAAGGAAGGCCACCAAAAAGACCTGGCCACCAAGTCTCTAGTACCAAATATTCCAGGATGACCAGCCAACACAGAAGAATGGACCTCGGAGATGACTCTACTGGTCCAATCATCCGGAACAAACAGTCTTTCTGGTGGACAACGATCCGGTTTATCCACCTGAAACTCCTGCAATGCACGTCGCAAGTCTGGGGATACGGCGGACAATATTACCCCATCCCTAAGGATACCAGTAGGCCCAGAGTCTCCAGGAGAGTCAGGCACAAAACTCCTGGAAAGAGCATCTGCCTTCACATTCTTTGAACCTGGCAGGTATGAAACCAGGAAATTGAAACGAGAAAAAAACAACGACCAACGAGCCTGTCTAGGATTCAAACGCCTGGCAGACTCAAGGTAAATGAGATTCTTGTGATCAGTCAAGACCACCACACGATGTTTAGCACCCTCAAGCCAATGACGCCACTCCTCAAATGCCCACTTCATGGCCAAAAGCTCCCGATTACCCACATCATAATTGCGCTCGGCGGGCGAGAATTTTCTAGAGAAGAATGCACATGGCTTCATCACCGAGCCATTAGAACTTCTCTGTGACAAAACCGCCCCCGCTCCAATCTCGGAAGCATCAACCTCAACCTGAAAAGGAAGTGAAACATCTGGTTGACACAACACAGGAGCAGAAGAAAACCGGCGCTTAAGTTCCTGAAAGGCCTCCACGGCCGCAGGAGACCAATCAGCAACATCAGCACCCTTTTTAGTCAAATCAGTCAAAGGTTTAACAATACTGGAAAAATTAGCAATGAACCGACGATAGAAATTAGCAAACCCCAAGAACTTCTGAAGGCTCTTAACAGATGTAGGTTGTGTCCAGTCACAAATCGCCTGAACCTTGACGGGATCCATTTCAATAGTAGAAGGAGAAAAAATGTACCCCAAAAAAGAAATCTTCTGGACTCCGAAGAGACACTTTGAGCCCTTCACAAACAGAGAATTGGCCCGCAGAACCTGAAACACCTTCCTGACCTGTAGAACATGAGACTCCCAGTCATCAGAAAACACCAAAATATCATCCAAATACACAATCATAAACTTATCCAGATATTCACGGAAAATATTGTGCATAAAGGACTGAAAGACTGACGGAGCATTGGAGAGTCCAAAAGGCATTACCAAATACTCAAAATGGCCCTCAGGCGTATTAAATGCGGTTTTCCACTCATCACCCTGTTTTATCCGCACCAGATTATACGCACCGCGAAGATCTATCTTAGTGAACCACCTAGCCCCCTTAATGCGAGCAAACAAATCAGTCAATAATGGCAATGGATACTGATACTTGACTGTAATCTTATTCAGAAGGCGATAATCTATACAAGGCCTCAGGGAACCATCTTTTTTTGCCACAAAAAAAAAACCTGCTCCCAGAGGGGACGAAGATGGACGAATATGTCCCTTTTCCAAGGACTCCTTAATATAATTCCGCATAGCAGTATGCTCTGGCAGTGACAGATTAAATAAACGACCCTTAGGGAACTTACTGCCAGGAATCAATTCTATAGCACAGTCACAATCTCTATGCGGAGGGAGCGAATTGAGCTTAGGCTCCTCAAAAACATCCCTATAGTCAGACAAAAACGCAGGGATCTCAGAAGGAGTAGATGAAGCGATTGAAATCGGAGTTGCATAATCATGAACCCCCTGACATCCCCAGCTTAACACAGACATTGTTTTCCAGTCCAGGACAGGATTATGAGTTTGTAACCATGGCAGACCAAGCACTAGTACATCATGTAAATTATAAAGAAGCGAATCACCTCCTGATGAACGGGAGTCATGCGCATGGTCACTTGTGTCCAATACTGCGGTTTATTCATTGCCAATGGTGTAGAGTCAATTCCCTTCAGAGGAATAGGAACTTCCAGAGGTTCTAGACTAAAACCGCAGCGTTTAGCAAATGACCAATCCATAAGACTCAGGGCAGCGCCCGAATCCACATAGGCATCGACGGAAATGGAAGACAGTGAAAAAATCAGAGTCACAGACAAAATGAACTTAGGCTGCAGAGTACCAATGGCAAAAGATTTATCAACCCTTTTTGTGCGTTTAGAGCATGCTGATATAACATGAGCTGAATCACCACAATAGAAACACAATCCATTTTTCCGCCTATAATTTTGCCGTTCACTTCTGGACTGAATTCTATCACATTGCATAGTCTCAGGTGCCTGTTCAGAAGACACCGCCAACTGGTGCACGGGTTTGCGCTCCCGTAAACGCCGATCAATCTGAATGGCCATAGCCATAGACTCATTCAGACCTGTAGGCGTAGGGAACCCCACCATAATATCCTTAATGGCCTCAGAAAGACCATTTCTGAAGTTTGCAGCCAGGGCGCACTCATTCCACTGAGTAAGCACCGACCATTTCCGAAACTTCTGACAATATATCTCCGCTTCATCATGCCCCTGAGAGAGGGCTAATAATGCCTTTTCAGCCTGAATCTCCAGGTTAGGTTCCTCATAGAGCAATCCCAATGCCAGAAAAAACGCATCCACACTGAGCAATGCAGGATCCCCTGGTGCCAATGCAAATGCCCAATTCTGAGGGTCGCCCCGCAGGAAAGATATTACAATCTTGACCTGTTGAGCAGGGTCTCCAGAGGAGCGAGATTTTAAAGAAAGAAACAATTTACAATTGTTCCTGAAATTCAGGAAGGTAGATCTATCTCCAGAAAAGAACTCTGGAATAGGAATTCTAGGTTCAGACATGGGAGTGTGAACAACAAAATCCTGTATGTTTTGAACTTTTGCCGCGAGATTACTCAGGCTGGAAGCCAAACTCTGGACATCCATGTTAAACAGCTAAGATCAGAGCCATTCAAGGGTTAAGAGGAGGTAAGAAGCAGCTAGACAGCAATTAAGGGCTAGGCAGCAAAACTCTGAAGGAAAAAAAATAAATAAAAATTTCCCTTAAACACTTCTCTTTCTCCTGCTTCAGCCCAAACAATTAACACTTTGTGGGCCGGCTATACTGTCATGAATCCCAATGGCTAGGGATAGCACAGGACAAGCAAAGTACAAATATATTACGGACGAGCTCTAGGGTGATGGAACCTGGGCTGACCGCTGCCCTACGCCTGACAAACGCAACTAGAGATAGCCAGGGAGCGTGCCTACGTTGGTTCTAGACGCCACGCACCAGCCTAAGAGCTAACTAGCACTGCAGAGAAAATAAAGACCTCACTTGCCTCCAGCGGAATGAACCCCAAAAGATATAGTTGCCCCCCACATGTATTGACGGTGAAATGAGAGGAAGGCACACACATAGAGATGATATATATAGTTTTAGCAAATTGAGGCCCGCTGTAAACTAGAAAGCAGAACGATACAAAAGGGGACTGAGCGGTCAGCAAAAAACCCTAATCAAAAAAACCATCCTGAGATTACAAGAACCCATGTGCCAACTCATGGCACATGGGGAGAACCTCAGTCCACTAGAGCTACCAGCTAGCATAGAGACATAATAAGCAAGCTGGACAAAAAAACCAAACAACTGAAAATCAGCACTTAGCTTATCCTGAAAGATCTGGGAGCAGGTAGGCAGGAACCAAACAGAGCACATCTGAATACATTGATAGCCGGCAAGGGAAATGACAGAAAGGCCAGGTAAAATAGGAAACACCCAGCCACTGATGGACAGGTGGAAACCAAAGGCCGCAACCCACCAAAGTCACCCAGTACCAGCAGTAACCACCAGAGGGAGCCCACAAACAGAATCCACAACAGGTAACAAGTGAAACGGCCGCCGTCCATTCCTGCACTCGCCGCGTTCCTCTCAAGCTCGCTTTCCAGACTCAAATGCCTACACCCTAGAGGTGAAATAAAGGATTTTTTGAGACTTTCTGCCACATGGTGAGTGCTGCAATTTTTTTCTTCTAAGTATTTGCAAGGATATGTTTAAATGCTGAGTGCCATAATATTGTGGCATGTGCTGAAGGAATTCAGTTAAATAGTGGACCATTAGTTAAGACTAGTTTCACACTAGCGTTTACCTGATCTGCGGCAGGCTGCGGACTTCCTCTGTGAAGCCCTGCCCTCGGCCGCACCTCCGCCACTAGCTCTGCCTACTTCTGCATGCGGCCTCCGTACCTATCTTTAACATTAGGTACGCAGGTCGTGCGGCTGTATGCGGATGCTGACTCATGCGTCGTTTTGACGATGCGGAAAAAAAAAAATGCTACAGGCTGCGTCCTACGCTGGTCGCCGCATCGTCAAAACGACACATGCGGCAGAATCCGCATACAGCCGCACGACCTGCGTACCTAATGTTAAAGATAGGTACGGAGGCCGCATGCAGAAGTAGGCGGAGCTAGCGGCCGAGGGCGGGGCTTCACGGAAGTCCGCAGCCTGCCGCAGATCAGGTAAACGCTAAGCCTAAAAGGCATGAGACTGCCGTTTGGCTCTGGTGCAGTTCACTTTTTTCTTCCTTTGAGATATTTTGAGGTTCTGATGGACACGTCTTCCCCTTACAGCGGCGTTGTGCTTAGCATAATCTTCTGTTAATGTCGTGGTCAGCCAATAATAGGAGTTTTCTACATTAATTGTCTGCAATTATCGCAGTCATTATTATCATTTATGGGGCCCGGTGGGCAGAGGGGGCCCGCATCGGGCCCCATCTCATCTGCTCACCGGGCCCCCCTGCAGGCGCTGCGGCACGCTATTGACGTGCGGGCCCGTGCCCGCACGTCAATAGTTAACAGCCGCCAGCCAGTCGGAGGCTGGCAGCTGAGTAGGGCTGCAGTGCGCAGTCGCCGGCGTCTGACGTAATTGTCAGCCGCCGGGCCCGGCGAGTGGTGCGTCTTCACCTGCGTGGAGCCTGGAGGGAGCTTCGCCTGGCGCAGGAGAGCGGCCAGGTAATGTACTCGTGTTTTTTTTTTTTCTTTGAGTGGCGATCCAGGGGGGCCCGGGGCAGAATGCAGGACACGGTGGGGAAGAATGCTGGACACTGGGGCAGAATGCTGGACACTGGGGCAGAATGCTGGACACGGGGGCAGTATGCTGAACACAGGGGCAGTATGCTCGACACACGGGCAGAATGCTGGACACAGGGGCAGAATGCTGGACACACTGGGGCAGAATACTGGACACTGGGGCAGAATGCTGGACACGGGGGCAGTATGCTGGACACTGGGGCAGAATGCTGGACACGCTGGGGCAGAATGCTGGACACCCTGGGGCAGAATGCTGGACACACTGGGGCAGTATGCTGGACACGGGGGCAGTATGCTGGACACGGGGGCAGTATGCTGGACACACGGGCAGAATGCTGGACACACGGGCAGAATGCTGGACACAGGGGCAGAATGCTGGACACGGGGGCAGAATGCTGGACACGGGGGCAGAATGCTGGACACGGGGGCAGAATGCTGGACACGGGGGCAGAATGCTGGACACGGGGGCAGCACGCTGGACACGGGGGCAGAATGCTGGACACGGGGGCAGCATGCTGGACACGGGGGCAGCATGCTGGACACGGGGGCAGTATGCTGGACAAGGGGGCAGTATGCTGGACACGGGCAGAATGCTGGACACACGGGCAGAATGCTGGACACACGGGCAGAATGCTGGACACACGGGCAGAATGCTGGACACGGGGCAGAATGCTGGACACGGGGGCAGAATGCTGGACACGGGGGCAGAATGCTGGACACGGGGGCAGTATGCTGGACACGGGGGCAGTATGCTGGACACGGGCAGAATGCTGGACACGGGGGCAGAATGCTGGACACGGGGGCAGAATGCTGGACACGGGGGCAGAATGCTGGACACGGGGGCAGAATGCTGGACACGGGGGCAGCATGCTGGACACGGGGGCAGCATGCTGGACACGGGGGCAGTATGCTGGACACGGGGGCAGTATGCTGGACACGGGCAGAATGCTGGACACACTGGGGCAGAAATGCTGGACACACTGGGGCATAAATGCTGGACACGGGGGCAGAAATGCTGGACACTGGGGCAGAATGCTGGACACGGGGGCAGAATGCTGGACACGGGGGCAGACTGTGAGACCCGGCGACAGAATGCTGGACACGGGCAGAATGCTGGACATTGGGGCAGAATGCGAGACACGGGGCAGAATGGAGATACGGGGCATGATTGGAGACACGGGGCAGGATGAAAGACATGGGGGCATGACTGGAGACAGATGGGGGAGGATTGGAGACAGATGGGGCAGAATGGAGACACGGGGCATGATTGGAGACAAGTGGCAGAATTGCAGACATGGCATGATTGGAGACATAGGGGGCAGAATGGAGACATGGGGCATGATTGGAGACACTGGGGGCAGAATTGGAGACAGATCGTGCAGGATCATGGGGCAGGATGGATATGATGGAGACAGATGGGGCAGGATGGAGAGATCACATGGGGTGATCATATGGGGCAGGATGGGGAGATCGTATGGTGCAGAATGGAAACTCATGAGGGCAGGATGGGAGAACATGGCTGACGCCAGGAATGAGACACACGGGGGCCAGGATGGGGAATATTATTACCATAGGGACTAATTTAGGGATATTATTACTGCAGTGATGTATTTATTTTATTTTTTGAGTATACTGTTTTAAATGAGGGGGCGGTCCTGTTACTGTGTAGAGTGATACTATGTCACCTCTTTTTCTTCATGTGGTGTAATGTAGAAGTTGTGAAAAATTAAGTAATGTGTTCTACAAGCGGAGCTCGAGATAACTATGTTATTTCCTGCAGAGACGAGTCCTGGCTGGATGAAATGATGGAGGTCTGTGCTGGATGAAAGATGAAGGACTTCACCTAGAGACGTTACTGGTGAGTCAGTGTGTTACCTATATACTGACACTATACACTGTATACTGTATACAGAGCTCCTGTATATAATTTCACTAGTGATCACTGTATTATCTGTACACAGACACTGCATACTAAGTACAGATCTCCTGTGTATAATGGCACTTATGGTGATAGTATGGTGGGTTTTTTTTATTACTGATCAGAATTGTAGTATTCAGTCACTATGTGGTGGTAATATGTGGTCTGGAAATGGTGTTGCGGTATTTGTCCCTTGTATGTGCTATTTGGTCACTTTGTGGTGGTAATATGTGGTCTGGACACGGTGTTGCGGTATTTGTTCCTTGTATGTGATATTATTCGATCACTGTGGTGGTAATATGCGGTCTGGTCATGGTGTAGCGGTATTTGTTCTTTGTATGTGATATTATTCGATCACTGTGGTGGTAATATGCGGTCTGGTCATGGTGTTGGAGGATTTGTTCTTTGTATGTGATATTATTGGTCATTTTAAAAATTTAAAAATAAATAAAAATATACCTAAATTGTATTGCATATTTTAACAAATATTTAATAGGTTACAGCAGAGTAGGCCAAAAGTGTCTACCGTGTTAAGGTGGCGGCTTAAAAAATCTTTTGGCCAAAACAAAAGCTGCCGGCTATATGTGTGATCTGGTGATGGGAACTGTTAATGTGTGATAGGTGAGAAGTGGAGTTTTTCCAAGAGAGAGCGGTGGGACTGTGGACAGTTTGAGGGGTGGAGCGTGGAGGCGGAACTGGGGTGGAGCCTGGGCAGAGTCTCAAGGGGGCCCCGAAAATGTTGCCAGTATGGGGCCCTGAAATTTCTAGTGGCAGCCCTGTACAGTATATAGCACCAACAGTCATGGCAAACTGGTAATTGTCCCAAATCATCATCCTTTCAGCGGTCTGCCAGTGATAAGTCACCTCCAGTCCACAGAACATGCGATAATTGCTGTATCGCCCTGTACCCCACTATATCCATCATTCCCAGTGCATTTAGTCATTGCCGAAAGTGTTGTCACCCTTGAAATTATTCCAGAAAATTAATTATTTCTCCCAAAACATTATTGCAATTCCACATATTTTGTTATCGTGGGCATCCGGCCTAAGAAATTTGTTGGGTGGTTATAGGAAGTGATTGATTGCAGTTATTTATTACAAATTTTGCACCCAAATATTAACCATTTTTGGGGTTCATTGTGAAATTATGTCCACAATTTGCCTTTTTTTCCCCTCTGTGTTTTTTTTGTGTTGTTCCAATCAGGGATGTGGAGTTGGTTTGCCAAACCTCTGACTCCTCAATTTCTCCGACCCCACAGCTTTGGTCACTACTGACCTGGACATAAAGTGCAGCACAGATTCATCTCAACTAAAAGCCGAGATCAGGAACAAACATTTATAGGACATTTCATAACTTTCCCAAATTCTTATGAAAACATTTACAGCACATTCTTTGTTTATTATATATTTTTGGAGCCTTATTTTATTCTGACTCCACCAAAATGGACACCCACTGACACCACAACTCTGACTCCACAGCCCTGGTTCCGATACACCCAAAAGAAATAAACGTGAATAACAAAACTTGTGTTTGCAATAACTTTCTGAGAGAAATACGTCTTGATTTTCTGGAACAATTTCAATGGTGGAAACCAGGGCTGTGGAGTCAGATCTGCAATAAAATGGTGGAATTCTGAGGATTCTTGTCATCATGGACTGAGGTCTCTGACCTGGTCCTCCGCACACAGCTGTTATCTGTGAACAATCTTCAGCTGCACCAATGTTGCCCATGTCGGGAGCATCTCAAACACTACTGAAATTCAGACACCAGCGAAACCTCCCGATTCAGGTGTATGGAGAGGATTGAGGTTTCTGCAACTCTTCACACCTGCCGTGTGTCAATTCTCCCAGACGTGCAGCTGCGGCAACTCAAGTATAGTATTTAAGCATGCTGGAGATACTCTGTTAGTGCCCGAGCATGCTTGGATAGCACTTTAGCCAAGGGCGTTCGCTCATCACTATTAGTAGACATCCTCTTATCTCACGTGCCGCCATGTTACGTCCTCCAGACCTCTGCTGCCCCCTTTGGTTTGTGTAGCTTGGTGGTGCGGCAGGTGTGAGCAGAGCGCCGGCTGATCCGGCACATGGCAAGCACTAATTATACTCAGGAGATTAGTGCCGCTGATCAGATGATATGGGCACAGCTCCGCCATCACCCTCAGGGGGTCCATGTGTGAAAATCTCTGCACTCATTATGCTGGGAAATGTTTCCCATGGTGCTCTGCTCCCGCACATATGCAGAGCCCCCGTTATGAGGCCGACCGCTCTTTTCCTGCCTGGTTTCCAGCAAATCCTAGTAGAGTTACAGATGACAGAAAGAAATGCTGATCTGCAGCTAATTACCCAAGTGCTAAAAATGCCAGCAGTGCCGCCACATAAAGGACAGGACCACGTCCCCCCCCTACCCCACATCATATCCTATAATCTGACATCAGGGAAAACAGAAGTGACAGAGAAAACCAGTCACTAAGAAAAGCAGAGACCAGAAACAAGGTCCAAAATAAAGAAAACTACCCGGAGGGATCTTACAATCATCTCCGCTCTGATTGAGACAGATTCCAGGTGATACTGATGCTCTGGGCCAGGTGCAATGGATGCCAGGCCCTCGGAGTGACGGTACTTACCTGTGTCTCCCGGGGGGCTCCTGGTATACAATGAGTCTGGAGGGGTGTTCTCGATATATAGGGGTCTTGTGGTGCACTTACAGTATACGCCAGTGCAGCGCCCCAGAGTCCTGGTCGTTGCAGTACTGATGCTCCGCCGCTAAGGGGGGCTATGGTACGTCTGATGGCACTGAAGGAATTCATCTGACCAGGTATCACAGACACCAATACATTTCACAGTCTGGGCTCCAGGGGGAGCTAAGGGTACTATGTATTAGGCCACTCCTCACAATCTGGTAAAACTGGGGGTTAGGCAGGAAGTTAGATCAGAAAGCTGACTGGGTTGGAACCAGGCAACACCTTGTGGCAGAGGGTGTTGTAGGGGAAGATTCAGAGGGGTCCCTGTCAGGGGTGGGATCCTGACAGAGGCCTAGCAACCAGAGAGAACGTTACGGGACCGCGCCTGCACGATATCGCGGCAGTAACCCAAGAAAGGACAAGAAGCGAGGTTTATTGTGCTGAGTGAGAAACGAGATCAACGCAACAAGGAGAATACCAGTAGGAGTCGTGCTGTAAGACGAGGCAACATCCTATTGAGGCGCATAACCGGTGGCCGGAACGCCGAGGAAGTATGGAGCTCCAAGCCAAACTTCAAACCTACGGCAGGACAGTCAGTTACAGGCGGGCTGTCTCACCCAATTGACCTAGGAAGACACAGGGGGGTAACAACAGGAGTGGGGCGACGCTAGAGTCCCGGAAGAGCTCCGAGCCTCCCCGTCATACGGGTGCGTCCTAACCATAAGATCTGGGGGACGTGGAAGAACATCAGAATCGAGTTGTGAGGGCACACGAGAAACAGACACAACAGTTGTGGGGACTATCCCGTAAGCACAGCAGGGGAGGACCACAACACACAAGCGCTAGAAGGTAGGCACAGATTTCCACCTGCAAAGGGAACTCTGGAGGTGCCATCGGACCGGTCAGGCTTGCGCAGCCCGGTTAACCGTATTCCGGATTGAGGACCCTGAAGCCTTCAGTAAAGAGGTAAAGAGACTGCAACCTGGTGTCCTCGTTATTTACTGCACCGCACTACTACCACCATCCACACCTTTCATTGGGCGCCCCTCAGCAGGGTCACGGACCGGGTCTAGCCACCATGACAACCCCAGAGCAGAGACTCAGAGGCCCGGTACCGGGTACCCCTCGGCCCTGCGGCAGTGGGGGCGCTGCAATTTTGGCGTCACGAACAGGATCTACTTAAGCCTGAAGAATCAGGTCATGTGTGCCTTGGGACTGTGATTTATTGTACTTGGACTGTGACTTATTGCAAAGACTGTGTATTGCCACTTGCCGCCAAAAGTCCCCACCAAAACCGCCGCCATTACAGCGCTGAGGAGAGCGCAGGAGAAGAAGAGGGGCGTAGACAAGCTGGAGAGCGCGAAGGACAATGGCCGCCCAGTCTAAATATTTTTGCATCCTGAGGACGTGTCCGTCAACAGCCGAGGTCCGCCTTCTCATCCTCTTTGGAGGGTGGAGACCATGGAGACGGGGCCGCCCACGAAAGAGACCGCGGGAAGAAGACACTGGAGAAGAAGCAAAGATGGCGACGCCGGGAGCACCGCGTGGGGACGACCCGACCCCACATGAGGCCGCACCACCCGACACAGCCCCAGATGCCCCATCGTTGCAGGGACTGGCCCTTACGGAGTCACCGATGGGCAGACCCAACTGGCCACTGTCTGAGGAGTGTGTGGCCGCAGCCGAGGCCCGGCAGATAGCACGCCGCCTTGAGGCCGACGCTCGGGTGATCGCTCGGCTGGGTCAGCCTACGGAGGTCCGCCTAACTCCGGTGTCCCCTGCTTCCTCCATCCCGGCCGCGGCAGAGTGTGAGCTGCAGGCACAGGGCCTGAGGATCCTGCCGGAGGCAGAACACCTGCGGTGCCTGATGACAGCATGGCGGAACAGACCCCAACCTGCAGCCCAGGTCGACCTGACGAGCGTCGAAGAGACCCCGCCGTCACACTGGGGTGTTGTGGTGTCCTTCAACTCCCGGAAAGGAAGGGGAGTTATTCGGGAGATAGGGGAGCCACTACAGGTCCGTGTTGACCGAGACGAAGTGGAGCCCTGTGGGGGAAGGTACGATTGCGACCTGGAGCCTGGTGACGCAGTGACCTATACCCGGTGGAGGAGGGAAGCTGGCGAAACTGGCTGGATAGCTCGAGGCGTCCAACGGTGCGTCGCCCTCCAGGCTGCTGCCGGAACGTCGGAAGACGAGCCTTCTGCAGGGAAGGTGCCGGAGCCCGTCCCCGCGGAACCTCAGGAGGTCCGGGCCCACCACGTGCCTCTGGGTCGCGCTCGCCCACAAGCAAGGAGGGCATCCCGACGCGGGATCCTGTCGTTGCTGGAGCCGGGACCGGTCCTTGCTACACCAGCGCGACCCGTTGGCCGGGTGAGGCCTGGAAGGAGACCGCTTCCTGCACAGCCACAAACTGAGTAAGCAAGAATGCTTCCTTATGTAAATAGTTAACTGTTTGTCCTTCTGATGTTTTTGCTGCTACAACACGATTAGGGTTAACTCTTAAAGGGATCCCTTTGTTTACCCGGGATCCCTTCCTTTTGCTTTTGTTTTGTTTTTGTTTCCTGTTTATTCATCATTGAAAGAACTGCTGAATCATGAACAATGCATGATTACAAACTTTTTGTACATAGTTTGCACCTTCTTAAAGGTGCTCTCTACTGGTTTTACACAAGGAAAGGACTATTTGCGAAGACACTGGTCTTGGAACCAACACCGGAGTCCTTACTGCGAACAGACTTGCAGCTTGAGAAGTTGCACTACCTCATAGAGACTTGGCCCCTCTTAAAGGGAATGTTCACATATTGCGCTTATGAACAGTGTTGCCTTAAGATGGTTAAATGGCAATAATGTCTTGAAAGAAAAAGTTAAATGTAGCTAACTAGTTGATTGTGAGAAATGTTTAATGATGTTGATAGAAGAATGAGGACAGAAAGTGAACCCTTACGGGGTTAGTCAGTGAGTCCTCCTAGGAGCCATACAGAGATGGCTCAGTAATCCTGAACTGAAAGATAGATGATAAGTTCTATACCATGTATAGTAGTAGAAAGGCAGTAGGCCCGGGCGGAAAGGGGCGGTCCTGTAACAGAAAGGAGAGGCAGTAGGCCTGGAGCAGTTAGGACAGGCGGTCCTGCAGATGTAAAGAAGGAGAATGCAGAAAAGTTAATTAGCCTTATAATGTTTTATAAGAAGGTCTTTAGTGGATTCAGCGAGTACGTCCTTAAAGGCAAAGTTAAATTATTGTTCAAGAAATTTGCACTTAGTAGAATACCCGGTTGGGTAAAAGAAGTTATTTATAGTAAGTTATTCAAAATATTTAACCATGTTTGTAACGTTCAAGTGTCCTCACCTCCCATAAAGGGAAGTCCTGTTAAAAAGTTTACTTGTACTTGCATTTTCAAAATTGTATGTCTTTTTGCTGACATGTATTGTTGTTTTCTTCCCAGTCCAGGAGTACTGGATTTAACCGGGGGGAGTGCAGCGCCCCAGAGTCCTGGTCGTTGCAGTACTGATGCTCCGCCGCTAAGGGGGGCTATGGTACGTCTGATGGCACTGAAGGAATTCATCTGACCAGGTATCACAGAGACCAATACATTTCACAGTCTGGCCTCCAGGGGGAGCTAAGGGTACTATGTATTAGGCCACTCCTCACAATCTGGTAAAACTGGGGGTTAGGCAGGAAGTTAGATCAGAAAGCTGACTGGGTTGGAACCAGGCAACACCTTGTGGCAGAGGGTGTTGTAGGGGAAGATTCAGAGGGGTCCCTGTCAGGGGTGGGATCCTGACAGAGGCCTAGCAACCAGAGAGAACGTTACGGGACCGCACCTGCACGATATCGCGGCGGTACCCCAAGAAAGGACAAGAAGCGAGGTTTATTGTGCTGAGTGAGAAACGAGATCAACGCAACAAGGAGAATACCAGTAGGAGTCGTGCTGTAAGACGAGGCAACATCCTATTGAGGCGCATAACCGGTGGCCGGAACGCCGAGGAAGTATAGAGCTCCAAGCCAAACTTCAAACCTACGGCAGGACAGTCAGTTACAGGCGGGCTGTCTCACCCAATTGACCTAGGAAGACACAGGGGGGTAACAACAGGAGTGGGGCGACGCTAGAGTCCCGGAAGAGCTCCGAGCCTCCCCGTCATACGGGTGCGTCCTAACCATAAGATCTGGGGGACGTGGACGAACATCAGAATCGAGTTGTGAGGGAACACGAGAAACAGACACAACAGTTGTGGGGACTATCCCGTAAGCACAGCAGGGGAGGACCACAACACACAAGCGCTAGAAGGTAGGCACAGATTTCCACCTGCAAAGGGAACTCTGGAGGTGCCATCGGACCGGTCAGGCTTGCGCAGCCCGGTTAACCGTATTCCGGATTGAGGACCCTGAAGCCTTCAGTAAAGAGGTAAAGAGACTGCAACCTGGTGTCCTCGTTATTTACTGCACCGCACTACTACCACCATCCACACCTTTCATTGGGCGCCCCTCAGCAGGGTCACGGACCGGGTCTAGCCACCGTGACAACCCCAGAGCAGAGACTCAGAGGCCCGGTACCGGGTACCCCTCGGCCCTGCGGCAGTGGGGGTGCTGCACCAAGTCTTATGGAGTTCTCCTGGTATACAATGAGTCTGGAGGGGTGTTCTCGATATAGGGGGTCTTGTGGTGCACTTACAGTATATGCCAAGTCTTATGGAGTGCTCCTGGCTCACAATCACTCTCCTGGGATGCTCCCGGTATACAGTAATAATTTATATAATGCTGAGATATATTCTGCAGTACTTTACAATAAGCTGGAGCATGTACAGATAACAAGGACACTACAAAGTAACACATAATTCACCAGTTACAGAATGAGTGAGGGTCCTGCTGATCACAAGCTAGAATCAAACACGCTTGTCATCTATGGTCCAGCTATCATTATTAGAGAGAGGGCATTTCACATCAATCTGCATAATCTGCCAGTATCTAAGTACAGTTACCAAGTACTGCTGGATTCATGGAGGATGTGGAGACAGATGAATAGGATGGAGCAGATTTTGAGGGAAAAATTAGATGTGGGAAGGTGAAAATTAGATTAGTGAAGTGAGGGGATAGATCTGTCTAAAAGGATGTGTTTTAAAGCATGCTTAAAATGGGGGGCTAAGTATGAGTCAGAAGGTCGAGGGTAATGCATTCCAGAAAACTGGTGCAGTATGATTGAAGTCTTGGAGGTTCAGATTATGGAGGATGTTAGTCTTAAATCAGTTGCAGAATGGAAAGCACAGGTACAGTAATAAATGAGGCGGTGTAGGATGGTGCAGCCCTGTGGAGAGGAAGTACAGTAGAGAGGATTAGGGGTAGATGAGGAAGAGATGTAGGGAGGTGCAGCACTGTGGAGAGGAAGGCACGGGTGGTAGACAGAGATGAGAAGATATAAGGTGCAGCACTAGGGAGAGGATGGGTAGGTGATAGATGAGGAAAAGATGTTAGGCTCCTCAGTAGGGTTGAGCGACTTTCATTTTTTTAAGATCGAGTCGGGTTTTGTGAAACCCGACTTTGTCCAGAGTCGAGTCGAGTGCAGTCGGCCGATTATCGCTAAAAGTCGGGGATCGACCGAAACACGAAACCCAATGCAAGTCAATGGGGAAGCATAGTCGGCAGTGAGTGGAGGCCAGGAAAACACCTACAGTGCCCATTTTAATGCCAAAAACATCCATTCTTGTTTCTGAAGCTTGTCAATCTTAATTAACTTTATAATAATAGTTGTTCAATGGAACTTGGGGGTCATTTGGCAAATTTGTGGGGGGTAGGGCTGGTTCAAGGTTTTAGTGGGCCCAGGAATCGTGGACTACGTCACGGCGGTGGAGCAGGGAGAGGAAAGTATTTCAACGTTGCAAGTGCTGTGATCCTGAGCAAGCAGGGGGGCACACTTGTTCGCATTGGCACTGGCACAGGGCCCCTCAAAGTACAGCGGTGTGTTTGCACGGCGGGGGCGCCTCCCACCAGCAGCGACACTTTTGCGTACTCTGAGGGGCCCTGTGCCAGTGACGTCGCCAACGAGTATGCCCCCCCCCACCTGATGAAGGAACCTGCACTTTCATCTGCACCTTCCTCTTTGTCCCTGTGTAAGGTGGTATAACATGCGGGAAGGGGAACCTTACTTTCAGCAGGGTCAGATTCTGGCTGTGTAGAGTGCAAGGGGAATGTAGTGGTCTAGGTCAATGTACCAGCAGACTCATCTAGCAGTGGCTGGGCAATGGGTAGGATGAGAAGGAAACAGATATAGGGCCAAAGAATAAAGTAGGCTAAATGCAGTTCAAAATTGGTAACAGGACAGGACTAAACAGGCGGCATTGCTTTGTTCAGTGGAGTAGCAAACCCAGGAGCAGCAGACACTGTTTTAAGGGCCCAACCACACTAGTAGGCCAAATGCAGTTTAATATCTGATACTATAGGCCGAAAGCCAGAAGGTTGAAGCTCAGCTTTATTCAGTTGAGGGCAAACACCAGGGAGGGGCAGACACCGTTAGTAGGCCCTAACCACCAATTTTTAAAAACACAGCACTTAATGAGAGCCAGAAGGTTGAATCTCAGCTTTATTCAGTTGAGGGCAAACACCAGGGAGGGGCAGACACCGTTAGTAGGCCCTAACCACCAATTTTTAAAATAACAGCACTTAATGAGAGCCAGAAGGTTGAAGCTCAGCTTTATTCAGTTGAGGGCAAACACCAGGGAGGGGCAGACACCGTTAGTAGGCCCTAACCACCAATTTTTAAAATAACAGCACTTAATGAGAGCCAGAAGGTTGAAGCTCAGCTTTATTCAGTTGAGGAAAAACACCAGGCAGGGGCAGACACCGTTAGTAGGCCGTAACCAAAGTTGAAGGCCAAATGCAGTTTAATATCTGATACTATAGGTCGAAAGCCAGAAGGTTGAAGCTCAGCTTTATTCAGTTGAGGGCAAACACCAGGGAGGGGCAGACACCGTTAGTAGGCCGTAACCAAAGTTGAAGGCCAAATGCAGTTTCATATCTGATACTATAGGCCGAAAGCCAGAAGGTTGAAGCTCAGCTTTATTCAGTTGAGGAAAAACACCAGGGAGGGGCAGACACCGTTAGTAGGCCGTAACCAAAGTTGAAGGCCAAATGCAGTTTCATATCTGATACTATAGGCCGAAAGCCAGAAGGTGGAAGCTCCGATTTAGACAGTGGAGGACAATTTGAATTAGGGACTGCAGACAGACTTAGTAGGCTGTCCCCTGTGGACCATGCATCCAACACATTAACCCATTGCGCCGTAATGGACACGTAATCTTCCGTGGCCATGCCTACAAGTCCATGCGTCTGTTGTCAGGTGCACCTTTGTACTCACAGATTGCCAGAGTGCATGGACAATGCGGTCTTCTACATGCTGGTGGAGGGTTGGGATGGCTTTTCTCGCAAAAGAAGTGTCGACTGGTTAGCTTGTAGCGTGGTACAGCGTAGTCCATCATGGCCTTATTAATAGTAAATAAAATATATAACTAGGCTCTATGAACTTTTAAATAGGTTCCAGGGGTACACGGGCAGCATTGGTGTGGTCAGTGGAGGAGTATTGCAAGTAGGGGCCGCAGACAGGCTCACAAAGGCCTAAAATAACAAACAATAGGCTCATGGCAGTTTTATATCGGTTACATGGATACACGGGCAGGCAGCATTGTGGTCAGTGGAGGAGTATTGCAAGTAGGGGCCGCAGACAGGCTCACAAAGGCTTAAAATAACAAACAGTAGGCAGTCATGGCAGTTTTACATCGGTTACATGGATACACAGGCAGGCACTCCAGGCAGCATTGTGGTCAGTGGAGGAGTATTGCAAGTAGGGGCCGCAGACAGGCTATCAAAGGCCTAAAATAACAAACAATAGGCTCATGGCAGTTTTATATCGGTTACATGGATACACGGGCAGGCAGCATTGTGGTCAGTGGAGGAGTATTGCAAGTAGGGGCCGCAGACAGGCTCACAAAGGCCTAAAATAACAAACAGTAGGCAGTCATGGCAGTTTTACATCGGTTACATGGATACACAGGCAGGCACTCCAGGCAGCATTGTGGTCAGTGGAGGAGTATTGCAAGTAGGGGCCGCAGACAGGCTCACAAAGGCCTAAAATAACAAACAGTAGGCAGTCATGGCAGTTTTACATCGGTTACATGGATACACAGGCAGGCACTCCAGGCAGCATTGTGGTCAGTGGAGGAGTATTGCAAGTAGGGGCCGCAGACAGGCTCACAAAGGCCTAAAATAACAAACAATAGGCTCATGGCAGTTTTATATCGGTTACATGGATACACGGGCAGGCAGCATTGTGGTCAGTGGAGGAGTATTGCAAGTAGGGGCCGCAGACAGGCTATCAAAGGCCTAAAATAACAAACAATAGGCTCATGGCAGTTTTATATCGGTTACATGGATACACGGGCAGGCAGCATTGTGGTCAGTGGAGGAGTATTGCAAGTAGGGGCCGCAGACAGGCTCACAAAGGCCTAAAATAACAAACAATAAGCTCATGGCAGTTTTATATCGGTTACATGGATACACGGGCAGGCAGCATTGTGGTCAGTGGAGGAGTATTGCAAGTAGGGGCCGCAGACAGGCTATCAAAGGCCTAAAATAACAAACAATAGGCTCATGGCAGTTTTATATCGGTTACATGGATACACGGGCAGGCAGCATTGTGGTCAGTGGAGGAGTATTGCAAGTAGGGGCCGCAGACAGGCTCACAAAGGCCTAAAATAACAAACAGTAGGCAGTCATGGCAGTTTTACATCGGTTACATGGATACACAGGCAGGCACTCCAGGCAGCATTGTGGTCAGTGGAGGAGTATTGCAAGTAGGGGCCGCAGACAGGATCACAAAGGCCTAAAATAACAAATAGGCTCATGGCAGTTTTATATCGGTTACATGGATACACGGGCAGGCAGCATTGTGGCCAGTGGAGGAGTATTGCAAGTAGGGGCCGCAGACAGGCTATCAAAGGCCTAAAATAACAAACAATAGGCTCATGGCAGTTTTATATCGGTTACATGGATACACGGGCAGGCAGCATTGTGGTCAGTGGAGGAGTATTGCAAGTAGGGGCCGCAGACAGGCTCACAAAGGCCTAAAATAACAAACAATAGGCTCATGGCAGTTTTATATCGGTTACATGGATACACGGGCAGGCAGCATTGTGGTCAGTGGAGGAGTATTGCAAGTAGGGGCCGCAGACAGGCTCACAAAGGCCTAAAATAACAAACAGTAGGCAGTCATGGCAGTTTTACATCGGTTACATGGATACACAGGCAGGCACTCCAGGCAGCATTGTGGTCAGTGGAGGAGTATTGCAAGTAGGGGCCGCAGACACGCTCACAAAGGCCTAAAATAACAAACAATAGGCTCATGGCAGTTTTATATCGGTTACATGGATACACGGGCAGGCAGCATTGTGGTCAGTGGAGGAGTATTGCAAGGAGTGTCTGACACAGTTAGTACTCCAGAAAAACAAATAGATGTTAATGTCTCGCAAAACAACTATAAGTAAAAAAAGGGTGGCATGCTTAGGTACAGGGGTGGGCTCATCTGCAGAGTTTATGACAAAGTAATTTGGCAGTAAATTAGTATTTACTGGTGTCAATATAGGACACTGACCCAGACTACTTTAACTAGCATCATAGATGCAAACAAATTGGTATTGTTTGTCAGTGCCAGGCATTGAATGATGTCAGTGCATAGACTACACATTGGTGGAACTGTGCGAGATAATTTTGCACGTGGTACAGCACAGTTTGAGCTGGGGGGGGGACTCTCTTGTGGTCGGCGGTACCGCCCCAGGGCCCCTCATGTTACAACGGCGTGTCTGACATTGGGTGCGCACCACCACCGCCAGAGACACTACATTGTACTATGAGGGACCCAGTGGCAATGCTGTCGACCAAAAGCGGGCACACCCGCCTCTTCAGACAATCAGCACTGTAACGGGTGCTTGCGCCAAGTGGCGAGACAACGGCCCCGTGGGGGGATTTTTCCCATTGGGGGAGGTGTAAACATGTCGTATGCTGGACAAACAGCTGCTGCAAATTAACAGATTGGAACACTCAGTAAGACCAGTCCACAAGCAAGACCTTTTTATAGGAAAGCTAGGTGTCAGCCGGGAAAGGTGGGGCAAAATAATTTGAAATCCAGGAGTGGTTCATTTTAATGAAGGTGAGATCATCCACATTTTGGGTAGCCAGACGAGTCCTTTTTTCGGTTAATATTGAACCAGCAGCACTGAATACTCTTTCTGATAGCACACTAGCTGCTGGGCAAGCAAGCTCCTGCAACGCATATTCTGCCAATTCAGGCCAGGTGTCTAATTTTGATGCCCAGTAATCAAATGGGAATGACGGTTAAGGGAGAACATTGATAAGGGAAGAAAAATAGTTAGTAACCATACTGGACAAATGTTGTCTCCTGTCACTTTGAATAGATGCTGCAGTACCTGTCCTGTCTGCGGTCATTGCGAAATCACTCCACAACCTGGTCAGAAAACCCCTCTGTCCAACGCCACTTCTGATCTGTGCACCCCTAACACCTCTGCCATGTAGCCCCCTGCAGTGTCATGCAGCGTTCGCCCCCGGCTTCTGCAGCTCGCCGGGTGCGCGCGCGCGCGCGGCGCATTCAGCTCTGCGCGTGCGCACATCTGATTCCTCTGTTGGCACTCCTTCCTGTCCTCTCCGTCATCCTGGAGGACTGTAACCCGGAAGTAGCTCTCACACTGGTATATAAGCTGCTTCCTGCTGCTCCTCTGTGCCTGATGATCATTTGTGTTTACAAGTGCTTCTGGTCACCTGTGGTCTCTGTGCGTTCCTAGCTTTCTGACCTTGGGACTCCTCCTTCCTCTGCAAGTACCTGCCTGATTTTCCTGTGTTCCTGATTTGTTCCTTCAGTTCCTGGTTCTCTGCGGTACCTGCCCGGCTCCTTTACCACACCTTGCTCCCGTCAGCCTCTGTGTCTCCATATTGTCTCGTCAGCCTCCGTGTCTCTGTAGTATTCCCATCTTCTCCCTCGTCTCAGTAGTTCCTTGCCATTCCCTCTGTTTCCTCCGCTGTTTCCTTCGGTCCCTGTGTTCCTGCAGTGTACCCTTCTTATCTCAGTCGACCCTCCAGCTTCCGTGGCGATAGTCCCTCACGGGCCTGCCCCTAACGCTCCCTGTATAGGGGGCGGTCCACCTGGTCAGCTCGTCCGAGAGGGGTTCGTCGTCACGGTCCAGTGGGTCCACTCTCCCTTGCCCCTGTTTGAATCTACTCTCTCAAATAGGACTGCACTCGGATGACATCTGAGTGCAGCCTGATTCTTACAGCATCACAGTATCATCAGGCCATGGACCCCGCTGGAGCTTCCGCTACTCAAAAAGACTTACTCTTTTTGCGTGAAAACCAGACTAGGATCATGTCGTTTTTAAAAAATATGGAGTCTCGCCTAGCGGCTTTACAGCCTTCCGATCCTGGTATTGCTCCGCAGTTGGTTGCCCTTCAGCTGGAGCTAGGTCTACAATGGGACACGCAGTCCCATATTTCGAATTTTTTGGCCTCTATTAATGATCGGCTTCTCGCCCTCCAGAATGTGGCCTCTGTCTCCGCTCCTGTCTCTGCGCCACAACCCTCGCCCCGACTTGCTAGACCGCCTCGGTATGGTGGGGATCCTAAAGCGTGCCGCAGCTTTCTTAATCAATGCCAGTTGCATTTTGAATTGTCTCCGCTACTTTATCCCACCGATCGAGCTAAGGTTGTTTTTATAGTATCCCATTTGGAGGGTGAGGCTTTGGCGTGGGTTAATCCCCTCTGGGAGCGTAATGATCCTTTGGTCTCCCAACTCAATTCGTTCCTGGATACCTTCCGCAAGGTTTTTGATGAACCTGGACGTCTGGTCTCTACCACAGAGTCCCTCTTTAACCTTAGCCAGGCTACTCTCTCCGTAGCTCAGTACGCCATCCGTTTCCGGACTCTGTCTTCAGACCTTGGGTGGAATAATGAGGCTTTGGTTGGAGCGTTTTGGCGTGGTTTGTCTTCACGGATTAAGGATGAGCTGGCAGGACGGGACACTCCCACCTCTTTGGATGATCTTATCTCCTTGGCCATACGCATTGATCTGCGCTTTCAGGAGCGCACTCGCGAGCTTGCCAGAGAAAAGAGACCTCTTCGCCAGACCACTATTGCTCGAGGGACTTCTTTTTCTCAAACAGCCCCGGTGGTTTCTTCATCTTCTCCTGAACCCATGCAGGTCGATCGCTTTGAGTCTTCCGAGCAACGCCGCAAGGAGAGACTCGCACAAGGTCTCTGTTTTTACTGCGGTAGTGCCTCTCATCTCTTACGCGCCTGTCCTCAGAGGTCGGGAAACGCCTCCGCCTAGGACAGGTAAGAGAGGCCTTCCTAGGTGGTTATGACTCCTCTCCACCTCTGGTTTTGTCTGTTATTCTACATTTAGGTTCCCGTCACTTTTCTCTGGAGGCTTATGTTGATTCAGGAGCGGCTGGGAACTTTGTTCAGCTCGAGGTTGCTAACAGGCTTGGGATACCTATTAGACCCTTGGAGACTCCTAGACAAATAGCTTCCGTCGATGGTCAGCCTTTGCGGGAGACCGTCAACTTAGTTACGGAGGAAGTTGAACTTCAGATTGGAGCTCTTCATCGTGAGAAACTGGCCTTTTATGTTTTACCTTCATTGTCTCATTCTTTCCTTTTGGGTCTTCCTTGGCTGAGAGATCACGAACCCACTCTGGACTGGCGCTCTGGAGATGTTCTACGGTGGGGACAGTCTTGTCTGAACAGGTGCCTGCTTCCTGTCAAGCCTGCGTCCTCCTTTCGGTCTGCTTCGGAATCCACGGGAATTCCTCCAGCCTATTGCGCCTTCTCGGATGTCTTTAACAAGAAGGAGGCGGAGATCTTGCCGCCGCACCGCTCTTATGACTGCCCGATAGACCTTGTTCCTGGTTCTACTCCACCTCAAGGACGTATTTACCCATTGTCTCCTACCGAAACTCAAGCCATGTCCGAATATATCCAAGAGAATCTGGCCAGAGGCTTCATTCGAAAGTCTTCCTCACCTGCAGGAGCTGGGTTCTTCTTCGTCAAGAAGAAGGACGGTTCTCTTCGCCCATGTATAGACTATCGGGGTCTCAACACTATCACGATCAAGAACAAGTACCCACTTCCTCTCATACCAGAACTCTTTGATCGTCTACGTGGAGCACGAATCTTTACCAAATTGGATCTCAGAGGAGCTTATAATTTGGTCCGTATCCGTTCCGGTGACGAGTGGAAGACTGCGTTTAATACCAGAGATGGTCATTATGAATATTTGGTTATGCCATTCGGTTTATGCAACGCACCCGCAGTCTTCCAGGAGTTTGTAAATGATGTTTTTCGGGATCTACTTTACACCTGTGTTGTAGTGTACTTGGACGATATCCTTGTGTTCTCTCCAGATCTGTCTACTCACAGAAGAGATGTACGGCAAGTACTTCAGCGTTTGAGAGAGAATCGGCTGTACGCAAAACTGGAAAAATGTGTCTTCGAACAGTCATCTCTTCCCTTCTTGGGTTTCATCATTTCCGACGCTGGTTTGTGTATGGATCCAGGAAAAGTTTCTGCCGTGCTCAACTGGCCACGTCCTCTTGGAGTGAAAGCAATTCAGCGATTTCTTGGATTTGCTAACTACTATCGGCAGTTTATCCCTCACTTTTCCTCTCTTTCTGCTCCAATCTCCTCCATGATTCGGAAGGGTGCCAATCCTCATCTATGGTCGTCTGAGGCCGAAGAGGCTTTCCGGTCCATCAAGCAGGCCTTCGCCTCCGCTCCTATTCTTCATCGTCCTGTGGCCAATAAACCCTTCATCCTTGAAGTAGATGCTTCTGCAATTGGAGCTGGAGCTGTGCTCTCGCAGAAATCCTCTTCTGGTCGTCTTGTGCCCTGTGGTTTTTTCTCTAAGATCTTCTCCTCCTCTGAAAAGAATTATTCTATCGGTGATAAAGAACTTTTGGCAATCAGGTTGGCATTGGAGGAGTGGCGGTACCTCTTGGAGGGGGCTTTACATCGTTTTGTAATTTACACAGATCACAAGAATCTGGCATATATCCGCTCTGCGCAAAGACTAAATCCTCGGCAGGCCAGGTGGGCCTTGTTTTTTGCCAGGTTTGACTTCGAACTTCGTTTCCTGCCAGGAGATAAAAACTCCAGAGCCGACGCTCTGTCTAGGTCATTCCAGGCGGTGGATATGGAGGAAGAACCTGCGCACATCATCGATCCTGCAAGAGTCATCACAGTTGCTCCTCTCTCTCTTTCCTCGTTGCCTCCGGGTAAGACCTTAGTTGCTGAAGAGAACAGAGAACGCGTCTTACTTTGGGGTCATGCCTCCAAATTAGCTGGACATGTTGGTCTCAAAAAAACCCTCCGTCTGATCTCTCGCTATTACTGGTGGCCTACGTTGTCCAAGGACGTCCAAAGTTTTGTCGCCTCTTGTCCCTCCTGTGCCAAGAATAAAATTCCCAGGCAACTACCTTCCGGGCTTTTGCATCCTTTACCGGTACCCTCCACTCCGTGGCAACATTTATCGATGGACTTCATCACTGACCTGCCTTCTTCATCTGGTTGTACCGTCATCTTCGTGGTCATGGATCGTTTCTCCAAGATGGCTCATTTCATTGCACTACCTGGTTTGCCTTCTGCTCCCGAATTGGCAAAGATTCGTCTTCATGGTCTTCCTTTACATATTGTTTCTGACCGAGGTGTTCAATTCACCGCCCGCTTCTGGAAATCCCTCTGCAAATCTATGAACATTTCGCTTGACTTTTCTTCGGCCTACCATCCGCAGTCCAATGGCCAGGTGGAACGTACTAATCAGACCTTGGTAACTTATCTCTGTCATTTTTCCAATTCCCATCAGAATGATTGGTCTGACTTGCTGCCATGGGCTGAGTTTTCTTACAATAACCATTCCAGCGAAGCTACTAACAAATCTCCATTTTTTATCGTCTACGGTCAACATCCTGGCCTTCCTCTTCCAGTTCCTCCTGTCTCTACTTAGTCCATGAGCCGGGCCAGATATCGGTACCACCCGGAGTGACTAATTTTCTTTGGTATTTTTAGGTAGATGCATGTCTGTAGTTTATTTTTTGATATGATAGCCCTTACATATACGTAGCTTATTAACCCCTTCAGCCCTAGGCCTATTTGTACCCAAGTGCCTAAGCCAATCTGACCTGTGCCACTTCATGGGCTAATAACTTTGGAACGCTTTCACCTATCCAAGCCATTCTGAGATTGTTTTCTCGTGACATATTGTACTTCACGTCAGTGCTAAATGGGAGTCAATATATTTTACCTTTCTATATAAAAAAATGCTAAATATTCGGAAATTTTGGAAAAATCGGCAATTTTTTAACTTTGAAATTCTCTGCTTTTTACAAAAATACTGATACCCCCCATAATAGTTATTAATTTACACTCCCCACATGTTTACTTCATATTGGCATCATTTTGAAAATGAAACCTTATTGTTTTACGACGTAATAGGGCTTATAGTTTTATGCGCAATTTTTCACATTTACAGCAAAACCCACTTTTCAAAGGACCAAGTCACTTCTGAAGTCACTTTAAGGGGCTTACATAACAGAAACCACCCATAAATTACCCCATTTTGCAAACTACACCCCTCAAGCTGTTCAAAACTCATTTTTAAAAACTGTTAACCCTTTAGGTGTTCCACAGGAATTTTAGCAGAATGAAGGCGAAATTTCAAAATTTCATTTTTTTTCCAGATATTACATTGTAATCCAATTTTACCTGCAACCTAGCAAGGGTTAACGGCAAACCCAAACTTGGTTACCCTAATTCTGCAGTTTATAGAAACACCCCACATGTACTCGTAAACTAAAGTATGGGCACACAGCACAGCTCAACACGGAAGGAGCGCTATGTGGTTTTTGGGTGGCGGATTCACTGGAAGAAATCTAGGGGGCCATGTCACATTTGAAGGCTGCCTGAGGTACCCCCACAGTGGAAACCCCAAAAAGTGACCCTATTTTGGAAACTACACCCCCAAGGAATCTTTTAGGGGGTATAGTGACCACTTTGACCCAACCAGTGTTTCACAGTAGTTGGAAACACTTGGTTGAGAAAATGGAAAAAGTGCATTTTTTACATGAAGGTGTCATTTTAGGCTCATTTTTTTATTTTTAAGAGGTGTACCAGCAAAAAATGCACCCCACTATTTGTTCACCAATCTCTCCCGAACACAACAACACCCGATATGTTGTCGTACACTGCAGTATTGGGGAACGGCAGGCCTCGGAAGGGAAGGAGCGCCAAATGACTTTTGGAGTGCAAATTTTACTGGAAGAAATCTAGGGGGCTATGTCACATTTGAAGACACCCTGAGGTGCCCCAACACACGCACACACACTGACACATACACGTTCTGTGCTGAACAGGACTCTCCGGTCTTCTCTGCAGAGCTCCTATCTCCCTCTGTAGAGGCTGACACCTCCCAGGCTTGTGACTGATCACATGGCCGTGACATCACCACAGGTCCTGTAGTCCTGTACTGTGTGCTGCTGCTGGTAAGGAACTTGTGGAGAGAGGGGGAACAGTCACCTAGCACCAGCGCTCCCAGCTCTAAGAACGAGCGCCTCATGAAGGTGGGCCCCTGCCTCCTCCTTCCCTGCGCGGCGGCCTTTCCCCCCGGCGGCTGTATTCGGCGTATAAGACAACCGCCCTCTTGGAGCCATGTTTTTCATGGCTAAAAAGTCGTCTTATACGCCAGGAAATACGGTAAATAAAATTTTAATGTTTTTCTTTGTGTTTGCAGGTGTTTACTGACTATCTAACGGCATGATGGAAGTACCAGCAAGGAAGAAATCACGGATCGACTGTATCATACACTGCTCTAATGATGACAGCGATGATCTGGCGTCCCTTAAGGATTTGGACTCCTGGAAAACATTGCTTAGGGCTGCAGAGATCAGGCAGCATGAATCAGTCCTGGTAGCAGCTAAGGGCCTTGAAGAAGGAGAAATACCACACATACAATATCACCGTAAATGTCGTAGTATCTTTACAATGAAGAAGTCACTGGATTCTATCCTTGGCAAGGGTGTCAATGTCGAAACAGCAAGCAAAATCTCCATGAGGAAGCTACCGAGGGGTGCCCCCAGTGATAGCAGGGTGTATGCCAAAGTATGTATCTTCTGTGAGAAGTCAAGCAAGTACCTAAAAGGAAAACAAACAAGGGAGCCAATTGTCCAGTGTGTTGAGCTACGAGCAGATGAGACGATCCGCAGAGCAGCGATAAGGAAAGGCACACAGAGAATACTTGGTTTACTTAGCAGAGACCTTGTTGCTGCAGAGGGGCACTACCACAAGTCGTGCTACAAACTATTCACAAAAGATGATTCCCAAGTGGCCTGTAGGTCTAGTGCAGCTGAAAATCAGGTCGAAAGCGAGGAAGTACGCTACGAAGAGGCAGAGAAAGAGGCCCTTGAAGAACTCTTCTTGTATATAAGGACTAAATTGTTCCCAAACCCAGAAGTACTGCCTATGATAAACCTCACATCTAGGCTTGAGAGATTAATGATATCCCGTGGTATCATCCAACTGAAACCATCGACAAAGAAACATGTTCGACGAAAACTTGAAACAGAGATTGGGGAATCACTCCGCTTTCTCTCAGATGAGAAAGGTAAGCTTCTAGTCTATCCATGTAGCCTATCAATGGACGACCTTGTCCGGCAAGTACACAGCATGACAAAAGATCTGCAAGAAGCAAGAGCTGCTAACTCTGGAGATATCGTAACCAAAGCAGCAATGCAGCTAAGGAATGAGATCAAGAAGCAAGATGTGAGTCAGCCATGGCCTCCCAATACAGATCAGAATGTCGTTCCTGCATTAGTCACTCAATTCCTGCAAACCCTGCTTACAGGAGATTGTGAGTGCCAAACTACCTGTGAAAGAGCTCAACGTCTTGCCACATCCTTCGGCAGTGACTTGGTTTTTGCTGTTACCAATGGAAAGACAAAGCCACCAAAGCACGTACTGCTATCCTTTGCAGTTAAGTCTTTGACCGGCAATACAGAACTGATTCGAACTCTGAATCGTCTTGGCCACTGTGTGTCATATTCAATGGCTGAGGAGATCGATACAGCCCTTTGTATCCAGAAGTTGGAATGTTCAAAGGATGACATCCCAATGCCAGCAAGTATCTACCCAGGTGTGTTCACAACCCTGGCCTGGGATAACATTGACAGACTTGAGGAGACACTAAGTGGAGCAGGTACATCTCATAGAGTCAATGGCATTGCTGTTCAGTCCAATGTTGCATGCTCTGTGACAAAGAAAGTCCTGCCAGATGTAACCAAGTCGAAGAAAAGAAGCATAACTCTGACAGAATTAATGCTACCGATATACAATGTTGGGCAGCGGGGAGAGCCACCCAGGATTGAGACTTCGAATGTTAACACTACCAAGGAGGTCCAGGATTCAAAAACCAAAAACCATATCTGGCTTCTGGCTAGAATGTCAGACCATGAGGATCAGACCACCAGCAGTTGGACTGGGTTCAACATAAAAATCCGCAGCGACATTGTAGTGGCCCAGGACACTGTAAGCTACCTGCCCACTATCAATGCTCCTGCAACAGCCATGTCCACTGTGAATGAAGTCTTGGAGCAAACACATGCCATCATGCAGACCCTGAAGCTTAACAGAATTGTGTGTGTGTTTGATCAAGCACTCTATGCCAAAGCTGCCGAGGTTATCTGGAAACAGGAGAAGTTCAAGAACATTATAATTAGAATGGGTGTCTTCCACACAATCTGTAATCTCCTCTCTATCATAGGGAACAGATTTCAGGATGCAGGCCTTAGAGATCTGTGTGTTGAATCCGGTGTAATCGCTGAAGGATCAGTGTCTGGAGTGATGGACGGCCGGAGGTACAACAGAGCAGTGAGACTACACAAGCTGGTCTATGAAGCACTTATGAGGCTTGCATGGAAAAACTTCCTTCCATGGCTAGAAGAAAACCATGCAAGGGACCTTCACCATCTGGATGAAACACTGAAGAACATCACAAACTTTCGCATCAGTGTGTCGCAGGGATCCTTCGAAAAGCTCTTGGATAATGAATCTTGCACACTTACCCTGAAGCTCTTTCAAGTTTATCTTGAGACCCTCAGAAATGAACAACTCTCAGCATTCTGGATGTCATACTTGGACATGGTCGAGACCATGCTGGCCCTGGTTCGAGCTTCAAGAGAAGGCAACTGGATGCTTCACCTAGGAGCAATCCGACAGATGATACCATGGTGTTTTGCCTATGACAAGGTCAACTATGCCCGATACCTAACCTATTACTATGCCACAATGTCTCGGCTGCCCATAGAACACCCAGAGGTCCATGAATACTTCATGCAAGGTGGCTTTTCGGTCCAGATCGGTAGCAAGAATCCTTTTGGACGAATTCCTGTGGACCAGACCATTGAAGAGACAATCAACAAAGACACCCAGACACCAGGGGGCACAAAAGGCTTCAGCCTCAAAGTTGGAGCTGTTTCCAGGTTCTACCTGACATCAGAGTACCGCAGTATGTACTTGAGGCAGCTGAGGGCCCTGGTAGGCCAACAATATACTGACTTCAGCCATTCAGACCTACAGGTGTCTAGGATTAGAAGAGATGAAGCCGATGTCCAATCTTTCGTTCAACTGCTGGAGACAGGTTGGGTGAACCCCTTCAACAAAGAGCATAATGGTGAACTTATCAGTTTGTCAACAGCGACTGTAGCACCACCAGATGTAGCCAAAGACCTTCAAGGGGCATACAGTATAGGAGAGGATGCATATCAAACATTCAAGGATGAGCGTTTGGGTACCGATAAGCCAACTACATTGTTTCATGACAAGATGACGAAGAACAAACTTAAAACGTTCTCTAACATCCAAATGAAGACACGCAGACAAGGTCTTGGCAAGGAGGTAATTTTGAAGGCTGACAGAAACCTATTTGGCCAGATGATACTTGTAGCTGAGAACAGAAAGCTACAAATGAGTGATGTCTTGACTCATCCCCTGGGTCCATTGCCATGGGCACTTGCCAATGGTGATGGGTCTATCCGCAAGACCAACAAGGCTGCCCTCGCAAGGGAGTTGGAGAGGAATGCTCGTCCTGCAGAAGTGATCCCCGAGCCCTCTGCAACCATCATTGATGGGATGAGCCTGGTTCAGAAACTGAAGGGAAACAATGCAACATTTGGCCAGCTAGCAGGCACAGCAATGAGTCGCGCTATCCATGAGGGTGCTAAGAGCAAGCGCATTGATATTGTCTTTGACGTCTACAAGGAGACATCCATCAAAGATACAGAAAGAGTCAACAGATATGAAGGCACAGGGATCCATTTCAAGAACATTCAACATGGGCACAACATCCAGCAGTGGAAAAAGCTTCTAAGTAGTTCCTCCAACAAGGCAAGTCTCATAAAGTTTCTGGTAGAAGAATGGAAGGCGAAACACCACAGGGAGAAGCTTGAGGAGAAGGAGCTGTATGTCACATGTGAGCAGCTCTGCTTTAAGATCACCAAAGAACAGTGGGAAGAGGCTGCTGACCTTAAGTCAAATCAAGAAGAAGCAGACACACGCCTCCTTCTCCATGCTCTTCATGCAGCAGAATCTGGTTACAAGTCGGTCATCATCACTTCGGAGGATACTGATGTCATGGTCCTGTGTCTGGGCATGTGCCACAAAATCCCATCCCACCTGTTCCAGAAATGCGGTACACAGAACCGGACAAGATTCCTGGATATCACCACTCTGAGCCGAACATTGGGAGGCAGCGTATGTGATTCATTGATTGGTATGCATGCATTTACAGGCTGTGACACCGTCAGTGCATTCGCTGGCCGTGGGAAGATGACGACACTCAAGCAGTTGAAGATGAACAAGACATACCAGGATGCCTTTCAGGAAGTTGGTCGTTCATGGGAAGTGTCTACCGAACTTTTTGAGAAGTTACAGGAAATCACCTGCCACATGTACCTGCCAACTACCCAAACAACTGAGGTAAACAGGCTCCGTTATCAGCTGTTCTGTGCCAGACGTGGAGTGGTAGAGTCAAGTCAACTCCCTCCTTGCCAGGACTGCCTTTTCATGCATGCACTGCGTGCAAACTACCAGGCTGCGATCTGGAGGAGAAGTCTGCAGAGCCAGCCATGGGTTGCAAACCCAACAGACTGCGGTTGGATGATAGATAACGACGGAAAGCTTGTTGTCAAGTGGATGCAAGGGGCACCAGCACCAGAAGCTATTATACAGCTACTGTCCTGCAAGTGTGTGCGGTCATGTGAACTTCCTCAGTGTACTTGCCTCAGCAATGGCCTGAAGTGCACAGACATGTGCAGATTACAGACATGCCAGAACAAGGGTACTGAAGACGAGCCAGTAGAACAACAGTCAGATTCAGAGTCCGATGTTGAAGATATTATGGAGTAACATATATATATATATATATATATATATATATATATATATATATATATATATATATATATGCACATGACATGTTCAGTGTGTATTTACATAACTTGGATTAAATTTTGTTACAAATACTACATCTAGTCACTCCGGGTGGTACCGATATCGTCATATTTGGTTCTTGGCTCATGCTAAAATTCCTGTGGAACACCTAAAGGGTTAACAGTTTTTAAAAATGAGTTTTGAACAGCTTGAGGGGTGTAGTTTGCAAAATGGGGTAATTTATGGGTGGTTTCTGTTATGTAAGCCCCTTAAAGTGACTTCAGAAGTGACTTGGTCCTTTGAAAAGTGGGTTTTGCTGTAAATGTGAAAAATTGCGCATAAAACTATAAGCCCTATTACGTCGTAAAACAATAAGGTTTCATTTTCAAAATGATGCCAATATGAAGTAAACATGTGGGGAGTGTAAATTAATAACTATTATGGGGGGTATCAGTATTTTTGTAAAAAGCAGAGAATTTCAAAGTTAAAAAATTGCCGATTTTTCCAAAATTTCCGAATATTTAGCATTTTTTTATATAGAAAGGTAAAATATATTGACTCCCATTTAGCACTGACGTGAAGTACAATATGTCACGAGAAAACAATCTCAGAATGGCTTGGATAGGTGAAAGCGTTCCAAAGTTATTAGCCCATGAAGTGGCACAGGTCAGATTGGCTTAGGCACTTGGGTACAAATAGGCCTAGGGCTGAAGGGGTTAATAAGCTACGTATATGTAAGGGCTATCATATCAAAAAATAAACTACAGACATGCATCTACCTAAAAATACCAAAGAGAATTAGTCACTCCGCTTGGTACCGATATCGTCAAATTTGGTTCTTGGCTCATGGACTAACTGTACCTGCGGCTGATCTTCTGTCTAGAGAGTTCTCCAGGGTCTGGCAGGAGACCAAGTCTGCCCTTGAGTTGGCTCAAGTCAGGATGAAGAGACATGCGGACAAAAGACGCCTCGATTCTCCTATATTCCATCCTGGGGACAAGGTTTGGGTTTCTTCTAAATTTATCCGTCTCAAAATTCCTTCACATAAGCTGGGTCCTCGCTATATCGGTCCATTCGAAGTTTTGTCTCGTATTAATGACGTTTCTTACAAACTTAAGTTGCCTGCCTCTCTGCGTATTTCTAATTCCTTTCATGTGTCTCTCCTTAAACCCGTAGTTTTTAATCAGTTTCATTCTTCTAACCTTTGTTCTCCTTCGCCTGTTTCCGAGGATGATGTCTTTGAAGTTAGGGACATTTTAGCCATGAAAAAACTTAGAGGGAGAACTTTGTTTTTGGTTGACTGGAAAGGTTTTGGTCCTGAGGAGAGGTCCTGGGAGCCTCGTGAGAACATTCAGGCCCCTCGCATTTTGTCCCGGTTTCTTTCAAGTCTTAAAAAGGAGGGGCGTAAAGACGGGGGTACTGTCATGCAGCGCTCGCCCCCGGCTTCTGCAGCTCGCCGGGTGCGCGCGCGCGGCGCATTCAGCTCTGCGCGTGCGCACATCTGATTCCTCTGTTGGCACTCCTTCCTGTCCTCTCCGTCATCCTGGAGGACTGTAACCCGGAAGTAGCTCTCACACTGGTATATAAGCTGCTTCCTGCTGCTCCTCTGTGCCTGATGATCATTTGTGTTTACAAGTGCTTCTGGTCACCTGTGGTCTCTGTGCGTTCTAGCTTTCTGACCTTGGGACTCCTCCTTCCTCTGCAAGTACCTGCCTGATTTTCCTGTGTTCCTGATTTGTTCCTTCAGTTCCTGTTTCTCTGCGGTACCTGCCCGGCTCCTTTACCACACCTTGCTCCCGTCAGCCTCTGTGTCTCCATATTGTCTCGTCAGCCTCCGTGTCTCTGTAGTATTCCCATCTTCTCCCTCGTCTCAGTAGTTCCTTGCCATTCCCTCTGTTTCCTCCGCTGTTTCCTTCGGTCCCTGTGTTCCTGCAGTGTACCCTTCTTATCTCAGTCGACCCTCCAGCTTCCGTGGCGATAGTCCCTCACGGGCCTGCCCCTAACGCTCCCTGTATAGGGGGCGGTCCACCTGGTCAGCTCGTCCGAGAGGGGTTCGTCGTCACGGTCCAGTGGGTCCACTCTCCGTTGCCCCTGTTTGAATCTACTCTCTCAAATGGGACTGCACTCGGATGACATCTGAGTGCAGCCTGATTCTTACAGCATCACATGCAGCTTGTGTGAGAACCATCACCGGCGCTGTGTTCTGGGAATGCCTGAATCAAACGGTCTACAAGAGTAGCTTGTTTGGTTGCTAAGATTTGTTCGAGGTTCTCATGTGGCATAATATTTTGCAATTTGCCTTTATAGCGAGGGTCAAGGATGCAGGCCAACCAGTAATCGTCATCGCTCATCATTTTAGTAATGTGTGGGTCCTTTTTGAGGATACGTAAGGCATAATCCGCCATGTGGGCCAAAGTTCCTGTTGGCAAATCTGCGGTTGTGCTGGTTTGAGGGGCAGTTACAGGCAAATCTACGTCACTTGTCTCCCTTAAAAAAACAGAACCCGGCCTTGCAACGCCACTAATTTCTGTTGGCCCAGGAGAAGCTTCCTCATTAAAAAAGTACTCATCCCCATCATCCTCCTCGTCCTCCTCCTCCTCTTCGCCCGCTACCGCGTCCTCTACACGGCCCTGACCAGACAATGGCTGACTGTCATCAAGGCTTTCCTCTTCCAAGGCTGCAGACGCCTGCTCCTTTATGTGCGTCAAACTTTGCATCAGCAGACGCATTAGGGGGATGCTCATGCTTATTATGGCGTTGTCTGCACTAACCAGCCGTGTGCATTCCTCAAAACACTGAAGGACTTGACACAGGTCTTGTAGCTTCGACCACTGCACACCTGACAACTCCATGTCTGCCATCCAACTGCCTGCCCGTGTATGTGTATCCTCCCACAAAAACATAACAGCACGCCTCTGTTCGCACAGTCTCTGAAGCATGTGCAGTGTGGAGTTCCACCTTGTTGAAATGTCGATGATTAGGCGATGCTGGGGAAGGTTCAAAGACCGCTGATAGTTCTGCATACAGCTGGAGTGTACGGGCGAACGGCGGATATGCAAGCAAAGTCTGCGCACTTTGAGGAGCAGGTCGGGTAACCCCGGATAACTTTTCAGGAAGCACTGCACCACCAGGTTTAAGGTGTGAGCCAGGCAAGGAATGTGTTTCAGTTGGGAAAGGGCAATGGCATCCATGAAATTCCTTCCGTTATCACTCACAACCTTCCCTGCCTCAAGATGTACAGTGCCCAGCCATGACTGAGTTTCATTCTGCAAGAACTCGGACAGAACTTCCGCGGTGTGTCTGTTGTCGCCCAAACACTTCATTGCCAATACAGCCTGCTGACGCTTGCCACTAGCTGTCCCATAATGGCACACCTGGTGTGCAACAGTGGCAGCTGCGGATGGAGTGGATGTGCGACTGGGGTGTGTGGACGAGCTCTCGCTTCTGCATGAGGAGGAGGAAGAGGAGGAGGGGGGGGGGGCGAATGCCTACAGCCAACTCTTTCCTTGCCCGTGGACGAGGCAAAACTGTCCCAATATTGCTGTCCCCTGTGGACCCTGCATCCACCACATTCACCCAGTGTGCCGTGTGTTGTGAATTAGACTTTTTTGGCTCCCTCTTGTGGTCACTAGTGATATGACTCTGGGATTGTCTTTCCTCAGTTTGGCACCCACCTGGGTCGTTAGTCCAGGGGTGTTGCTATATAAACTTCCTGAATTCTCAGTCTGGTGCCTGGCATCGTTGTAATCAGTCCTTTCTGTTTGCTCCTGTCTGCTGGTCCTGGTTCTTGCAAAATTAAGCTAAGTCCTGCTTCCTTATTTTTTGGTTATTCGTATTGCTCTTATTTTTTGTCCAGCTTGTACTAAATGTGATTCCTGTTTTTGCTGGAAGCTCTAGGGGGCTGGTATTCTCCCCCCGGGCCGTTAGACGGTTCGAGGGTTCTTGAATATCCAGCGTGGAAATTTTGATAGGGTTTTTGCTGACCGTATAAGTCATCTTACTATATTCTGCTATTAGTCAGTGGGCCTCTCTTTGCTAAATACTTAGTTAATTCTTACGTTTGTCTTTTCTTCTTACCTCACCGTTATTATTTGTTGGGGGATTGTATCCAACTTTTGGGGTCTTTTCTCTGGAGGCAAGAAAGGTCTATCTTTTCCCTTCTAGGGTTAGTTAGTTCTCCGGCTGGCGCGAGACGTCTAGAACCAACGTAGGCACGTTCCCCGGCTGCTGCTATTTGTGGTGCTAGGATTAGATATACGGTCAGCCCAGTTACCACTGCCCTATGAGCTGTTTTTTTGTGTTTGCAGACTTGGTATTTATTTCTGAGACCCTCTGCCATTGGGGTCATAACAGTATGCCAGGCCTAAGTTGAATGTTTAATGCATTGCAGAAGTGGGATAATAAGAAAGGAAATTCTGAGGTTTTTTTTTTTGTTTTTTTTTTCCTCTCTTTCTTCCTCCCCTTTACCTCTGAGTGGCTTGAGCTTGCTGCAGACATGAATGTCCAGACCTTGATTACAAGTGTGGACCAGCTTGCTGCTCGTGTGCAGGGCATACAAGATTTTGTTACCAGTAGTCCAATGTCTGAACCTAAAATACCTATTCCTGAACTGTTCTCTGGAGACCGATTTAAGTTTAGGAATTTCAGGAATAATTGTAAATTGTTTCTATCTCTGAGACCCCGTTCATCTGGAGACTCAGCTCAGCAAGTTAAAATTGTTATTTCTTTCTTACGGGGCGACCCTCAGGATTGGGCCTTCTCGCTAGCGCCAGGAGATCCGGCATTGGCAAATATTGATGCGTTTTTTCTGGCGCTCGGATTGCTTTACGAGGAACCCAATCTTGAAATTCAGGCAGAAAAAGCCTTGCTGGCTATTTCTCAGGGCCAGGATGAAGCTGAAGTGTATTGCCAAAAATTTCGGAAATGGTCCGTGCTTACTCAGTGGAATGAGTGTGCTCTGGCCGCAAATTTCAGAAATGGCCTTTCTGAAGCCATTAAGAATGTGATGGTGGGTTTCTCCATTCCTACAAGTCTGAATGATTCCATGGCGCTGGCTATTCAAATTGACCGGCGTTTGCGGGAGCGCAAAGCCGCTAATCCTCTGGTGGTGTTGTCTGAACAAACACCTGATTTAATGCAATGTGGTAGAATTCAGACTAGAAATGAACGGAAAAATCATAGACGTCAGAATGGGTTGTGTTTTTACTGTGGTGATTCTACACATGTTATATCAGCATGCTCTAAACGCCTAACAAGGGTTGTTAGTCCTGTCGCCATTGGTAATTTGCAACCTAAATTTATTTTATCTGTGACTTTAATTTGCTCATTGTCTTCCTACCCTGTTATGGCGTTTGTGGATTCAGGTGCTGCCCTGAGTCTTATGGATCTGTCATTTGCCAAGCGCTGTGGTTTTGTTCTTGAGCCGTTGGTAAATCCTATCCCTCTTAGAGGTATTGATGCTACGCCATTGGCGGAAAATAAACCGCAGTTTTGGACACAGGTAACCATGTGCATGACTCCTGAACATCGGGAGGTGATTCGTTTTCTTGTTCTGCATAAAATGCATGATTTGGTCGTTTTGGGTCTGCCATGGTTACAGAACCATAATCCAGTCTTGGATTGGAAGGCAATGTCTGTGTCAAGTTGGGGCTGTCAGGGAATTCATGGTGATTCCCCGCCGGTGTCTATTGCTTCCTCTACTCCTTCGGAAGTTCCTGAGTATTTGTCTGATTATCAGGATGTATTCAGCGAGTCCAGGTCCAGTGCTCTGCCTCCTCATAGGGACTGTGACTGCGCTATAGATTTGATTCCAGGTAGTAAATTTCCTAAGGGAAGACTATTTAATCTGTCTGTACCTGAGCATACCGCAATGCGTTCGTATATCAAGGAATCTCTGGAGAAGGGGCATATCCGTCCATCCTCTTCCCCTCTTGGTGCGGGATTCTTTTTTGTGGCCAAGAAGGACGGATCTTTGAGACCTTGTATTGACTATCGGCTTCTGAATAAAATCACTGTTAAATTTCAGTATCCTTTGCCTCTGTTGTCGGACTTGTTTGCCCGGATTAAAGGTGCCAAGTGGTTCACCAAGATAGATCTTCGTGGTGCGTACAACCTTGTGCGCATTAAGCAAGGAGATGAATGGAAAACTGCATTTAATACGCCCGAAGGTCATTTTGAGTACTTGGTGATGCCTTTTGGGCTCTCTAATGCTCCTTCAGTGTTTCAGTCCTTTATGCATGATATTTTCTGGAAGTATCTGGATAAATTTATGATTGTTTATCTGGATGATATTCTGTTTTTTTCTGATGATTGGGACTCGCATGTAGAGCAGGTCAGGATGGTGTTTCAGGTTTTGCGTGAGAATGCTTTGTTTGTTAAGGGCTCAAAGTGTCGCTTTGGAGTACAGAAGGTTCCCTTTTTGGGTTTTATTTTTTTCCCCTTCTGCGGTGGAGATGGACCCAGTCAAGGTCCGAGCTATTCATGATTGGACTCAACCCACGTCAGTTAAGAGTCTTCAGAAGTTCTTGGGTTTTGCTAACTTCTACCGTCGTTTTATCGCTAATTTTTCTAGCGTTGTTAAACCTTTGACGGATATGACCAAGAAAGGTTCTGATGTTGCTAACTGGGCTCCTGCAGCCGTGGAAGCTTTCCAAGAGTTGAAGCGCCGGTTTACTTCGGCGCCTGTTTTGTGCCAGCCTGATGTCTCACTTCCCTTTCAGGTTGAAGTGGATGCTTCTGAGATTGGGGCAGGGGCCGTTTTGTCGCAGAGAGGCCCTGGTTGCTCTGTAATGAGACCATGTGCCTTTTTCTCTAGGAAGTTTTCGCCTGCTGAGCGGAATTATGATGTTGGCAATCGGGAGTTGCTGGCCATGAAGTGGGCATTTGAGGAGTGGCGTCATTGGCTCGAGGGTGCTAAGCATCGTGTGGTGGTCTTGACTGATCACAAAAATCTGATGTATCTCAAGTCTGCTAAACGCCTGAATCCTAGACAGGCCTGTTGGTCATTGTTTTTCTCCCGTTTTGACTTTGTGGTCTCGTATTTACCAGGTTCAAAGAATGTGAAGGCTGATGCTCTTTCAAGGAGCTTTGTGCCTGACTCTCCTGGAGTCGCAGAACCAGTTGGTATTCTTAAAGAGGGAGTAATCTTGTCAGCCATTTCTCCGGATTTGCGACGTGTGTTGCAGAGATTTCAGGCTGGTAGACCTGACTCTTGTCCACCTGACAGACTGTTTGTTCCTGATAAGTGGACCAGCAGAGTCATTTCCGAGGTTCATTCCTCGGTGTTGGCAGGGCATCTGGGAATTTTTGGCACCAGAGATTTGGTGGCTAGGTCCTTTTGGTGGCCTTCCTTGTCACGGGATGTGCGGTCATTTGTGCAGTCCTGTGGGACTTGTGCTCGAGCTAAGCCTTGCTGTTCTCGTGCCAGCGGGTTGCTCTTGCCCTTGCCTGTCCCGAAGAGGCCTTGGACACACATTTCCATGGATTTCATTTCAGATCTTCCGGTGTCTCAAGGAATGTCTGTCATCTGGGTGGTATGTGATCGCTTTTCCAAGATGGTCCATTTGGTGCCCTTGCCTAAATTGCCTTCCTCTTCCGATCTGGTTCCTTTGTTCTTTCAGAATGTGGTTCGTTTACACGGCATTCCTGAGAATATCGTGTCTGACAGAGGATCCCAGTTTGTTTCCAGGTTCTGGCGATCCTTTTGTGCTAAGATGGGCATTGATTTGTCGTTTTCATCTGCCTTTCATCCTCAGACTAATGGACAAACGGAGCGAACTAATCAGACTCTGGAGGCTTATTTGAGGTGTTTTGTTTCTGCAGATCAGGATGATTGGGTGACCTTCTTGCCGTTGGCTGAGTTTGCCCTTAATAATCGTGCTAGTTCCGCTACTTTGGTTTCGCCATTTTTCTGCAACTCTGGTTTCCATCCTCGTTTTTCCTCGGGACATGTGGAGCCTTCTGACTGTCCTGGGGTAGATTCTGTGGTGGATAGGTTGCAGCAGATTTGGAATCATGTGGTGGACAAATTAAAGTTGTCACAGGAGAAGGCTCAGCGTTTTGCCAACCGCCGCCGCGGTGTGGGTCCCCGACTTCGTGTTGGGAATTTGGTATGGCTGTCTTCTCGATTTGTTCCTATGAAGGTCTCCTCTCCTAAATTCAAGCCTCGCTTCATCGGTCCTTACAAGATATTGGAAATCCTTAATCCTGTGTCCTTTGCTTGGATCTTCCGGTGTCGTTTGCCATTCACAACGTGTTCCATAGGTCTTTGTTGCGGCGGTACGTTGTACCTGTGGTTCCTTCTGTTGAGCCTCCTGCTCCGGTGTTGGTTGAGGGCGAGTTGGAGTACGTGGTGGAGAAGATCTTGGATTCTCGTCTGTCCAGGCGGAGGCTTCAGTATCTGGTCAAGTGGAAGGGCTATGGTCAGGAGGATAATTCCTGGGTGGTTGCCTCTGATGTGCATGCGGCCGATTTAGTTCGTGCCTTTCACGCTGCTCATCCTGATCGCCCTGGTGGTCTTGGTGAGGGTTCGGTGACCCCTCCTTAAAGGGGGGGTACTGTTGTGAATTAGACTTTTTTGGCTCCCTCTTGTGGTCACTAGTGATATGACTCTGGGATTGTCTTTCCTCAGTTTGGCACCCACCTGGGTCGTTAGTCCAGGGGTGTTGCTATATAAACTTCCTGAATTCTCAGTCTGGTGCCTGGCATCGTTGTAATCAGTCCTTTCTGTTTGCTCCTGTCTGCTGGTCCTGGTTCTTGCAAAATTAAGCTAAGTCCTGCTTCCTTATTTTTTGGTTATTTGTATTGCTCTTATTTTTTGTCCTGCTTGTACTAAATGTGATTCCTGTTTTTGCTGGAAGCTCTAGGGGGCTGGTATTCTCCCCCCGGGCCGTTAGACGGTTCGGGGGTTCTTGAATATCCAGCGTGGAAATTTTGATAGGGTTTTTGCTGACCGTATAAGTCATCTTACTATATTCTGCTATTAGTCAGTGGGCCTCTCTTTGCTAAATACTTAGTTCATTCTTACGTTTGTCTTTTCTTCTTACCTCACCGTTATTATTTGTTGGGGGCTTGTATCCAACTTTTGGGGTCTTTTCTCTGGAGGCAAGAAAGGTCTATCTTTTCCCTTCTAGGGTTAGTTAGTTCTCCGGCTGGCGCGAGACGTCTAGAACCAACGTAGGCACGTTCCCCGGCTGCTGCTATTTGTGGTGCTAGGATTAGATATACGGTCAGCCCAGTTACCACTGCCCTATGAGCTGTTTTTTTGTGTTTGCAGACTTGGTATTAATTTCTGAGACCCTCTGCCATTGGGGTCATAACAGCCGTGATGGACACGTAACGTCCCTGGCCATGCCTACTGGTCCATGCATCTGTTGTCAGGTGCACCTTTGTAGTCACAGACTGCCTGAGTGCATGGACGATGCGGTCTGTAACATGCTGTTGAAGGGCTGGGATGGCTTTTCTAGAAAAGAAGTGCCGACTGGGTAGCTCGTAGCGTGGTACAGCGTAGTCCATCAGCGCTTTGAAAGCTTCGCTTTCAACTAACCGGTAGGGCATCATCTCTAATGAGATTAGTCTAGCAATGTGGGCGTTCAAACCCTGTGTACGCGGATGCGAGGATGAGTACTTACTTTTCCTAACAAGAGTCTCATGTAGGGTGAGCTGGACTGGAGAGCTGGAGATCGTGGAACTAGCGGTGGTGCCGGTGGACATGGGTGACTGAGAGAGGGTTGGAGATGGTATTCTTGCCGGTGCCCTACATGCAGTGTTTCCTACTACTAACCTGGTGATTCCCTGACTGCTTTGGCCTGGCGACGAAAGCTGCACAGATACTGCAGGTGGTGTGGGAAATGGTCGGCTTACAGGGAGGGAAGGGATGTAGCGTTGCTGACTAGCTTCATTGGGCGAGGGTGCTGCAACCTTTAGGGACGTTTGGTAGTTAGTCCAGGCTTGCAAATGCATGGTGGATAAATGTCTATGCATGCAACTTGTATTTAGACTTTTAAGATTCTGACCTCTGCTTAAGGTTGTTGAACATTTTTGACAGATGACTTTGCGCTGATCATTTGGATGTTGTTTAAAAAAATGCCAGACTGCACTCTTTCTACTATCGGATACCTTTTCAGGCATTGCAGACTGAGCTTCTTTAACCGGATGGCCACGCTGTCCTCCATCTGGTTTTGGTTTTGCCACGCGTTTTTGGCCAGATACGGGCCCGGTAGATGGAACCTGTTGTGATGTTGATGCCTGCTGCGGCTCCTCCTCCTCCGCTTCAGAACTACTGCCGCCTGCACCCTGTTCCCCCAATGGCTGCCAATCGGGGTCCACAACTGGGTCATCTATGACCTCCTCTTCTATGTCGTGTGCGATTTCGTCTGTGTCACCGTGTAAGCCGGTGGTATAGCGTCCGTGACGGGGCACCATAGTCTCCGCTGGGTTTGATTCTGCCTCAGTACACTGCGAGGGCAATGTTCTGGTCTGAGTCAAAGGAACAGCATAGTAATCTGGCTGTGGCTGTGCATCTGTGCACTCCATGTCCGATTCAACTTCTAATGGACATGGCCTGTTAACTGTTTCACTGTCTAACCCAGGAACGGTATGTGTAAAGAGCTCCATGGAGTAACCCGTTGTGTCCCCTGACGCATCCTTCTCTCTTGTTCTGGGTGAAGAAGACAAGGAAGCGACTTGTCCCTGACCGGGAGCATCCACTGACGATGCACTGCTCTGACATTTGGCACTTTCCGAGGAGGCGAAAGAGCTAGAGGCAGAGTCAGCAATGAAAGCCAATACTTGTTCCTGCTGCTCCGGCTTCAAAAGTGGTTTTCCTACTCCCAGAAAAGAGAGCGTTCGAGGCTTTGTGTAGCCAGACAAGGAACCTGGCTCAACAACTTGAGACTTAGGTGCTGTACTGCTTTTACCACGACCACCTGATGCTCCACCACCACTACCATCATTACCAGCTGACAATGACTGCCCACGGCCACGACCTCTTCCACTAGACGTCCTCATTGCTTGCAAAACGTAACCAAAGTAACACTATTTGTTACTGTAAAACAACTTATAAGGTGAACTCAAACTTCTGTAGGATTTATATATACCTTTATAGGTGCCTGACACTCAAAGGAAAATCAGGCCCAATGTTACACACTAGGTTTTCTGTGGCCCAATAATTTGAGACAGATGGCACACACAGGCCCAGCACTCAAGCAGAAATGCCAATCTTAATCTCCCACTATTTATTTTTTTTTTTCTGGGAGAATTTACCCCCCCCCCCATCAAAAAAAAAGGCCCAGTATTACACAGTGTTTTCGGTGCCACACAATGAGAGAGAGATGCCACACACAGCAATGGCACGGAGGCAGACTTGACAATATTTATCTCCCACTAATTTTTTTTTTTGGAAAAGGGAGAATTTAGGAACAAAAAAAAAAAGGCCAAGTATTACACAGTGTTTTCGGTGCCACACAATGAGAGAGAGATGCCACACACAGCAATGGCACGGAGGCAGACTTGACAATATTTATCTCCCACTAATTTTTTTTTTGGAAAAGGGAGAATTTTGAAAAAAAAAAAAAAAAAAAGGGCAAGTATTACACAGTGTTTTCGGTGCCACACAATGAGAGAGAGATGCCACACACAGCAATGGTACGGAGTCAGACTTGACAATATTTATCTCCCACTAATTTTTTTTTGGGAAAAGGGAGAATTTAGGAAAAAAAAAAAAAAGGACAAGTATTACACAGTGTTTTCAGTGCCACACAATGAGAGAGAGATGCCACACACAGCAATGGCACGGAGTCAGACTTGACAATATTTATCTCCCACTAATTTTTTTTTTGGAAAAGGGAGAATTTTGAAAAAAAAAAAAAAAAAAGGACAAGTATTACACAGTGTTTTCAGTGCCACACAATGAGAGAGAGATGCCACACACAGCAATGGCACGGAGTCAGACTTGACAATATTTATCTCCCACTAATTTTTTTTGGGGAAAAGGGAGAATTTAGGGAAAAAAAAAAAAAGGCCAAGTATTACACAGTGTTTTCGGTGCCACACAATGAGAGAGAGATGCCACACACAGCAATGGCACGGAGGCAGACTTGACAATATTTATCTCCCACTAATTTTTTTTTTGGAAAAGGGAGAATTTTGAAAAAAAAAAAAAAAAAGGACAAGTATTACACAGTGTTTTCAGTGCCACACAATGAGAGAGAGATGCCACACACAGCAATGGCACGGAGTCAGACTTGACAATATTTATCTCCCACTAATTTTTTTTGGGGAAAAGGGAGAATTTAGGAAAAAAAAAAAAAAAGGCCAAGTATTACACAGTGTTTTCGGTGCCACACAATGAGAGAGAGATGCCACACACAGCAATGGCACGGAGTCAGACTTGACAATATTTATCTCCCACTAATTTTTTTTTTGGAAAAGGGAGAATTTTGAAAAAAAAAAAAAAAAAAAGGGCAAGTATTACACAGTGTTTTCGGTGCCACACAATGAGAGAGAGATGCCACACACAGCAATGGCACGGAGTCAGACTTGACAATATTTATCTCCCACTAATTTTTTTGGGGGAAAAGGGAGAATTTAGGGGAAAAAAAAAAGGCCAAGTATTACACAGTGTTTTCGGTGCCACACAATGAGAGAGAGATGCCACACACAGCAATGGCACGGAGGCAGACTTGACAATATTTATCTCCCACTAATTTTTTTTTTGGAAAAGGGAGAATTTTGAAAAAAAAAAAAAAAAAGGACAAGTATTACACAGTGTTTTCAGTGCCACACAATGAGAGAGAGATGCCACACACAGCAATGGCACGGAGTCAGACTTGACAATATTTATCTCCCACTAATTTTTTTTGGGGAAAAGGGAGAATTTAGGAAAAAAAAAAAAAAAGGCCAAGTATTACACAGTGTTTTCGGTGCCACACAATGAGAGAGAGATGCCACACACAGCAATGGCACGGAGGCAGACTTGACAATATTTATCTCCCACTAATTTTTTTTTGGAAAAGGGAGAATTTAGAAAAAAAAAAGGACAAGTATTACACAGTGTTTTCAGTGCCACACAATGAGAGAGAGATGCCACACACAGTAATGGCACGGAGGCAGACTTGACAATATTTATCTCCCACTAATTTTTTTTTTGGAAAAGGGAGAATTTAGAAAAAAAAAAAAAGGCCAAGTATTACACAGTGTTTTCGGTGCCACACAATGAGAGAGAGATGCCACACACAGCAATGGCACGGAGGCAGACTTGACAATATTTATCTCCCACTAATTTTTTTTTGGAAAAGGGAGAATTTAGAAAAAAAAAAGGACAAGTATTACACAGTGTTTTCAGTGCCACACAATGAGAGAGAGATGCCACACACAGCAATGGCACGGAGTCAGACTTGACAATATTTATCTCCCACTAATTTTTTTTTTGGAAAAGGGAGAATTTAGGAAAAAAAAAAAAAAGGACAAGTATTACACAGTGTTTTCAGTGCCACACAATGAGAGAGAGATGCCACACACAGCAATGGCACGGAGTCAGACTTGACAATATTTATCTCCCACTAATTTTTTTTTTGGAAAAGGGAGAATTTAGGAAAAAAAAAAAAAAAGGACAAGTATTACACAGTGTTTTCAGTGCCACACAATGAGAGAGAGATGCCACACACAGCAATGGCACGGAGTCAGACTTGCCAATATTTATCTCCCTGCAGTTATCTCAGAAAAGTATGGCAGGCAGCTGAAAAGGACTGCTGCACACAAAAGTGTGGACAAACACACAAGATAGCTGTGCAGAAAGGAAGGAAAAACAGGATTTGTGCTTTGAAAAAAGCAGTTGGTTTACACAGCGGCATACACACAAAGCAACGCAGCTATCAGGGAGCCTTCTAGGGCAGCCCAATGAGCTACAGCGCTGAGGAAAAAAAAATGTAGCTTCCACTGTTCTGCAAACAAAAGGTGGTATTGGACAGTGGAAATCGCTACAGCACAAGCGGTTTGTGGCTTTATGTACCCTGCCTATCACTATCCCTGCTTCCGAAGAAGCTGCAGCAACCTCTCCCTACGCTCAGATCAGCAGCAGTAAGATGGCGGTCGGCGGGAACGCCCCTTTATAGCCCCTGTGACGCCGCAGAAAGCAAGCCAATCACTGCAATGCCCTTCTCTAAGATGGTGGGGACTGAGATCTATGTCATCACGCTGCCCACACTCTGCGTCCACCTTCATTGGCTGAGAAATGGCGCTTTTAGCGTCATTGAAACGCGACTTTGGCGCGAAAGTCGCGTACCGCATGGCAGACCCCACACAGGGATCGGCTCGGTTTCATGAGACGCCGACTTTGCCAAAAGTCGGCGACTTATGAAAATGAACGATCCGTTTCGCTCAACCCTACTCCTCAGCACTGTGGTGAGGATGGGTAGGGTAGTAAATGGATGAGGAGATGAAGGACGGTGCATCATCGTGAAGAGGATGGGTAGGTGGTAGACAGATAAGGGAGGAGATGTAAGGCAGTGTAGCACTGTAGACAGGATGAGTACGGTGGTAGACTGATGAGAAAATGTAGGGTGGTGCAGTACAGTAGAGAGGATGGGTAGGTAGACAGTTGAGGAAGAGATGTAGGGAGTTGCAGCACTGTGGAGAGGATGAGTAGGGTCTTAGATGAGATGTAGGGCGGTGTAGTAAGGTGGAGAGGACAGCTAGAGTGGTATACAGTGATAAGGAAAAGATATAGGGCAGTGCAGCACTGTAGAAAGGATGGGTCAGTTGGTAGAGATGAGGAGATGTAGGGTGGTGAAGTACTGTGGAGAGGACAGGTATATAGTAGACAGATGAGGATATGTAGGATGGTGCAGCACTATGGAGGGCTTAGTGTGTGCGAGAGAGCTAAGATTGTATTCTGTAGCACAGGGGATGTGCAATTAATTTTCCCAAGGGGGGGCCACATGAGACCATGACTGTTATGGAGGGCTGATCCAATAGGCTGAAATTAATTCTGCTCAATATTATTAACATTATTTATATTTATTTTATATTAATATAATTGTATCACTTAATGTTGAGCAGAATTAAGTATGCTGACATCCCCCTATATACCGTGAGAACCTACACACAGCCTTCCTATATACCGTTTGAGCCCACACACAGTCTTCTATATATAGTATGAGCACCCACATAGCCTCCTACATACCTCATGAGCCACCGCATAGCCTCCTATATACAGCATGAGCGCCCATATAGCTTCCTATATACAGTTGTGCTCAAACGTTTACATGAACATGAATGGTAACACCAAACCTTTTCCTCCATGGTTAGTGGTTGGATGAAGCCATTTATTGTAAACTACTGTGTTTTCGTTTTGTAAATCATAATGACAACCCAAAACATCCAAATGACCCTGATCAAAAGTTCACATACCCTGGGGATTTTGGCCTGATAACATGCACAGAAGTTGACACAAATGGTTGTGAATGGCTACTAAAGGGAACATCCTCACCTGTGACCTGTTTGCTTGTAGTGTGTGTGCATAAAAGCTGATTGAGTTTCTGGGATCCAGACAGACTCTTGCATCTTTCATCCAGCCACTGACATTTCTGGATTGTGAGTCATGGGGAAAGCAAAAGAATTGTCAACGGATCTACTGTAAAAAGTAGTTGAACTGTATAAAACAGGAAAGGGATACAAAAAGATACCAAGGAATTGATAATGCCAGTCAGCAGCGTTGAAACTGTGATTAACAAATGGAAAATCGGGGGCTCTGTAAAAACAATATCACGGTCACGTAGACCAACAGAAATTTTGTCCACAACAGCTAGGAAAATTGTTCGGGATGCAAAGAAAAATCCACAAATAACATCAGCCTAAATACCGGACTGTTATGACCCCAATGGCGAGGGTCTCAGAGGAACGTGGAAGTCTGCAGAATACAAAAATCCAGCTCATAGGGCAGTGGTAACTGGGTTGACCATATATCTACTCCTAACGCCAACACTAGAAGTAGCCGGGGATAATTCCTACGTTGATTCTAGATGACACGCGCCAGCCGGAGAATCTAGCTACCCCTAGTAGAGGAAAACAAAGACCTTTCTTGCCTCCAGAGAAGGGGACCCCAAAGCTGGATAGAAGCCCCCCACAAATAATGACGGTGAGGTAAGAGGAAATGACAAACACAGAAATGAACCAGGTTTAGCACAGAGAGGCCCGCTTACTGATAGCAGAATAAAGAAAGGTAACTTATATGGTCAACAAAAACCCTATCAAAATCCACACTGGAAATTCAAGAACCCCCGAACCGTCTAACGGTCCGGGGGGAGAACACCAGCCCCCCTAGAGCTTCCAGCAAAGGTCAGGATATAGATTTGGAACAAGCTGGACAAAAATACAAAACCAAAACAAATAGCAAAAAGCAAAAGGCAGACTTAGCTGATATAGCTGGAACCAGGATCAGTAGACAAGAGCACAGCAGACTAGCTTTGATAACTACGTTGCCAGGCATTGAACTGAAGGTCCAGGGAGCTTATATAGCAACACCCCTAAATAACGACCCAGGTGCGGATAAAAGGAATGACAGAAAAACCAGAGTCAAAAAACTAGTAACCACTAGAGGGAGCAAAAAGCAAATTCACAACAGTACCCCCCCCTTAGTGAGGGGTCACCGAACCCTCACCACGACCACCAGGGCGATCAGGATGAGCGGCATGAAAGGCACGAACTAAATCGGCCGCATGAACATCAGAGGCGACCACCCAGGAATTATCCTCCTGACCATAGCCCTTCCACTTGACCAGGTACTGAAGCCTCCGCCTGGAGAGGCGAGAATCCAAGATCTTCTCCACCACGTACTCCAACTCGCCCTCAACCAACACCGGAGCAGGAGGCTCAGCAGAAGGAACTACAGGCACAATGTACCGCCGCAACAAGGACCTATGAAATACATTGTGAATAGCAAACGACACAGGAAGATCCAGACGAAAAGATACAGGATTAAGGATTTCCAATATCTTGTAAGGTCCAATAAAACGAGGTTTAAATTTGGGAGAGGAGACCTTCATAGGAACAAAGCGGGAAGAAAGCCATACCAAATCCCCAACGCGTAGTCGGGGACCCACACCGCGGCGGCGGTTGGCAAAGCGCTGAGCCTTCTCCTGTGACAACTTCAAGTTGTCCACCACATGATTCCAGATCTGCTGCAACCTATCCACCACAGAATCCACCCCAGGACAGTCAGAAGGCTCCACATGACCCGAAGAAAAGCGAGGATGGAAACCAGAGTTGCAGAAAAAAGGCGAAACCAAGGTGGCGGAACTAGCCCGATTATTAAGGGCAAACTCAGCCAACGGCAAGAATGTAACCCAATCGTCCTGATCAGCAGAGACAAAACACCTCAAATAAGCCTCCAAAGTCTGATTGGTTCGCTCCGTCTGTCCATTAGTCTGAGGATGGAAAGCAGACGAAAACGACAAATCAATGCCCATCCTACTACAAAAGGATCGCCAGAACCTGGAAACGAACTGGGATCCTCTGTCTGACACAATATTCTCAGGGATGCCGTGCAAACGAACCACGTTCTGGAAAAACACAGGAACCAGATCGGAAGAGGAAGGCAGCTTAGGCAAAGGAACCAAATGGACCATCTTGGAGAAGCGATCACATATCACCCAGATAACGGACATGCCCTGAGATAGCGGAAGATCAGAAATGAAATCCATGGAGACATGTGTCCAAGGTCTCTTCGGGACAGGCAAGGGCAAGAGCAAACCGCTGGCACGAGAACAGCAAGGCTTAGCTCGAGCACAAGTCCCACAGGACTGCACAAACGACCGCACATCCCTTGACAAGGAAGGCCACCAAAAGGACCTGGCCACCAGATCTCTGGTGCCAAAAATTCCCGGGTGACCTGCCAACACCGAGGAATGAACCTCGGAAATGACTCTGCTGGTCCACTTATCCGGGACAAACAGTCTGTCAGGTGGACAAGACTCAGGCCTATCAGCCTGAAATCTCTGCAACACACGTCGCAGATCCGGAGAAATAGCTGACAAGATAACTCCATCTTTAAGAATACCAACAGGATCAGCGACTCCAGGAGCATCAGGCACAAAGCTCCTAGAAAGAGCATCGGCCTTCACATTCTTTGAACCTGGTAAATACGAGACAACAAAATCAAAGCGGGAGAAAAACAATGACCAGCGGGCCTGTCTAGGATTAAGGCGTTTAGCAGACTCGAGATACATCAGATTTTTGTGATCAGTCAAGACCACCACACGATGCTTAGCACCCTCGAGCCAATGACGCCACTCCTCAAATGCCCATTTCATGGCCAACAACTCCCGATTGCCCACATCATAATTTCGCTCGGCAGGCGAAAACTTCCTAGAGAAAAAGGCACAAGGTTTCATAACAGAGCAACCAGGGCCTCTCTGCGACAAAACGGCCCCGGCCCCAATCTCCGAAGCATCCACCTCAACCTGAAAGGGAAGTGAGACGTCAGGCTGGCACAAAACAGGCGCCGAAGTAAACCGGCGTTTCAACTCCTGGAAAGCCTCCACGGCAGCAGGAGCCCAGTTAGCTACATCGGAGCCCTTCTTGGTCATATCCGTCAAAGGTTTCACAATGCTAGAAAAATTAGCGATAAAACGACGGTAGAAGTTAGCGAAGCCCAAGAACGTCTGAAGACTCTTAACTGACGAGGGCTGAGTCCAATCAAGAATAGCTCGGACCTTGACTGGGTCCATCTCCACAGCAGAAGGGGAAAAAATGAACCCCAAAAAGGGAACCTTCTGTACACCAAAGAGACACTTTGAGCCCTTGACAAACAAAGAATTTTCACGCAAAATTTTAAAGACCAACCTGACCTGCTCCACATGCGAATCCCAATTATCAGAAAAAACCAAAATATCATCCAGATAAACAATCAAAAATTTATCCAGATACTTCCGGAAAATGTCATGCATAAAGGACTGAAAAACTGAAGGCGCATTGGAGAGCCCAAAAGGCATCACCAAGTACTCAAAATGACCCTCGGGCGTATTGAATGCGGTTTTCCATTCATCACCTTGCTTAATGCGCACAAGGTTGTACGCACCACGAAGGTCTATCTTGGTGAACCACTTGGCACCCTTAATCCGGGCAAACAAGTCAGACAACAGCGGTAAAGGATACTGAAATTTGACAGTGATCTTATTTAAAAGCCGATAATCAATACAAGGTCTCAAAGATCCGTCCTTTTTTGCCACAAAAAAGAATCCCGCACCAAGAGGGGAAGAAGACGGACGAATATGTCCTTTCTCCAAAGACTCCTTGATATATGAACGCATAGCGGTATGTTCAGGTATCGACAGATTAAACAGTCTTCCCTTAGGAAATTTACTGCCTGGAATCAAATCTATTGCACAGTCACAGTCCCTATGAGGAGGCAGTGCACTGGACTCAGACTCACTGAAGACATCCTGATAATCAGACAAATACTCCGGAACTTCCGAAGGCGTAGAAGAAGCAATAGACACAGGCAGGGAATCCCCATGAATACCACGACAGCCCCAACTTGAGACTGACATAGCCTTCCAGTCCAGGACTGGATTATGGGTCTGTAACCATGGCAGCCCTAAAACAACCAAATCATGCATTTTATGTAAAACCAGGAAACGTATCACCTCGCGGTGTTCAGGAGTCATGCACATGGTAACCTGTGTCCAATACTGCGGTTTATTTGCTGCCAATGGTGTAGCATCAATACCCCTAAGAGCAATAGGATTTTCTAATGGTTCAAGAGCAAAACCACAGCTCTTAGCAAATGAGAGATCCATGAGACTCAGGGCAGCACCTGAATCTACAAACGCCATGACAGGATAAGATGACAGTGAGCAAATCAAAGTTACAGACAGAATAAATTTAGGTTGCAAATTACCAACGGTGACAGGACTAACAACCTTAGCTATACGTTTAGAGCATGCTGAGATAACGTGTAGAATCACCACAGTAGTAGCACAAGCCATTCCGGCGTCTATGAATTTTCCGCTCATTTCTAGTCAGGATTCTATCACATTGCATTAAATCAGGTGTCTGTTCAGACAACACCATGAGGGAATTTGCGGTTTTTCTATCACATTGCACCGAATTAGGTGTCTGTTCAGACAACACCATGAGGGAATTTGCGGTTTTGCGCTCCCGCAACCGCCGGTCAATTTGAATAGCCAGTGCCATAGTATCATTCAGACCTGTGGGAATGGGAAAACCCACCATAACATTCTTAATGGCTTCAGAAAGGCCATTTCTAAAATTAGCGGCCAGTGCACACTCGTTCCAATGTGTCAGCACGGTCCATTTCCGAAATTTTTGGCAATACACTTCAGCCTCGTCCTGCCCCTGAGACATAGCCAGCAAGGCCTTTTCTGCCTGAATCTCAAGATTGGGTTCCTCATAAAGTAAACCGAGCGCCAGAAAAAACGCATCAAGATCAGCCAATGCCGGATCTCCTGGCGCCAGCGAAAAAGCCCAATCCTGAGGGTCGCCCCGTAAGAACGAAATAACAATTTTTACTTGCTGAGCAGAATCTCCAGATGAACAGGGTCTCAGGGACAAAAACAATTTACAATTATTCACGAAATTCCTAAACTTAAACCTGTCTCCGGAAAACAGTTCAGGAATCGGTATTTTAGGTTCTGACCTAGGATTTCTGATAACATAGTCTTGTATGCCCTGCACACGAGTAGCCAGCTGGTCCACACTTGTAATCAAGGTCTGGACATTCATGTCTGCAGCAAGCATAGCCACTCTGAGATAAAGGGGAAGAAGAAAAAAAAAACTCAGAATCTTCTTTCTTATAATCCCTCTTCTGCAATGCATTAAACATTTTATATTGGCCTGGCAAACTGTTATGACCCCAATGGCGAGGGTCTCAGAGGAACGTGGAAGTCTGCAGAATACAAAAATCCAGCTCATAGGGCAGTGGTAACTGGGTTGACCATATATCTACTCCTAACGCCAACACTAGAAGTAGCCGGGGATAATTCCTACGTTGATTCTAGATGACACGCGCCAGCCGGAGAATCTAGCTACCCCTAGTAGAGGAAAACAAAGACCTTTCTTGCCTCCAGAGAAGGGGACCCCAAAGCTGGATAGAAGCCCCCCACAAATAATGACGGTGAGGTAAGAGGAAATGACAAACACAGAAATGAACCAGGTTTAGCACAGAGAGGCCCGCTTACTGATAGCAGAATAAAGAAAGGTAACTTATATGGTCAACAAAAACCCTATCAAAATCCACACTGGAAATTCAAGAACCCCCGAACCGTCTAACGGTCCGGGGGGAGAACACCAGCCCCCCTAGAGCTTCCAGCAAAGGTCAGGATATAGATTTGGAACAAGCTGGACAAAAATACAAAACCAAAACAAATAGCAAAAAGCAAAAGGCAGACTTAGCTGATATAACTGGAACCAGGATCAGTAGACAAGAGCACAGCAGACTAGCTTTGATAACTACGTTGCCAGGCATTGAACTGAAGGTCCAGGGAGCTTATATAGCAACACCCCTAACTAACGACCCAGGTGCGGATAAAAGGAATGACAGAAAAACCAGAGTCAAAAAACTAGTAACCACTAGAGGGAGCAAAAAGCAAATTCACAACACCGGACTCTGAAAACTAGCGGTGTGGCTGTTTCAAAATGCACAACAAGGAGGCACTTGAAGAAAAATCGGCTGCATGGGCGAGTTGCCAGAAGAAAGCCAGTACTGCTCAAATGTCACAAAATATCTCACCTACAATACGCAAAACAGCACAGAGACAAGCCTCAAAACTTCTGGAACAAGGTAATTTGGAGTGATGAGACCAAAATTGAACTTGGCCACAACCATAAATGTTACATTTGGAGAATGGTCACCAAAGCCTATGATGAAAGGAACACCATTCCTACTGTAGAGCATGGAGGTGGATCGCTGATGTTTTGGGGATGTGTGAGCTACAAAGGCACAGGAAACTTGGTCAAAGTTGAAGGAAAGATGAATGCAGCACGTTATCAGAAAATACTGGAGGCAAATTTGCACTCATTAGCCCTGAAGCTGCGCATGGGACGTACTTGGATGTTCTAACATGACAACGATCCAAAACACAAGGCCAAGTCGACCTGTCATTAGCTACAGCAGAACAAAGTGGCCATCTCAGTCTCAGTGGAGTGGCCATCTGTTATGACCCCAGTGGACAGGGTCTCAGAGGAACGTGTAAGTCTGCGAGATTCAAAAATCCAGCTCATAGGGCTGTGGTAACTGGGTTGACCAAATAGCTACTCCTAACGCCAACACTAGAAGTAGCCGGGGATCATGCCTACGGTGATCGCTAGATGACTCGCGCCAGCCGGAGAATCTAACTACCCCTAGGAGAAGAAAACAAAGACCTCTCTTGCCTCCAGAGAAAGGGACCCCAAAGCAAGATACAAGCCCCCCACAAATAATAACGGTGAGGTAAGAGGAAATGACAAACACAGAAATGAACAAGGTTCAGCAAAGAGAGGCCAGCTTACTAATAGCAGAATATAGCAAGATAACTTATCTGGTCAACAAAAACCCTATAAAAATCCACGCTGGAGATTCAAGAACCCCCGAACCGTCTAACGGTCCGGGGGGAGAACACCAGCCCCCTAGAGCTTCCAGCAAAGGTCAGGATACAGATTGGAACAAGCTGGACAAAAATACCAAACAAAACAAAAGCAAAAAGCAAGGAAGCAGACTTAGCTTGAAATACAGGAACCCGGATCATAGGACAAGAGCACAACAGATTAGATCTGATTTCAACGATGCCAGGCATTGAACTGAAGGTCCAGGGAGCTTAAATAGCAACGCCCCTGAACTAACGGCCCAGGTGAGGATATAGGAAAAGACAGAAGCTCCAGAGTCAAATCACTAATGACCACTAGAGGGAGCAAAAAGCAAAATCACAACAGTACCCCCCCCTTAGTGAGGGGTCACCGAACCCTCACCACGACCACCAGGGCGATCAGGACGAGCGGCGTGAAAGGCACGAACTAAATCGGCCGCATGAACATCAGAGGCGACCACCCAGGAATTATCTTCCTGACCATAGCCCTTCCACTTGACCAGGTACTGAAGCCTCCGCCTGGAGAGACGAGAATCCAAGATCTTCTCCACCACGTACTCCAACTCGCCCTCAACCAACACCGGAGCAGGAGGCTCAGCAGAAGGAACCACAGGCACAACGTACCGCCGCAACAAGGACCTATGAAACACGTTGTGGATAGCAAACGACACAGGAAGATTCAGGCGAAAGGATACAGGATTAAGGATTTCCAATATCTTGTAAGGACCAATAAAACGAGGTTTAAATTTGGGAGAGGAAACCTTCATAGGAACAAAGCGGGAAGAAAGCCACACCAAATCCCCAACACGTAGTCGGGGACCCACACCGCGGCGGCGGTTGGCAAAGCGCTGAGCCCTCTCCTGTGACAACTTCAAGTTGTCCACCACAAGATTCCAGATCCGCTGCAACCTATCCACCACAGAATCCACCCCAGGGCAGTCAGAAGGTTCCACATGACCCGAAGAAAAACGAGGGTGGAAACCAGAGTTGCAGAAAAACGGCGAAACCAAGGTGGCGGAACTAGCCCGATTATTAAGGGCAAACTCAGCCAACGGCAAGAAGGTCACCCAATCGTCCTGATCAGCAGAGACAAAACACCTCAAATAAGCCTCCAAAGTCTGATTAGTTCGCTCCGTCTGTCCATTAGTCTGAGGATGGAAAGCAGACGAAAACGACAAGTCAATGCCCATCCTACTACAAAAGGATCGCCAGAATCTGGAAACGAACTGGGATCCTCTGTCTGACACAATATTCTCAGGGATGCCGTGCAAACGAACCACGTTCTGGAAAAACACAGGAACCAGATCGGAAGAGGAAGGCAGCTTAGGCAAAGGAACCAAATGGACCATCTTGGAGAAGCGATCACATATCACCCAGATAACAGACATGCCTTGAGACACCGGAAGATCAGAAATGAAATCCATGGAGATATGTGTCCAAGGTCTCTTAGGGACAGGCAAGGGCAAGAGCAACCCGCTGGCACGAGAACAGCAAGGCTTAGCTCGAGCACAAGTCCCACAGGACTGTACAAATGACCGCACATCCCTAGACAAGGAAGGCCACCAAAAGGATCTGGCCACCAGATCTCTGGTGCCAAAAATTCCTGGGTGACCTGCCAACACCGAGGAATGAACCTCGGAAATGACTCTGCTGGTCCACTTATCAGGCACAAACAGTCTGTCAGGTGGACAAGAATCAGGCCTATCAGCCTGAAATCTCTGCAACACACGTCGCAGATCTGGAGAAATAGCTGACAAGATAATACCATCCTTAAGAATACCAACAGGTTCAGCGACTCCAGGAGCATCAGGCACAAAGCTCCTGGAAAGAGCATCGGCCTTCACATTTTTTGAACCTGGTAAATACGAGACAACAAAGTCAAAACGGGAGAAAAACAATGACCAGCGGGCCTGTCTAGGATTCAGGCGTTTAGCAGACTCGAGATACATCAGATTTTTGTGATCAGTCAAGACCACCACACGATGCTTAGCACCCTCGAGCCAATGACGCCACTCCTCAAATGCCCATTTCATGGCCAACAACTCCCGATTGCCCACATCATAATTTCGCTCCGCAGGCGAAAACTTCCTAGAGAAAAAGGCGCAAGGTCTCATAACAGAGCAACCAGGGCCTCTCTGCGACAAAACGGCCCCTGCTCCAATCTCTGAAGCATCCACCTCAACCTGAAAGGGAAGCGAGACATCAGGCTGGCACAAAACAGGCGCCGAAGTAAACTGACGTTTCAACTCCTGGAAAGCCTCCACGGCAGCAGGAGCCCAATTAACCACATCGGAGCCCTTCTTGGTCATATCCGTCAAAGGTTTCACAATGCTAGAAAAGTTAGCGATAAAACGACGGTAGAAGTTAGCGAAACCCAAGAACTTCTGAAGACTCTTAACTGACGAGGGCTGAGTCCAATCAAGAATAGCTCGGACCTTGACTGGGTCCATCTCCACAGCAGAAGGGGAAAAATGAACCCCAAAAAGGGAACCTTCTGTACACCAAAAAGACACTTTGAGCCCTTGACAAACAAAGAATTTTCACGCAAAATTTTAAAGACCATCCTGACCTGCTCCACATGCGAGTCCCAATTATCAGAAAAAAACAGAATATCATCCAGATAAACGATCAAAAATTTATCCAGATAGTTCCGGAAAATGTCATGCATAAAGGACTGAAAAACTGAAGGGGCATTAGAGAGCCCAAAAGGCATCACCAAGTATTCAAAATGACCTTCGGGCGTATTGAATGCGGTTTTCCATTCATCCCCTTGCTTAATGCGCACAAGGTTGTACGCACCACGAAGGTCTATCTTGGTAAACCACTTGGCACCTTTAATCCGGGCAAACAAGTCAGACAACAGCGGCAAAGGATACTGAAATTTGACAGTGATCTTATTTAAAAGCCGATAGTCAATACAAGGCCTCAAAGATCCGTCCTTTTTAGCCACAAAAAAAAATCCCGCACCAAGAGGGGAAGAAGACGGACGGATGTGTCCTTTCTCCAGAGACTCCTTGATATATGAACGCATAGCGGTATGTTCAGGTATCGACAGATTAAACAGTCTTCCCTTAGGAAATTTACTGCCTGGAATCAAATCTATTGCACAGTCACATTCCCTATGAGGAGGCAATGCACTGGACCTGGACTCGCTAAAGACATCCTGATAATCAGACAAATACTCAGGAACTTCCGAAGGCGTAGAAGAAGCAATAGACACAGGCAGGGAATCCTCATGAATACCACGACAGCCCCAACTAGACACTGACATAGCCTTCCAGTCAAGGACTGGATTATGGGTCTGTAACCATGGCAGCCCCAAAACAACCAAATCATGCATTTTATGTAGAACGAGAAAACGTATCACCTCGCGGTGTTCAGGAGTCATGCACATGGTAACCTGTGTCCAATACTGCGGTTTATTTTCTGCTAATGGCGTAGCATCAATACCCCTAAGAGGGATAGGATTTTCTAATGGTTCAAGAATAAAACCACAGCGCTTAGCAAATGAGAGATCCATAAGACTCAGGGCAGCACCTGAATCTACAAACGCCATGACAGGATAAGATGACAGTGAGCAAATCAAAGTTACAGACAGAATAAACTTAGGATGCAAATTACCAACGGTGACAGGACTAACAACCTTAGATATACGTTTAGAGCATGCTGAGATAACATGTGTAGAATCACCACAGTAGTAGCACAAGCCATTCTGGCGTCTATGAATTTTCCTCTAATTTCTAGTCAGGATTCTATCACATTGCATCAAATCAGGTGTCCGTTCAGACAACACCATGAGGGAATTTGCGGTTTTTCTATCACATTGCATCACATCAGGTGTCTGTTCAGACAACAACATGAGGGAATTTGCGGTTTTGCGCTCCCGCAACCGCCGGTCAATTTGAATAGCCAGGGACATGGTATCATTCAGACCTGTGGGAATGGGAAAACCCACCATAACATTCTTAATGGCCTCAGAAAGGCCATTTCTAAAATTAGCGGCCAGTGCACACTCGTTCCAATGTGTCAGCACGGACCATTTCCGAAATTTTTGGCAATACACCTCAGCCTCGTCCTGGCCCTGAGACATAGCCAGCAAGGCTTTCTCTGCCTGAATCTCAAGATTGGGTTCCTCATAAAGTAAACCGAGCGCCAGAAAAAACGCATCAATATCAGCCAATGCCGGATCTCCTGGCGCCAACGAAAAAGCCCAATCTTGAGGGTCACCCCGTAAGAATGAAATAACAATTTTTACTTGTTGAGCAGAGTCTCCAGACGAACAAGGTTTCAGGGACAAAAACAATTTACAATTATTCCTGAAATTCCTAAACTTAAATCGGTCTCCTGAAAACAGTTCAGGAATCGGAATCTTGGGTTCAGACCTAGGATTTCTGGTAACATAATCTTGTATACCCTGCACACGAGCGGCAAGCTGGTCCACACTTGTAATCAAGGTCTGGACATTCATGTCTGCAGCAAGCTTAAGCCACTCTGAGGTAAAGGGGAAAAGAAAAAAAAAAAATGAGAGAGGGAAAAAAAACCCTCAAAATTTTCTTTCTTATAATCCCACTTCTGCAATGCATTAAACATTTAATACTGGCCTGGCATACTGTTATGACCCCAGTGGACAGGGTCTCAGAGGAACGTGTAAGTCTGCGAGATTCAAAAATCCAGCTCATAGGGCTGTGGTAACTGGGTTGACCAAATAGCTACTCCTAACGCCAACACTAGAAGTAGCCGGGGATCATGCCTACGGTGATCGCTAGATGACTCGCGCCAGCCGGAGAATCTAACTACCCCTAGGAGAAGAAAACAAAGACCTCTCTTGCCTCCAGAGAAAGGGACCCCAAAGCAAGATACAAGCCCCCCACAAATAATAACGGTGAGGTAAGAGGAAATGACAAACACAGAAATGAACAAGGTTCAGCAAAGAGAGGCCAGCTTACTAATAGCAGAATATAGCAAGATAACTTATCTGGTCAACAAAAACCCTATAAAAATCCACGCTGGAGATTCAAGAACCCCCAAACCGTCTAACGGTCCGGGGGGAGAACACCAGCCCCCTAGAGCTTCCAGCAAAGGTCAGGATACAGATTGGAACAAGCTGGACAAAAATACCAAACAAAACAAAAGCAAAAAGCAAGGAAGCAGACTTAGCTTGAAATACAGGAACCCGGATCATAGGACAAGAGCACAACAGATTAGCTCTGATTTCAACGATGCCAGGCATTGAACTGAAGGTCCAGGGAGCTTAAATAGCAACGCCCCTGAACTAACGGCCCAGGTGAGGATATAGGAAAAGACAGAAGCTCCAGAGTCAAATCACTAATGACCACTAGAGGGAGCAAAAAGCAAAATCACAACAGCCATCTCAGTCTCCTGACCTCAATATCATTGAGCCACTCTGGGGAGATCTCAAGAGCGCAGTTCATGCTAGCCAGCCCAGGAATTTACAGGAACTGGAGGCTTTATGCCAAGAAGAGTGGGCAGCTTTACCATCTGAGAAAATCAAGGACCTCATCCACAACTACCACAAAAGACTTAAAGCTGTCATTGATGTTAAGGTGAGCTGTAATGCTGTAGATAAGCCCCCGATGTATCCTGAAAGATGAGAAAAAGAGGTTAGATTATACTCACCCAGGGGCGGTCCTGCTGCAGTCCGGTCCGATGGGTGTCGCGGTCCTGTCCGGGGCCTCCCATCTTCATAGGATGACATCCTCTTCTTGTCTTCACGCTCCGGCGCAGGCGTACTTTGTCTGCCCTGTTGAGGGTAGAGCAAAGTACTGCAGTGCGCAGGCGCTGGGAAAGGTCAGAGAGACCTGGTGCCTGCGCACTACAGTACTTTGCTCTGCCCTGAACAGGGCAGACAAAGTGCGCCGGAGCCGCAGCGTGAAGACAAGAGAACATCCTATGAAGATGGGAGGCCCCGGACCGCGACGCCCAATCTTCATAGGATGACATCCTCTTGTCTTCACGCTCCGGTGCAGGCGTACTTTGTCTGCCCTGTTGAGGGCAGAGCAAAGTACTGCAGTGTGCAGGCGCCGGGAATGGTCAGAGAGACCTGGCGCCTGCGCACTGCAGTACTTTGCTCTGCCCTGAACATCTTTCAGGTTACATCGGGAGCTTATCTACAGCATTCTGTAATAAGCCGCTGATGCCGGTGGGCTTAGCTCACCTTCGATTTTGGGGGTGACAGGTTCCCTTTAAGAAATGGGGTATGTGAACTTTTGATCAGAGTCATTTGGATGTTTTGGGTTGCCATTATGATTTAAACAAGGGAAAGCACAGTAGTTTGACAATAACTGGCTTCACCCAACCACTAACCATGAGTGCAGAAAAAGTTTTGGTGTTGTCCTGCATATTCTCTGATAAAAGGCCGAGAAAGCAAAAATTCTGCCGGGGTATGTAAACTTTTGAGCACAACTGTACAGCATGAGCCTCCTATATACATTATGAACCCCACATAGCCTCCCTATATACAAATTAAACCTCACATAGCCTCCCTATATGCAGCATGAGCCCCACATAGCCTCCTTATATACAGCTTGATCCCCACATAGCCTCTCTATATACAGTATTGAGCCCCACATAGCCTTGAATATACAATATGATCCACACAGCCTCCTATATATAATCAAACGTCCCATACACATGAAAAAAAACAAATGCATCGCTCCCGTTCTCTGGCGCTCTGCCCCTGCTCTCTCTGGCGCACTGACTCCCCGCAGGGCACAGCTGACACAATTATTATTTATAACTATAGCACCAATTTTCCATGGCGCTTTATATGTGAAAAGGAGTATGCATAAGAAAAAAAACAAGTACAGTAATCTTAATAGAAGTCATTACTGGTACAGGAGGAAAGAGGACCCTGCCCGTGAGGGTTCACAATCTACTAGGGATGTGTGAGGATACAGTAGGCGAGGGCAGAGCTGGCGTGCAGCGGTTTGGTGGATTGGGGGTTATAGCAGATTGTAGGTTTGTTGGAAGAGGTGGGTCTTCAGGTTCCATAGTAGGCTAGAGTCTGATATGTGGGGGGAATACACGTGGGAGAAATCTTGTGGGAAGAGGGGAGTAGAAATGAAATTACGTAATTGTGTCAGCTGTCTCATACGCTGATTGGTGGAAGAAGGGACCAGCGTCCCCTCCTCCACCAATGTATTCACCGTTCTCTGCATCCGGAGGATGCAGATTGCAGTAACAGCGGGTAGCAGATGGACAGGGGGAGGAGGGCATGGTGTGGCCCACTGTTTCAGCCCTTCGGCTGCCTCGTTCCACAGGCCGGACTGTAACAGCAAGAAGGCTGGATGTTGCCTGCTTTCCACACTTTACCCAGGTCTGCTATAGTAGATGGCTAATCAGTGCAATGACAGGCACACAGTGCAGGCATCGGTGAAGCGGAGTGCAGGCATCGGTGAAGCGGCTGGACAGAAATACAACTCATGCTGTCGCGTTTATGACAGACTGGAGTGGAGAGAGTTTGGTTAGGGGGAAACCGATCAGTAAAGCATTGCAGTAGTCCAGACAAGAATGAATAAGAGTGACCCTAAGAGCTATTGCAGTTTCACAGGTGAGAAAAGGTCGGATTCTGGAGATAACTTTTAGATGCAGGTGACAAGAGCGAGTGATCGGATATCTATAAAGCTGTGTTTCTGTGTGTATGTATCAAGCCATGCCCACTCCACATAGCCCCGCCCACTCCGCATAGCCACACTCACTCCACACGCAAAGCCCCGTCCACACGGCCGGAGACACATTCACCTCGAAAGCCACCCTGCAAAACTCACCAGCTGCAACGTCCCAGCCGCTGTGCAGTACACTCAGGGCCGCCACTTTCAGAGTATCAGTGCGCGGCAGGCACAGGCCACATCTAGCTCTGTAGTGTCTAGAATGGAGTTGCTCCTGTGAGGTATGATGTCAAGGGAAAGGGAGGAGCCTTATGGATTACACCGCTGTGCTCATAACAGGAAGTTGCCGTGCATCAGTGAGCGAGGAAAATGGGAGGAGTGAGGGGAAATGGAGAGGTGTGAGGTGAAAATGAAGAGGTGTTTATGGAAAATGAGTGAGGTGGAATATAGTGGAGTGATTGGAAAATGACAGTTGTCAGGTCAAAATGACAGGTGTGTGGGGGGGAAATGAGAGATGAGGGGGGAATGAAAATCTGTAGTATTGAAAGTACTGCAGTGCGCAGGCGCCGGGAAAGGTCAGAGAGGCCCAGCGCCTGCGCCCTTCAGTACTTTGCTCTGCCCTCAACAGGGCAGACAAAGTACACCTGCACCGGTGCCGCAGCGTGAAGACAAGAAGAGGACGTGATCGTATGAAGATAGGAGGCCACGGACCGGACCACGACGCCCATTGGAAAGACCGCCCGCCCAGGTGAGTATAATCTAACCACTTTTTCTCATCTTTCAGGATACATCGGGGGCTTATCTACAGCATTACAGAATGCATTACAGAATGCTGTAGATAAGCCCCTGATGCTGGTGGGCTTAGCTCATCTTCGATTTTGGGGGTGACAGGTTCCCTTTAATGTAGAGCCATCCAAGGGAATTGCAATATAGGTGAGTAAGGCTACTTTCACACTAGCGTCGTACGACGCCCGTCGCAATGCGACGTGGCGACTTACCGACACATACTGTGAAAGCGCCGCACAATGGGGGCAGCGGATGCAGTTTTTCAACGCATCTGCTGCCCCATTGTGAGCTCCGGGGAGGAGGGGGCGGAGTTCCGGCCGCGCATGCGCGGTCGGAAATGCTGGACACGACGCACCAAAAAACGTTACATGCAACTTTTTTGTGCTGACGCAACCGTCGCATGACGGTTGTGATGTGTGGCAATGCGTCGCTAATGTTAGTCTATGGAGAAAAAACGCATCCTGCAAGCAATTTTGCAGGATGCGTTTTTTCTCCAAAACTACGCATTGCGACGTGCGTCGTACGACGCTAGTGTGAAAGAGGCCGAAGTGAAAGGAGGAAACGCAATACGTTCAGTGTTGGAGAGATTTAATGTCAGAGGCAGAACATGATGTTAGAGGTAGTGGGCAGACCATGCATTAAAAAGAGTGTGACTCGGTATCTAGTGAGTCTCTTGGGGTGCTCTTTGTATTTGGCAGGTCTCGTTGGTTGCTCCCAGTATACAATGAATCTGGAGGGTTTCTCCCGGTATAGGATGAGTCTGGAGGCTTCTCCCGGTATAGGATGAGTCTGGAGGGTGCTGCCGGTATAGGATGAGTCTGGAGGGTGCTGCCGGTATAGGATGAGTCTGGAGGGTGCTCCCGGTATAGGATGATTCTGGAGGCTTCTCCCGATATAGGATGAGTCTGGAGGCTTCTCCCGGTATAGGATGAGTCTGGAGGGTGCTTCCTGGTATACGATGAGTATGGAGGATGCTCCTGGTATACAATGAATCTGGAGGGTGCTCCCGGTATACGGTGAGTCTGGAGGGTGCTCCTGGTATACGGTGAGTCTGAGGGTGCTCCTGGTATACGGTGAGTCTGGAGGGTTCTCCTAGTATAAGATGAGTCCATAGTGTGCTCCTGGTATTGGATGAGTCTCTAGGGGTGCTACTTGTATATGATGAGTCTGGAGGGTGCATGTGACGACAAAGCATTTTATCCTAATTATCCAGATGTCCATTTTCTGTAAGCCAGGAGGAATAGATTGTTATCTACAGTGGGTACAGAAAGTGTTCATACCCCTTAACATTTTTCACTGTTTCATTGCAGCCATTTGGTAAATTCAAAAAAGTTCATTCGTTTTCTCATTAATGTGCACTCTGCACCCCATCTTGACTGAAAAAAAAGCAAATGTACTAATTTTTTCAAATTTATTAAAAAAGAAAAACTGAAATATCACATGGTTATACGTCTTCACACCCTTTGCTCAGTACTGAGTAGAAGCACCTTATGAGCTAGTATAGCCATGAGTCTTCTTGGGAATGATGCAACAAGTTTTTCACACCTGGATTTGGGGATCCTCGGCCATTCTTCCTTGCAGATCCTCTCCGATTCCGTCAGGTTGGATGGTGCACGTTGGTGGACAGCCATTTTCAGGTCTCTCCAGAGATGCTCAATTGGGTTTTTGTCAGGGCTCTGGCTGGGCCAGTCAAGAATGGTCACAGAGTTGTTCTGAAGCCGCTCCTTTGTTATTTTAGCTGTGTGCTTAGGGTCATTGTCTTGTTGGAAGGTGAACCTTCGGCCAAGTCTGAAGTCCAGAGCACTCTGGAAGAGGTTTTCATCCACAATATCTCTGTACTTGGCCGCATTCATGTTTCCTTCAATGGCAACCAGTAGTCCTGTCCCTGCAGCTGAAAAACAACCCCACAGCATGATGCTGCCACCACGTTTCACTGTTGGGATTGTATTGGGTAGGTGATAAGCTGTGCCTAGTTTTCTCCACACATACCGCTTAGAATTATCACCAAAAATGTCTATCTTTATTTCATCAGACCAGAGAATCTTACTTCTCATAGTCTGGGAGTCCTTCATGTGTTTTTTTTTTAGCAAACTCTATGCAGGCTTTCATGTGTCTTGCACTGAGGAGAGGCTTCCGTCGGGCCACTCTGCTATAAAGGCCCGACTGGTGGAGGGCTGCAGTGATATTTGACTTTGTGGAACTTTCTCCCATCTTCCTACTGCATCTCTGAAGCTCAGCAACAGTGATCTTGAGTTCTTCTTTACCTCTCTCACCAAGGCTCTTCTCCCACGATTGCTCAGTTTGGCTGGACGGCCAGGTCTAGGAAGAATTCTGGTGGTCCCAAACTTCTTCCATTTAAGGATTATGGAGGCCACTGTGCTCTTAGGATTCTTGAGTACTGCAGAAATTCTGTTGTAACCTTGGCCAGGTCTGTGCCTTGCTACAATTCTGTCTCTAAGCTCCTTGGCCAGTTCCTTTGACCTCATGATTCTCATTTGGTCTGACATGCACTGTGAGCTGTGAGGTCTTATATAGACAGGTGTGCTCCTTTCCAAATCAAGTCATATCAGTTTAATTAAACACAGCTGGACTCCAAAGAAGGAGTAGAACCATCTCAAGGAGGATCACAAGGAAATGGACAGCATGTGACTTAAATATGAGTGTCTGAGCAAAGGGTCTGAATACTTATGACCATGTGATATTTCAGTTTTTCTTTTTTTTTATTAAATTTGCAAAGCTTTCTACATTTCTGGGGGGTTTTTTTCAGTCGAGATGGGGTACAGAGTGTACATTAATGTGAAAAAAAATTAACTTTTTTTTAATTTACCAAATGGCTGCAATGAAACAAAGAGTGAAAAGTTTAAAGGAGTCTGAATACTTTCTGTACCCACTGTATATGTTGACTTTTGAATTTGTGTTTCTTTCATATTGGTCAAGAGTTTGAAATGTTGACTCTTCTTGTAAGTTAAATTGATATTTGTAAATTGATTACTTGTTATTTACCTCTTATATCGGCTCCTACAGTTTATTGCACTGTTATTTTTGGAAAATAGGGATGCAGTGTCACTGAACAATGATGTTTGCTGATGTGTTAATTACACATTGCCCAGGCCAGCTAGCTTGTTGACTTGCAAAACAGAGAAGTGAAAGCTATGCAAATTGATTAAATTGTCAAGCAATGTGAGTTAACCTCATCACATCGTTCTCTTGACCTCTGGCTGTTGGTTAGGAGGACAGTTGTTAACTATAAAAAGAGAATATGTGCCTCTGTAATGTATACATCCAGTCAGCCAAGAGATCCAGAGACGCTTTACAAAACCACAGCCAGGAATACTCTACAAGAAAGCAGCAAGGACATAATGGCTTCATCACAAGGGACACAGATTTGACATTCTACAGGATGCCAGCTTAGGGGACCACTTCTGCTGAAATAATACCGATCTGCTCCATTGACCAGCCATGCACCATGGATACATTTCAGATAGTCAGGATTTGGACACACTGGTCACTAGAGCTTCATGGATATACTTGGGAAAGCCAGGAATGGGACCCACCGGTCACCTGGCTCCATGGAGATGTTCAGAGAATCTAAGTTGCAACCCTCCGGTCACCTGGCCTTGTAACTCAATGGACTGTCATTTTCCAAAGCTTACCTCCTCTCTATGCGTGCCATAGGTGGGGTAGTCAGCCCTGGTGTCACGACTCCCAGGTATTACTGCTGCGGGGAGAGCTGAGTGCCGCAGCAAGGAAGCTGAGAGCAGTGCAGCGGGGAACTCAGCGGGTAGCAAACAGGACCTGAACCACGTGACAGGGAAGATCGAGGGGGGCGCCAGACGCCGGGGTGCAGAAGAGACGTTATACACTGTAGAGGAGTTAAACGTGCCAAGATCTAAACCAGGAGATAACGATGTAATCAAGGGGTGAGGTGGAGGGATAGTCAGAAAGGGAGCCAAAGGTCAGAAAACCAACAACAAGCAGAGTAAAGAACAAACAAGCAGAGTAAAGCACGGAGAGCAAAGAAAGCAAATGCAAACCGAGCACACACTCAAGGGGTTAGACACAGACTAAACAAAAGTATAGCTGACAGGGAATCCTAGTCTGGTGTGTGTATAAATACCCCTCCCAGATCCAAAGGGAGGCCAGCAAAATTAACCCTGAGAGAGCAGGACATGAACCATGTCCTATACCATGACGCTTGGAAGCTCTGGAGTTACAGCTGCTTTTATGCCAGTGAGTCAGCAGGAGGGTGACTCTCTGTAATTTTGCACCATCCTGGGTATTTTGGCAAGGGCTATTGTATGTGTTATTCACCTGTTTTGTGGTTCAATAAAGTATGGTCACACTGTTTTACCCTCACTCTGTCGGCTAAGTAGTATTATGCCCACGGTAAAAGAGTGGGCGTTCGGTAGGATTTGCCCTGGTCCATGTGGTTTCAGCTAGCGGACTAGGGCACCCGCTGACCCCTGTGTCTCCACAGTGCTTCTGGTATACAATGAGTCTGCAGGGTGCTCCCAGTATAGGATGAGTCTGGAGGGTGCACACAGTATACGATGAGTCTGGAAGTTGCTCCTGATATAGGATGCGTTTGGAGGGTGCACCCAGTATCCGATGAGTCTGGATGGTGCTCTTGTAATGCATTGGTTAGTAGAAAGCAAAAATATCCAGGGGAGGATAAATAGTAAAAGTGATAGGTGCTGATAGCCTGTTGATGTGTATGGGAAGTGCAGACTACCTGTGCTGAGCGATGTCCATACCTGAATGTGCCTATAATGGGCATGATGTTCTGTGGGGTGATGGGGCGATCATCTGCCGGCATTTACCACCTCCCGTCATTGTACAGCAACCCCATCCTGGCAGTGGATTCCCTAGTGGCAGCACTTCTGTCAGTAGATAATACTCGGTCAGGAATGGTCGGACATTCGAGGTCATGATCCTAGATCTCATGCTATGCATGGAGGGAGCACCGAGCAACACAGGATCTGCTGCCAGGTACACAGGTCTCCTGCGGAGGAATGTGGATTCTAGGGAGTGGTAATATAGAGTATGAGGCTTGTGGTATTAATGTTGTGGCTGATCGGTGTGTTTGGACCGTGCTGACAATCTCTGTCCTGCCCTAGAACAAGGCTCCTATTTACTTTGTGTCTAACATTCCAGTAATCCGACATCCGGAACAGCGCTGTAGTGTTATGTGAGATGTGACAATGATGGAAACCTGTAATCCGTACACAGCCCTGTGCAGCGGGGATAGTAGTAGTTTGCCTGTGTATTTTATCCTTCCAATATGGGCCCTGAGATGATTTTTTATCAGCCGCAGTTTTGTCCTGGAGATGCCAATCTCTATGTGCTGTGCTCTCATCGCCCCCTGGTGGCCACAAGTCTGTAGTATGTCAAGGCTGTTTCGCTACTAAAATATCAATCAGGGGAAAGGAGTTTGGGGAGGAGTAAGGAGCCAAGGATTACCCTGCTGGAATAAAAACAAGACTTAAATGCACAATGTCCCCAAATGGTCTGGATTTACATGTGCTATTTCATACCTTATTCCTTCCCCATTTTCCTGTAGACTGTAAGCGGGGGGTTGGTTGGCAAATTTTAGCCTGGGGGGCAAGCACAATGCACTGGCCCATGAATGATGTGGCCCATCTTTAAGCCTGCCATACACATTAGATGGCTGTCAGACCAATCTTTCTGCCAACAGCCATCTCAGCTGACTCTACCATAGACAGGAGCATTCGGCTGAGTGCACCTGTGTTCTTTATGAGAAAGCTTATATTAATAATATTATACATTTTTGTAGCGCCATTTATTCCATGGCGCTTTACATGTGAATACGGGGCAATGTAGACAAATACATTAAACATGAGCAAAAAACAAGGCAAACAGGTACATAAGGAGGGAGGACCCTGCCCACGAGGGCTCACAGTCTGCAGGGGATGGGTGAGGATACACTAGGAGAGGGTAGAGCTGGTTGTGCAGCGGTTCAGTAGGTTGAGGATCACTGCAGGCTGTAGGCTTGTCGGAAGACGTGAGTCTTCAGGTTCTTTTTGAAGGTTTCTATGGTAGGCGAGAGTCTGATGTGTTGTGGTAGAGAGTTCCAGAGTATGGGGGAAGCACGGGAGAAGTCTTGGATGCGGTTGTGGGAAGAAGAGATGAGGGGAGGAGATAGGGAGATCTTGTGACGATTGGAGCTTAAGGGAAGGTAAGTACTGGTAGACCATGTCACAGATGTATGGAGGAGACAGGTTGTGGATGGCTTTGTATGTCATTGTGAGGGTTGGTTTTGAACTGGAGTCTCTGGGTGATAGGAAGCCAGTGAAGGGCTTGGCATAGGGGAGTGGAGTGGTGCCAGAGTGCTAGAGGGCAGTCCAAAGAGTAGGAGGTTGCAGTAGTCAAGGCGGGAGATAAGGGCATGCACTAGTGTTTTTGTGGTGTCAGTGACCGTCAAGGAATCCGCGGACCCGGGAAATATTTTTGAGTTTGAGGAAGCAGGAGGAGGCAAGGGCTTGGATATGTGGCTTGAAAGAGAGGGCAGAGTCAAGGATCTCCCCGAGGCAACGGGCGTGTGGGACTGGGGAAAGTGAGCAGCCATTGACATTGATGGATAGGTCTGGTGGAGGGGTAGAGTGAGATGGGGAGATGGAGGAAAGATGATTAATTCTGTTTTGTCCATGTTCAGTTTTAGAAAACGAGCAGAAAAGAAGGCTGAAATAGCAGAGAGTGCGGGATTTTGGTAAGTAAAGAGGTGAGGTCAGGTCTGGATATGTAGATCTGCGTGTCATCGGCGTAGAGATGGTACTGCATACCGTGGGATTCTATGAGCTGTCCAAGGCCGAAGGTGTAGATGGAGAAGAGTAGGGGTCCTAGAACAGAGCCTTGAGGAACACCGACTGACAAGGGGCGAAGTGAGGTGGTGTGGAGGAGGGAGACACTGAATGTTCGGTCTGTCAGATATGACGAGATCCAGGATTGGGCCAAGTCTGTGATGCCGAGAGATGAGAGGATCTGTAGCAGAAGGGAGTGGTCCACAGTGTCGAAGGCAGAAGACAGGTCCAGGAGAAGTAGGTGCAGCGCCCCAGAGTCCTGGTCGTTGCAGTACTGTGGCTCCGCCACTAAGGGGAGCTATGGTACGTCTGATGGCACTGAAGGAGTTCATCTGACCAGGTATCACAGACACCAATACATTTCACAGCCGGGCCTCCAGGGGGAGCTAAGGGTTCTATTCATTAGGCCACTCCCCACCATTGTGGGTAAACTGGGGGTCAGGCAGGAAGTGAGATCAGAAAGCTGACTGGGTTGGAACCAGGCAACACCTTGTGGCAGAGGGTGTTGTGGGAGAAGATTCGGTAGGGTCCCTGTCAGGGGTGGGATCCTGACAGAGGCCTGGCAACTTGGGCGAACGTAACGGGACCGTGCCTGCTCAGCATAGCGGCAGTGCCCAAGGAAGGATTAGAAGCGAGATAGATTGTGCTGAGTGAGAAACGAGATCAAAGCAAGAAGGAGAATACCAGTAGGAGTCGTGCTGTGAGACCGAGGCAACATCCTACTGAGGCGCACAACCGGCGGCCGGAACGCCGAGGGAGTATTACAATATTCAGCTTCAGGCAATACTCTAAACCAACGGCAGGACAGTCAGTCTAAGGCGGGCTGTCTCACCCAAATCACCTATGCAGTCTTGGGGGGCAACTTGTGGAGAGGGGCGACTCTAGGGTCCCGGAAGAGCTCCGAGCCTACCCGTCATATGGGTGCCGTCCTGACCGCAACATCAGGGAGGGACGGAGGATTAGCAGAACATCATCTAATCGAGTTGTGAGGGAACTTAAGAAACGGACACAACAGTTGTGGGGACTTTCCGTAAGCACAGCAGGGAAGGACCGCAACACCTAGCGTTAGAAGGAAGGCACAGATTTCCACCTGTTAAGAGAACTCTGGAGGTGCCATTGGACCGGCCGGACTTGCGCAGCCTGGTTATCCGGATTCCGGACTGAGGACCCAGAGATCTTCAGTAAAGAGGTAAAGAGACTGCAACCTGGTGTCCTCGTTATTTACTGCGACCGGCACTTCATAACTACACCACCATCACCATCTACATCCATCACTTCATAAACTGTGCGCCCCTCGGCAGGGTCACGGACCGGGGCCTAGCCACCGTGACAACCCCAGAGCAGAGACTCAGAGGCCCGGTACCGGGTACCCCTCGGCCCTGCGGCAGTGGGGGCGCTGCAAACTTGGCGTCACGAACAGGATCTACTTAAGCCTGAAGAATCAGGTCATGTGTGCCTTGGAACTGTGATTTATTGTGCTTGGACGGTACTTTATTGCAAGGACTGTGCTGTGCCACTTGCCGCCAAAATCCGCCGCCATTACAGCGCTGAGGAGAGCGCAGGAGAAGAAGAGGGGCGTGGAGTGGGCGTAGACAAGCTGGAGAGCGCGAACAACAATGACCGCCCAGTCTAAATATTGCTGTGTTCTGAGGACGTGTCCGTCAGCAGTCGAGACCCGCCTTCTGATTTTCTATGCTGGGCGGAAACCAAAGAAACGAAACTATGACTCAGGTGAGGTGGAACTGGAGACCAGGGGAAGGCCTGCGGAAAAGAATGGCCCCGCATCGACCCCCGTCACCAGCGGATTATTCCGATATGCCCCCGCTGGAAGATTTGAATCCTTGGGAGCTGCCGATGGGGCATCCCGTGCCCGAATGGTCCCCGGTTCGTACGCCTTCCACAGGAGAGGGGAGCGGCGCCGGAGGAGCTACCGCAAGTGAAGGTACCCAGTGCCGCGACCCCCAGGGAGGCCACCTCACCTCTGCACACGACCCGGCCACTGCTGCGACCAGTGGCGCCCCGATGTCCCCGCCGTCTGGCACCAATGCACCGGGGGGGGCATGACCTCGGGCCCTTCCCCTGGGGGGAATATCGGAACCACCTGATCGCGGAGTTCCAGCGACAAGTGGAGCGGGAGGCGCGAGGAGAACTGCTGGAGGGCTCCCTGCCGAAGTGGGGCGTTGTGATTGTTTACCTGCCCCAGACGGAAAAAGGCTTCGTGCAGGAGATTGGGACAGCCCTACGAGTCCGCATCACTCGGGATGAAGTGGAACCTTGCTTGTGCGGAGACGGCGCCAAGTCCTTTCTGAAGCCAGGGGACGTGGTCACATACCGCCGGCACCTAAAGGGGAACAGCTGGTGGGCCTGGGATATGCAGCGCTGCACTGCCGTTCTGGCGGTATCCCGAACCGAGGGGGAGGAGCTGGCCGCTGAAGCCGCTGCTGCTGCTGCCGCCGCTGCCAGCATCATCCATCGACCCACGCAGACACTCATCGCAGCGCACGACCTGGTCGTGCAGGAGACCCGAACCCACGGGGTGCACCTGGCCGCGGGAGTGAACTTGGAGTCCGACCTGCCTGGCCCGCAGAGGGCCACCTGCCAGGTGAAGCCTCGGTGGGGGCTACCGAAAAATGAGTAAGATACTGCATTATTTGTAAATAGTTCTTTAAACTGTTTGTTTCCTGATTTTGCTGCTAAACCCGTCTAGGGTTAACTCTTAAAGGGATCCCTTTGTTGACCCGGGATCCCTATTGCTTTTTGGTTGTTTTCCCACTTTTTGTTTCCTGTTGAAAAGAACTGCCGCAATCATGAACAGTGCATGATACAAACTGCTTGTAAATAGTTTGCACCTTCTTAAAGGTGCTCCCTACTGGTTTTACTTAAAGAAGGACTCTTTGTGAAGATACCGCACCTGAGCCTTTGCTGAGTATGGACTGGTAGCTTGAGAAGATGTGCTACCTCATAAAGACTTGGTCCCCTCTTAAAGGGGATGTTCACGTATTGCGCTGATGATCCGTATTGCCTTAAGACAGTTGGGTGGCAATAATGTCTTGGAAAGAGAAAGTAATAATGTTGTTATGAACACGTTAAATGTACCTAACTAGTTAAATGTGAAAAGTGTTTGATAATGTTGATGGAAGAACGAGGACAGGAAGTGAACCCGTAGGGGTTAGTGGTGAGTCCTCTTAGGAGCCAGATAGAGATGGCTCAGTGATTTCAAACTGAAAGTAAATGTTATGTTCTATACTGTGTATAGTAGTTGAAAAGGCAGTAGGCCCGGGCTGAACGGGGCGGTCCTGTAATAGAAAGGAGAGGCAGTAGGTCTGGAGCCGTTAGGACAGGCGGTCCTGCAGACATCAAGTAGGAGAATGTAGCACAGTTGCTTAAGCCTTATAATGTGTATAAGAAGGTCTTTAGTGGATTCAGAGTGTACGTCCTTAAAGGCAGTGTTAACTTATTGTTCAAAGATTTGCACTAAGTAGAATACCCGGTTGGGTGAGAAAAGTTATTTATACTAAGTTATTCAAAGTACTTAACCATGTTTGTAACGTTCAAGTGTCCTCACCTCCCATAAAGGGAAGCTCTGTTCAAATATGCTTATTGTTATTGCACTCACAAAATTGTATGTCTTTTTGCTAACCTGTATTGTTGTTTTCTTCCCAGTCCCGGAGTACTGGATTTAACCGGGGGGGAGTGCAGCGCCCCAGAGTCCTGGTCGTTGCAGTACTGTGGCTCCGCCACTAAGGGGAGCTATGGTACGTCTGATGGCACTGAAGGAGTTCATCTGACCAGGTATCACAGACACCAATACATTTCACAGCCGGGCCTCCAGGGGGAGCTAAGGGTTCTATTCATTAGGCCACTCCCCACCATTGTGGGTAAACTGGGGGTCAGGCAGGAAGTGAGATCAGAAAGCTGACTGGGTTGGAACCAGGCAACACCTTGTGGCAGAGGGTGTTGTGGGAGAAGATTCGGTAGGGTCCCTGTCAGGGGTGGGATCCTGACAGAGGCCTGGCAACTTGGGCGAACGTAACGGGACCGTGCCTGCTCAGCATAGCGGCGGTGCCCAAGGAAGGATTAGAAGCGAGATAGATTGTGCTGAGTGAGAAACGAGATCAAAGCAAGAAGGAGAATACCAGTAGGAGTCGTGCTGTGAGACCGAGGCAACATCCTACTGAGGCGCACAACCGGCGGCCGGAACGCCGAGGGAGTATTACAATATTCAGCTTCAGGCAATACTCTAAACCAACGGCAGGACAGTCTAAGGTGGGCTGTCTCACCCAAATCACCTATGCAGTCTTGGGGGGCAACTTGTGGAGAGGGGCAACTCTAGGGTCCCGGAAGAGCTCCGAGCCTACCCGTCATACGGGTGCCGTCCTGACCGCAACATCAGGGAGGGACGGAGGATTAGCAGAACATCATCTAATCGAGTTGTGAGGGAACTTAAGAAACGGACACAACAGTTGTGGGGATTTTCCGTAAGCACAGCAGGGAAGGACCGCAACACCTAGCGCTAGAAGGAAGGCACAGATTTCCACCTGTTAAGAGAACTCTGGAGGTGCCATTGGACCGGCCGGACTTGCGCAGCCTGGTTATCCGGATTCCGGACTGAGGACCCAGAGATCTTCAGTAAAGAGGTAAAGAGACTGCAACCTGGTGTCCTCGTTATTTACTGCGACCGGCACTTCATAACTACACCACCATCACCATCTACATCCATCACTTCATAAACTGTGCGCCCCTCGGCAGGGTCACGGACCGGGGCCTAGCCACCGTGACAACCCCAGAGCAGAGACTCAGAGGCCCGGTACCGGGTACCCCTCGGCCCTGCGGCAGTGGGGGCGCTGCATAGGACAGTAGTGACGCTTGCTCTTGGTGGTTAGTAGGTCATTGGTCACTTTAGTTAGGGCAGTTTCAGTTGAATGATGGGGTCGGAAGCGAGATTGTAACCGATCAAAGAGGGAGCAGGAGGAGAGGTGGGTGGACAGTTCAAGATGGACGTGTTGCTCCAGTAATTTGGAGGCATAAGGGAGAAGGGATATTGGGCGATAGCTAAACACAGAGGATGGGTCGAGGGAGGGATTTTTGAGGATGGGTGTGATCTTGGCATGCTTGAAGGATGAGGTGAAGACACCTGTTGTGAGTGAGAGGTTGAAGAGGTGCGTTAGGGTTTGGATGGAGACCGTGGAAAAGTCAGGGATGAGGTGGCATGGGAGCGGGTTGAGCGGGCAGGTGGTGGGGTGTGATCTTGACAGGAGGGTGGAGAGCTGATCTGTCATGGTGGAGAAGCTGGTTTTGGAGGAGAAGGGTTGAGCAGCTAAGAGGGGCATTGGGCGCTGTGGGCCAAAGCTTTCTATGATCGTATCGATCTTCTGTTTAAAGAAAGAGGCGAAGTCTTCGGCAGAAATGAGAGGGGAGGGAGGGAGGGATTGCAGGGGGACAGAGTAGAGAATTGAAAGTGTTGAAAAGCTGTTTAGGGTTGTGAGACAAGGATGATATGAGAGATGAGAAGTAAGTTTGTTTTGCGGCAGTGAGCGTGGACTTGAAGCTGGCGAGGGACTGCTTGTATGCGATGAAGTGCTCGGCAGAGTGGGATCTCTTCCATCTCTGCTCAGCGACCCTGGAAGCCCGTCTCAGTTCTTTGGTCAGGTTGGTCAGCCAGGGCTGCCTGTTGACTGTACAAGTTTTGCTATGCATGAGTGGGGTGGCCGAATCGAGTGTTGCTGTTATTGTGGTGTTATAAAAAGCGGCAGCAGCATCTGTGTCATGGAAGGAAGTTATGTCTAAGAGGTAGAAGGGACTCGGAGTGATTGTAAATTGAGGTGTTTGAGATTTCTGCGAGGGTGAATGAGCTTGTGGAGTGGGGGTTGCACACGAGGAGAGGGAAGAGAATGTCAGTAGGTTGTGGTCAGACAGAGGGAGGGGTGAGTTAGTGAGATTAGTAAGGGAGCAGAGGGGTGAAGATGGCGTCCAGCACGTGGCCATCTTTGTGAGTGGCCTCAGAGGACCATTGAGTGAGGCCAAAGGAGGCAGTCAGTGATAAAAGTTTAGAGGCAGCTGAGGTGGAAGTGTCAATGGGGATATTGAAGTCACCCATAATGATAGTGGGGATGTCAGCAGAGAGGAAATGAAGTAGCCAGGTGGTGAAGTGGTCGAAAAAGGTGGAGATATCGGGGAAAACGATGTGATCAGCAATCTGAAATCGGATATGTCCTGTCGATATCTCTCTCAACTTCCTCCAGTATCATAATTACACATGGAGACCCCCATAGTATAATCAGCTTCTCTTAGTATAATATCCTTAATCACCACAAAACGCAGATAAATCCCATAAAAAAAATCACTTTTATTTTTAACAGACTAAAATCAGTACAAAAAACAAGGACAACGGTAGGAATGGTGAAACACTAATTGGCAGTACATTGTACAAAAAAGGGGCTTAAGGTGCCGTCCATGGCTATATACACACCATATTAAAGTACAATCGGATAACAGCCCATATACATAAATAAATTAGTTGCTGTAAAACATAAAAATACTGAAGGCCCAATATCCCACACGTAAATACATGTGAACAGTATATAATACCTGGTGTGTGCAGCAAATGGGGGACCTAGAGCCCACCCCGACGCGCGTTTCGGAGCTAGAACGCAGCTCCTTCCTCAGGGGGCGTGGGGAACCAAGTAAAGCAGCCATCTATATATACCGCCATAACAAAGGGCAATCAGCCCCACAGAGACGCGTCACCTGTGAATGCTGCAAACCACGGCGCCACCGCCGCCCCCCGGAACAGGAAACACGTCGAGAACACGTGACCCGTCACCAGGCAGCAGCGAGGACGCCGCCGCAAGCAGCTACCGCCAACCACAGCGATCCCGCCGCCAACCGGAACCGGAAACACGCGGGCCCACGTGATCCGGTATCCCATGGCAGCGGAGACGGCAACGCCGGCGATACACAGGAGAAGCGTCCATGGACCGAATGTAGGGGGAAGGCTACACATTAATACGTAAGCACCTAGGGGAGCACAGAAGGTGTATGCAATGCACATAAACAGGACCAAAATCAACATTAACAACATAAAAAAACAAATATGCAAATAAATGGAACCATATATACAAACAGATAGTATGGTCATATCAATATAAACATATCAAGTACATACATATAATCATATAAATATAAATATCCCAAATACATACATAAATGCATATACCGTATATACTCGAGTATAAGCCGAGATTTTCAGCCCAAATTTTTGGGCTGAAAGTGCCCCCTCGGCTTATACTCGAGTCACGGTCGGCGGGTGAGGGGGAGAGGGCGCTGAGGCATACTTACCTAGTCCCGGCGATCCTGTCGCTCCCCCTGCCCGTCCCACAGTCTCCGGGTGCAGCAGCTCTTCCCCTGTTCAGCGGTCACGTGGGACCGCTCATTAGAGAAATGAATAGGCTGCTCCACCCCCCATAGGGGCGGAGCCGCATAATTCATTTCTCTAATCAGCGGTGCCGGTGACCGCTGACAGAGGAAGAGGCTGCGGCACCGAAGACCAGCTGTCCGGGGGAAGGAGCGGGACGCCGGGAGCAGGTAAGTATTACATAGTCACCTGTCCTCGTTCCACACGCCGGGCGCTGTCTCCATCTTCCCGGCGTCTCTCCTCACTGACTGTTCAGGCAGAGGGCGCGATGATGTATATAGTGTGCGCGCCGCCCTCTGCCTGATCAGTCAGTGCAGAGAGACGCCGGGAAGATGGCGCCGAGGAGCTGCAAGCAAGACAGGTGAGTATGTGTTTTATTATTTTTATTGCAGCAGTAGCAGCGCAGCTATGGGGCAATAATGGACGGTGCAGAGCACTATATGGCACAGCTATGGGGCAATAATGGTGCAGAGCACTATATGGCACAGCTATGGGGCAATAATGAATGGTGCAGAGCACTATATGGCACAGCTATGGGGCAATAATGGTGCAGAGCACTATATGGCACAGCTATGGGGCAATAATGAATGGTGCAGAGCACTATATGGCACAGCTATGGGGCAATAATGGTGCAGAGCACTATATGGCACAGCTATGGGGCAATAATGAATGGTGCAGAGCACTATATGGCACAGCTATGGGGCAATAATGGTGCAGAGCACTATATGGCACAGCTATGGGGCAATAATGGTGCAGAGCACTATATGGCACAGCTATGGGACAATAATGGTGCAGAGCACTATATGGCACAGCTATGGGGCAATTATGAACGGTGCAGAGCACTATATGGCACAGCTATGGGGCAATAATGGTGCAGAGCACTATATGGCACAGCTATGGGGCAATAATGGTGCAGAGCACTGTATGGCACAGCTATGGGGCAATAATGGTGCAGAGCACTGTATGGCACAGCTATGGGGCAATAATGGTGCAGAGCACTATATGGCACAGCTATGGGGCAATAATGAATGGTGCAGAGCACTATATGGCACAGCTATGGGGCAATAATGGTGCAGAGCACTATATGGCACAGCTATGGGGCAATAATGAATGGTGCAGAGCACTATATGGCACAGCTATGGGGCAATAATGGTGCAGAGCACTATATGGCACAGCTATGGGGCAATAATGGTGCAGAGCACTGTATGGCACAGCTATGGGGCAATAATGGTGCAGAGCACTATATGGCACAGCTATGGGGCAATAATGGTGCAGAGCACTATATGGCACAGCTATGGGACAATAATGGTGCAGAGCACTATATGGCACAGCTATGGGGCAATTATGAACGGTGCAGAGCACTATATGGCACAGCTATGGGGCCATAATGAACGGTATGGAGCATCTATTTTTATTTTTGAAATTCACCGGTAGCTGCTGCATTTTCCACCCTAGGCTTATACTCGAGTCAATAAGTTTTCCCAGTTTTTTGTGGCAAAATTAGGGGGGTCGGCTTATACTCGGGTCGGCTTATACTCGAGTATATACGGTATATCTAACATCCCAGCATATTTGACAAACAAAAAATAAAAAAACAAAAATAACCAAAAATGTATAATGCCTACAAAAATACAGAACTATGCAAAACAGTACAAAGCAAATATAGACCTAAACACACCACTAACAGAACCCCAAAATAGTGCAAAAAATGCCAACATAATGAAATAAAACAAACTAAAATAAAAACCACATAGTCCAACACAACAACAAAACCACGACTGAACTGGTAGATGCATCCCACACAGAACATTATTCAGGCAGATCTTCTAATATCCACTGCAGTCAACATGGACAATATATAACCTAAATAATGAAAGATAAAAAAATAAAAAATACATTAAAAACAATGTACATGTAAAAAGCAGTTAGAAAAATATACGTTATGAAAGATCACAAGAAGGGAGCAAATGAAATATTCTCATTTAGTCCATTCGGGTAGGTGGTCCGTAACGTCCAGATCCACCTCGTCTCCAATTGCGCCAGACGTTTTGAGAGGTTGCCCCCTCTGATATTAATATGTAGGAGATCAATTCCACGGACACGCAGTTGGGTACTGTCACACTGATGGAATTCTCTAAAATGGCGCGGGAGGGTCTTAACACTCTTAAGACCCTCCCGCGCCATTTTAGAGAATTCCATCCGTGCAGGAGGTAGCCGCCTCTATGCCAAGCACATGCTCACGAACCCGGACCTTAAGTTGCCGAGTGCTCAATCCCACGTAAATAAGGCCACATGGGCACGTAGCATAGTATATCACATATCGGGAGATACACAAAATACGTTGTCTGATGGTGAATTGCTTCATACCATCAGAGGTAGAAAAAGTGGCACATCTATCAATGTTAGGACAGGCGACACACCTCCCGCACGGAGCACACCCACCCCCTTGCCGCATCTCATCTAGGAAAGTAGGTATATTCTGCCCAACATAGTGACTACGCGTCAATTGATCCCGCAAATTTCTAGCACGTCTGAACGCAATTGGAGGATTATCAGGGAGGAATTTCTTAATAATTGGATCGACCTTTAAAATAGGCCAAGCACTCTTAAAGACCGCACGCAGTTTCTCATGCTGAGGGTTATAGGAAGTGACAAACCGTACCACATTATTACCACTAGATTTTTTCATGGCTTTATTGTATAGCAGGTTGTTGCGGTTGGAGTATTTAGCACGGTGGTATGCCTTCTTCACACTCCACCCGCTATAACCCCTTGACAGAAAGCGTTGTCTCAGTTCCTCCGCCCGAAACTCAAAATCAGTGTCGGTAGAACATATCCGACGAAGACGGAGGAACTGGCCCACAGGAATTGCTTGAATCATGTGGTGCGGATGACAGGAAGAGGCATGCAGCAAGGTGTTTGTAGCTGTTTGTTTACGGAAAATATCTGTCTGGATTAGGCCTGACCCATCCTTACGGATGGTAACATCAAGAAAATCTATTCTCTCCGAATCCCACACCGGGGTAAGATGAATGTTAAGATCGTTACTGTTCAAGGAGGAGATGAATTGCACAAGGTCGACGGCAGTGCCCTGCCAGACAAAGAAGATATCGTCAATGTACCGCGTCCACAAAAGGACGCGATCCATTGACCCCTGTTTGTCTGACAGGAAGAAATCCCTCTCCCACAGCCCCAGGAACAGGTTAGCATAGGACGGCGCAAAGGCCGCACCCATGGCTGTACCCTGGAGCTGTAGGTAGAAAGATCCCTTAAACACAAAAAAAATTGTGAGTGAGGGTGAACTCTAAAAGCTCCAGGATGAGGTCCCTCAAAGCTGTAGAAAACATAGATGTACCAAGAAAAAATCTAACAGCACGAAGCCCATCACAGTGTCGGATGTTAGTATAGAGGGACTCAACATCAACTGAAGCCAGAAGAGTATCACCCCCTAAGCACAGGCCGTCGACCCTGCGCAATAAATCACCAGTGTCCTTCAAAAAGGAGGGAAGATTGAGCACCAACGGCTGGAGGTGGTAATCAATCCACTTATTGACCTGTTCCAGAAAGTTCCCCCTCCCAGACACAATAGGTCGGCCGGGTGGTGACTTACTATCCTTATGGATCTTAGGTAGAAGATACAGTGTGGGGATAGTGGGTTCCTTAACTAATAGTGCCGAAGCCAGGTCCCTGGTGACAATGTCGTTGTCCAATGCCTTTTTAAGAATAGATTCTAATTTTGAATTGAATGCCGAGAGGGGATTATAAGTAAATTTCTTATAGCAAACAGCGTTATTTAGCTGACGAAACGCCTCCCTCTCGTACATTACTTTAGGCCACACAACGACATTGCCACCCTTATCCGCCGGCTTCAACACTACATCCGGAAGATTTTGAAGAAATTTAAACCGGATTCTCTCTTCCCTGGTCAAATTATCCCCAACACCATATCTAGGAATCTTCAATAATTCTTCGGTCACCACCCGTACGAATAAATCAATGCTGGGACAGGAGGAAAATGGGAGGAACTTGGTGGACCGTGGACGAATACATGGAGGAACCTTACCTCCTAAACCGTCGTGCTCGAGTGCCAGTTCTTCCAAAATTCTTATGGCCTCTTGTTCCTCCTCTGTAGGAAAAAGACGTTGTAATTCATCATTGTAATAGTATCGCCTAAACAGCAACGATCTTGCAAAAATATGTAAATCCTTTACCACAGTAAAAGTGTCCAAGCCTGGTGTGGGTGAGAAAGACAGACCCCTACCCAGAACAGACAGATCCACCTCAGATATATGGTGGCTCAAATTAATCACCTTGTTATCCCTGCCATCCGCACCAGATTAATTCGTGGGACGTCTCTTGTAAGGATGGTAAGCATGATTACGCAGTCTATGGGTATCGCTTGTACCATATACTGAAGCCGAAGATGCAGATGTATCGGATTGTCCACTCAATGAAGCAATTGATATATTGGAGGATGCTCTACGTATACTAGAACACGTCTCTGTGGGGCTGATTGCCCTTTGTTATGGCGGTATATATAGATGGCTGCTTTACTTGGTTCCCCACGCCCCCTGAGGAAGGAGCTGCGTTCTAGCTCCGAAACGCGCGTCGGGGTGGGCTCTAGGTCCCCCATTTGCTGCACACACCAGGTATTATATACTGTTCACATGTATTTACGTGTGGGATATTGGGCCTTCAGTATTTTTATGTTTTACAGCAACTAATTTATTTATGTATATGGGCTGTTATCCGATTGTACTTTAATATGGTGTGTGTATAGCCATGGACGGCACCTTAAGCCCCTTTTTTGTACAATGTACTGCCAATTAGTGTTTCACCATTCCTACCGTTGTCCTTGTTTTTTGTACTGATTTTAGTCTGTTAAAAATAAAAGTGATTTTTTTATGGGATTTATCTGTGTTTTGTGGTGATTAAGGATATCTGTCTTTTTGCAGTTGTCCCTATTAGTCCTTAGCATACATATATAGGGTAGTTAATTAGTTGCGTATATATATTATGTGCAATATACTATGATTTTCCCCGTATGTATTATGCGTGTTACAACTTTATGTCTTAGTATAATATATAGATCTCCCTGCCAGAGTATGATCACTTACATCCCTTGCAGCAATTACTCCGACTTGTATAATTAATCACTTCATATCAAAAAATAGAGGATAAAACAACAGCACAATATAATTAAAAACACTATCTACGCGTTTCTGGTGACATAGCACCCTTAGTCATGATAACTTTAGTGCAGCCTGTTCTATGCTTTTATGCTATCAACCAGTAGGCACACCGGTGCTATAACTAATTACAAAAGGTAATCTAGTCAAAATGAAAAACACATGATAGTGTGTGCAAGCTGCAATTAGTTGCACAAGACAGATGGAAAAAAAGCACAGAAGAAAAAAAAAACACAACAAACAGACTACATGTATACTTTGGCTATATAAAAGGAAATACAGAATACATATATGTCATTCCATAATAATTCGTTGTTTACAAATGAAGCATGTGGAGTTATGTGACATATAATAATAAATATCCAAAAAGTTTTTGATATATCAAATTCTTTATGAAGTAGCTGGAAGAAAATGATTGGAGCAATGTCATAATGAAAGACCTGTTGGGTGTTTCATTTATATGTTCCAAGATAATCATTCGAAGAGAATTTTTATTCAAAGAAGATTTTTACAGGATCTTGAGCGATCTCTAAATCGGAGACCTATAAAGATATATAAATAAATAAAGAATTCTAATTATTGGCATGATGATGGTTATAAGGATACAAAAAATGATTGAGGAGGCGGATATTAATTTACTGGATAAGAAACCTATGGACTGCATTGGAGACATTCAGGGGCAAAAGTACCGTATTTTCCGGCGTATAAGACGACTGGGCGTATAAGACGACCCCCCAACTTTACCAGTTAAAAAATAAAATCTTCTTAAAAGTTGGGGGTCTTCTTATACACCGTATGTCGTCTCATAGGGCCGGTGAATATGTGCCCTTTTGGGGGGGGGGGGGAGTGATCCTGATGATGATGAGGGGGCGTCTCACAGGAAAGTGAGTATCCCCCATTACCTTATCATAGCGCTGCAGCGTGGAGTCTCTGTGCTGGGAGCGGCGGCTGCTGTGCTGTGCTGTGGCGGCTCCTCTTCTGCAGTGTGGGGCCTCTGGTGCTGTGGGGCAGTGGCGGCGGCGTATCTTCATGCAGTCGGGGCTCCTCCGGCATCTCAAAGACTGGAAGCCCCGCCGGCAACTCCATCGGTACAATGCGGTCAGGTGGCCTCCGGGAAAATGGCCGCTGCTCAGATTCAGATCTCATCCCGAGATCTCGGGAGACGAGATCTGAATCTGAGCAGCGGCCATTTTCCCGGAGGCAGCTCAATAGGTGCGATGCGGTGGCCCGGCCGCTGGGGGCTGCGCATGCTCAGATTCAGATCTCGTCCCGAAATCTCGGGACACGAGATCTGAATCTAAGCAGCGGCCATTTTCCCGGAGGTCAGCGCATTACACCGATGGAGTTGCCGGCGGGGCTTCCAGGCTGAGATGCCGGAGGAGCCCCGACTGCATGAAGATACGCCGCCGCCGCCACCGCCCCACAGCACCAGAGGCCCCACACTGCAGAAGAGGAGCCGCCACAGCACAGCACAGCACAGCAGCCGCCGCTCCCAGCACAGAGACCCCAAGCTGCAGCGCTATGATAAGGTAATGGGGGATACTCACTTTCCTGTGAGACGCCCCCTCGTCGTCATCAGGATCACTCCCCCCCCCACCCACCATATACACCCGGCGTACAAGGCAATTCCCGGCGTACAAGACGACCCCCGACTTTTAAGAAGATTTTCAGGGGTTAAAAAGTCGTCTTGTACGCCGGAAAATACGGTAAATGTGAAACAGTGGAGCAGCGGTCAGCTACACAGAGAGGAGGAGAACATCGCAAATCTGCAGATCTGACAGGTAAGTTCGAGCACCAAAAAGGTGCTGAAGCCTGTCAATAAAAAAAAAAAAAAAAAAAAAAAAATTTATATTTTTTGATATGAAGTGAATAAAGTACCAAGACTTTGCTTTTTCACCACCTCGTCGAGCTGGATTTTTTTCTATTTCCTGCATTCCTCACGCCTTGACACAGTGTTTCCGTGCTCCGAGCCTCCAGGGACTACAACTATGGTGAGCTGGATTTTTTCTTTTGTCTTCATAATTAATCACACCCTCAACACTGGGTGAGGGTAGAGATGAATCACAGGACCTAGATTTCCTGGCACGTGTGTCAAGAATTCAGTATGGCGAACCCCTCACCCCCCCCCCTCCAAGCAGATATGCGATTTGCACTTTATCACTCATCAGGGGCAGCACGGTCGCTCAGTGGATAGCACTGCAGCCTTGCAGCGCTGGAGTCCTGGGTTCTAGTCCCACCTTGGACAACATCTGCAAGTAGTTTGTATGTTCTCCCCGTGTTTGCGTGGGTTTCCTCCGGGCACTCCGGTCTCCTCCCACATTACAAAGACATACTGATAGGGAATTTAGATTGTGGGCCCCATCGGGGACAGTATTGATAATGTGTGCTCCTCCCACATTACAAAGACATACTGATAGGGAATTTAGATTGTGAGCCCCATCGGGGACAGTATTGATAATGTGTGCTCCTCCCACATTACAAAGACATACTGATAGGGAATTTAGTGTTGTGAAATTGGATTTTGGGCTCCCCCGGTGGCCACTGGTGGAATTGAACTGGTGTGCATCATCCTCTCTGTTTAGTTTCCATCCTTCCAAGAGCTAGTTCGTATGTTTGCTGGGCTATGTTCTCTTGCCATTGAGAACCATAACAGTTTGACCGGCCAAAAAGGGTTAAATTAATTGACAGAGAAAGGAGAGAAAAGAGAAGTCTGCTGAAGATTTATTTATTTATTTATTTTTTTTTTTCTCAGTTCTGAGTGTGCTTGTAATTGAATCTCTTGCAAGTCTGCCTATATTGCAGCCTTTCTCTCTCTCTCTCCTTCTAATCCTGGAATGGCTCTGTGTTCACCTGTTTAAAATGGATATTCAGAGTTTAGCTGCAGGTTTGAATAATCTCACCACGAAAGTTCAAAACTTACAAGATTTTGTTGTTCATGTTCCTATATCTGAACCTAGAATTCCTTTGCCTGAATTTTTCTCGGGGAATAGATCTTGCTTTCAAAATTTCAAAAATAATTGCAAGTTGTTTTTGTCCCTGAAATCTCGCTCTGCTGGAGATCCTGCTCAGCAGGTCAGGATTGTGATTTCTTTGCTCCGGGGCGACCCTCAGGATTGGGCTTTTGCATTGGCTCCAGGGGATCCTGCGTTGCTCAATGTGGATGCGTTTTTTCTGGCCTTGGGGTTGCTTTATGAGGAACCTCAGTTAGAACTTCAGGCGGAAAAGGCCTTGATGTCCCTATCTCAGGGGCAAGACGAAGCTGAAATATACTGCCAGAAATTCCGTAAATGGGCTGTGCTTACTCAGTGGAATGAGTGCGCCCTGGCGGCGAATTTCAGAGAGGGTCTCTCTGATGCCATTAAGGATGTTATGGTGGGGTTCCCTGTGCCTGCGGGTCTGAATGAGTCCATGACAATGGCTATCCAGATCGATAGGCGTCTGCGGGAGCGCAAACCTGTGCACCATTTGGCGGTGTCTACTGAGAAGACGCCAGAGAATATGCAATGTGATAGAATTCTGTCCAGAAGTGAACGGCAGAATTTTAGACGAAAAAATGGGTTGTGCTTCTATTGCGGTGATTCAACTCATGTTATATCAGCATGCTCTAAGCGTACTAAGAAGCTTGATAAGTCTGTTTCAATTGGCACTTTACAGTCTAAGTTTATTCTATCTGTGACCCTGATTTGTTCTTTATCATCTACTAGCTGTACTACCCGGCTTCGCCCGGGTTAATGACTGCTGTTAGCAAAATAGAATGTGTTAACAAAAATTTATTCTGCACACAAAAACCACAAAACAAATAGATAGAAATGTAATTATTAAAAGGCAAAAACCAAGCTAATAGAAGAATTTCACAACATATATTAGCTTTGTGATACTGAGAATGTCTTTGTTGCCTATATTAACCAATCAGAGCTCAGGTTAATTAACTGTAGCAAAATAGAAGCTGAGCTGTGATTGGTTGCTATTGGCAGCCTGATAAATCCCCAGCCAACAGGAAGCCCTCCCCCCTGGCAGTATATATTAGCTCACACATACACATAATAGACAGGTCATGTGACTGACAGCTGCCGTATTTCCTATATGGTACATTTGTTGCTCTTGTAGTTTGTCTGCTTATTAATCAGATTTTTATTTTTGAAGGACAATACCAGACTTGTGTGTGTTTTAGGGCGAGTTTCATGTGTCAAGTTGTGTGTGTTGAGTTGCGTGTGGCGACATGCATGTAGAGACTTTTGTGAGATGAGTTTTGTGTGGCGACATGCGTGTAGCAACATTTTGTGTGTCGAGTTGCATGTGACAGGTTAGTGTAGCAAGTTGTGTGCAGCAAGATTTGTGCATGGCGAGTTTTGCGCGTGGCGAGTTTTATGTGTGGTGCGTTTTGAGTATGTGCAAGTTTTGTGTGAGGCAACTTTTGCATGTGGTGCAACTTTTGTACATGTGGCAATTTTTCTGTGTGTGCAAGTTTTGCATGAGGTGAGTTTTCCATGAGGTGAGTTTTGCGCGTTGCGAGTTTTGAGTGGTGACTTTTGTGTTTCGACTTTTATGTGGCGAGGTTGGTGTGTGTGTGGTGAATTGTGTGCTGAGGGTCGTATGTGTGTTCAAGCACGTGGTAGTGTGTGGTGCATTTTGTGTTTGTGTTCATATCCCCGTGTGTGGTGAGTATCCCATGTCAGGGCCCCACCTTAGCAACTGTACGGTATATACTCTTTGTCGCCATCGCTCTCATTCTTTAAGTCCTCATTGTTCACATCTGGCAGCTGTCAATTTTCCTCCAACACTTTTCCCTTCACTTTTTCCCCATTATGTAGATAGGGGCAAAATTGTTTGGTGAATTGGAACGCGCGGGGTTAAAATTTCACCTCACAACATAGCCTATGACGCTCCCGGGGTCCAGACGTGTGACTGTGCAAAATTTTGTGGCTGTAGCTGCGACGGTGCAGATGCCAATCCCGGACATACACACATACATACATACACACATTCAGCTTTATATATTAGATATACCTGTATGTAATCTCCTGTATATAGTATATATCTGTGTGTCATCTCCTCCTGTATATAGTATATACCTGTATGTCATCTCCTCCTATACATAGCATATACCTGTATGTCATCTCCTCCTGTATATACTATATACCTGTAGGTAATCTGCTCCTGTATATAGTATATACCTGTGTGTCATCTCCTCCTGTATGTAGTATGTACCTGCATGTCATCTCCTCCTCTATATAGTATATACCTGTGTGTCATCTCTCCTGTATATAGTATATATCTGTGTGTCATCTCCTCCTGTATATAGTATATACCTGTGTGTCATCTCCCCTGTAAATAGTATATACCTGTGTCATCTCCTCCTGTATATAGTATATAGCTGTATGTCATCTCCTCCTGTATTAGCCCTCGTTCACACGTTATTTGGTCAGTATTTTTACCTCAGTATTTTTAAGCTAAAATGGCAGCCTGATAAATCCCCAGCCAACAGTAAGCCCACCCCCTGGCAGTATATATTAGCTCACACATACACATAATAGACTGGTCATGTGACTGACAGCTGCCGGATTCCTATATGGTACATTTGTTGCTCTTGTAGTTTGTCTGCTTATTAATCAGATTTTTATTTTTGAAGGATAATACCAGACTTGTGTGTGTTTTAGGGCGAGTTTCGTGTGTCAAGTTGTGTGTGTTGAGTTGCGTGTGGCGACATGCATGTAGGGACTTTTGTGAGATGAGTTTTGTGTGGCGACATGCGTGTAGCAACTTTTTGTGTGTCGAGTTGCATGTGACAGGTTAGTGTAGCAAGTTGTGTGCAGCAAGTTTTGCGCATGGCGAGTTTTGCGCGTGGCGAGTTTTATGTGTGGTGCCTTTTGAGTATGTGCAAGTTTTGTGTGAGGCAACTTTTGCATGTGTTGCAACTTTTGTGCATGTGGCAATTTTTCTGCGTGTGCAAGATTTGCGTGTGGCGAGTTTTCCATGAGGTGAGTTTTACACGTGTGGCGAGTTTTGCATGTGGAGAGTTTTGCGCGTGGCGAGTTTTGAGCGGCGACTTTTGTGTTTCTACTTTTATGTGGCGAGGTTGGTGTATGTGTGGTGAAATGTGCGCTGAGGGTGGTATATGTGTTTGAGCACGTGGTAGTCTGTGGCGCATTTTGTGTGTGTGTTCATATCCCCGTGGTGGTGTGGCGATTATCCCATGTTGGGGCACCACCTTAGCAACTGTACAGTATATACTCTTTGGCGCCATCGCTGTCATTCTTTAAGTCCCCCTTGTTCACATCTGGCAGCTGTTAATTTGCCTCCAACACTTTTCCTTTCATTTTTTCCCCATTATGAAGATAGGGGCAAAATTGTTTGGTGAATTGGAAAGCGCGGGGTTAAAATTTCACCTCACAACATAGCTTTGACGCTCTCGGGGCCCAGACGTGTGACTGTGCAAAATTTTGTGCCTGTAGCTGCGACGCCTCCAACACTTTTCCTTTCACTTTTTCCCCATTATGTAGATAGGGGCAAAATTGTTTGGTGAATTGGAAAGCACGGGGTTAAAATTTCACCTCACAACATAGCCTATGACGCTCTCGGGGTCCAGACGTGTGACTGTGCAAAATTTTGTGGCTGTAGCTGCGACGGTTCAGATGCCAATCCCGGACATACATACATACATACATACATACACACACACACACATTCAGCTTTATATATTAGACTAGCTGTACTACCCGGCTTCGCCCGGGTTAATGACTGCTGTTAGCAAAATAGAATGTGTTAACAAAAATGTATTCTGCACACAAAAACCACAAAACAAATAGATAGAAATGTAATTATTAAAAGGCAAAAACTAAGCTAATAGAAGCATTTCACAACATATATTAGCTTTGTTATACTGAGAATGTCTTTGTTGCCTATATTAACCAATCAGAGCTCAGGTTAATTAACTGTAGCAAAATAGAAGCTGAGCTGTGATTGGTTGCTATTGGCAGCCTGATAAATCCCCAGCCAACAGGAAGCCCACCCCCTGGCAGTATATATTAGCTTACACATACACATAATAGACAGGTCATGTGACTGACAGCTGCCGTATTTCCTATATGGTACATTTGTTGCTCTTGTAGTTTGTCTGCTTATTAATCAGATTTTTATTTTTGAAGGATAATACCAGACTTGTGTGTGTTTTAGGGCGAGTTTCATGTGTCAAGTTGTGTGTGTTGAGTTGCGTGTGGCGACATGCATGTAGCGACTTTTGTGAGATGAGTTTTGTGTGGCGACATGCGTGTAGCAACATTTTGTGTGTCGAGTTGCATGTGACAGGTTAGTGTTGCAAGTTGTGTGCAGCAAGATTTGTGCATGGCGAGTTTTGCGCGTGGCGAGTTTTATGTGTGGTGCGTTTTGAGTATGTGCAAGTTTTGTGTGAGGCAACTTTTGCATGTGGTGCAACTTTTGTACATGTGGCAATTTTTCTGTGTGTGCAAGTTTTGCATGAGGTGAGTTTTCCATGAGGTGAGTTTTGCACGTGTGGCGAGTTTTGCGTGAGCCTAGTTTTGCATATGGCGAGTTTTGCATGTAGCGAGTTTTGCGCGTTGCGAGTTTTGAGTGGTGACTTTTGTGTTTCGACTTTTATGTGGCGAGGTTGGTGTGTGTGTGGTGAAATGTGTGCTGAGGGTCGTATATGTGTTCAAGCACGTGGTAGTGTGTGGCGCATTTTGTGTTTGTGTTCATATCCCCGTGTGTGGTGAGTATCCCATGTCGGGGCCCCACCTTAGCAACTGTACGGTATATACCCTTTGGCGCCATCGCTCTCATTCTTTAAGTCCTCATTGTTCACATCTGGCAGCTGTCAATTTTCCTCCAACACTTTTCCCTTCACTTTTTCCCCATTATGTAGATAGGGGCAAAATTGTTTGGTGAATTGGAATGCGCGGGGTTAAAATTTCACCTCACAACATAGCCTATGACGCTCTCGGGGTCCAGACGTGTGACTGTGCAAAATTTTGTGGCTGTAGCTGCGACGGTGCAGATGCCAATCCCGGACATACACACATACATACATACACACATTCAGCTTTATATATTAGATATACCTGTATGTAATCTCCTGTATATAGTATATACCTGTGTGTCATCTCGCCTATATATAGTATATATCTGTGTGTCATCTCCTCCTGTATATAGTATATACCTGTATGTCATCTCCTCCTATACATAGCATATACCTGTATGTCATCTCCTCCTGTATATACTATATACCTGTAGGTAATCTGCTCCTGTATATAGTATATACCTGTGTGTCATCTCCTCCTGTATATAGTATATACCTGTATGTCATCTCGTCCTGTATGTAGTATGTACCTGTATGTCATCTCCTCCTCTATATAGTATATACCTGTGTGTCATCTCTCCTGTATATAGTATATATCTGTGTGTCATCTCCTCCTGTATATAGTATATACCTGTGTGTCATCTCCCCTGTAAATAGTATATACCTGTGTGTCATCTCCTCCTGTATATAGTATATATCTGTATGTCATCTCCTCCTGTATTAGACCTCGTTCACACGTTATTTGGTCAGTATTTTTACCTCAGTATTTGTAAGCTAAAATGGCAGCCTGATAAATCCCCAGCCAACAGTAAGCCCACCCCCTGGCAGTATATATTAGCTCACACATACACATAATAGACTGGTCATGTGACTGACAGCTGCCGGATTCCTATATGGTACATTTGTTGCTCTTGTAGTTTGTCTGCTTATTAATCAGATTTTTATTTTTGAAGGATAATACCAGACTTGTGTGTGTTTTAGGGCGAGTTTCGTGTGTCAAGTTGTGTGTGTTGAGTTGCGTGTGGCGACATGCATGTAGGGACTTTTGTGAGATGAGTTTTGTGTGGCGACATGCGTGTAGCAACTTTTTGTGTGTCGAGTTGCATGTGACAGGTTAGCGTTGTGTGCAGCAAGTTTTGCGCATGGCGAGTTTTGCGCGTGGCGAGTTTTATGTGTGGTGCCTTTTGAGTATGTGCAAGTTTTGTGTGAGGCAACTTTTGCATGTGTTGCAACTTTTGTGCATGTGGCAATTTTTCTGCGTGTGGCAATTTTTCTGCGTGTGCAAGTTTTGCGTGTGGCGAGTTTTCCATGAGGTGAGTTTTGCACGTGTGGCGAGTTTTGCATGTAGAGAGTTTTGCGCGTGGCGAGTTTTGAGCGGCGACTTTTGTGTTTCTACTTTTATGTGGCGAGGTTGGTGTATGTGTGGTGAAATGTGCGCTGAGGGTGGTATATGTGTTCGAGCACGTGGTAGTATGTGGCGCATTTTGTGTGTGTGTTCATATCCCCGTGGTGGTGTGGTGATTATCCCATGTTGGGGCCCCACCTTAGCAACTGTACAGTATATACTCTTTGGCGCCATCGCTGTCATTCTTTAAGTCCCCCTTGTTCACATCTGGCAGCTGTTAATTTGCCTCCAACACTTTTCCTTTCATTTTTTCCCCATTATGTAGATAGGGGCAAAATTGTTTGGTGAATTGGAAAGCGCGGGGTTAAAATTTCACCTCACAACATAGCTTTGATGCTCTCAGGGTCCAGACGTGTGACTGTGCAAAATTTTGTGCCTGTAGCTGCGACGCCTCCAACACTTTTCCTTTCACTTTTTCCCCATTATGTCGATAGGGGCAAAATTGTTTGGTGAATTGGAAAGCGCGGGGTTAAAATTTCACCTCACAACATAGCCTATGACGCTCTCGGGGTCCAGACGTGTGACTGTGCAAAATTTTGTGGCTGTAGCTGCGACGGTTCAGATGCCAATCCCGGACATACATACATACATACATACATACACACACACACACATTCAGCTTTATATATTAGACTAGCTGTACTACCCGGCTTCGCCCGGGTTAATGACTGCTGTTAGCAAAATAGAATGTGTTAACAAAAATTTATTCTGCACACAAAAACCACAAAACAAATAGATAGAAATGTAATTATTAAAAGGCAAAAACTAAGCAAATAGAAGCATTTCACAACATATATTAGCTTTGTTATACTGAGAATGTCTTTGTTGCCTATATTAACCAATCAGAGCTCAGGTTAATTAACTGTAGCAAAATAGAAGCTGAGCTGTGATTGGTTGCTATTGGCAGCCTGATAAATCCCCAGCCAACAGGAAGCCCTCCCCCCTGGCAGTATATATTAGCTCACACATACACATAATAGACAGGTCATGTGACTGACAGCTGCCGTATTTCCTATATGGTACATTTGTTGCTCTTGTAGTTTGCTTATTAATCAGATTTTTATTTTTGAAGGACAATACCAGACTTGTGTGTGTTTTAGGGCGAGTTTTATGTGTCAAGTTGTGTGTGTTGAGTTGCGTGTGGCGACATGCATGTAGCGACTTTTGTGAGATGAGTTTTGTGTGGCGACATGCGTGTAGCAACATTTTGTGTGTTGAGTTGCATGTGACAGGTTAGTGTAGCAAGTTGTGTGCAGCAAGATTTGTGCATGGCGAGTTTTGCGCGTGGCGAGTTTTATGTGTGGTGCATTTTGAGTATGTGCAAGTTTTGTGTGAGGCAACTTTTGCATGTGGTGCAACTTTTGTACATGTGGCAATTTTTCTGTGTGTGCAAGTTTTGCATGAGGTGAGTTTTCCATGAGGTGAGTTTTGCACGTGTGGCGAGTTTTGCGTGAGCCTAGTTTTGCATATGGCGAGTTTCGAATGTAGCGAGTTTTGAGTGGTGACTTTTGTGTTTCGACTTTTATGTGGCGAGGTTGGTGTGTGTGTGTGGTGAAATGTGTGCTGAGGGTGGTATATGTGTTCAAGCACGTGGTAGTGTGTGGCGCATTTTGTGTTTGTGTTCATATCCCCGTGTGTGGTGAGTATCCCATGTCGGGGCCCCACCTTAGCAACTGTACGGTATATACTCTTTGTCGCCATCGCTCTCATTCTTTAAGTCCTCATTGTTCACATCTGGCAGCTGTCAATTTTCCTCCAACACTTTTCCCTTCACTTTTTCCCCATTATGTAGATAGGAGCAAAATTGTTTGGTGAATTGGAACGCGCGGGGTTAAAATTTCACCTCACAACATAGCCTATGACGCTCTCGGGGTCCAGACGTGTGACTGTGCAACATTTTGTGGCTGTAGCTGCGACGGTACAGATGCCAATCCCGGACATACACACATACATACATACACACATTCAGCTTTATATATTAGATATACCTGTATGTAATCTCCTGTATATAGTATATACCTGTGTGTCATCTCACCTATATATAGTATATATCTGTGTGTCATCTCCTGTATATAGTATATACCTGTATGTCATCTCCTCCTATACATAGCATATACCTGTGTCATCTCCTCCTGTATATACTATATACCTGTAGGTAATCTGCTCCTGTATATAGTATATACCTGTGTGTCATCTCCTCCTGTATATAGTATATACCTGTATGTCATCTCCTCCTGTATGTAGTATGTACCTGTATGTCATCTCCTCCTCTATATAGTATATACCTGTGTGTCATCTCTCCTGTATATAGTATATATCTGTGTGTCATCTCCTCCTGTATATAGTATATACCTGTGTGTCATCTCCCCTGTAAATAGTATATACCTGTGTGTCATCTCCTGTATATAGTATATAGCTGTATGTCATCTCCTCCTGTATTAGCCCTCGTTCACACGTTATTTGGTCAGTATTTTTACCTCAGTATTTGTAAGCTAAAATGGCAGCCTGATAAATCCCCAGCCAACAGTAAGCCCACCCCCTGGCAGTATATATTAGCTCACACATACACATAATAGACTGGTCATGTGACTGACAGCTGCCGGATTCCTATATGGTACATTTGTTGCTCTTGTAGTTTGTCTGCTTATTAATCAGATTTTTATTTTTGAAGGATACCAGACTTGTGTGTGTTTTAGGGCGAGTTTCGTGTGTCAAGTTGTGTGTGTTGAGTTGCGTGTGGCGACATGCATGTAGGGACTTTTGTGAGATGAGTTTTGTGTGGCGACATGCGTGTAGCAACTTTTTGTGTGTCGAGTTGCATGTGACAGGTTAGTGTAGCAAGTTGTGTGCAGCAAGTTTTGCGCATGGCGAGTTTTGCGCGTGGCGAGTTTTATGTGTGGTGCCTTTTGAGTATGTGCAAGTTTTGTGTGAGGCAACTTTTGCATGTGTTGCAACTTTTGTGCATGTGGCAATTTTTCTGCGTGTGGCAATTTTTCTGCGTGTGCAAGTTTTGCGTGTGGCGAGTTTTGCACGTGTGGCGAGTTTTGCATGTGGAGAGTTTTGCGCGTGGCGAGTTTTGAGCGGCGACTTTTGTGTTTCTACTTTTATGTGGCGAGGTTGGTGTATGTGTGGTGAAATGTGCACTGAGGGTGGTATATGTGTTCGAGCACGTGGTAGTGTGTGGCGCATTTTGTGTGTGTGTTCATATCCCCGTGGTGGTGTGATTATCCCATGTTGGGGCCCCACCTTAGCAACTGTACAGTATATACTCTTTGGTGCCATCGCTGTCATTCTTTAAGTCCCCCTTGTTCACATCTGGCAGCTGTTAATTTGCCTCCAACACTTTTCCTTTCATTTTTTCCCCATTATGTAGATAGGGGCAAAATTGTTTGGTGAATTGGAAAGCGCGGGGTTAAAATTTCACCTCACAATATAGCTTTGACGCTCTCAGGGTCCAGACGTGTGACTGTGCAAAATTTTGTGCCTGTAGCTGCGACGCCTCCAACACTTTTCCTTTCACTTTTTCCCCATTATGTAGATAGGGGCAAAATTGTTTGGTGAATTGGAAAGCGCGGGGTTAAAATTTCACCTCACAACATAGCCTATGACGCTCTCGGGGTCCAGACGTGTGACTGTGCAAAATTTTGTGGCTGTAGCTGCTACGGTTCAGATGCCAATCCCGGACATACATACATACATACATACATACACACACACACACATTCAGCTTTATATATTAGATTACCGCGGATGCCTATGTCGACTCTGGCGCCGCTTTGAGTCTTATGGATTGGTCCTTTGCCAAACGCTGTGGGTATGATTTGGAGCCTCTTGAAACTCCTATACCCCTGAAGGGGATTGACTCCACCCCATTGGCTAGCAATAAACCACAATACTGGACACAAGTAACTATGCGGATTAATCCGGATCACCAGGAGATTATTCGCTTTCTTGTGCTGTATAACCTACATGATGTGTTGGTGCTTGGATTGCCATGGCTGCAATCTCATAACCCAGTCCTTGACTGGAAAGCTATGTCTGTGTTAAGCTGGGGATGTAAGGGGACGCATGGGGACGTACCTGTGGTTTCCATTTCATCATCTATTCCCTCTGAGATTCCTGAATTCTTGACTGAATATCGTGACGTTTTTGAAGAACCTAAGCTTGGTTCATTACCTCCGCACCGGGAGTGCGATTGTGCCATAGATTTGATTCCGGGTAGTAAATACCCTAAGGGTCGTTTATTTAATCTGTCTGTGCCTGAACATGCTGCTATGCGAGAATATATAAAGGAGTCCTTGGAAAAGGGACATATTCGTCCTTCGTCATCTCCCTTAGGAGCCGGTTTTTTCTTTGTGGCTAAGAAAGATGGCTCTTTGAGGCCGTGCATTGATTATCGGCTTTTGAATAAAATCACGGTTAAATATCAATATCCGTTGCCACTGCTGACTGATTTGTTTGCTCGCATAAAGGGGGCCAAGTGGTTCTCTAAGATAGATCTTCGTGGGGCGTATAATTTGGTGCGAATTAAGCAGGGGGATGAGTGGAAAACCGCATTTAATACGCCCGAGGGCCACTTTGAGTATTTGGTGATGCCTTTTGGTCTTTCAAATGCCCCTTCAGTCTTTCAGTCCTTTATGCATGACATTTTCCGTGATTATTTGGATAAATTTATGATTGTGTATCTGGATGATATTTTGATTTTTTCGGATGACTGGGACTCTCATGTCCAGCAGGTCAGGAGGGTTTTTCAGGTTTTGCGGTCTAATTCCTTGTGTGTGAAGGGTTCTAAGTGCGTTTTTGGGGTTCAAAAGATTTCCTTTTTGGGATATATTTTTTCCCCCTCTTCCATCGAGATGGATCCTGTCAAGGTTCAGGCTATTTGTGATTGGACGCAACCCTCTTCTCTTAAGAGTCTTCAGAAATTTTTGGGCTTTGCTAACTTTTATCGTCGATTTATTGCTGGTTTTTCTGATGTTGTTAAACCATTGACTGATTTGACTAAGAAGGATGCTGATGTTGCTGATTGGTCCCCTGCTGCTGTGGAGGCCTTTCGGGAGCTTAAGCGCCGCTTTTCTTCCGCCCCTGTGTTGCGTCAGCCTGATGTTGCTCTTCCTTTTCAGGTTGAGGTCGACGCTTCTGAAATCGGAGCTGGGGCGGTTTTGTCGCAGAGAAGTTCCGATTGCTCCGTGATGAGACCTTGTGCTTTTTTCTCGCGTAAATTTTCGCCCGCCGAGCGGAATTATGATGTTGGGAATCGGGAGCTTTTGGCCATGAAGTGGGCTTTTGAGGAGTGGCGTCATTGGCTTGAGGGGGCTAGACATCAGGTGGTGGTATTGACTGACCACAAAAAATCTAATTTATCTTGAGTCCGCCAGACGCCTGAATCCTAGACAGGCGCGCTGGTCGTTGTTTTTCTCTCGGTTTAATTTTGTGGTGTCCTACCTGCCGGGTTCTAAGAATGTTAAGGCGGATGCCCTTTCTAGGAGTTTTGAGCCTGACTCCCCTGGTAATTCTGAACCTACAGGTATCCTTAAGGATGGAGTGATATTGTCTGCCGTTTCTCCAGACCTGCGGCAGGCCTTGCAGGAGTTTCAGGCGGATAGACCTGATCGTTGCCCACCTGGTAGACTGTTTGTTCCTGATGATTGGACCAGTAAAGTCATTTCTGAGGTTCATTCTTCTGCGTTGGCAGGTCATCCTGGAATCTTTGGTACCAGGGATTTGGTGGCAAGGTCCTTCTGGTGGCCTTCCCTGTCTCGAGATGTGCGAGGCTTCGTGCAGTCTTGTGACGTTTGTGCTCGGGCCAAGCCTTGTTGTTCTCGGGCTAGTGGATTGCTGTTGCCCTTGCCTATCCCGAAGAGGCCCTGGACGCACATCTCGATGGATTTTATTTCGGATCTTCCTGTTTCTCAGAAGATGTCTGTCATCTGGGTGGTGTGTGATCGTTTCTCTAAGATGGTCCATTTGGTTCCCCTGCCTAAGTTGCCTTCTTCTTCCGAGTTGGTTCCTCTGTTTTTTCAAAATGTGGTCCGTTTGCATGGTATTCCGGAGAATATCGTTTCTGACAGAGGTACCCAATTCGTGTCTAGATTTTGGCGAGCATTCTGTGCTAGGATGGGCATAGATTTGTCTTTCTCGTCTGCTTTCCATCCTCAGACTAATGGCCAGACCGAGCGGACGAATCAGACCTTGGAGACATATTTGAGGTGTTTTGTGTCTGCAGATCAGGATGATTGGGTTGCTTTTTTGCCTTTAGCGGAGTTTGCCCTCAATAATCGGGCCAGTTCTGCCACCTTGGTGTCTCCCTTTTTCTGTAATTCGGGGTTTCATCCTCGATTTTCTTCTGGTCAGGTGGAATCTTCGGATTGTCCTGGAGTGGATGCTGTGGTGGAGAGGTTGCATCAGATTTGGGGGCAGGTAGTGGACAATTTGAAGTTGTCCCAGGAGAAGACTCAGCTTTTTGCCAACCGCCGGCGTCGGGTTGGTCCTCGGCTTTGTGTTGGGGACTTGGTGTGGTTGTCTTCTCGTTTTGTCCCTATGAGGGTTTCTTCTCCCAAGTTTAAGCCTCGGTTCATCGGCCCGTACAAGATATTGGAGATTCTTAACCCTGTGTCCTTCCGTTTGGACCTCCCTGCATCTTTTTCTATTCATAATGTTTTTCATCGGTCATTATTGCGCAGGTATGAGGTACCGGTTGTGCCTTCCGTTGAGCCTCCTGCTCCGGTGTTGGTTGAGGGCGAGTTGGAGTACGTTGTGGAAAAAATCTTGGACTCCTGTGTTTCCAGACGGAAACTCCAGTATCTGGTCAAATGGAAGGGATATGGTCAGGAGGATAATTCTTGGGTGACTGCCTCTGATGTTCATGCCTCCGATTTGGTCCGTGCCTTTCATAGGGCTCATCCTGATCGCCCTGGTGGTTCTGGTGAGGGTTCGGTGCCCCCTCCTTGAGGGGGGGGTACTGTTGTGAAATTGGATTTTGGGCTCCCCCGGTGGCCACTGGTGGAATTGAACTGGTGTGCATCATCCTCTCTGTTCACCTGTTTCCATCAGGATGTGGGAGTCGCTATTTAGCCTTGCTCCTCTGTCACTTCCATGCCGGTCAACATTGTAATCAGAAGCCTTTCTGTGCATGTTCCTGCTGCTAGACAACTCCCAGCTAAGTTGGACTTAGTCCTTGTTTGTTTTTGCATTTTGTTCCAGTTCACAGCTGTAGTTTCGTTTCTGTGTCTGGAAAGCTCTTGTGATCTGAAATTGCCACTCTGATGTTATGAGTTAATACTAGAGTCTTAAAGTAATTTCAGGATGGTATTTTGATAGGGTTTTCAGCTGACCATGAAAGTGCCCTTTCTGTCTTCCTGCTATCTAGTAAGCGGACCTCAATTTTGCTAAACCTATTTTCATACTACGTTTGTCATTTCATCTAAAATCACCGCCAATATTTGTGGGGGCCTCTGTCTGCCTTTCGGGGAAATTTCTCTAGAGGTGAGCCAGGACTATATTTTCCTCTGCCAGGATTAGTTAGTCCTCCGGCCGGCGCTGGGCGTCTAGGGATAAAACGCAGGCTACGCTACCCGGCTACTGTTAGTTGTGCGGCAGGTTTAGTTCATGGTCAGTTTAGTTTCCATCCTTCCAAGAGCTAGTTCGTATGTTTGCTGGGCTATGTTCTCTTGCCATTGAGAACCATAACAATTTAGATTGTGAGCCCCATCGGGGACAGTATTGATAATGTGTGCAAAACTGTAAAGCGCTGCGGAATATGATAGCGCTATATAAAAATAAAGATTATTATTATTATCACTTGCCGACAAGCTGCTCTAATTAATTCAATGAATTCAGTGAAAAAACTGAGCGAAGCAGGAAGATAAGCTTGTTGTTACGTGACCGTAAGTATGAAAATCGCATATGAGTGACGTGGCCATGTGATGACTTCTGGAACCTGCAAGCAGAGCTGAGTCCTGACAGTGAAGATATTGCACACTGTTAGGATTGGCTATAGGGCTTCATTTTAGAATTACAGGACTTGTTAAGATTTGAGATGAATGTCTGCAGTCTTTGTGACTGCAGGCTTCTGAATTCTCACTGCACATGCTTTGCACACTTTTAGGATTCTCCCTTGCTGGTGGCAAGTGTGGACGGTTATGTCAGTACAAGTATGAGATTTGTATACCTCTGGCCACATTCAGACTAGACGTGTTCGGACTTACTCAATTCATTTATAGGCCATGCATGTCTAGTCATCACATGACCGCATGTATGCAAATCGCTGGCACAAGAGAATCCTGACAGCGTGCAGTGCGCGTTGTGAGAATTCAGAAATTTGCAGTCACATAGAATGACTGCAGACTCATCAGAAACCTGGACAACCACTTTAAGGCTACAAACATAAATAAAAATGTGAAAATTAGTCAGTATCACAAAAAAAATTACATCCACGTACCTTATAGATTACACTGTCTTTGATTGCGGTCATTCGCGTTCTCCTTCATCCTGTCCAGACACCACAATGAGTTTTCTTATCCACAGCTCATCTCTGCAGATTTCCATCTTCTCTGGTCTTCTGCAGCACACCCCACACAATGCGCTTAAAGATAGCAGTGTCATGTCATGCTCTTCTTAAATAAAAATATCTGCCCTACATTGAGCCCCTGAATAAATAATTACACCTCACTATATTCCCTACACAAAATATGACCCACACACTGTCCTTTGTATGGTACACTGCATCCTCTTTTCCATACTGGGCCCCTTCTTCACACGTTCCTCTCAATCTGTGTCCCCACACTATAGGATCCAGTCTCTATACTGTGCCCCCATCATCACACTCCCTCTACTTGGCTCACTATCCTCTCATGGCTGTGACCTTACGCTGTTTCCCCATGCTACCCTCCACACACAACTCAGTCTCTATTCTGTTCCCAGACACACTTTTTTCTCCCCATATTGTCTCCTTGCACTATTCCTCTCAATAGTCTCCCTCCCCACTTATTTTCCCCTCCCTTATAATGTTTCCTCATATAGTTACAGCCTCACTCTCCATACTGCCTCCCCACACATCCCCAGAAACCGCATACTGTGTCCGCACTCATTCCATCACCCTCACTCCCATACTGTGTCCTCATACATTTTTCACCTTGTTACTCATAATATGCCTGCACCCATCCCCTCACTCGCTCCCCACACTGTGTGCTTATACATTCACTTCACTCGCTGCCCATATTGTGTCCACATACATTCCCTTCACTTGCTCACCATACTGTGTTTACATACAACATTCTCCTCACTCGCTCCCCATACTGTATCCGCATACATTCCCCTCACTCGCTCCACATACTGTCTGCATGCATTTCCCTCACTCCCCATACTGTATCCGCATATATTCCCCTCACTTGCTCCCCATACTGTATCCGCATACATTCCCCTCACTCACTCCCCATATTGTATCCCCATACATTCCACTCTCTCCACATACTGTGCATGCATTCCTCTCACTCCCCATACTGTATCCACATAGTCCCATCATTCGCTCTCCATACTGTGTCCGCATACATTCCCCTCACTCGTTCCCCATACTGTACCCCCATACATTCTCACTCGCTCCATACTCTATCCACATACATTCCCCTCACTCGCTCCCCATACTGTATGCATATACATTCCCTTCACTTGCTCCCCATTGTTTCTGCATACATTCTCTTCACTTGCTCCCCATACTGTATCCGCATTCATTCCCTTCACTCGCTTCCCATACACTATCTGCTCACACTCCCCTCATTCGCTCCCCATACTGTATCTGCATGCATTCCCCTCACTTGCTCCACATACTGTCTGCATGCACTCCCCATACTGTATCCGCATAAATTCCCCTCACTTGCTCCGCTTACTGTATCTGCATATATTCTCTTCACTTGCTCCCTATACTGTATCTGCATATATTCCCTTCACTTGCTCCCCAAACTGTGTTCAAATACATTCCCCTCATTCGCTCCCCATATTGTATCCACATACATTCTCACTCGTTCCCCATACTGTACCCCCATACATTCTCACTCGCTCCATACTCTATCCACATACATTCCCCTCACTCGCTCCCCATACTGTATGCATATACATTCCCTTCACTTGCTCCCCATTGTTTCTGCATACATTCTCTTCACTTGCTCCCCATACTGTATCCGCATTCATTCCCTTCACTCGCTTCCCATACACTATCTGCTCACACTCCCCTCATTCGCTCCCCATACTGTATCTGCATGCATTCCCCTCACTTGCTCCACATACTGTCTGCATGCACTCCCCATACTGTATCCGCATAAATTCCCCTCACCTGCTCCGCTTACTGTATCTGCATATATTCTCTTCACTTGCTCCCTATACTGTATCTGCATATATTCCCTTCACTTGCTCCCCAAACTGTGTTCAAATACATTCCCCTCATTCGCTCCCCATATTGTATCCACATACATTCTCACTCGTTCCCCATACTGTACCCCCATACATTCTCACTCGCTCCATACTCTATCCACATACATTCCCCTCACTCGCTCCCCATACTGTATGCATATACATTCCCTTCACTTGCTCCCCATTGTTTCTGCATACATTCTCTTCACTTGCTCCCCATACTGTATCCGCATTCATTCCCTTCACTCGCTTCCCATACACTATCTGCTCACACTCCCCTCATTCGCTCCCCATACTGTATCTGCATGCATTCCCCTCACTTGCTCCACATACTGTCTGCATGCACTCCCCACACTGTATCCGCATAAATTCCCCTCACTTGCTCCGCTTACTGTATCTGCATATATTCTCTTCACTTGCTCCCTATACTGTATCTGCATATATTCCCTTCACTTGCTCCCCAAACTGTGTTCAAATACATTCCCCTCATTCGCTCCCCATATTGCATCCACATACATTCTCACTCACTCCCCATACTGTATCCACATAGTCCCATCATTCGCTCTCCATACTGTGTCCGCATACATTCCCCTCACTCGTTCCCCATACTGTACCCCCATACATTCTCACTCGCTCCATACTCTATCCACATACATTCCCCTCACTCGCTCCCCATACTGTATGCATATACATTCCCTTCACTTGCTCCCCATTGTTTCTGCATACATTCTCTTCACTTGCTCCCCATACTGTATCCGCATTCATTCCCTTCACTCGCTTCCCATACACTATCTGCTCACACTCCCCTCATTCGCTCCCCATACTGTATCTGCATGCATTCCCCTCACTTGCTCCACATACTGTCTGCATGCACTCCCCATACTGTATCCGCATAAATTCCCCTCACTTGCTCCGCTTACTGTATCTGCATATATTCTCTTCACTTGCTCCCTATACTGTATCTGCATATATTCCCTTCACTTGCTCCCCAAACTGTGTTCAAATACATTCCCCTCATTCGCTCCCCATATTGTATCCACATACATTCTCACTCGTTCCCCATACTGTACCCCCATACATTCTCACTCGCTCCATACTCTATCCACATACATTCCCCTCACTCGCTCCCCATACTGTATGCATATACATTCCCTTCACTTGCTCCCCATTGTTTCTGCATACATTCTCTTCACTTGCTCCCCATACTGTATCCGCATTCATTCCCTTCACTCGCTTCCCATACACTATCTGCTCACACTCCCCTCATTCGCTCCCCATACTGTATCTGCATGCATTCCCCTCACTTGCTCCACATACTGTCTGCATGCACTCCCCACACTGTATCCGCATAAATTCCCCTCCCTTGCTCCGCTTACTGTATCTGCATATATTCTCTTCACTTGCTCCCTATACTGTATCTGCATATATTCCCTTCACTTGCTCCCCAAACTGTGTTCAAATACATTCCCCTCATTCGCTCCCCATATTGTATCCACATACATTCTCACTCACGCCCCATACTGTATCCGCATACATCCCCCTCACACGCTCATCATATTGTATCTGTATACATTCCCCTCACTTGCTCCCCATTGTTTTCACATAAATTCTCTTCATTTGCTCCCCATAGTGTCCGCATACATTCTCATTCGCTCCCCATACTGTATCCGCATTCATTCCCCTCACTCGCTCCCCATACAGTATCCACATACACTCGCTTCCCATACTGTATCCGCATACATTCCTCTCACTTGCTCCACATACTGTGTCCGCATACATTCCCTTCTCTTGCTCCCCATACTGTTTGCATACAGTACAGACCAAAAGTTTGGACACACCTTCTCATTTAAAGATTTTTCTGTATTTTCATGACTATGAAAATTGTACATTCACACTTAAGGCATCAAAACTATGAATTAACACGTGGAATGATATACTTAACAAAAAAGTGTGAAACAGCTGAAATTATGTCTTATATTCTAGGTTCTTCAAAGTAGCCAAGTTTTGCTTTGATGACTGCTTTGCACACTCTTGGCATTCTCTTGATGAGCTTCAAGAGGTAGTCACCGGGAATGGTTTTCACTTCACAGGGGTGTCCTGTCAGGTTTAATAAGTGGGATTTCTTGCCTTATAAATGGGGTTAGGACCATCAGTTGTGTTGTGCAGAAGTCTGGTGGATACACAGCTGATAGTCCTACGGAATAGACTGTTAGAATTTGTATTGTGGCAAGAAAAAAGCAGCTAAGTAAAGAAAAACGAGTGGCCATCATTACTTTAAGTGAAGTGTTATGATCCTGGTGGTAAGGACCACAAAACTGACCTGATAAGTAAACCAGAAAATAAGACAAGCTCTGGGAATGTGGGAACTATACTGACCGCAACTCTGAACCTATCGACACACACTAAAGGTAGCCGTGGAGCGTACCTGAAAACCTAGACGCCTCTTCACAGCCTGAGAAACTAGCTACCCCTAGAGAGAAATTAAGCCTCACTTGCCTCAGAGAAATTACCCCAAAGTTTAGACAGCCCCCCACAAATAATAACGGTGAGTTAAGGGGAAAACACAAACGTAGGAGTGAAAACAGGTTTTAGCAAATGAGGCCCGCTAACTCTAAATAGACAGAAGATAGCAAAGAATCTGTGCGGTCAGTATAAAATACTATCAAAATTATCCACGCAGAGAATACAAAAAAACCCCACACCGACTCACGATGTGAGGGGCGCAACTCCGCAACCCAGAGCTTCCAGCGAGCGAGGAAATCACATACAAGCAAGCTGGACTGAACTCATAATATACTGAGAAACATTTTCAAGGAAATAATGAGCAAACATGAACTAGCAAAACTTAGCTTCTCCAGAGGAGACAGGTCACAAGGGAAGTCCAAGAGAGATCTGAACCAGTACTGAATACAACGACAGCAGGCAACAAGTAAAGGTCCAGGTGGAGTTAAATAGGAGCCAGACTAGCAGAAAACAAGGCAGCTGAGCCCAGCTAGACACCAGCCGTATAGCTCAAAGCCACCAGAGGGAGCCCAAGAACAGAACTCACACAGTACCACTCATGACCACAGGAGGGAGCCCGAGAATGGAATTCACAACAGTGAAGGTCAGTCAGTCTGAAAAATTGGGAAAACTTTGAAACTGTCCCCAAGTGCAGTGGCAAAAACCATCAAGCGCTACAAAGAAATTGTCTCACATGAGGACCGCCCCAGGAAAGGAAGACCAAGAGTCACCTCTGCTTCTGAGGATAAGTTTATCCGAGTCACCAGCCTCAGAAATCGCAGGTTACCAGCAGCTCAGATTAAAGACCAGGTCAATGCCACACAGAGTTCTAGCAGCAGACACATCTCTACAACAGCTGTTAAGAGGAGACTTTATGCAGCAGGCCTTCATGGTAAAATAGCTGCTAGGAAACCACTGCTAAGGATAGGCAACAAGCAGAAGAGACTTGTTTGGGCTAAAGAACACAAGGAATGGACATTAGACCAGTGGAAATCTGTGCTTTGGTCTGATGAGTCCAAATTTGAGATCTTTGGTTCCAACCACCGTGTCTTTGTGCGATGCAGAAAAGGTGAATGGATGGACTCTACATGCCTGGTTCCCGCCATGATGCATGGAGGAGGAGGGGTGATGGTGTGGGGGTGCTTTGCTGGTGACACTGTTGGGGATTTATTCAAAATTGAAGGCATACTGAAACAGCATGGCTACCACAGGATCTTGCAGCGGCATGCTATTCCATCCGGTTTGTGTTTAGTTGGACCATCATTTATTTTTCAACAGAACAATGACCCCAAACACACCTCCAGGCTGTGTAAGGGCTATTTGACCAAGAAGGAGAGTGATGGGGTGCTACGCCAGATGACCTGGCCTCCACAGTCACCAGACCTGAACCCAATCGAGATGGTTTGGGGTGAGCTGGACCGCAGAGTGAAGGCAAAAGAGCCAACAAGTGCTAAGCATCTCTGGGAACTCCTTCAAGATTGTTGGAAGACCATTCCCGGTGACTACCTCTTGAAGCTCATCAAGAGAATGCCAAGAGTGTACAAAGCAGTCATCAAAGCAAAAGGTGGCTGCTTTGAAGAACCTAGAATATAAGACATAATTTCATTTCTTTCACACTTTTATGTTAAGTATATAATTCCACATGTGTTTATTCATAGTTTTGATGCCTTCAGTGTGAATGTACAATTTTCATAGTCATGAAAATACAGAAAAATATTTAAATGAGAAGGTGTGTCCAAACTTTTGGTCTGTACTGTACATTCCTCTCACTTGCGCCCCATACTGTCCTCAGACATTCCCCTCACTCGCTCCCCATACTGTATCTGCATATATTCCCCTCCCAATAATGTTTCTGCATACATTCCTCTTGCTCCCCATACTTTATCCTAATACATTCCCATCACTCGCTCCCCATAGATTCCCCTCACTCACTCCCCATATGGTGTCCGCATACATTCCCCTCACTCCTTGTCACGATAATATGAATATGCCATGTTTTGAGTATATACCTAAAAGATCCATGGTTTTTCAGACACACAATGTGGGCTTTTCCGACCCCCCTCATCACTCTGCCTAGAAAGCTCTTCTTTCTTAGCCTGCAGGCAACTCCCTCCCCCCTGCTATATGGCTGTAATGTGAGAACAGTGTGCTAGCAATATCCACAGAGGAATTTTTATGGCTCTCTGCTGCGAAAGCTAGTCTCTGTCTAAACCCTTCATTCCCCTCACCTGATACCAGCTAAAACTTGCACCGCAACTTTCCAAAACTACTTGGGACTCTTTTGTTCTTGAAAAGTTATGTATACTGGCACCGATCAGGGATAGCGAGATAAAAGTTACATATTCCAGATGTCCACCGAGAGATCTATAACTCACTGAAATCGCTAGGAGCAAAACCGAACGAAATGCAAGAAACATGTTCCTCCATAAGCGGGTCATATACCTACGCCGTGTTTATACTTACACGAACCCCCCTGATGTGGTGAACATCCTGATCATTGTGTCGTTCTTCTATAAGGTTCATACAGCAAGTTATGTATAGAAATGGCTTGTCATAAATCTAAGAAAAGGGAGTATTCAGACTCTCAGTGAGGTCACCAAAGGGGGAGTGCCTAGGTTTTGGGCAAGGAGAGAAGTGAGGGAGACATCAGTCTTCACTAGTCTTTTGTCCCGGGTCTCACTGTGAGACATCTGTGATGCATCTAGATGTGTGCCCATCCACCACAGCACATGGTCAGCCATGAGATGAAATGATATGAACAAACTAAGTGTTTTTCAACATTAATCCCATTTTATTTGTAATTGTACTGTACATACGATACTTGTCTACTTTTATAATCCTTTTTATACTTCTGTAAACACTGCCTACTTTTTTGGAGTAAAATATATTTAAAATTACTAGTATTGTTCCTCCTTGCTCTATAACTAACTGTCACGTCCTCTGAAATGAATTACGCTACTAATTTGGGTAGGCTCCGGACCAGTTATTAATTAAGAAATCGGAACTGGTGGCAGTGGATTTGCCCTGTGTGTTTGAGAGGCTTTGTAGCGATGGAAGGCGTTGATAATTATTGTTCCTGCCTGAGTGAGAGTAGTTATATCGCCCTCGCTGCAGCGTGCCCATTAGCCAGTACAAAGTAAGGCAGCCTTTCTGGCGACTAATTATCCTAGGTGCAGTACCCTGTCTGACCTGAGGGTAAGGGGGCACCAGAGAGCTGCAAGTTCCAAATCGGAACTGGGAAGTGGGATGTAGATAAAAACCCTTCAGAAAGGAATCAGGGGCAACCAAACAATCCCGGTTCATGACAAATTGGTGTGAGCAGTGGGGATGATAAGGTATCTTCCCTGGGATCTGTGACACTCCATACTGTATCCACATGCATTCCCCTCACTTGCTCCTCATACTGTATCCGCATACAGTCCCCTCACTCTCCATACTGTGTCCGCATACATTCCCCTCACTTGCTACCCATACTGTATCTGCATACGTTCTCCTCATTCGCTCCCCATACATTCTCTTCACTCGCTCCCCATACTGTATCCTCATACATTCCCCTCACTCACTCCCCATTGTTTCCACATACATTCTCTTCACTTGCTCCCCATACTGTGTCCGCATACATTCTCACTTCCTTCCCATACTGTATCCACATTCATTCCCCTCACTCGCTCCACTTTCAGTATCCGCATACATTCCGCTCCGCTCACTCACGCCACATACTTTGCATATATTCCTGTCACTCACTCCCCACACTGTATCCGCATATATTCCCCTCACTCTCTCCACATACTGTCTGCATGCAGTCCCCTCACTCCACATACTGCATCCGTATACATTTTCCTCACTCGCTCCCCATTGTTTTTGCATACCTTCTCTTCACTTGCTCCCCATACTGTATCCGCATTCATTCCCCTCACTCGCTCCCCATACAGCATCCACATACACTCCCCTCACTCGCTCCCCATACTGTATCTGCATATATTCCCCTCATTTGCTTCACATACTGTGCATACATTCTCCTCACTCGCTCCGCGTACTGTATCTGCAAACATTCTCTTCACTTGCTCCCCATACTGTGTTTGCATACATTCCCCTCATTCGCTCTCCATACTGTATCCACATACATTCCCCTCACTCCCCATGATGTGTCTGCATACATTCTCACTCTCTCCCCATACTTTATCCACATATATTCCAATCACTCGCTCCCCATACATTACCCTCACTCACTCCCCATACTTTATCCACATACATTCCCCTCACTCCTAATACTGCATCTGCATGCATTCCCCTCACTTGCTCCCCATGCTGTATCCGCATGCATTCCCCTCACTTGCTCCCCATGCTGTGTCCGCATATATTCCCCTCACTCGCTCCCCATACTGTATCCCCATACATTCCCCTCACTCGTTCCCCATTGTTTCCGCATAAATTTTCTTCACTTGCTCCCCATACTGTCAGCATACATTCTCACTTCCCATACTGTATTCACATACATTCCCCTCACTTCCCATACTGTATCCGCATACATTCCCCTCACTGGCTCCACATACTATCTGCATGCAGTCTCCTCACTCCCCATACTGTATCCGCATACATTCCCCTCACACGCTCCACATACTGTGTCTGCATGTATTCCCCTCACTCCCTCCCTATACTGTATCCATATATATTTCCCTCACTCGCTCCCCATACTGTATCACATACATTCCCCTCACTCACTCCACATACTTTGCATACATTCCTCCCACTCACTCCCCATACTGTATCCATATTCATTCCCCTCACTCGCTCCACATACTGTCTTCATGTAGTCCCCTCACTCCCCATACTGTATCCGCATACATTCCCCTCACACGTTCCACATACTGTCTGCATGCATTCCCCTCACTCTCCCCATACTGTATCTGCATACATTCCCCTCACTTGCTCCCCATACTGTGTTTGCATACATTCCCGCTCACTTGCTCCCCATACTGTATCTGCATACATTTCCCTCACTCGCTCCCCATACTATATCCGAATATATTCCCCTCATTTGCTCCCCATACTTTGTCCTCATACATTCCCTCTCACTCGCTCCCCATGCTGTATCTGCATACATTTCCCTCACTCGCTCAGCATACTGTCTGTATACATTCCCCTCACTCACTCCCCATACTGTATCCGAATATATTCCTCTCACTTGCTCCCCATACTGTATCCACATGCATTCTCCTCACTCATTCCCCATACTGTATCCACATACATTCCCCTCACACGCTCCACATACTGTCTGCATGCATTCCCCTCACACACTCAATATACTGTGCATGCATTCCCCTCACTCACACCCATACTGTGTCCCCATATATTCCCCTCATTCGCTCCACATACTGTCTGCATACATTCCCCATACTGTATCCGCATACATTCCTGTTGTGAATTTACTTTTTGGCTCCCTCTAGTGGTTACTAGGGATTTGACTCTGGGTATGTCTGTCATTCCTTTTATGCTCACCTGGGTCGTTAGGTCAGGGGTGTTGCTATATAAGCTCCCTGGACCTTCAGTTCAATGCCTGGCAACGTTGATATCAGAGCTAATCTGTAGTGCTCTTGTCCACTGATCCTGGTTCCTGCTTCATTAAGCTAAGTCTGTTTTTTTGCTTTTTGCAATTTGTTATTGTTTGCTATTTTTGTCCAGCTTGTATATAATCTGTATCCTGACCTTGCTGGAAGCTCTAGGGCGGCTGGTGTTCTCCCCCCGGGCCGTTAGACGGTTCGGGGGTTCTTGAATCTCCAGCGTGGATTTTTTGATAGGGTTTTTGTTGACCATATAAGTTATCTTTCTATATTCTGCTATTAGTAAGTGGGCCTCGCTGTGCTAAACCTAGTTCATCTCTGTGTTTGTCATTTCCTCTTACCTCACCGTTATTATTTGTGGGGGGCTCGTATCCTACTTTTGGGGTCCTTTCTCTGGAGGCAAGAGAGGTCTTTGTTTTCCTCTTCTAGGGGTAGTTAGCTCTCCGGCTGGCGCGAGACATCTAGCGACCAACGTAGGCATGTTCCCCGGCTACTTCTAGGGTTGGCGTTAGGAGTAGATATATGGTCAACCCAGTTACCACTGCCCTATGAGCTGGATTTTTGTACTTCGCAGACTTGCTGATATCTCTGAGACCCTCGCCATTGGGGTCATAACAGTTTGCCAGGCCAAAATTAAATGTTAAATGCATTGCAGAAGTGGGATTATAAGAAAGAAAGCTCTGAGTTTTTTTTTCTCTCTCTCATTTTTTTTTCTTTTCCCCTTTACCTCTGAGTGGCTTGTGATTGCTGCAGACATGAATGTCCAGACCTTGATTACAAGTGTGGACCAGCTTGCTGCTCGTGTGCAGGGCATACAAGATTATGTTACCAGAAATCCTATGTTAGAACCTAAGATACCGATTCCTGAACTGTTTTCTGGAGATCGATTTAAGTTTAGAAATTTCAGGAATAATTGTAAATTGTTTTTGTCCCTGAGACCCTGTTCCTCTGGAGACTCCGCTCAGCAAGTGAAAATTGTTATTTCTTTTTTACGGGGCGACCCTCAGGATTGGGCTTTCTCGCTGGCGCCAGGAGATCCGGCATTGGCTGATATTGATGCATTTTTTCTGGCGCTCGGTTTGCTTTATGAGGAGCCCAATCTTGAGATTCAGGCAGAAAAAGCCTTGCTGGCTATGTCTCAGGGCCAGGACGAGGCTGAGGTGTATTGCCAAAAATTTCGGAAATGGTCCGTGCTGACCCAGTGGAACATTTAGAAATGGCCTTTCTGAAGCCATTAAGAATGTGATGGTGGGTTTTCCCATTCCCACAGGTCTGAATGATTCCATGGCCCTGGCAATTCAAATTGACCGGCGGTTGCGGGAGCGCAAAACCGCAAATTCCCTCATGGTGTTATCTGAACAGGCACCTGATTTAATGCAATGTGATAGAATCCTGACTAGAAATGAGCGGAAAATTCATAGACGCCAGAATGGCTTGTGTTACTACTGTGGTGATTCTGCACATGTTATCTCAGCATGCTCTAAGCGTCTTACTAAGGTTGTTAGTCCTGTCGCTATTGGTAATTTGCAACCTAAGTTCATTCTATCTGTAACTTTGATTTGCTCACTGTCATCGTATCCTGTCATGGCGTTTGTAGATTCAGGTGCTGCCCTGAGTCTTATGGATCTGTCATTTGCCAAGCGTTGCGGTTTTGTTCTTGAGCCATTAGAAAATCCTATCCCTCTTAGGGGTATTGACGCTACGCCATTGGCAGAAGATAAACCGCAGTTTTGGACGCAGGTTACCATGTGCATGACTCCTGAACATCGGGAGGTGATACGTTTTCTTGTTCTGCATAAAATGCATGATTTGGTTGTTTTGGGGTTGCCATGGTTACAGACCCATAATCCAGTCTTGGACTGGAAGGCAATGTCAGTGTCAAGTTGGGGCTGTCATGGAATTCATGGAGATTCCCTGCCCGTGTCTATTGCTACTTCTACGCCTTCGGAAGTTCCGGCGTATTTGTCTGATTATCAGGATGTCTTCAGCGAGTCTAGGTCAAGTGCACTGCCTCCTCATAGGGAATGTGACTGTGCAATAGATTTGATTCCTGGCAGTAAGTTTCCTAAGGGGAGACTGTTTAATCTGTCGGTACCTGAACATACCGCGATGCGTTCATATATCAAGGAGTCTCTGGAGAAGGGGCATATCCGTCCTTCTTCTTCCCCTCTTGGTGCGGGATTCTTTTTTGTGGCTAAAAAAGACGGATCTTTGAGGCCTTGTATTGACTATCGGCTTTTAAATAAGATCACTGTCAAATTTCAGTATCCTTTGCCGTTGTTGTCAGACTTGTTTGCCCGGATTAAAGGTGCCAAGTGGTTCACCAAGATAGACCTTCGCGGTGCGTACAACCTTGTGCGCATTAAGCAAGGAGATGAATGGAAAACCGCATTCAATACGCCCGAAGGTCATTTTGAGTACTTGGTGATGCCATTTGGGCTCTCTAATGCACCTTCAGTTTTTCAGTCCTTTATGCATGACATTTTCCGGAAGTATCTGGATAAATTTTTGATCGTTTATCTGGATGATATTCTGTTTTTTTCTGATGATTGGGACTCGCATGTGGAGCAGGTCAGGATGGTTTTCAAGATTTTGCGTGAAAATTCTTTGTTTGTTAAAGGCTCAAAGTGTCTCTTTGGTGTACAGAAGGTTCCCTTTTTAGGGTTCATTTTTTCCCCTTCTGCTGTGGAGATGGACCCAGTCAAGGTTCGAGCTATTCATGATTGGACTCAACCCTCGTCAGTTAAGAGTCTTCAGAAGTTCTTGGGTTTTGCTAACTTCTACCGTCGTTTTATCGCTAATTTTTCTAGCGTTGTTAAACCGTTGACGGATATGACCAAGAAAGGCTCTGATGTGGCTAACTGGGCTCCTGCTGCCGTGGAGGCTTTCCAGGAGTTGAAGCGCCGGTTTACTTCAGCGCCTGTTTTGTGCCAGCCTGATGTCTCACTTCCCTTTCAGGTTGAAGTGGATGCTTCGGAGATTGGGGCAGGGGCCGTTTTGTCACAGAGAAGCCCTGGTTGTGCTACTATGAGACCTTGTGCCTTTTTCTCTAGGAAGTTTTCGCTGGCTGAGCGAAATTATGATGTGGGCAATCGGGAGTTGTTGGCCATGAAGTGGGCATTTGAGGAGTGGCGTCATTGGCTCGAGGGTGCTAAGCATCGTGTGGTGGTCTTGACTGATCACAAAAATCTGATGTACCTCGAGTCTGCTAAACGCCTGAATCCTAGACAGGCCCGCTGGTCATTGTTTTTCTCCCGTTTTGACTTTGTGGTTTCATATTTACCAGGTTCTAAGAATGTGAAGGCCGATGCTCTGTCTAGGAGCTTTGTGCCTGATGCTCCTGGAGTCGCTGAACCTGTGGGTATTCTTAAGGAAGGAGTTATCCTGTCAGCTATTTCTCCAGATCTGCGACGTGTGTTGCAGAGATTTCAGGCTGGTAGGCCTGACTCTTGTCCACCTGACAGATTGTTTGTGCCTGCTAAATGGACCAGCAGAGTCATTTCCGAGGTTCATTCCTCTGTGTTGGCAGGGCACCCGGGAATTTTTGGCACTAGAGATCTGGTGGCCAGGTCCTTTTGGTGGCCTTCCTTGTCAAGAGATGTGCGGTCATTTGTGCAGTCCTGTGGTACTTGTGCTCGAGCTAAGCCTTGCTGTTCTCGTGCCAGCGGGTTGCTCTTGCCCTTGCCTGTCCCGAAGAGACCTTGGACACACATCTCTATGGATTTCATTTCGGATCTTCCGGTGTCTCAGGGCATGTCTGTCATCTGGGTGGTATGTGATCGTTTCTCCAAGATGGTCCATCTGGTTCCTTTGCCCAAACTGCCTTCCTCTTCTGATCTGGTTCCTGTGTTCTTCCAGAACGTGGTTCGTTTGCACGGCATTCCTGAGAATATTGTGTCGGACAGAGGATCCCAGTTTGTTTCCAGGTTCTGGCGATCCTTTTGTGGTAGGATGGGCATAGATTTGTCGTTTTCGTCCACTTTTCATCCACAGACTAACGGTCAAACGGAACGAACTAATCAGACTCTGGAGGCGTATTTGAGGTGTTTTGTCTCTTCTGATCAGGATGATTGGGTGACCTTCTTGCCGTTGGCTGAATTTGCCCTTAATAATCGGGCTAGTTCTGCCACCTTGGTTTCGCCATTTTTCTGTAACTCTGGTTTCCACCCTCGTTTTTCCTCGGGACATGTGGAGCCTTCTGACTGTCCTGGGGTGGATTCTGTGGTGGATAGGTTGCAGCGGATCTGGAATCATGTGGTTGACAACTTGAAGTTGTCACAGGAGAAGGCTCAGCGTTTTGCCAACCGCCGCCGCGGTGTGGGTCCCCGACTTCACGTTGGGGATTTGGTATGGCTGTCTTCTCGATTTGTTCCTATGAAGGTCTCCTCTCCCAAATTTAAGCCTCGATTTATTGGTCCTTACAAGATATTGGAGATCCTTAATCCTGTATCTTTTCGCCTGGATCTTCCGGTGTCGTTTGCCATTCACAACGTATTTCATAGGTCCTTGTTGCGGCGGTACGTTGTGCCTGTGGTTCCTTCTGCTGAGCCTCCTGCTCCGGTGTTGGTTGAGGGCGAGTTGGAGTACGTGGTGGAGAAGATCTTGGACTCTCGTCTCTCCAGGCGGAGGCTTCAGTACCTGGTCAAGTGGAAGGGCTATGGTCAGGAGGATAATTCCTGGGTGGTCGCCTCTGATGTGCATGCGGCCGATTTAGTTCGTGCCTTTCACGCCGCTCATCCTGATCGCCCTGGTGGTCTTGGTGAGGGTTCGGTGACCCCTCACTAAGGGGGGGGTACTGTTGTGAATTTACTTTTTGGCTCCCTCTAGTGGTTACTAGGGATTTGACTCTGGGTATGTCTGTCATTCCTTTTATGCTCACCTGGGTCGTTAGGTCAGGGGTGTTGCTATATAAGCTCCCTGGACCTTCAGTTCAATGCCTGGCAACGTTGATATCAGAGCTAATCTGTAGTGCTCTTGTCCACTGATCCTGGTTCCTGCTTCATTAAGCTAAGTCTGTTTTTTTGCTTTTTGCAATTTGTTATTGTTTGCTATTTTTGTCCAGCTTGTATATAATCTGTATCCTGACCTTGCTGGAAGCTCTAGGGCGGCTGGTGTTCTCCCCCCGGGCCGTTAGACGGTTCGGGGGTTCTTGAATCTCCAGCGTGGATTTTTTGATAGGGTTTTTGTTGACCATATAAGTTATCTTTCTATATTCTGCTATTAGTAAGTGGGCCTCGCTGTGCTAAACCTAGTTCATCTCTGTGTTTGTCATTTCCTCTTACCTCACCGTTATTATTTGTGGGGGGCTCGTATCCTACTTTTGGGGTCCTTTCTCTGGAGGCAAGAGAGGTCTTTGTTTTCCTCTTCTAGGGGTAATTAGCTCTCCGGCTGGCGCGAGACATCTAGCGACCAACGTAGGCATGTTCCCCGGCTACTTCTAGGGTTGGCGTTAGGAGTAGATATATGGTCAACCCAGTTACCACTGCCCTATGAGCTGGATTTTTGTACTTCGCAGACTTGCTGATATCTCTGAGACCCTCACCATTGGGGTCATAACACATTCCCCTCACTCGCTCCCCATACTGTATACGCATACTTTCTTCTCACTCACTCCCCATACTGTATCCCCATACATTCACTTTCTCCATACTGTTTTGCATACATTCCCCTCACTCCCCATACTGTATCTGCATACATTCCCCTCACACGCTCCACATACTGTGTCTGCATGCATTCCCCTCACTCCCCATACTGTATCCCCATACATTCCCCTAATTCGCTCCACATACTGTCTGCATACAGTTCATTCCCCTCACTCGCTCCTCATTCTGTATCCACATACATTCCCCTCACTCGCTCCTCATACTGTATTCGCATACTTCTCACTCCCCATACTGTATCCGCATACATTCTCCTCATTCGCTTCCCATAATGTATCCCTATACATTCTCCTCACTCCCCATAGTGTATCCACATAAATTCCCCTCACTCGCTCCCCATTATTTCCACATACATTCTCTTTACCTACTCCCCATACTGTGTCCGCATACATTCCCCTCACTCGCTCCCCATACTGCATCTGCATACATTCTCTTCACTTGCTCCCCATACTGTCCACATGCATTCTCTTCACTTGCTCCTCATACTGTCTGCATACATTCCCTTCACTCACTCCCCACACTGTGTTCACACCCATCCTCCCCATTCTGTGTCTGCACTGTCTGAACCAATTCCCCTACTCACCATACTGTGTTCAAACCATCCCCCTCATACATTTCCCAGAGCCCCCCCGGGCTTCTCATACTGAACTTACTGCAAGCACTCTTTGGCAGTCTAGTACTGTAGATAAAATAAAAACCTAGAAATTTAAAAAAAAAAAAAAATTGCACTTAAAAAAACAGGCTAAAATACTCCAGAATGCAATAATATACAAGGAGAAACACGGAGTACAAGAACACCCATATATAAGAAGTATAACAATTATTTATTAAATATCAATAAAATCACCAATTACATAATTATAAAATACTTTTCAAAAGACAAAGAAATGTATGATGCGAAGGACACAGAACAGAACAGTCCGACACAATTGCGTATATCTCAGGACTGGGTAATCTGAGATCATACTATGTAAAGTATATCATACCACTGTCTAACCACCATAATCAAAATAACGCAAGCATAATGCCAATGTGGTTATAACCCTATGTGTGTAACAATGGTATAGACAGAGCTGAACTCTCTATTAAAATATCATCTCACCCAATTTTGTCCAGGCAAAGGTCAGACAAACGCCGCCCCAACGCGCGTTTCGCGTGGTCTTCCTCAGGGGGCTGTGTAAATTAGGTGAGTTGTCATCACTACAGAAATCCCCCAGACGAAGCATTTCGGTGCGAAACACGCGTCGGGTGTTGGTGGGCCTCCAGCAGTGCTTCCTTTGGTAACTATACCATTATTTTCTATATCTGTATTTTTTTTAAATTTTGCTACCTAGCTTACTTACATGTGATCACTGGCACAATGATTAATTACATGAACATGTTGTTGTCTGGTTTATGATACTGTTATGTAGGAAGCTCTTGTCTGGTTTGCCCTCCATGTTCCTGTGTCTTAGGAGTATACCCTTATCTCTATTGTCAAATACGTGTTTTTTGTAACTAATAAAATTGATTATATCTATTGGCCCTGTGTGAAGTTGATAATTTGGTGTTTTTTGATCCTTACTTCATGGCTTGATTATGTGGATATCAGTGGCGTAACTACAAAGTTATGGGCCCCGATGCGAACTTTCAAATGGGGCCCCCCCATACCAAAATATATAGGTGAATTAGAAATGGCAACACACAAACGTCATCTGCGTTAGTAATACATGCACCATTACAGAATTAGGCTTCTTTCACACTAGCGTTGGGCTCGGTCCGTCGCAGTGCGTCGGGCTGAGGTCCCCGACGCTAGCGTTGTCTCTGCCACACAACGGGGGCAGCGGATGCATTTTTCCAGCGCATCCGCTGCCCCATTGTGAGGTGCGGGGAAGTGCGTGGAGGCGGAGTTCTGGCCGCGCATGCGCGGTCGGAAAAAGCAGACCGTCGGGAGCAAAAAACGTTACATGTAACGTTTTTTGGTCCCGACGGTCTGCCACAACACGGCGCAACCGTCGCACGACGGTTGCGACGTGTGGCAATGCATCGCAAATGCGCCGCTAATGTAAGTCAATGCAAAAAAATACTGTACAATGGCCACACATAGTGCTCTATACTGTACAATGGCCATTGGCCACACATGATATTACCTACAGTATAATGGCCACACATAGTTACTCCTACACACGAGGCTGAGCTCCGTACACCTCGCACACACACGGCTCCGCTCCGTACACCTCGCACACACATGGCTTCGCTCCGTACACCTCGTACACACACGGCTCCGCTCCGTACACCTCGTACACACACGGCTCCGCTCCGTACACCTCGTACACACACGGCTCCGCTCCGTACACCTCGTACACACACGGCTCCGGACACCTCATACACACCCGGCTCCGCTCCGTACACCTCGTACACACCCGGCTCCGGACACCTCGTACACACCCGGCTCCGTACACCTCGTACACACCCGGCTCCGCTCCGTACATCTCGTACACACCCGGCTCCGCTCCGTACACGTCGTACACACCCGGCTCCGGACACCTCATACACACGCAGCTCCGGTCCGTACACCTCATACACACCCGGCTCCGCTCCGTACACCTCGTACACACCCGGCTCCGCTCCGTACACCTCGTACACACCCGGCTCCGCTCCGTACACCTCCTACACACCCGGCTCCGCTCCGTACACCTCGTACACACGCGGCTCCGCTCCGTACACGTCGTACACACCCGGCTCCGGACACCTCATACACACGCAGCTCCGCTCCGTACACCTCGTACACACCCGGCTCCGCTCCGTACACCTCGTACACACGCGGCTCCGCTCCGTACACGTCGTACACACGCGGCTCCGCTCCGTACACCTCGTACACACGCGGCTCTGCTCCGTACACCTCATACACACGCGGCTCCGCTCCGTACACCTCGTACACACCCGGCTCCGCTCCGTACACCTCGTACACACGCGGCTCCGCTCCGTACACCTCGTACACACGCGGCTCCGGACACCTCATACACACGCAGCTCCGCTCCGTACACCTCGTACACACCCGGCTCCGCTTCGTACACCTCGTACACACACGGCTCCGCTCCATACACCTCATACACACCCAGCTCCGCTCCGTATACCTCATACACACACGGCTCCGCTCTGTACACCTCATACACACACTGCTCTGCTACATCCACACAAACCCCTCCTGACCTCACACAAAAGCTTACCCTCCTCCAGCACGATGACGACCAGCACTGCACTACTGTCCTGCACTACACGAAAGCCCTTGATCATGTGACTCCGACTCCTCCCCTCCTGTGACCTCATCACAGGTCCTGTACGCACAGAGCAGCGGCAGCCATAGTTGTGGTGTGCGGCTCTCTGCAGTGGAGGGGCTCTGCCTCTGCTGCGGGACAAGTGCAGTCCCACCCGTGATCGCGCATGCACTGAGAGAGTGCACGCGCACCAGGGCCTGTAAAGAAGATTTATTTAAAGGGCCGGCGGCCCATTTTGTAGCTCAGAGTTCTTAGGGGCCCGCCCAGTCTGCTGGACTAGGTGGGCCCCTAAGCACTGCGAGCCCCGTCGCAATTGCGACCCCTGCGACCGCGGTAGTTACGCCCCTGGTGGATATCATAGGTGTTGTATCACTACAGAAATGTCAAACAGGTGGATGCTATATGTGGTTTAGGCATACTGGGGCTCAGAAGGGGGTATTTGGATTTGGGAGTGCAGAATTTTCTGAATTTCTTTTGGAGGGTCAAGAGACATTTTGATTTTCCAGAGTCTTTGTACTGCCAGTAACATGGAAGCCCCTATGTTTCCATTAACAGATGACGGACCTGAGTGGGGGACTTGCTTTTTTTGTGGATTGAGTTGAAGCTTTTATTGGGAAGATGTTACATAATGTTTGGGATCACAGTTATCCGGCACACTTTGCTGAGCATTTACATCAGGGTTTCCATCTAAATCTCTGAGTGACGTCATTCAGATGAAACCTCTGAGGGATCCATTCACTATAAGGGTATGTGCACACGTCCGGATTTCTTGCAGAAATTTCCTGAAGAAAACCGGAAATTTTCTGCAAGAAATTTGCATTTTTTTTTTTGCGTTTTTTTCCCTTTTTTTTGCGGTTTTTTAGCATTCTGCAAGCGTAATTAGCTTGCAGAATGCTAAAGTTTTCCAAGTGATCTGTAGCATCGCTTGGAAAACTGACTGACAGGTTGGTCACACTTGTCAAACATAGCGTTTGACAAGTGTGACCATCTTTTTACTATAGATGCAGCCTATGCAGCATCTATAGTAAAAGATGGAATGTTTAAAAATAATAAAAAAAAATAAAAAAAAGGTTATACTCACCTGCAGGCGTCCATTCCTATAGATGCCGGTGTGGTTCAGGACCTTCCATGACGTCGCGGTCACGTGAGCGGTCACATGACCGGTCTCGACCAATCACAAGACCGTGACGTCATCGCAGGTCCTTCACCGCACACCAGCTATAGAAACCGAAGCGGCAGCATGCAGCGGAGAGGCGGGAAGACATCGAAGGTGAGTATAGGACTATTTTTTATTTTAATTCTTTTTTTTGGACCAATTATATGGTGCCCAGTCCGTGGAGGAGAGTCTCCTCTCCTCCACCCTGGGTACCAACCGCACATAATCTGCTTACTTCCCGCATGGTGTGCACAGCCCCGTGCGGGAAGTAAGCAGATCAATGCACTTCCAGGTGTGCGGAATCCCCTGCAATTCCGCATTTTAATGAACATGTTGCTTTTTTTTCCACGATGTGATTTTTTCGCGGAAAAAAAGGCTACATTTGCACAAAAAATGCGGAATACACTGAAAATAATGGGAGGCATATGTTAGCATTTTTTTCGCGTTTTTATCAAGTTTTTATAGCAAAAAAACTTGAAAAATACTGAACGTGTGCACATGGCCTAATGAGTCAGCAGAGATACTCGTGACTCCATCTGGCCTCTATTCGTTGTTGTCCTTCTTTTCAGAAGTGCAAAAAACGGTTTTTGACTGCACTTTTATGCAATCCTAAAAAGACAGACACAGGTGAGACGGCATCAACAGTGCCTCCATCTGCCTCATTATAAATGATTACAAATCAGTAATGTAATTCACCTCAGAGGACGCGACAGTTCATTATAGAACAAGGAGAGACAAGTTAATAAATTGTATATTTTACTCCAAAAAGGGTAGGCAGTGTTTACAAAGTATAAAAAAAATATATTATAAAGGAGACAATATCATATGTACAATACAATTATAAATAAAAAAGGATTTAAATTGAAAAACACATAGCTTTCAGATCATTTGATATCATCATGGCTGGCCGTAGGCTTTGTAGGATACACACATCTAGATGCATTGCACATCTGTATAGCAGCTAGACCCCGGACACAAAAGACACCGAACACTCCTGCTTCACCCAGATATTTCCTAGACTAAGACCCAGGCACTCCCCCTGTGGTGACATCACTTGGAGGCTGAAACCTCCCCTTTACTTAGACTTAGGAAAACTATTTTTTATTCCTAGCTCGCTGTAGGAATCTCGTATCCGAAAGACACGATGTGCCCCACATCATGGGGATTCTTTTAAGTGTACACATGGAGTAATTACCTGAACCGCTTACTGAGAAATCAACACTTTGTCCTCGTTGCGTTTAGCTGCTAGTGCTTTCAGTGAGTGACAGATCTATCGATGGACATCCCGAATGTATAATTCTTAGATCTCTAGCCAGGATTGGTGCCAATATATATCACGTTAATAGAACAAAGGATCTCATGGAATTTGGAAGGAGCTATACCAGTTTTGGCTGGTATTATGCAGGAGGAGGGAATGAGGAGTTTTATGGAGATTTGTCTGCTTCAGCTAAAAGACAAAACGTCTTCAGTGATTCTAGTGAGGGTTTTGAATTACACACATAGGCAGCAAGCAGAGTGAGAAGAGGGGAGGGGGTCGGAATGGCCCACAGCGTGTCTGTGCTCACCTTTAAGGGACATAGCAGAGCTCAGTGTGCATAATCATAGACAGTCAAATACCTCATGTTCCTTACATTGGGCACATGACGTTTTTTTGATCGCTTTCTATTCTGTTTATGGATACAATATACATATACATATATATTTTTATCTCTACCACCCTATTTGTACATCCCATCAAATATTTCTCTTGGGTACAAAAAATGAATTGAAGTGACCAAAAAGATTAGTATAAAACAGTGAAATTTTAATTAATTAACTCAAAACATTTTTTGATAAAATTCAGGAACAAAGGTAACTGGAAAAATGGAGGTTACTCTACAAATGTGCTCATCATAATATTTATATGGCAAAAAGACATTAAAGTATTGTCCACAATTGATAACAATATGTCTAACCTAGATTTCCATAAGGCCCCCTAACCCTAACCCCCGGAAGAAGCTGGGCAAAACGCGCGCATTGGGGCAGGAGGTCTCCAGGTCCTGTCAGCGGCTCTCTCTAGATCTTGGTGGCATTCAGCTAATGGCCTAATCCTTGCTAGGATAGTATATCATTGGATTATTTGCCTCATCTATCCTAAGCTTTCTCTGTTTATTTGGGCTGTTTCATTATGGGGCACTCACATACCTTAATGGTACATTTATGCCACAATGATTTATACAGCTCTAGTATTATATAATATCAATAGTGGATAGGGAGGGCATTTATTTTGTTCATACCATCTGCAGTAGTGCTTGCTTTTTTCTCTTTTTTTGGCATTTTTTCTTTAAAACAGGTTTGATTTGTCCTATATTGGTTTTAAATTAAGCAATACTACCATCTAGTGGTCAATTGATATAGTATGGTGACATTAATTTTTTATGCGTTTTTGCACTTAATTTGTCTGACTTTTTGCACTAAGCACTTTTTATTTTGTCGCTGTTTACAATATTACGGTATATATATATCCTTATGGAAATTTAGTTTAGCTATATTGTTATCAATTCTGGACAAAACTTTAATGTCTTTTTGCCATGCAAATATTATGATGAGGACATTTGTAGAGTAACCTCCATTTTTCCAGGTACCTTTGTTCCTGAATTTTAACAAAACCTTTTTTTGACTGAATTAATAAAAATATCAATGTTTTATACGAATCTTTTTGGTCACTTCAATTCATTTTTTGTACCTAAGAGAAATATTTGATGGGATGTACAAACAATAAGGTGGTAGAGTTGTTTAAGAAGTGCTGCCCTTATGTGATGGGTTGTTGCTATGTGTAACGACTTGTCTTGATCTAGATATTTTTATCTCTGTTGTCCCAGATGTCCTCATGACATCGGGTCACAATGGCAATGATCGGATGGGGTCTCTGATCCATGGGTAGAGGGGATTTCTTCCCCCTGCCTGCTCCCAAAATGCTGCAACCAAGTTCAGTTGCAGCATTTAGGGGATTAAAGTGTGGGCAGCGGTGTGGGAATGGTGCTGGCACTTGAGCGCCAGGTGTCAGCTGTCAGAGTCATCTGACACCCCCCCCCCCCCGTGGCAATCGTGCACAGCGTCTGTGCAAGCAAAATTGCCTAGAGGTATCCATACGTCCAAGGTCAGTAAGCACCAGGCAACCTGGATACGTCTAAGGTTGGAAAAGGGTTAATTGTTTAAGACTAGTTCATATTGTTTTATTTTATAGCTTGATGATTTCACTACTGTACTTTTCTTTTTAAAAAGTTGAACCTCAGGTTAGCATCCTCAATAATCAGAACCTCCCACTCCCGTCTCCAAGACTTTACACGTGCGGCGCCGATTCTTTGGAATGCACTACCTAGGTTAATACAATTAATCCCCAATCCCCACAGTTTTAAGCGTGCACTAAAAACTCATTTGTTCAGATTGGCCTACCGCCTCAACGCATTAACCTAATTATCCCTGTGTGGCCTATTAATAAAAAACAACAACATAATCACGTTCCTCCATCATGTTCTCATACACTTTATGCAGTTAATAGCCTCTGTGTCTGTACTGTTACATACTTAGGCAGTTAACTGGTTCATGCAGCTTTACATGAACACCCGAGCCTTACACTATGGCTGGTCCAAATAACTAAAGCAATTGTTACCATCCACCTCTTGTGTCTCCCCTTTTCCTCATAGATTGTAAGCTTGCGAGCAGCAGGGCCCTCATTCCTCCTGGTATCTGTTTTGAACTGTGATTTCTGTTATGCTGTAATGTCTGTTGTCTGTATAAGTCCCCTCTATAAGTTGTAAAGCGCTGCGGAATATGTTGGCGCTATATAAATAAAATTATTATTATTATTATTATTATTATTAAAAAGGTCAAAAGACATGTAAAGTGACGTAATAATAAATTTTTTTTACATGCATATTTAAAAAGACATTAATATATTGATTCTTTTAATTTAGCATAAAACATATAAGATTAGGACGAGACTGCTTTAGAAAATCACGGTTAGAAATATGATCCTATGGATCCCAACTTGAATCCTTGAACAAATGTAACCAAGAACACAAGTAACATGCTTTTTTTTGTTTTTTACAAATTTATAACATATACTTTTTCCCAAATCGCCCATCAAAATGTAGAATTTGACTCCTCAAAACCAAAATATTAACAAACCTCTAGTATTGTTACATATAAAATTAAAGCCTGCACGATTCTGGACAAAATGATGCCTCTCCCATCTCTTTCTTTTAATTCTAGCTCAATATATTATAACAAATGTAAAGTCATACAAGTCCAACATTTTTCAAAACTTTAAAAATCTATAAAAAATGAACCAATGAAGATAAAAAATCAAAACATATTATTTTTAATTTCCTGAAGTAGCAAATAAAAAACATCAAAGAAAAGAAATATCCTAAGATATCCGGTAAAAAAAAAAAAAAAAGTCAGATTTGGATAACTTTAAATGGAATCGCCCACTGTACTGTATATAGGGCAGCATGTTGGCTCACTGGTTAGCACTGTACGGTATATAGGGCAGTATGGTGGCTGAGTGGTTAGCAGTGTTCTGTATATAGGGCAGCATGGTAGCTCAGTGGTTAGAACTATATATATATATATCATAAGTTGTAAAGCGCTGCGGAATATGTTGGCGCTATATAAATAAAAATTATTATTATTATTATTATAGGGCTGCATGGTGGCTCAGTGGTTTGTACAGTACAGTGCTGAGGGCAGCACAGTGGCTCAGTGGTTAGCACTGTCACGGTTCACAGGGAGGATACCCTTATCATCCCCACCACTCACACCAATTTGTCATGAACCGGGGTTGTTTGGTTGCCCCTGGTTCTTTCTGAAGGGGATTTATCTACATCCCACTTCCCAGTTACGGTTTGGAACTTGCAGCTCTGTGGCGCCCCCCTTACCCTCAGGTCAGACCGGGTACTGCGCCTAGGATAATTAGTCGCCATAAAGACTGCCTTACCTTGTACTGGCTAATGGGCACACTGTAGCGAGGGCGATATAACTACTCCCACTCAGGCGGGAAAAATAATTATCAGCGCCGCCAGTCGCTACAAAGCCTCCCAAACACACAGGACAAATCCGCTGCCATCATCTCCAATTTCTGCCAACCCAGATTAGTAGTGTACTTCACTTTTCACTTCAGGGGACGTTACAGTTCGTTATAGAGCAAGGAGAAACAAAGCTAGTAATTAACCCCTTAACGACCGCCGATACGCCTTTTAACGGCGGCCGCTAAGGGTACTTAAACCACAGCGCCGTTAATTAACGGCGCTGTGGAAAAAGTGAATAGCGCCCCCCAGAGTCGGATTTTCTCTGGGGTCTCGGTTGCCGAGGGTAGCCGAGACCGCAGAGAACATGATTCGGGGGTTTTTTACCGACCCCCGAGTTGCGATCGCCGGTAATTAACCGTTTACCGGCGGTCGCAACAAAAAAAAACAAAACGCGATGTGCCATTTAATTTCTCTGTCCTCCGATGTGATCGCACATCGGAGGACAGAGAAATAGGGTCCCCGATGGCCCCCAATAGCCCCCCGATACTTACCTACCTCCCCCAGTGCTCCTCGTGGGTCCCCATGGGCGCCGCCATCTTGTTTCCGGGAAAAAATGGCGGGCGCACGCGCAGTACGCCCGCCGCCCGGCACCCGGCAGATCTTTGGGGTCTCGGCTGCCGGGGGTAGCCGAGACCCCAAAGAACATGATCGGGGTCGGTTTGCACCGACCCCTGTTTTGCGATCGCCGGTAATTAACAGTTTACCGGCGACCGCAAAAAAAAAAAAAAAAAAAAAGCGATCTGTATTTCTCTGTCCTCTGATGTGATCACACATCAGAGGACAGAGAAATAGGGGGATTCGGGGACCCTAACATACTCACCCTGTGTCCCTGGGTCCTCTTCTGTCTTCTCCTGCCAGCCGGCTTTTTCCTTATGGCGGGCGCATGCGCAGTGCGCCCGCCATCTGCTGCCATCTGCCAGCCGGCAGGAGAAGACGAGTTGGGGCTAAAATTAGGGTTAGGGTTAGGGTTAGAGTTAGGGTTAGGGTTAGGGTTAGGGTTAGGGCTAGAGTTAGGGTTAGGGTTAGGGCTAGAGTTAGGGTTAGGGTTAGGGTTAGAGTTAGGGTTAGGGTTAGGGCTAGAGTTAGGGTTAGGGTTAGGGTTGGGGCTAAATTTAGGGTTAGGGTTAGGGCTAGGGTTAGGGTTAGGCTACTTTCACACTAGCGTTTTTTGGCTTCCGTCACAATGCGTCGGAGAAAAAACGCATCCTGCAAAAGTGCTTGCAGGATGCGTTTTTTCTCCATTGGCTTGCATTAGAGACGCATTGCGACGGATTGCCACATGTCGCATCCGTCGTGCGACGGATGCGTCGTGCTTTGGCGGACCGTCAGCACAAAAAAGCTACATGTAACTTTTTTGTGCGACGTGTCCGCCATTTCCGACCGCGCATGCGCGGCCGGAACTCCGCCCCCGCCTCCCCTCACAATGGGGCAGCGGATGCGTTGAAAAAACAGCATCCGCTGCACCTGTTGTGCGGCGCTTACAACGCTAGCGTCGGTACGTCGGCCCGGCACACTGCGATGGGCCGAGTACGACGCTAGTGTGAAAGTAGCCTTAGGCTTCTATCACACTTGCGTCGGTACGGGGCGGTCGCAATGCGTCGGCCCGACGTACCGACGCACGTTGTGAAAATTGTGCACAACGTGGGCAGCGGATGCAGTTTTTCAACGCATCCGCTGCCCAGTCTATGTCCTGGGGAGGAGGGGGCAGAGTTACGGCCACGCATGCGCGGAAATGGCGGACGCGACGTACAAAAAAAAGGTTACATTGAACTTTTTTTGTGACGACGGGGCTAAAGTTATGGTTAGGGTTGGGGCTAAAGTTAGGGTTAGGGTTGGGGCTAAAGTAAGGGTTAGAGTTGGGATTAGGGTTTGGATTAGGGTTGGGATTAGGGTTACGTTTGGGATTAGGGTTAGGGGTGTGTTGGATTTAGGGTTTTGATTAGGGTTATGGTTAGGGTTGAGATTAGGGCTGTTTTGGGGTTAGGGTTGTGATTATCGTTAGGGTTGTGATTAGGATTATGGATCGGGTTAAGATTAGGGTTAGGGGTGTGTTGGAGTTAGGGTTGGAGTTATAATTTGGGGGTTTCCACTGTTTAGGTACATCAGGGGGGTCTCCAAACACGACAGCCAATTTTGCGCTAAAAAAGTCAAATGGTGCTCCCTCCCTTCTGAGCTCTGCCGTGCGCCCAAACAGTGGTTTACCCCCACATATGGGGCATCAGCGTACTCGGGATAAATTGGACAACAACTTTTGGGGTCCAATTTCTCCTGTTACCCTTGTGAAAATAAAAACTTGGGGGCTAAAAATCTTTTTTGTGGGAAAAAAAAATATTTTTTTATTTTCACTACTCTGCATTATAAACTTCTGTGAAGCACTTGAGCATTCAAAGTTCTCACCACATATCTAGATAAGTTCCTTAGGGGGTCTAGTTTCCAAAATTTGGTCACTTGTGGGGGGTTTCTACTGCTTAGGTACATCAGGGGCTCTGCAAACGCAACATAACACCCACAGACAATTCTATCAAAGTCTGAATTCCAAAATGGCGCTCCTTCTCTTCCGAGCTCTGCCGTGCGCCCAAACAGTGGTTTACCCCCACATATTGGGTACCAGTATACTCAGGACAAATTGGACAACAACTTTTGGGGTCCAATTTCTCTTGTTACCCTTGTGAAAATAAAAATTTGGGGGCTAAAAAAATCTTTTTTGTGGGAAAAAAAAATATTTTTTATTTTCACTACTATGCATTATAAACTTCTGTGAAGCACTTGGGCATTCAAAGTTCTCGCCACATATCTAGATAAGTTCCTTGGGGGGCTATTTTCCAAAATGGGGTCACTTGTTGGGAGTTTCTACTGTTTAGGTACATTAGGGGTCTGCAAACGCAACATAACGCCCGCAGACAATTCTATCAAAGTCTGCATTCCAAAATGGCGCTCCTTCCCTTCCGAGCTCTGCCGTGCGCCCAAGCAGTGGTTTACCCCCACATATGGGGTACCAGCATACTCAGGACAAATTGGACAACAACTTTTGGGGTCCAATGTCTCTTGTTACCCTTGTGAAAATAAAAACTTGGGGGCTAAAAATCTTTATTATTAAAAAAAATATATTTTTTATTTTCACGACTCTGCATTATAAACTTCTGTGATGCACTTGGGCATTCAAAGTTCTCACTACACATCTAGATAAGTTCCATGGGGGGTCTAGTTTCCAAAATGGGGTCACTTTTGGGGGGTTTCTACTGTTTAGGCACATCAGGGGCTCTCCAAACGCGACATGGCGTCCGATCTCAATTCCAGTCAATTTTGCATTGAAAAGTCAAATGGCGCTCCTTTGCTTCCGAGCTCAGCCATGCATCCAAACAGTGGTTTACCCCCACATACGGGGTGTCGGCGTACTCAAGACAAATTGTACAACAACTTCTGGTGTCCATTTTCTCCTGTTACCCTTGGTAAAATAAAAATTTGGAGGCAAAAAGATCATTTTTGTAGAAAAAATGCGATTTTTTTATTTTCACGGCTCTACGTTATAAACTTCTGTGAAGCACCTGGGGGTTTAAAGTGCTCACCACACATCTAGATAAGTTCCTTAAGGGGTCTAGTTTCCAAAATGGTGTCATTTGTGGGGGGTCTCCACTGTTTAGGCACATCAGCGGCTCTCCAAACGTGACATGGCGTCCGATCTCAATTCCAGCCAATTCTACATTGAAAAGTAAAACGACACTCCTTCTCTTCCAAGCTCTGCGGTGCGCCCAAACAGTGGTTTACTCCCACATATGGGGTATTGACGTACTCAGGAGAAATTGCACAACAACTTTTGTGGTCTAATTTCTCCTGTTACCCTTGTGAAAATAAGAATTTGTGGGCGAAAAAATCATTTTTGTGAAAACAAATGCGATTTTTTATTTTCACGGCTCTACGTTATAAACTTCTGTGAAGCACTTGGGGGTTCAAAGTGCTCACCACACATCTAGATAAGTTCCTTAAGGGGTCTAGTTTCCAAAATGGTATCACTTGTGGGGGGTTTCCACTGTTTAGGCACATTAGGGGCTCCCGAAACGCGACATGGCGTCTGATCTCAATTCCAGCCAATTCTGCATTGAAACAGTCAAACGGTGCTCCTTCACTTCCAAGCTCTGCGGTGCGCCCAAACAGTGGTTTACCTCCACATATGGGGTATCGGCGTACTCAGGAAAAATTGCACAACAAAATTTGTGGTTAAATTTCTGTTTTTACACTTGTGAAAATTAAAAAAAATGGTTCTGAAGTAAAATGTTTGCAAAAAAAAGTTAAATGTTCATTTTTTTCTTCCACATTGTTTCAGTTCCTGTGAAGTACGTAAAAGGTTAATAAACTTATTGAATGTGGTTTTGAGCAGCTTGAGGGGTGCAGTTTTTAGAATAGTGTCACACTTGGTTATTTTCTATCATATAGACCCCTCAAAATGACTTCAAATGAGATGTGGTCCCTAAAAAAAAAATGGTGTTGTAAAAATGAGAAATTGCTGGTCAACTTTTAACCCTTATAACTCCCTAACAAAAAAAAAAATTGTTTCCAAAATTGTGCTAATGTAAAGTAGACATGTGGGAAATGTTATTTATTAACTATTTTTTGTGACATATCTCTCTGATTTAAGGGCATAAAAATACAAAGTTTGAAAATTGCAAAATTTTAAAAATTTTCGCCATATTTCCATTTTTTTCATAAATAATCGCAAGTAATATCGAAGAAATGTTACCACTAACTTGAAGTACAATATGTCACGAAAAAACAATCTCAGAATCAGTGGGATCCGATAAAGCGTTCCAGAGTTATAACCTCTTAAAGTGACAGTGGTCAGAATTGTAAAAATTGGCTCGGTCATTAAGTACCAAATTGGCTCTGTCACTAAGGGGTTAAAAGGTAGGCAGTGTTTACAGAAGTATAAAAAAGATATTATAAAGAAGACAATTATGGTATGTACAGTACAATTACAAATAATATGGGTTTAAAGTTGAAAAAACACTTACATTTCGTTATGTCATCTTATCTCATGGCTGACCGTGTGCTGTGGAGGAAGGGACACATCAAGATGCATCACACATCTGTATAGCAGCTAGACCCCAGACAAAGACACGTGAAGATTGCTGCTACACTCACTTATTTCCTAACCTAAAACCAAGTCACTGCCCCTGTGGTGACATCACTTAGAGGCTGAATCTTCCCCTTTTCTTAGTTATGGCAACCATTTTTATGCCTAGCTCGCTGTATAAACCTCGTATATGAAAGACACAATGATCAGGATGTGCACCACATCAGGGGGATTCTTTAAAGTGTAATCACGGCGTAGTTACATGACCCGCTTGCGGAGAAATATGCTCCTTGTAGTCGTTGGGTTTAGCTCCTAGTGATTTTAGGGGGTTATAGATCTCTCAATGGACTTCTGGAATATATAATCCGTATATCTCTAGCCTTGATCAGTGCCAATATGCATAACCTTCAAAGAACAATAGAATCCCATACCTTCTGGAACAGGCTGTACTAGTTTTGGCTGGTATTAGGTGGGAGGGGGGAATGAGGAGTGTAGGGAGACCTGTCTGTCGCAGCACGGAGCCATATAAATTCCTGAGGGAGGGGGGAAGAAGGATAGGATTACACACACAGGCAGAGGGACAAAGAGTGGCTTAGAATTTCAGCCTTGTGTTGGCAGGCAGAGGAAACTGCAGCTGAGAACTCTGTATGTGTAAGCGAAGTAATCAGAACTTTCCTATTTCCTGACAAGCACTGTACTCTATTATTATTATTATTTATATAGCACCATTAATTCCATGGTGCTGTATATGAGAAGGAGGTTACATACAAAGTTCTAGATATCGTTTACAGTAAACAAATTTACGATGACAGACTGGTACAGAGGGGAGAGGACCCTGTCCTTGCGGACTTACATTCTACAGGATAACTCTATATAGGGAATCACAGTGGCTCAGTAGTTAGTACTGTATATAGGGCAACAAAGTGGCTCAGTGGTTAGCACTGTACTATATATAGGTCAGCATGGTGGCTCAGTGGTTAGCACTCTACTGTATATAGGTCAGCACGGTGTCTGTGGTTATCACTGTACTGTATATAGGGCTGCATGGTGGCTCAGTGGTTAGCACTGTACTTTATAGAGGACACCACGGTGGCTCAATAGTTAGTACTATACTGTATATAGGGCAGCAGAAAGGCTCAGTGGTTTGCACTGTACTGTATATAGGGAAGCACGGTGGCTCAGTGATTAGCACTGTACTGTATATAGGGAATCACAGTGGTTCAGTAGTTAGCATTGTACTGTATATAGGAATCACAGTGGCTCAGTAGTTAGTACTGTATATAGGTCAACAAAGTGGCTCAGTGGTTAGTACTGTATATAGGGCAGCACTGTGGCTCAATGGTTAGCACTGTACTGTATATAGCCAGCCACTGCCTTTATTGACCAATTCTCCACCTGGCTGCTTCACTTTCTCTCTGCTGACATTTCTACCATCGTCATGGGTGACTTCAACATCCCCATTGATACCCTTCAGTCAACAGCCACCAAACTTCTGTCCCTTACCTCATCCTTTTGACTTACTCAGTGGTCCTCCTCAGCCACCCACACAGACGGACATATACTAGACCTGGTATTCACCCGTCTCTGCTCTCTATCTAACTTCACCACCTCCCCTCTCCCTCTATCCGACCACCATCTGCTCACCTTCTCATCCCTGTCCTCCTCACCGGTCATCCATGTCCAGCAACATGCGCACCCCCGCAGAAACCTTGCACACCTAGACACCCACACACTCTCTGACTCCATCCTACCACTGGCATCCATATCCTCACTCCACGACACAGACACTGCCACTGCTTTCTACAATGCCACTCTCGCATCAGCTATTGACACGGTTGCCCCTCTCGTCCATGGCAGAGTGCGACGTATCAATAGACAACCTTGGCACAATAACACCACTAAAAAGCTCCGGCAAGTGTCCAGGGTTGCGGAGCGGCGTTGGAAGAAAACACGTTCGCAAGATGACTTCACTGTATTCAAACAAGCAACACTCGCTTTTAAAGCTGCTCTCACCTCTGCTAAACAGATCTACTTCACAACCCTTGTATCTTCCCTATCCTACAACCCCAAACAGTTATTCAAAACCTTTAACTCCCTCCTCCGCCCCCCAATGCCCTTTCCAACCTCCCACATCTCTGCTGAGGACTTTGCCACAGACTTTAAAAATAAGATCGACCAGACAAGGCAAGTCCTTATTGTTCAACCACCACAACCCCTTTGTATACCAGACCAATGCCCAAACCCCATAACCTCCCTATCCAACATCACTGAAGGGGGGCTTAATTGTCTCCTCTCAAAATCGCACCTCACCACCTGTGCGCTCGACGCCATCCCATCCCATCTCCTCCCCAACCTCACCACCACACTTATCCCATCCCTAACCCACCTGTTCAACCTATCACTAACTTCTGGCACCTTCCCTTCTGCTTTCAAACATGCCACAATCGCCTATCCTTAAAAAGCCAACCCTCGATCCAACTGCTATGTCCAGCTATCGCCCAATATCGCTGCTCCCATTCGCTTCCAAACTCGTGGAGCAGCACATCCACGCTGAACTTTCCTCCCATCTCTCATCTAACTTGTTGTTCGACAATCTACAATCTGGTTTCCGCCCCCATCTCTCAACTGAGACTGCCCTGACCAAAATCACTAACGACCTACTTACCGCCAAAGCTACTGGACAATACTCTGTACTCCTCCTTCTAGACCTGTCCTCTGCTTTCGACACAGTTGACCACTGCCTCCTACTACAGATCCTCTCCTCCTTTGGCATCAAAGACCTCGCCCTATCCGGGATTGCCTCGTACCTTTCCAACCGCACATTCAGCGTCTCCCACTCCCACACTACCTCATCATCCCACCCTCTCTCTGTTGGAGTCCCCCAAGGCTCTGTTCTAGGACCCCTACTCTTCTCAATCTATACACTTGGCTTGGGACAACTCATAAAGTCCCATGGATTCCAGTACCACCTCTATGCTGATGACACTCAGATCTACCTCTCTGGCCCAGATGTCACCGCTCTGCTGTCCAGAATCCCAGAGTGCCTATCAGCCATATCCTCCTTCTTCTCATCTCGCTTCCTCAAACTCAATGTGGACAAATCTGAACTCATCATCTTTCCTCCATCCCACAGATCTTCCTTACCTGACCTATCTATCGCAATCAATGACATCATGCTTTACCCCATACCGGAAGTCCGCTGCCTCGGAGTAACCTTCGACTCTGCCCTGTCCTTCAAACCGCACATCCAAGTGTCAGGACTCTGAACATTTTTTATTACCTTTTTGTGCATTACTGCCCTTTTCCAAGATGGTGTCTTTGGTCTCATGTGCACTGTGTCTTCCTGCTATAAAACTCCACCCCAGCCTTCAGTCTGTGGTAGAGTATTCTGCCTTGCATCCAGCTCCTGACCTCTGGTGACTCCCTGGCTATATACCTGCTCCTGTGAACCTGTGGGGTTATCCTGCTACTCTGCTCTGAGTTCCTGCTGCATACACCAGTTCCAGTAATCCTCCTTCATCTGCTGCTCGTGTTTACTTCCATCTGCATTTGCTGGACATGTAAGCTGTTGCTGCTCTGCAAGAACCTGAGACTATTACCCAGACCTCCCTGGTTGAGCTGAGATATTATTTGAACTGCCTTATAAGCATATCTATCTGTGTTTTGGACTAAGCAAGGACTTATTCGTGTCAAGTATCCTCAAGAATAATTGTGCTTCATAGACTTTCTGCGTGATTGCATTTTCCTCTGAAGTTTCCTATAGACTGCTGAGCTGCATTTGATATTTGCACCAATTGTTGTGTACTTGAGTTTCTCTCTGCACCTGTTTGAATCACCGTGTGATAATATAGACTTTACCACTTATAAAACTGTGTCCTGTAGTTGTCTTGTTCCACGCAAAGAGTCTCCTGAGTTATCCCCTATGATTATTACAGGATACTCTAGCCTAAAAAAAAAAAAAAGGAGACTGCTGGAACAATGACTGCAGAAAGCAGACTAGAACAGGTGTTTTCCATAATTAGATCACTGCAGAAAGATGTGGAAGGTCTGCAAAAGAAGTTTGGAAGCTTTGAACACAATCAACAAGTGTTTGGACAGACTTTGCAGGACTTAAGCACCCGCATGGCAGCCCAGGAAAACAAACGTGCTGGCATAGAGTCCCAGTATGGACGGGCTTTTCAGGACATAAGCATGCAAATAGCTGCACAAGCGACTTTTCCCTCTGGGCAACCGCCACCAGCTAGCCCACCTAAGTTGCCCCCATTCAGATTTAATGGTGATCGCGACAAATTTTATGTCTTTGTGAATCAATGTATGCTATATTTTGATGTGCATGCTGACCGTTTTCCTAATGATAGATCCAAAGTATTGTGTGTGATAATGCTGCTGACCGCACGAGCGCTCGCCTGGGCGAATCCGATGATTGAGTCTCGTGACCCACGGTTAAATAACTTGGATGATTTCTTGGCCGCTATGGCATTAATGTTTGATGATCCTAATTGCCGTGCAACCGCTGAATCTGCTTTATTGTCTTTACACCAGGCAAAACGTTCTGTTATTGAGTATGCTACTGAATTCAGGAGATTAGCGGTAGATACCAATTGGGACAGTTATGCACAATTGCCTATTTTTAAAAGGGGTCTGTCTAGTATTGTAAAAGATGAACTAGCTCGCTCTGAGTCACCACAAGAGCTAGAGACATTTATACAGCATTGTGTGCGCATTGACATTCGCCTTACTGAGCGTAGGCAGGAGAAGTTTGCTGCATATAACCGTATTTCTAACTTTTCCCTTCCTTCCAGAGAGCCTGCAGGTAAAACATCTCAGGAGGTGGAGGAGGTGCCCATGCAAATTGATTCCATTCAGAGGCGCGAGATCAATGAGCGCCGGGAGCATCGCCTTCGTGAAAGTCGATGTTTCTACTGCGGCCAGTCTGACCACTTCTTGATCAATTGTCCTAAGTGTCCTAGATGGCCTAACAAGGTGCTAGCGGCAGTAGGGGAGTATGACAAATGTGATGATGAATCTGACATCTCTGAATGTAGCCTGCCTTTAAACGCTGTATTCCATTCACTTTCTATGACTTCACCCCCCAAGGAGCTTAAGGAAAAGAACTCTCACTGTTCTCTTCCTATTAAGATCCTGTGTTCAGGACAGTGGATTTCCAGTGCAGCTATGATTGACTCTGGTGCAGGTGGCAATTTCATGGATATCACATTTGCCAAGGAACAGGGTATTGAAATTCAGCAAAGAGCCTCTCCAATTACCGTGGAAACAGTGGATGTGTCACCTTTAATCTCTGGGCCTGTGGATCAGGAGACCGTACCCCTTGAAATTTTGTTGGAGCCTAATCATCAGGAGCAACTTTCTTTCTTGCTAATTTCTTCTCCTCATTTTCCTGTGATTTTAGGCATTCCATGGTTGCGTTCTCAGAACCCAATTATCAACTGGGAGACCAATTAGATTATCTTTCCAACAAGGAGCAACTCAGCATTAACAGAAGCTGTCCCTGAGTCCACGGCTACGGAACCACATGTACAGGTATTTTCTTTACCTCCAGCATATAAAGAGTTCTGTGACATCTGTGACAAGAAGAATGCAGATCAGCTTCCTCCACACAGGCATTATGACTGTCCCATTGAGTTGCTTCCTGGGGCAGCTATTCCTTTTGGTAACGTATACCCTTTGGCGGCACCTAAGCTTCAACCTTTAAAGGAGTATATTGATGAAAATCTGGCCAAAGGCTTCATACGTCCTTCTTCCTCACCAGCAGGGGCACCTATCTTTTTTGTAAAGAAGAAGGATGGGACCCTGAGACCCTGTGTTGACTATCGGGAACTCAATAAGGTAACTGTACGAAACCGTTACCCTTTGCCTCTGATTCCCGAATTACTGGAAAGAGTCCGCCATGCTAAGGTGTTCTCTAAACTGGATCTTCGTGGGGCTTGTAATTTGGTGCGTATTCGTCCAGGGGATGAGTGGAAGACAGCATTCAGATGCCGGTATGGACACTTTGAATCTCTTGTGATGCCCTTCGGGCTTTGTAACGCCCCTGCAACGTTTCAACACCTTGCTAATGACATTTTCAGAGATTTGTTGGACCAGTTTGTAGTGATCTATTTGGACGATATACTAATCTTTTCTGACTCTCTACAGGAACATGAAGAACATGTCAAAACTGTTTTAAGACGTCTGAAAGAGAACCATCTGTATATTAAGCCGGAAAAATGCAAGTTCCATCGTTCTGAGATACAGTTCTTAGGTTATATCATCTCTCCCCAGGGGCTGAACATGGAATCTGGTAAGATTCAGGCTATCCTTGACTGGCTGGTACCCAAGAACGTTAAGGAGGTCCAACGTTTTATTGGTTTTGCAAATTTCTACAGACGCTTCATTCAAAATTTTTCTGACATTGTCTGTCCCATTACTTCCTTGACAAAGAAGGAAAAGCCCTTTAAGTGGTCATCACAGGCTCAAGAAGCTTTTGATCGGCTTAAGATCTGTTTCACATCAGCACCGCTGTTGATACACCCAGATCCAACACTTTCTTTCATTGTGGAGGTGGACGCTTCTGATAATGCTTTGGGGGCTATTCTCTCCCAAAGAACTGGAGAGGAGGGTCTGCTACATCCTTGTGCTTTCTTTTCCCATAGACTAACCTCAGCAGAAAAAAATTACGACGTGGGAGACAAGGAATTGCTGGCTATTATTGCGGCTTTCAAAGAATGGAGGCATCATCTGCAAGGAGCTGCAACAGATCATAGTGCTAACTGACCATCGCAATTTAGAGTTCCTTAGATCCGCTAGATGTCTTTCTCATCGTCAGACTCGTTGGAACTTATTTTTAAATCAATTTAACTTTGTTATCTTGTACTGTCCAGGTTCTCGTAATGGGAAGGCTGATGCTTTATCCCGAATCCATGCTGCGGATTCCGTACCTGGAGCCCCGTCCAAGACCATTCTATCTGATGCCAATTTCATCGGAGTTATCCATGATCAGGACTTGTGGAAGGAGTGCAGGGAGGCCTATGACGGTGAGGTATTTCTGGCCAATCCACCTGTGGATATTAATCTTGTCTTTAAGGGTGGCATGTGGTTGAGAGATCGACGTATCTACATCCCTGAGGTCGTCCGTCTGCAGATCCTCAAGTTGGTACATGTGTGCTGCCACTCTGTGACAGATTCAAATGTATTTACATTATTGTTTTTTCTGTTTTTCCATAGTTGTTCTGAAAATGCATTCAGTTTGTATTGTGTTCTTACTTGTTATGATTTGCTGCCACCCAGTGGTCATCTTGGTGTTCAACATGTATATTTGTATATGTTAATGACCTGGGTGGAGACCTTGCTTGCCCGGTTAGAACCAGTTCTTCTTCCTGTCTGCATTCTGTAATTGTGGAACATTGATGGAAGTCATACTTTCTGACCTGGCAAAGGAATTGTCTTTTTACCTAGCGGACCGTGATTTGCTTCAAGGCAAAATAAACTGCCAAGTAATCTACTCCCTGACTCCTTGTCTTGTGGATACAGAGGTACTAGAAGAATTCAGGTACGATTTGAGTAATATCTGCATGCAGTTTTCTCACACATGGCAACGTTCTCATGAGGCTGAGCATAAGACAGTCCATACGTGAGGGGCGCGTGACAGAATAGTAAAAAGACAACTCAGTATATTCAGGAAGAAAGCTTTGTGAGAAGATTTCTCAGCACTACATAGTGTGTGTGTCATAAGCCGCCTGAAGCCTCAGCAGCCCAGCACAAATCAGAGACTGTAATGTGTAATGCGACACCTGCCTGTGTGTGCCTCATCCAGCAGCCGCATGGTGCCCACAACTGTTCAGGACACAATCCGAACCCATCTGCCCTCAATTAAGTGATAATCCGATCCGATTTGTCATACAATCTGCTTATCTATGAGTGACTGTGACTTATCATCCACCATTTGTGAGAGCACATGTTGAAATCACAGCTTGCCGCTATCTACAGTTCGCGCCATCCGCCACGCGCTCAAAGAGATCTTGATTAATCATAGACTGTATTCCTTTCTTGCATCATCTAAAACCCTGCTTTCTGCCTCAAAAAAGATTTAAAGTGACAGTACATCTTTATTGCAAAGTGAAGGAAAATGTCTGATATAAGCTCGCCTGCCGATGCAGTGACAGTGATGGACATTCCTGTGTGCACAGAAGTCACAGAGAGTGCAGATGCAGCCACAAAACCTAAAAGGGCACTCCACCCATCCACAAAGGCAGTGGAAAGTTACATGTGCACAAAAAGTGAATATGAAAGCAACTTAAGTGAACTGTGGGAAAGAGTCTCCCAATGCATCTCAGCTTTCCCTCACGGTGATGATACAGCAGAATTAACAGCGTTCATTAACCGTTTATCTGCCAAGCAGGAATCTTATGAGAGGCTTCTTACCAAGTATACCACCTTTCTGAAAAGTAGTAATGTTCCAGATGCCTCACTAACCCTTGCCCAAATGGAAGAACTGAGCCAGCAGAGGCAGGGGACAGTGGAAAACACCAAGGTTAAAGCAGACCTCCGCATCGCCCATTTACAGGAGACCAGATCACACCGATCTGCTGCATCCAAGCAAACCATCAGGACAGCCAGATCATTACGGTCATGCAGAACTACTAGTTCCAGGAGGTCAGTCTTAAGTGACCAACTCATCCAAGCGCAAATAGCCGCTGCAGACTTAGAGGTGAGGAGTGCCTTCTCAAAGAAAGAAGCAGAAGCAGAGGCTGAAGCCAAACAAGCACAAGCAGAGGCCCAAGCCAAACAGGCAAAAGCAGAGGCTGAAGCCAAACAAGCACAAGCAGAGGCCCAAGCCAAACAGGCAAAAGCAGAGGCTGAAGCCAAACAAGCACAAGCAGAGGCCCAAGCCAAACAGGCAAAAGCAGATGCCCTATTGAAAATCCTCCATACAGAAAAGGAAAAGGCCGCTGCCTTCGCTAAAGTAAAAGTCCTGGAACAAGCGTTGGGCCAGTGCACTAATACAGACTGTTTTCTCCCCACAGAGGAGGTTAGCACGGCTGATCGCACTGCTGAGTACGTGCTGAACCAATCAGCCTCCATGCCTCCTACCAGCGATCTCATGCAACCGCCTAAACCGGATGTCGCAGTGCCGCAGACACTGGCGCCACCTCCAATCCAATCTTTAAATGTGCCTACACACCAGCAGATCTCATCTGCAGCAGACCACAAGGTGAACACCAGCGCACCACCACAGTTCAAGCTACAGCCACCAGTCACCACAGAGGTTAAACCGCAACTCAACCCTTATGCTATGTCATTCCACCCTGGTACAGCTCAGCCTTACACGCCAAACGACTTACCCGTCCAAGAGGGACTACAAGTTTCAGCGGCAACAAGGAACGAGAGGTCAGATCTGTCTGACTTTGCCAGGTACATGATACGCAGGGAGCTGATCAAGGTTAGCCTCTCCAAGTTTGATGACTGTCCAGAGAACTTTAGGGCCTGGAAATCAACTTTCAAGGCTGCAATCGCAGATTTAAGCCTCACCGCCAAGGAAGAACTTGATCTACTCATCAACTGGCTTGGCCCAGAGTCTACCAATCGCATCAAACCGCTAAGGTCAGTGCACATGGATAACCCAGCTCCGGGTCTCGCTGCCGCCTGGAAAAGGCTTGAGGAGTCGTATGGCAGCTCGGAGGTCATTGAGCGTGCCTTGCTCGACAGACTTAAGAACTTTCCTAGGATCCAGATGAGGGAAACTCGCAAGCTTCAGGATCTCAGCGATTTACTGACGGAACTCGAGTTTGCTAAGGCTGACCCACGCCTAACTGGACTGAGTTATCTCGACAGTGCTCTTGGTGTGAACCCCATAGTAGCGAAACTACCACATGGCATACAGGAGAGATGGACAATACAAGGCTTCAAGTACAAGGAAGATTATGGTGTGTCTTTTCCCCCTTTCTCTTACCTTTGCAGGTTTGTCCAGAATCAAGCGCGGGTGAGAAATGACCCCAGTTTCGTCTACACCGATCCTGACATGTCAATGCCACCATCTGCCGCTAAGAGGTATGACAACACCACACCAAAACGCAGAGACATTAGAAGGACTGTATCTGTCAAGAAAACTGACATCCCTTCTGCCATGCCCCCTCCTGCTACATCAGTTCTCCCTGCCCCGAGGGAAAGGGATCCCAATAGAGAGTGCCCACTCCATGGCAAGTCTCACTCTCTTCATCACTGTAGGGGGTTTAAGGCAATGCCTCTGAGAGAGCGCAGAGAGTTGTTAAAGAAACATAGAATATGTTACAGGTGCTGCGCATCTACCAACCATATTGCCAAAGACTGTACGGTAGAAGTCAAATGTGCTGAGTGCAGTAGCAATAGACATGTAACAACCATGCACCTTGCCTTAGCTCCTGGAATTGCCCAGCATACCCCTGCCTCCAGTCCTGTACCAGTCCATGGCGGGGAGGGTGAGGGGCCAGTAGCTGCTAAAGCAACAGTCTCATCCTCTTGCACTGAAGTCTGTGGGGAGGGATCCGGTCCCAAATGCTGTGCCAAAATATGCTTAGCCAGTGTTTACCCAGAGGGGAAGCCAGAGGGGGCTGTCCGCATGTACGTAATGTTAGATGAACAAAGCAACAGGTCTCTAGCAAAACCCAAGTTCTTTGACATCTTTGGTATAAAGACACCGGCCACTCCCTACACTCTCAGGACCTGTTCCGGCCTGGTAGACACCACGGGCAGAAGGGCCAGCGGGTACATGATCTCTCCAATTAAGGGCACAAAGAGCTTTCCCTTACCTGCATTGATTGAGTGCAATGATATGCCAGATGAGAGAGAGGAAATACCCACACCTGAGGCCGCTTATCATCATCCCCACTTAAGGCACCTGGCCAGTGAGATCCCTCCCATGGACATGAATGCAGAAATACTAATCCTTCTTGGGAGAGACGTCCTTAGGATGCACAAGGTGCGCCAGCAGTGCAATGGTCCCGATAATGCCCCATATGCGCAGAGACTTGATTTAGGCTGGGTAATCGTAGGAGATGTGTGCCTGGACAGGATGCATCACGCAGACTGTGTGAGTTCCTTTAAGACCTATGTTCTAAGTAATGGCCGTCCTACCTGCTTCAGACCCTGTCCCTGTCATTACCAAGTGAAAGAGGGGCCTTCTGACATAGTGCAGACACCCGATGTCATTCCCACCCCTTATGATGACAGTTTGGGGGGACAGGTTTTCCGCACAACTCACGATGACAACAAGATAGCCTCATCAGTAGAAGACGAGGAGTTTGTCAATATTATGGACAGTGGGTTTGTCAAGGACAAGACCAGTCATTGGGTCGCACCCTTACCCTTTAAACTCAACAGGGCCAAACTCCCAAGCAACCGGGAGCAAGCCTTATCCAGACTCAACTCCTTACAGCGCACTTTAAGCCACAAACCTCAGATGAAGGAACACTTTGTCACCTTTATGGGTAGGATATTCAGCAACAACCATGCCGAATCAGCCCCTCCACTACAAGTCAACGAGGAGTGCTGGTACCTGCCTTTCTTTGGGGTATACCACCCACGTAAGCCAAACCAAATAAGAGTAGTGTTTGACTCTAGCGCAAAGCACCACGGTACATCCCTTAATGACGTGCTCCTTACAGGTCCCAACCTCACCAATAACGTAGTGGGGGTGCTATTGAGGTTCAGAAAAGAGCGTGTAGCCATCACTGCTGACATTGAACAAATGTTTCATTGCTTTATTGTGCAAGAGGATCATAGGAACTTCCTCAGGTTTCTGTGGCATCGTGACAATGACACCAGTAAGGAGGTAATCGAGTACCGTATGAGAGTACATGTGTTTGGTAACAGCCCTTCACCTGCCGTAGCTACCTATGGGTTGCGCAGGACTGCATCTGAAGGAGGGGCAGAATACGGGGCAGATGCTCAGCGCTTTGTGGAGAGAGACTTTTATGTTGATGATGCACTGAAGTCCCTGCCCACTGAAGGGGAAGCCATTGATCTGTTAAAAAGAACCCAGAGTATGCTGTCCAAGGCTTGTTTAAGACTGCACAAAATTGCCTCCAATAGCGCAGAGGTCATGAAAGCCTTTCAACCTAGTGACCATGCTCCAGGTTTTAAAGACTTAAACCTAGGGTCAGACTTGCCACCTGTGCAGATGAGCCTAGGCCTGAAATGGGACTTGTCAACAGACTCCTTTGGGTTTCAGGTCAGCTGTGCCAACAAGTCATTTACAAAAAGAGGTGTCCTTTCAGTAGTCAATAGCCTCTATGATCCCATGGGATTTGTTGCCCCCATCACCATTCGGGGTAAATTCCTATTAAGGCAGCTTTCAGAGACTGTGAAAGATTGGGATGAACCGCTGCCTGACAGTAAGCTTAAAAAATGGGAATCCTGGAAGCAGTCCCTTCAAGCCTTAGAAGGGGTTAATGTGTTAAGACGCTATGTACCAATACCTCTTGCCTCAAGTAAAAGAACTGAGATACATGTGTTTTCTGACGCATCCACTGAGGCTATTGCAGCAGTTGCTTATCTAAGGATTACAGATTCTTCAGACAAAAACCATGTTGGGTTCCTGTTCGGCAAGGCGAAGCTAGCCCCCAAACCCGATCATACAATTCCTAGACTTGAACTTTGTGGGGCAGTGCTGGCCGTGGAGATGGCAGACTTTGTGCAGCAGGAGCTAGATGTCAATGTGGACAATGTTAAGTTTTATACAGACAGCAAGGTCGTCCTTGGTTACATTTACAATCAAACCAAGCGCTTCTATGTGTATGTACATAACCGTGTGACAAGAATCAGGAAATCTTCTAAGCCTGAACATTGGAGCTACGTTTCGTCTGAACTTAATCCTGCTGATCTCGCTACCAGGGCAATATCTGCCAGTGCCCTAGTGAAATCTGCCTGGTTAACAGGCCCATCATTCTTGCTGGACAAGGAGGAAGAGTCAACTCAGGACAACTTCTTCAGTCTCCAGAATCCCAACAGCGATCCTGAGATCCATCAGGAAGTCAAGACTTATAAAACCAGAGCAGGACAGGACCGCCAGCACTTTGAATGCTTCTCGCCCCTTGTTAACTTCATCAGTTCACGGCGGGGGTTATCCTGTGGTCGCTGTGAATTCTTGGATTTGCAACCCTGTGGATTACAGTTACCCTGTGGATTACAGTTACCCTGTGGATTACAGTTACCCTGTGGATTACAGTTACACTGTGGATTACAGTTACACTTTGGATTACAGTTTGCTGTTCTTTTTCCTTGAGGCCTTGGCCAGGAGGCAGCCTCCCACCTTCATTACAATTTGTTCTTGTTTTACATTTTTGCTTTTTTTTTTATGAACAAAGACTACAACTGTTCTTTTTGCATATTGTGTCTATTAAAAGTGCAATTATTAATGCTTTTCCCTTGCAGCTATTCCATGGACTTTGGGCATTTTCCAATTCAGTTAATAAAGGAGTAAAATCCCTTGGATTTTAGGCGAGGAGTGTGCTGCCACTCTGTGACAGATTCAAATGTATTTACATTATTGTTTTTTCTGTTTTTCCATAGTTGTTCTGAAAATGCATTCAGTTTGTATTGTGTTCTTACTTGTTATGATTTGCTGCCACCCAGTGGTCATCTTGGTGTTCAACATGTATATTTGTATATGTTAATGACCTGGGTGGAGACCTTGCTTGCCCGGTTAGAACCAGTTCTTCTTCCTGTCTGCATTCTGTAATTGTGGAACATTGATGGAAGTCATACTTTCTGACCTGGCAAAGGAATTGTCTTTTTACCTAGCGGACCGTGATTTGCTTCAAGGCAAAATAAACTGCCAAGTAATCTACTCCCTGACTCCTTGTCTTGTGGATACAGAGGTACTAGAAGAATTCAGGTACGATTTGAGTAATATCTGCATGCAGTTTTCTCACACATGGCAACGTTCTCATGAGGCTGAGCATAAGACAGTCCATACGTGAGGGGCGCGTGACAGAATAACATGACTCCAAGTTGGCTGGTCACAGGGGGGTACAGAAGACACAAGAGTTCCTGAGCCGATTCTTCTGGTGGCCAACTTGCCTGAAGGATACCAAGGACTATGTTCTCTCTTGCGAGGTATGTGCTCGTTACAAGACTCCTCGTGTGGCACCTACGGGTCTTCTACAACCATTACCTGTTCCCTCCCACCCTTGGGGGTCTATATCAATGGACTTTATTGTCGAGCTGCCTACATCGGGGGGCATGAATACAATCATGGTGGTAGTTGATCGCCTGACTAAAGCTGCTCATTTTCTTCCGTGCACCGGCCTCCCCTCAGCTAAAGATACAGTGAACTTGGTTATACAGAATGTCTTTCGGTTGCATGGGGTTCCGGATGAGATCATCTCTGACCGTGGAGTGCAGTTCACTTCAAGATTCTGGAAGGGGTTTTGCTCTGCACTCAATATTAATGTCTGTCTCTCTTCCGCTTACCATCCCCAGACAAATGGTCAGACTGAGCGTACCAACCAGACGCTGGAACAATATCTAAGATGCTATGTCAGCCATCTCCAGGATGATTGGTTGGAGTTGCTGCCGTTAGCCGAATTTTCATATAACAATTCTCAGAGCGCCTCCACTAAATTTACACCTTTCTTTGCCAATCTGGGTTATCATCCGTGTATCTTACCTAGGTCTCCAATTAATTCTCCGGTTCCGGCAGTGGAGGAAAGGCTGACTGCGATGAGGCAAAATCTGGAGGTTCTGAAGGAATCCCTGACCACAGCTCAAGAACGTTATAAGAGATCGGCTGATAGATTCCGTAAACCTGCACCCATGTTCAAGGTAGGAGATTCCGTGTGGTTAGCAACTAGGAATCTGAAGTTAAATGTTCCTTCACAAAAACTTGGACAGAAATTCATTGGCCCTTTCAAGATCAACGGTATTGTGAGCTCTGTAGCCTGCCGGCTGAAGCTGCCTAGGACTATGAAGGTACACCCAGTTTTTCATGTATCTTTACTAAAGCCTGTATCTCCTAATACCTTCCAGGGATGTGTTGTGCCACCTCCGCAGCCTGTGGTGATTGTTGGGCAAGAACAATTTGTGGTGGAGGAAATTGTTGATTCCAGGATTCGCAGGAATCGGCTCCAATATCTGATAAGATGGCAGGGATATCCCCCTGAGGAAGACTCTTGGAAACCTGTGGAAAACATCAATGCCCAACAGAAGATTTCTCGTTTTCATCAGAGATTCCCTGAGAAACCAGGTCCAGGATCGTCCTGAGGCCGCTTCTAAGGAGGGAGTAATGACAGGACTCTGAACATTTTTTATTACCTTTTTGTGCATTACTGCCCTTTTCCAAGATGGCGTCTTTGGTCTCATGTGCACTGTGTCTGCTATAAAACTCCACCCCAGCCTTCAGTCTGTGCTAGAGTATTCTGCCTTGCATCCAGCTCCTGACCTCTAGTGACTCCCTGGCTATATACCTGCTCCTGTGAACCTGTGGGGTTATCCTGCTACTCTGCTCTGAGTTCCTGCTGCATACACCAGTTCCAGTAATCCTCTTTCATCTGCTGCTCGTGTTTACTTCCATCTGCATTTGCTGGACATGTAAGCTGTTGCTGCTCTGCAAGAACCTGAGACTATTACCCAGACCTCCCTGGTTGAGCTGATATATTATTTGAACTGCCTTATAAGCATATCTGTTGTGAATTTGGTTTTTGGGCTCCCCCGGTGGTCACTGGTGGTACTGGACTTGTGTGCTTCACTTTCTCTGTTCACCTGTTTCCATCAGGATATGGGAGTATCCTATTTAGCCTTGCTGCTCAGTTATTCTAGTGGAGCGCCCCCACACCGCCGCAGGGCCGAGGGGTAACCGGAGCCGGGCCTCTAGGTCTCAGTCCTGGGGTTGTCACGGTGGCTAGACCCGGTCCGTGGCCCTGTCTGTCAGTGGGGGACGTCCGGTGCAATAAGTGGTGTTGTAACGGTGCAGTTGTGGGGTGCAGGTCGCGGTAAATAACGAGGACACCAGGTTGCAGTCTCTTTACCTCTTTACTGGAGATCTCTGAGTCCTCAGTCCAGAATACGGTTCACCAGGCTGCGCAAGTCCGGCCGGTCCAATGGCACCTCCAGAGTTCACTTCACAGGTGGAAATCGGTGCCTTCCTTCTTAGCGCTATGTGGTGTAGTCCTTCCCTGCTGTGCTTACGGAAAGTACCCCACAACCGTTGTGTCTGTTTCTTAAGTTCCCTCACAACTCGATTAAATGATGTTCTTCTAATCTTCCGTCCCTTCCTGATGTTACAGTTGGAACGGCACCCGTTTGTCGGATAGGCCTGGAGTTCTTCCGGGACCCTAGAGACGCCCCTCTCCCGCAATTGCCTCCCAAGACTTCATAGGTGATATGTGTTAGACAGCCCGCCTTAAACTGACTGTCCTGCCGCTGTTTAGAGTATTGCTTGAAGCTGAATGTTATAATACTCCCTCGGCGTTCCGGCCACCGGTAATGCGCCTCAATAGGGTGTTGCTCCGGTCTTACAGCACGACCCCTACTGGAATTCTCCTATTGCTTGATCTCGTTTCTCACTCAGCACAATCTATCTCGCTTCTAGTCCTTTCTTAGGGCACCGCCGCTATTCTGAGCAGGCACGGTCCCGTTACGTTCTTTCCAATGCCAAGCCTCTGCCAGGATCCCACCCCTGGCAGAGACCCTACTGTCTCTTCCTCCACAACACCCTCTGCCACAAGGTGTTGCTTCGTTCAATCCAGTCAGCCTTCTCTTCTAACTTCCTGCCTGACCCCCAGTTTACCCACTATGGTGGGGAGTGGCCTAATGAATAGAACCCTTAGCTCCCCCCGGAGGCCCTGCTGTGAAACATATTGGTGTCTGTGATACCTGTTCGGAGGAACTCCTTCAGTGCCATCGAACGCACCATGGCTCCCCATAGTGGCGGATCCACAGTACTGCAACGACCAGGACTCTGGGGCGCTGCACTCCCCCCTGGTTAAACACAGTACTCCGGGACTGGGAAGAAAACAACAATACAGGTTAGCAAAAAGACATACAATTTTGTTGAGTGCAAAACAATAAGTATACTTGAACAGGCTTCCCTTTATGGGAGGTGAGGACACTTTAACGTTACAAACATAATTAAATATCATAGCAACAGGCTACAATTAACTCTCATTACCCAACCGGGTATTCTACTAAGTGCAATTTGATGAACAATAATTTAACATTGCCTTCAAGGAACATACACTCTTAGCTCGCTAAAGGCCTTCCCATAATCACATTACAGGGCAAGTTAACTTTTCATTCTCCTACTTTGAACCTGCAGGACCGCCTGTCCCTAGGGCACCAGACCTACTGCCTCTCCTTTCTTTTACAGGACCGCCCCGTTCAGCCAGGGCCTACTGCCTTTCTCTACTATACATGGTATAGACATAACATTCCTTTCAATTAGAGAACATGGAGCCGGCTCTACTTGGCTCCTATTAGGACTCACTCACTAACCCCTACGGGTTCACTTTCTGTCCTTAGTAACACATTACTAACTTTCTATGGGGACTCAGGGTTTACCTTCTATCCTCACCTTCATTATTACTTTCTTACTTTCACTTAAGCAGAACTCTAAATCTGCCCCTACGGGCTTTCTGCCTCTTTCTTTTTCAAAGAACATTATCTAGGTTTCACATTTTAAACAAATTGAACACACATAACTTTCCTATATGCAAAACAGTTACATTTCTTCCAGAGCATCATCATCAGCATTTCTTCACATTTAACTAGTTAAAACACATACAACTTTTCTCATTCCAACATTACCATGGCATTACTGTTCTTAAAACAGTATCTCTCGTAAGTACGCTGTTGGACATCCCCTTTAAAAGAGGATCAAGTCTTTCTGAGGTAGCTCGTCTTCTCAGCCTACCAGTCTTTGTTCAGCAAAGGTTCCAGAACGGTATCTTCGCAAAGAGTCTTTAAATAAAACCAGTAGGAAGCGCCTTTAATAAGGTGCAAACTATTTACAAGAAAGTTTGGATCATGCACTGTTCATGATTTCTCAGTTTGTAAAACTTGTGCAAAACTGTAGAAAAAAAACAAACAATAAGGATCCCGGGTCAACTAAGGGATCCATAAATTGTTAACCCTGGACGGGTTTAGTAACAAACAATCAGGAACAGTAACTATTTACATTTTCAGATTTCCGAGGTTTATTCTTCCAGGTCTGGGGCGGTCTCCCCCCCGGTGGAGGCAGCTCCTGAGCTGGTAGTTGGTCTCTCAGGCGCCCTCAGATCAGCCGGTGCCTGAATTTGAAGGCTAATCCTGCTTGCAAGTTCTGGAGCCGCTACGAGGCGTACGGTGGTGATAGGAATAAGATCTGGCAAATCGGGATCATTCATGATCGGAGCAACAGGGGGCGCTCTTTCAGGCCCACACCGTCGAACGTTCCGGGCACACCATCCTTGTGCACTCCGATGGCGGGTGTAGGTCACCTGATCTCCCCTCTGTAACGGATCACCATTTCGGCTGCAGCAGGGGGTCTTCACGTTATAGCTAGTAACAAAAACATCAGTTGGTAGCCCCGGTTCTTGTATGGAACCCCATCCCCTCTTCGGGTGGTAGGCCAGCACGGTTCCCCGCTTTACCACGTCTTTCCTACCGGGACCAGACTTCTTACGTTGTGTGTCAGGCGATTCGGTGTCGTCTCGATCTTTCCAGTGTTGAATCAAACATTGCTTATACTGTTCCCAGGTAAGTACCGCAAGGGTGAGGCCCTCTTCCCGGGTCCCATCCGGCCCGGTCCAGGGGGTGTCCCACCGAAGGATCACCCCGTCTAGGCCCACATCTAGGGGTTCTCCCATCTCCTGCTTCCCGCCGTTGCAAATCAGGGGGTTGTCCTCTGCTTTGGGGCAGGTCATCTCCTTGCAGCCAGAAGCGCAGGGGGCGGTATCCATTTATCGCGCCATTCTGGTAGTCTCCTCCCATAGCACGCCCTCCTTCTTCTCCGAAGTAGCAATGGCGGCGGCTTTTGGCGGGAACTTCTCTTGGTCAATGGTAGCACACAGTCTTTGCAATAAAGTACAGTTCAAGCACAACAAATCACAGTCTCTAGGCACACATGACCTGATTCTTCAGGCTTAAGTAGATCCTGTTCGTGACGCCAAGTTTGGAGCGCCCCCACACCGCCGCAGGGCCGAGGGGTACCCGGAGCCGGGCCTCTAGGTCTCAGTCCTGGGGTTGTCACGGTGGCTAGACCCGGTCCGTGGCCCTGTCTGTCAGTGGGGGACGTCCGGTGCAATAAGTGGTGTTGTAACGGTGCAGTTGTGGGGTGCAGGTCGCGGTAAATAACGAGGACACCAGGTTGCAGTCTCTTTACCTCTTTACTGGAGATCTCTGAGTCCTCAGTCCAGAATACGGTTCACCAGGCTGCGCAAGTCCGGCCGGTCCAATGGCACCTCCAGAGTTCACTTCACAGGTGGAAATCGGTGCCTTCCATCTTAGCGCTATGTGTTGTAGTCCTTCCCTGCTGTGCTTACGGAAAGTACCCCACAACCGTTGTGTCTGTTTCTTAAGTTCCCTCACAACTCGATTAAATGATGTTCTTCTAATCTTCCGTCCCTTCCTGATGTTACAGTTGGAACGGCACCCGTTTGTCGGATAGGCCTGGAGTTCTTCCGGGACCCTAGAGACGCCCCTCTCCCGCAATTGCCTCCCAAGACTTCATAGGTGATATGTGTTAGACAGCCCGCCTTAAACTGACTGTCCTGCCGCTGTTTAGAGTATTGCTTGAAGCTGAATGTTATAATACTCCCTCGGCATTCCGGCCACCGGTAATGCGCCTCAGTAGGGTGTTGCTCCGGTCTTACAGCACGACCCCTACTGGAATTCTCCTATTGCTTGATCTCGTTTCTCACTCAGCACAATCTATCTCGCTTCTAGTCCTTTCTTAGGGCACTGCCGCTATTCTGAGCAGGCACGGTCCCGTTACGTTCTTTCCAATGCCAAGCCTCTGCCAGGATCCCACCCCTGGCAGAGACCCTACTGTCTCTTCCTCCACAACACCCTCTGCCACAAGGTGTTGCTTCGTTCAATCCAGTCAGCCTTCTCTTCTAACTTCCTGCCTGACCCCCAGTTTACCCACTATGGTGGGGAGTGGCCTAATGAATAGAACCCTTAGCTCCCCCCGGAGGCCCTGCTGTGAAACATATTGGTGTCTGTGATACCTGTTCGGAGGAACTCCTTCAGTGCCATCGAACGCACCATGGCTCCCCATAGTGGCGGATCCACAGTACTGCAACGACCAGGACTCTGGGGCGCTGCACTAGTGCCGGCCATCAATGTAACCAGAGCCTTTCTGTTGCATGTTCCTGCTTCTAGACTACTATCAGCTAAGTTGGACTCTTAGTCCTAAGTTTGTTTTGCATTTTTGTTCCAGTTCACAGTTATGTTATTTTTCTGTAGCTGGAAGCTCTTGTGGGCCGAAATTGCCACTCCGGTGTCATGAGTTGACACATGAGTCTTAAAGTAATTTCGGGATGGTATTTTAATAGGGTTTTCAGCTGACCGTGAAGTTCCCTATTGTAGCTTCTTGCTATCTAGTAAGCGGACCTCGCTTTGCTGAACCTACCTTCATACTGCGTATGTCTTTTCCTCTGAACTCACCGTCAATATATGTGGGGGGCTTCTGTCTCCTTTTTGGGGGAATTTCCCTAGAGGTAAGCCAGGTCTGTCTTTTCCTCTATTAGGGTTAGTTAGTCCTCCGGCTGGCGCTAGGCGTCTAGGGATAAAACGTAGGTACGCCACCCGGCCACTGTTAGTTGTGTGGTAGGTTTAGCTCACGGTCAGCTCGAGATTCCATCACCCAAGAGCTGTTCTGATATTTATGTTCTCTGACGTTCCCTTGCCATTGGGAACCATGACAGTATGGCCTGCTAGTGTTAAAACCGTTGGCAGAAGAAAGGAGAGAAAAAGAAGTCTGCAGATTTTTTTTTTTTTTCCTCTGAGCTTGCTCTATAGTTGACTTAGTTGCATTTCTGCTCTAATTGCAGCCTTTGTCTCTCTCTCTCCTTCTAATCCTTGAATGGCTCTGATCTCACCTGATTAAAATGGATCCTCAGAGTTTGGCTACAGGTTTGAATAATCTTGCTACGAAGGTTCAAAATTTACAGGATTTTGTTATTCATGCTCCTATATCTGAACCTAGAATTCCTATACCAGAATTTTTCTCCGGGGATAGATCTCGTTTCCTGAATTTCAAAAATAATTGTAAATTATTTCTTTCCCTGAGATCTCGCTCCGCTGGAGATCCCGCACAGCAGGTTAGGATAGTAATTTCCTTGCTGCGGGGTGACCCTCAAGACTGGGCATTTGCATTGGCACCCGGGGATCCTGCGTTGCTCAATGTGGATGCGTTTTTTCTGGCTTTGGGGTTGCTTTATGAGGAACCTAACTTAGAGATTCAGGCTGAAAAAGCCTTGATGGCCCTATCTCAAGGGCAAGATGAAGCTGAAATATACTGCCAAAAATTTCGTAAATGGTCTGTGCTTACTCAGTGGAATGAGTGCGCCCTGGCGGCGAATTTCAGAGAGGGTCTCTCTGATGCCATTAAAGATGTTATGGTGGGGTTCCCTGCACCTACAGGTCTGAATGAGTCCATGACAATGGCTATTCAGATTGATCGGCGTTTGCGGGAGCGCAAACCTGTGCACCATTTGGCGGTGTCTTCTGAGAAGGCTCCAGAAAATATGCAATGTGATAGAATTCTGTCCAGAAGCGAACGGCAGAATTTTAGGCGAAAAAATGGGTTGTGCTTCTATTGTGGTGATTCAACTCATGTTATATCAGCATGCTCTAAACGTACAAAAAAGGTTGATAAGTCTATTTCAATTGGCACTTTACAGTCTAAGTTTATTCTGTCTGTGACCTTGATTTGTTCATTATCGTCAATTACCGCGGATGCCTATGTCGACTCTGGCGCCGCTTTGAGTCTAATGGATTGGTCCTTTGCCAGGCGCTGTGGGTTTGATCTAGAGCCTCTGGAAGTTCCTATACCTCTGAAGGGTATTGACTCTACACCATTGGCTAGTAATAAACCACAATACTGGACACAAGTGACTATGCGTATGAATCCAGACCATCAGGAGATGATTCGCTTCCTTGTGTTGTACTATCTACATGACGTTTTGGTGCTCGGATTACCATGGTTACAATCTCATAACCCAGTCCTTGACTGGAAAGCAATGTCTGTGTTAAGCTGGGGATGTCAGGGGGCTCATGGGGACGTACCTTTGGTTTCCATTTCGTCATCTATTCCCTCTGAGATTCCGGAATTTTTATCTGATTATCGTGATGTTTTTGAGGAGCCTAAGCTTGGTTCACTACCTCCTCACAGAGATTGCGATTGTGCCATAGATCTGATTCCGGGCAGTACATTTCCTAAGGGTCGTTTATTTAATCTATCTGTACCTGAACATGCTGCTATGCGAGAATATATTAAGGAGTCCCTGGAAAAGGGACATATTCGTCCTTCTTCATCTCCCTTAGGAGCCGGTTTTTTCTTTGTATCTAAAAAAGATGGCTCTTTGAGGCCGTGTATTGATTATCGACTCTTGAATAAAATTACAGTCAAATATCAGTATCCTCTGCCACTGCTTACTGATTTGTTTGCTCGAATAAAAGGGGCTAAGTGGTTCTCTAAGATTGATCTCCGTGGGGCGTATAATTTGGTGCGAATTAAGCAGGGGGATGAGTGGAAAACCGCATTTAATACGCCCGAGGGCCATTTTGAGTATTTAGTAATGCCTTTTGGTCTTTCAAATGCCCCTTCAGTCTTTCAGTCCTTTATGCATGACATTTTCCGTGAATATTTGGATAAATTTATGATCGTGTATCTGGATGATATTTTGATTTTTTCGGATGACTGGGATTCTCATGTCCAACAGGTCAGGAGGGTTTTTCAGGTTTTGCGGGCTAATTCCTTGTGTGTGAAGGGTTCTAAGTGTATTTTTGGGGTTCAAAAGATTTCTTTTTTGGGGTACATTTTTTTCCCCCTCTTCCATTGAGATGGATCCTGTCAAGGTTCGGGCTATTTGTGATTGGACGCAACCTTCTTCTCTTAAGAGCCTTCAGAAATTTTTGGGCTTTGCTAATTTTTATCGTCGATTTATAACTGGTTTTTCTGATGTTGCTAAACCTTTGACTGATTTGACCAAAAAGGGTGCTGATGTTGCTGATTGGTCCCCTGCTGCTGTGGAGGCCTTTCGGGAGCTTAAGCGCCGCTTTTCTTCCGCCCCTGTGTTGCGTCAGCCTGATGTTACTCTTCCTTTTCAGGTTGAGGTCGATGCTTCCGAGATCGGAGCTGGGGCGGTCTTGTCGCAGAAAAGTTCCGACTGCTCCGTGATGAGACCTTGTGCGTTCTTTTCTCGAAAATTTTCGCCCGCCGAGCGAAATTATGATATTGGTAATCGGGAGCTTTTGGCTATGAAGTGGGCTTTTGAGGAGTGGCGTCATTGGCTTGAGGGGGCTAGACATCAGGTGGTGGTATTGACCGATCACAAGAATTTGATTTATCTTGAGTCTGCCAGGCGCCTGAATCCTAGACAGGCGCGCTGGTCGTTGTTTTTCTCTCGGTTTAATTTTGTGGTCTCATACTTACCAGGTTCTAAAAATGTGAAGGCGGATGCCCTTTCTAGGAGTTTTGAGCCTGATTCCCCTGGTGATTCTGAACCTACAGGTATCCTTAAGGATGGGGTGATATTATCTGCTGTTTCCCCAGACCTGCGACGGGCTTTGCAGGAGTTTCAGGCGGATAGACCTGATCGTTGCCCGCCTGGTAGACTGTTTGTTCCTGATGATTGGACCAGTAGAGTCATCTCGGAGGTTCATTCTTCTGTGTTGGCAGGTCATCCCGGGATTTTTGGTACCAGGGATTTGGTGGCTAGGTCCTTCTGGTGGCCTTCCCTGTCTCGAGATGTACGAGTTTTTGTGCAGTCTTGTGATGTTTGTGCTCGGGCCAAACCTTGTTGTTCTCGGGCTAGCGGATTGTTGTTATCTTTGCCTATTCCGAAGAGGCCTTGGACTCACATCTCTATGGATTTTATTTCTGATCTCCCTGTTTCTCAGAAAATGTCTGTCATCTGGGTGGTGTGTGACCGTTTTTCAAAGATGGTTCATTTGGTGCCCTTGCCTAAGTTGCCTTCCTCATCCGAGTTGGTTCCTCTGTTTTTTCAAAATGTGGTTCGCTTGCATGGTATTCCGGAGAATATCGTTTCTGACAGGGGGACCCAGTTCGTGTCTAGATTTTGGCGGGCGTTCTGTGCTAGGATGGGCATTGATTTGTCTTTTTCGTCTGCTTTCCATCCTCAGACTAATGGCCAGACTGAGCGAACTAATCAGACCTTGGAGACTTATTTGAGGTGTTTTGTGTCTGCGGATCAGGATGACTCGGTTGCCTTTTTGCCGTTGGCGGAGTTTGCCCTCAATAATCGGGCTAGTTCTGCCACTTTGGTTTCTCCTTTCTTTTGCAATTCGGGGTTTCATCCTCGTTTTTCTTCCGGTCAGGTGGAGTCTTTGGATTGTCCTGGAGTGGATACTGTGGTGGATAGGTTGCATCGGATTTGGGGACAGGTGGTGGACAATTTGGAGTTGTCCCAGGAAAAGACTCGGCATTTTGCTAACCGCCGTCGTCGTGTTGGTCCTCGTCTTCGTGTTGGGGACTTGGTGTGGTTGTCTTCTCGTTTTGTCCCTATGAGGGTTTCTTCTCCTAAGTTTAAGCCTCGGTTCATCGGCCCGTATAAGATTTTGGAGATTCTTAACCCCGTGTCCTTTCGATTGGACCTCCCAGCATCTTTTTCTATCCATAATGTCTTCCATCGGTCATTATTGCGCAGGTATGAGGTACCGGTTGTGCCTTCCGTTGAGCCTCCCGCTCCGGTGTTGGTTGAGGGTGAATTGGAGTTCGTTGTGGAGAAGATCTTGGACTCCCGTGTTTCCAGACGGAAACTTCAGTATCTGGTCAAGTGGAAGGGCTACGGTCAGGAGGATAATTCTTGGGTGACAGCCTCTGATGTTCATGCCTCTGATTTGGTCCGTGCCTTTCATAGGGCTCATCCTGATCGCCCTGGTGGTTCTTGTGAGGGTTCGGTGCCCCCTCCTTGAGGGGGGGGGGGTACTGTTGTGAATTTGGTTTTTGGGCTCCCCCGGTGGTCACTGGTGGTACTGGACTTGTGTGCTTCACTTTCTCTGTTCACCTGTTTCCATCAGGATATGGGAGTATCCTATTTAGCCTTGCTGCTCAGTTATTCTAGTGCCGGCCATCAATGTAACCAGAGCCTTTCTGTTGCATGTTCCTGCTTCTAGACTACTATCAGCTAAGTTGGACTCTTAGTCCTAAGTTTGTTTTGCATTTTTGTTCCAGTTCACAGTTATGTTATTTTTCTGTAGCTGGAAGCTCTTGTGGGCCGAAATTGCCACTCCGGTGTCATGAGTTGACACATGAGTCTTAAAATAATTTCGGGATGGTATTTTAATAGGGTTTTCAGCTGACCGTGAAGTTCCCTATTGTATCTTCTTGCTATCTAGTAAGCGGACCTCGCTTTGCTGAACCTACCTTCATACTGCGTATGTCTTTTCCTCTGAACTCACCGTCAATATATGTGGGGGGCTTCTGTCTCCTTTTTGGGGGAATTTCCCTAGAGGTAAGCCAGGTTTGTCTTTTCCTCTATTAGGGTTAGTTAGTCCTCCGGCTGGCGCTAGGCGTCTAGGGATAAAACGTAGGTACGCCACCCGGCCACTGTTAGTTGTGTGGTAGGTTTAGCTCACGGTCAGCTCGAGATTCCATCACCCAAGAGCTGTTCTGATATTTATGTTCTCTGACGTTCCCTTGCCATTGGGAACCATGACACATATCTATCTGTGTTTTGGACTAAGCAAGGACTTATTCGTGTCAAGTATCCTCAAGAATAATTGTGCTTCATAGACTTTCTGCGTGATTGCATTTTACTCTGAAGTTTCCTATAGACTCCTGAGCTGCATTTGATATTTGCATCAAGTGTTGTGGACTTGAGTTTCTCTCTGCACCTGTTTGAATCACCGTGTGATAATATAGACTTTACCACTTATAAAACTGTGTCCTGTAGTTGTTTTGTTCCACGCAAAGAGTCTACTGAGTTATCCCCTATAATTATTACACCAAGCTCTTTCCACCTCCTGTCGCCTCCAGCTCAAAAATATCTCCAGAATCCGTCATTTCCTCAACCCTCAATCTACTAAAATGCTTGTGCATGCCCTCATCTCCCGCCTTGACTACTGCAACATCCTTTTCTGCGGCCTCCCTGCTAACACCCTTGCACCTCTCCAGTCCATCCTTAACTCTGCTGCCCGACTAATCCATCTCTCTCCTCGCTACTCCTCCACTTCCCCCCTCTGCAAATCTCTTCACTGGCTCCCATTCCCTCAGCGTATCCAGTTCAAATTACTAATACTGACCTACAAAGCCATCCATAACCTGTCTCCTCCATATATCTCTGAACTAATCTCCCGATATCTTCCCTCACGTAATCTCCGGTCCTCCCAAGACCTCCTTCTCTCCTCCACACGCAGGGTATGTTTCCACGGTCAGGATGGCCGGCGGTATCGCCGCAGCGGCGAAGCCGCTCGGCGCTAAGCCCCGCCCCCTTTCTGGGACGCGATCATGCCGGATGTGTTAACTCTTCACATCCGGGATGATCGCTCTCTCCCATAGGGCCCTGTGATATGCCTTGCGGGGACGCTGCGACCCCGCAAGGTGTACGGACATGCTGCGATCTGAAAAGACGCGCAGCATGTCCGGAGTCGCAGGGCCGCCGCGTGCGGGTTTCCACGCATAGTGGAGACGGGATTTCATAAAATCCCCTCCACTATGCTGGAACATCTGGACGCTGCTTGTTTGACGCTGCAGCTCTGCGCAGCGTCAAACAAGCAGCGTTTCCTGACCGTGGAAACATACCCTCATTCGCTCCTCATCCAATCGCCTCCAAGACTTCTCCCGAATATCCCCCATCCTCTGGAACTCTCTGCCCCAACACATCCGACTATCAACCACATTCGGATCCTTCAAACTGAAAACCCATTTCTTCAGGAAAGCCTACAGCCTGCAGTGACCCCGCTGCCTCCTCATCACTACCGAAGCTACCGCCTCACCAACACCGGAGCTCCTGCAACCCTCAACCTACTGTCTCCTTCCCCATAATCCTGTAGACTGTAAGCCCGCAAGGGCAGGGTCCTCACCCCTCTGTATCAGTCTGTCATTGTTAGTTTGTTTACTGTAAGTGATATCTGTAACTTGTATGTAACCCCTTCTCATGTACAGCACCATGGAATCAATGGTGCTATATAAATAAATAATAATAATTATAATATAGGGCTGCATGGTGGCTCAGTAGTTAGCACTGTGCTATATATAGGGCAGCACAGTAGCTCAGTAGTTAGCACTATACTGTATATAGGGCAGCAAGAAGGCTCAGTGGTTTGCACTGTAATGTATATAGGGAAGCACGGTGGCTCAGTGATTAGCACTGTACTGTATTTAGTCAGCACGGTGGCTCAGTAGTTTGCACTGTACTGTATATGAGCAAGCTCAGTGGTCAGCACTGTACTGTGTATAGGGATGTACAGTGGCTCAATAGTTTGTACTGTACATAGGGCAACACAGTGGCTCAGTGGTCAGCACTGTTCTGTATATAGAGAAGCACGGTGTCTCAGTAGTTAGAACTGTACTACATATAGGGCAGCACAGTGGCTCAGTGGTTAGCAGTGTACTGTATATAGAGCTGCATGGTGGCTCAGTGGTTAGCCCTGTACTATATATAGGGCAGCACAGTAGCTCAGTAGTTAGCACTATACTTATATAGGGCAGCAAGAAGGCTGTGGTTTGCACTGTACTGTATATACTGAAGCACGTTGGCTCAGTGATTAGCACTGTACTGTATATAAGCAAGCTCAGTGGTCAGCACTGTACTGTATACAGAAGTACAGTGGCTCAGTGGTTTGTACTATACATAGGGCAAGACAGTGGCTCAGTGGTCAGCACTGTTCTGTATATAGAGAAGCACAGTGTCTCAGTAGTTAGCACTGTACTAGATATAGGGCAGCACGGTGGCTCAGTAGTTAGCAGTGTACTGTATGTAAGGCAGCATAGCTGCTCGGTGGTTAGCATTGCACTGTATATAGGGCTGCATGGTGGCTCAGTGCTTAGCACTGTACTGTATATAGGGCACCACGGTGGCTCAGTGGTTAGCACTGTACTAATATATAGTTCACCACGGTGGCTCAGCAGTTAGCACTGTACTATATATAGGGCAGCACAGTAGCTCAGTAGTTAGCACTATACTGTATATAGGGCAGCATGTTGGCTCAGATGTTTGCACTGTACTGTATACGGAAGTACAGTGGCTCAGTGGTTTGTACTATACATAGGGCAACTCAGTGGTCAGCACTGTTCTGTATATAGAGAAGCACGGTGTCTCAGTGATTAGAACTGTACTATATATAGGGCAGCACGGTGGCTCAGTAGTTAGCATTGTACTGTATATAGTGCAGCATAGCTGCTCGGTGGTTAGCATTGTACTGTATATAGGGCTGTATGTGGCTCAGTGATTAGCACTGTACTGTATAAAGGGCAGCACAGTGGCTCAGTAGTTTTCACTGTACTGTATATAAGCAAGCACTGAAGCACAGTGGCTCAGTGGTCAGCACTACTGAATATAGGGAAGTACAATGGCTCAGTGGTTTGTACTGTACATATGGCAACACAAAGGCTCAGTGGTCAGCACTGTTCTGTATATAGAGAAGCATGGTGTCTCAGTGGTTAGAACTGTACTATATATAGGGCAGCACAGTGGCTCAGTAGTTAGCAGTGTACTGTATATAGGGCAGCACAGCTGCTCGATGGTTAGCACTGTACTGTATATAGGACTGCATGGTGGCTGTGGTTAGCACTGTACTGTATATAGGGCAGCACAGTGGCTTAGTGGTTAGCACTGTACTGTATATAGGCCATGACGGTGGTTCAGTGGTTAGCACTGTACTATATATAGGGCAGCACAGTAGCTCAGTAGTTAGCACTATACTGTATCTATGGCAGCATGTTGGCTCAGTCATTAGCACTGTACTGTATATAGGGCAGCATGGTGGCTCAGTAGTTTGCACTGTACTGTATATAAGCAAGCACAGTGGATCAGTGGTCAGCACTGCACTGTATATAGAAGCACGGTGTCTCAGTGGCTAGAACTGTACTATATATAGGACAGCACGGTGGCTCAGTAGTTAGCACTGTACTGTATATAGGGCTGCATGGTGGTTCAGTGGTCAACACTGTACTGTGTATAGGGCTGCATGGTGGCTCAATGGTTAGCACTGAACTGTATATAGGGCAGCACAGTGGCTCAGTGGTTAGTACTGTTGCTTTGCAACGCTTGGGTATTGGATACAATTGCCACCAAGTAAAACATCTGCCAGGAGTTTGTATGTTTTCTCTGTTTGCTTCAGGTTTCCTCCCACAATCCAAAGACCGTGATAGGGAATATAAATTGTGAGCCCGATGGGGACAGTGATGATGATATCTGTAAATTGCTGTGGGATATGATGGTGCTATATCAATCAGCATAATAAATAATAATATATAAGTTAATCACGTCCTGTTTATGGAGGAAAATAATCAAAATTGAGAGTCCCCAGTGCCTAGATGAAGATAAGAGCTGGCAGCTTTCAGGACGTCTCTGGTCTCCTGATGAAGCATTAGAATAAGACAATACCTGAAGAGTCACATATTATACACAACAGGATGTAGAATAGTAATGAGATGAGACTACACACTGCAGGTCTGAAAGAGCAACACAAGAAGAAGTGGTGGATGATGGAGATCAGCGGAGAAAGATGTCACTGATCTGAAAATGATGAATAATGGAACCCGCCCGATGTCTCAAGTCTGGAGTCTGAGCCTTGTGCAGAAATCCTGGCACCTGCGGCCTCGGCTGCTGTCAGTGAGGTAATTACTGGTCTTCTGAGTAAATTTCTGCCTCTGAATGTACAAAATATCAGGATCCGCTGCCGGCAGCTCCTGTGTAATCAGCGACCAATGACCTCCCCGATGTGCTTGATGGAGACAAGTCTGGAGACGCTGCAGCCACGGGAGCAGGTTCAGGCTGGAAGTGAATGGGGAAAAAGGGGGAAGGGGAGAGGGATTATTCCTTTCACCATGTGCACCACAGTTGAGGCCTCCATCAAAAGAATACGGTGCTCGGTGGGACTCCAGCCTGGAAACAAGCAGAGGAAAAACAAGGGGTTCCAGCATCCGCTTAATTATGTAGAGTTAAAACATGACTTTTAATAATTTCATTTTTTTTCTCAATTAGAAGTCATGTTGTTAGCTGTACATAATGAAGGGGATGCTGGCATCCCCTTGGTTTTCCTCAGGCTGGAATTGCCGGAATTTCTACACGAGGCTCAGACTCCAGACTGAAGACATCCAGCGGTTGTGAAAATGTTTCCATTTTGCATCATTAGCAAATCAGGGACGTCTCTATCCAGTGATTTCCATCATCCACCACTTCTTTTTAGGGTTACAATTTCAAATGTAAATATTAGAAGCAAAGGAAATGTTACAGCAGTAAATATTAGTACAGTTCATAGATAGGATTGGTAAAGTTATATTGCAAATTGATGGAGGCCCTGTCCAGATTGATCTGTTTAACACACCCTCCCTTGTCCTTTCCAGCACACCCCTTGCGGCTAATGTCGCCGCTTTATCGCCAACGCTGTCGCCACACCCCACACTGCCAGTTATGACACACAGCCAGCGCGCCTCCGTCTCATCCCCTAACCACGACTGTCACAGGCGTATACGCCGCAGACCGTCCCCATCCTCCTCCGAAGACTCCCAGCATTACGTATACCGCCCCCCTAATTTCCACTATTCCCCTATTGGTGCAGATGCAGCGCACATACGTACCACCACAGGTCCCGGTCCGCTAGATGGCGCTCACCATCCACATCGGGACGGTCTGACAGTTCCGAGTGCCGCGAGAGGCGGTACTGTAGAAGACGGCGGTCACCCCGAGGATCCATCAACAGGGCTGGAGCGACACCATCAGCGGTAACCGCTCAGGCACACTACGAGCCATCACCGTCATGTGCCCCAGCCTCGGCTGCCGGCAGGGGATACCCACCCTCATGTCCCCGGGCTACCGGCCAACATCAACCATGCACCACCACATCGGAAGACGGAGGAGTCACTCTCGCCCCGGCACACGGCTGTCTACAACCACGTGCGGCGGCTTTGGCTACCAGCCAGGGAACCACATCTCCACCTCCCTGGGCTTCCCGCCAGCAAGTTGTCGCTACGACGGGAGTCGGAGTCCCTCCACCATCGGGAGACACTCGGCCTGCTTCAGACAGCGGTAAGAGTTTTGAATTCGGCGAGCACCACGCAATACACATCACAAGGGAAGGAGAATTAGCATCCACTATCGGCGCTAGTCCACCAGCTGACTCAACAGAAAATATGGGATAACGATTACGTGGATATATGGTCACTATTTTTCAGAAGACCAACAATACGAAGGTAAGGAGCGGAGGACAGGATACGAAAGAAACAGACCAAAGATCGCCCAAACCATTTACAACAGGCTTCAGGCTATTGCAGTCTTAGGCTGCATTATGGGTCAAAAACACCCGGAACGCTGTTCCGAGCTATTCATATACCAGGACCTAGTATATAACTCATATAAGTCTCACGATGGGTCAGCGTGGAGGCAGTATGACGAAGAATTCCGCAGGCTGCTTGCCATGCAACCCGACCTAGGCTGGGGCGTTAAAGCAACGGATGTTTGGTTGCGTCATATGCTATCCCAAAAACAACCCCCTTTTTCGTCATCGGCCATTAATTACCCAGCCACCGCAGGCCAAAATTCAGTGGTCGTACGGAGACCAGGGGCCTGCTTGCTGTATAACGAGGGGTACTGCCGCTTCCACGGTTCCTGTAGATATAAACACGACTGCTCCGCCTGCGGTGGCAGACACCCTGCAGCGAGATGTACGCGCCAAGCACCTGCAAGGCATAACCCCGATGAACGTTGCCGCAATGGGCCCTTGGCTAAGCCTCTACCCCAATAAAGAGGCCACGCAGCAACTCGATAACGGTTTCAAATTCGGTTTCTTTATCCCCTTTAACTTTAGTCGCACAACGAAATCAGCAAATAATCTTAAATCCGCTCACGAATTTCCCGAGATCTTACAGGAAAAAATTCAAAAAGAGGTAGAACTAGGCAGGGTGGCAGGCCCATTTACATTGCTGCCATTCAGGAATTTTTGAATCTCACCCCTGGGCATCGTCCCTAAAAAAGAACCAGGAAAATATTGGTTAATCCATCACCTCTCATACCCTAAAGGCGATTCGGTTAATAACGCGATACTCCCAGAAGAAGCATCAGTAACCTACGCTTCATTTGACAGGGCAATCAAGCTCGTGCGGACTGCCGGGCCCGGTGCCCTGCTGGCAAAATCGGACATAGAATCAGCATTTGCCCTATTGCCCGTTTACCCCGAGTGTTTCCACCTGCCCGTTCACCCCGAGTGCTTCTACCTGTTAGGTTGTAAGGTGGACCAGCTCTTCTACTTTGACATGTGCCTACCGATGGGCTGCTCCATCTCCTGTCACTATTTCGAGCTTTTCAGCACTTTTCTTGACTGGGTAGTGCGTTACGAAACCGGCAGCAATTCGACGGTTCATTACCTCAACGATTTTTTGTTCGTCGGGCCGAAAGACTCGAAGCTTTGCTATTTCCTCCTCCCAAAATTAAAATTTCTAACCAGTCATTTCGGCGTACCTCAACAGAAAAAAACGGTCGGCTCGTGTAATGTGCAGCCTTTCCTTGGAAAAGAGATAGATACCAACACAATGGTTTTTAGATTGCCAGAGGATAAATTGCAAAAAACTCTGAAAATGGTTGAAGATTTCTGCGTGGTTAAAAAAGTCACCCTCCAACAGATGCAGTCCCTGCTAGGTTTGCTCAATTTCGGTTGCCGCGTAATGCCGGTTGGCAGAACTTTTTCAAGCCGACTATCGCTGGCGACGAAGGGCATCTCCCAGCCAGGCCATAGAATTAGGCTTACTCGCACACTGAAGAAAGACTTGCTAGTCTGGAAAACATTCCTAAATTCCTACAACGGCTATACTTGCCTCATGTCTCAAGAAATGCTAAGTAAAGAGTTTGTGGCAATCTACCAAGATCAATGGTGCAAAGTGAGCTGCCAGCTTTGTGGGCCTCCGCCGACTGGGGCCGCGACCCAGCCCTGCTAGAAGTCTTTGCGATCGTAGCTGCAGTAGAGCTCTGGGGTGCACAACTAGAGAACAGAAACATAAGATTCTCAACAAAACACCCCGACACAGCAAAGAGCTTGAACAGCATGTGTTCTGCATCCCCCCCTTTACTCACGCTGCTACGCCGCCTAGCATTACTATGCTTAAAATACAACATCTGGTGTCGTGCCACAGTTATGTCGGTTGATGATAACCTTGTTAACGCTCTGTTATTTTCCGATTGGCAGGCCTTCAAAGCTCTCCTTCCGACCGCGCAACCATTGGGTGTCCAGTGTCCAACACTCCTTTTGGACACGGTAGCCAATCAATGATGCCACTGATTCACGCATCAGTTACGCCGGCTACCTGGCAGGTTTACGGTAAGGCGTGGGACGAGTGGTGCTCATTAATTCACGGAAGACCAGTCGATAGGTGCGATCGGGGTGTTGGTCGATCTTTTGAATTTGCTCAGGCAAAGAGGCACGTCAGGAACATCGGCGCAGTGTCATCTTTTGGGAATAGCCTTTTTCTTCCAGCTACTGGGGTGGGCAGACGTGACAAAGTATTTTTTCATCAGACATGCCGTTAAAGGCTGGAAAAGGCTCCATCCTAGTCAGGAGTGTCGTCCCATTTCTTTGAGTCTACTGCACGATATTATCACGATTTCCCCGTCGGTATGCATTTCCCAATACGAGTCTGTGATGGTGTGATATGTTATGTGTTGTGAAATTGGATTTTGGGCTCCCCCGGTGGCCACTGGTGGAATTGAACTGGTGTGCATCATCCTCTCTGTTCACCTGTTTCCATCAGGATGTGGGAGTCGCTATTTAGCCTTGCTCCTCTGTCACTTTCATGCCGGTCAACATTGTAATCAGAAGCCTTTCTGTGCATGTTCCTGCTGCTAGACAACTCCCAGCTAAGTTGGACTTTAGTCCTTGTTTGTTTTTGCATTTAGTTCCAGTTCACAGCTGTAGTTTCGTTTCTGTGTCTGGAAAGCTCTTGTGATCTGAAATTGCCACTCTGATGTTATGAGTTAATTCTAGAGTCTTAAAGTAATTTCAGGATGGTATTTTGATAGGGTTTTCAGCTGACCATGAAAGTGCCCTTTCTGTCTTCCTGCTATCTAGTAAGCGGACCTCAATTTTGCTAAACCTATTTTCATACTACGTTTGTCATTTAATCTAAAATCACCGCCAATATTTGTGGGGGCCTCTGTCTGCCTTTCGGGGAAATTTCTCTAGAGGTGAGCCAGGACTATATTTTCCTCTGCCAGGATTAGTTAGTCCTCCGGCCGGCGCTGGGCGTCTAGGGATAAAACGCAGGCTACGCTACCCGGCTACTGTTAGTTGTGCGACAGGTTTAGTTCATGGTCAGTTTAGTTTCCATCCTTCCAAGAGCTAGTTCTGATGTTTGCTGGGCTATGTTCTCTTGCCATTGAGAACCATAACAGTTTGACCGGCCTCAAAAAGGGTTAAATTAATTGACAGAGAAAGGAGAGAAAAGAGAAGTCTGCTGAAGTTTTTTTTTTTTTTTTTTTTTTTCCTTCAGTTCTGAGTGTGCTTGTAATTGAATCTCTTGCAAGTCTGCCTATATTGCAGCCTTTCTCTCTCTCTCTCCTTCTAATCCTGGAATGGCTCTGTGTTCACCTGTTTAAAATGGATATTCAGAGTTTAGCTGCAGGTTTGAATAATCTCACCACGAAAGTTCAAAATTTACAAGATTTTGTTGTTCATGTTCCTATATCTGAACCTAGAATTCCTTTGCCTGAATTTTTCTCGGGGAATAGATCTTGCTTTCAAAATTTCAAAAATAATTGCAAGTTGTTTTTGTCCCTGAAATCTCGCTCTGCTGGAGATCCTGCTCAGCAGGTCAGGATTGTGATTTCCTTGCTCCGGGGCGACCCTCAGGATTGGGCTTTTGCATTGGCTCCAGGGGATCCTGCGTTGCTCAATGTGGATGCGTTTTTTCTGGCCTTGGGGTTGCTTTATGAGGAACCTCAGTTAGAACTTCAGGCGGAAAAGGCCTTGATGTCCCTATCTCAGGGGCAAGACGAAGCTGAAATATACTGCCAGAAATTCCGTAAATGGGCTGTGCTTACTCAGTGGAATGAGTGCGCCCTGGCGGCGAATTTCAGAGAGGGTCTCTCTGATGCCATTAAGGATGTTATGGTGGGGTTCCCTGTGCCTGCGGGTCTGAATGAGTCCATGACAATGGCTATCCAGATCGATAGGCGTCTGCGGGAGCGCAAACCTGTGCACCATTTGGCGGTGTCTACTGAGAAGACGCCAGAGAATATGCAATGTGATAGAATTCTGTCCAGAAGTGAACGGCAGAATTTTAGACGAAAAAATGGGTTGTGCTTCTATTGCGGTGATTCAACTCATGTTATATCAGCATGCTCTAAGCGTACTAAGAAGCTTGATAAGTCTGTTTCAATTGGCACTTTACAGTCTAAGTTTATTCTATCTGTGACCCTGATTTGTTCTTTATCATCTATTACCGCGGATGCCTATGTCGACTCTGGCGCCGCTTTGAGTCTTATGGATTGGTCCTTTGCCAAACGCTGTGGGTATGATTTGGAGCCTCTTGAAACTCCTATACCCCTGAAGGGGATTGACTCCACCCCATTGGCTAGCAATAAACCACAATACTGGACACAAGTAACTATGCGGATTAATCCGGATCACCAGGAGATTATTCGCTTTCTTGTGCTGTATAACCTACATGATGTGTTGGTGCTTGGATTGCCATGGCTGCAATCTCATAACCCAGTCCTTGACTGGAAAGCTATGTCTGTGTTAAGCTGGGGATGTAAGGGGACGCATGGGGACGTACCTGTGGTTTCCATTTCATCATCTATTCCCTCTGAGATTCCTGAATTCTTGACTGAATATCGTGACGTTTTTGAAGAACCTAAGCTTGGTTCATTACCTCCGCAGCGGGAGTGCGATTGTGCCATAGATTTGATTCCGGGTAGTAAATACCCTAAGGGTCGTTTATTTAATCTGTCTGTGCCTGAACATGCTGCTATGCGAGAATATATAAAGGAGTCCTTGGAAAAGGGACATATTCGTCCTTCGTCATCTCCCTTAGGAGCCGGTTTTTTCTTTGTGGCTAAGAAAGATGGCTCTTTGAGGCCGTGCATTGATTATCGGCTTTTGAATAAAATCACGGTTAAATATCAATATCCGTTGCCACTGCTGACTGATTTGTTTGCTCGCATAAAGGGGGCCAAGTGGTTCTCTAAGATAGATCTCCGTGGGGCGTATAATTTGGTGCGAATTAAGCAGGGGGATGAGTGGAAAACCGCATTTAATACGCCCGAGGGCCACTTTGAGTATTTGGTGATGCCTTTTGGTCTTTCAAATGCCCCTTCAGTCTTTCAGTCCTTTATGCATGACATTTTCCGTGATTATTTGGATAAATTTATGATTGTGTATCTGGATGATATTTAGATTTTTTCGGATGACTGGGACTCTCATGTCCAGCAGGTCAGGAGGGTTTTTCAGGTTTTGCGGTCTAATTCCTTGTGTGTGAAGGGTTCTAAGTGCGTTTTTGGGGTTCAGAAGATTTCCTTTTTGGGATATATTTTTTCCCCCTCTTCCATCGAGATGGATCCTGTCAAGGTTCAGGCTATTTGTGATTGGACGCAACCCTCTTCTCTTAAGAGTCTTCAGAAATTTTTGGGCTTTGCTAACTTTTATCGTCGATTTATTGCTGGTTTTTCTGATGTTGTTAAACCATTGACTGATTTGACTAAGAAGGGTGCTGATGTTGCTGATTGGTCCCCTGCTGCTGTGGAGGCCTTTCGGGAGCTTAAGCGCCGCTTTTCTTCCGCCCCTGTGTTGCGTCAGCCTGATGTTGCTCTTCCTTTTCAGGTTGAGGTCGACGCTTCTGAAATCGGAGCTGGGGCGGTTTTGTCGCAGAGAAGTTCCGATTGCTCCGTGATGAGACCTTGTGCTTTTTTCTCGCGTAAATTTTCGCCCGCCGAGCGGAATTATGATGTTGGGAATCGGGAGCTTTTGGCCATGAAGTGGGCTTTTGAGGAGTGGCGTCATTGGCTTGAGGGGGCTAGACATCAGGTGGTGGTATTGACTGACCACAAAAATCTAATTTATCTTGAGTCCGCCAGACGCCTGAATCCTAGACAGGCGCGCTGGTCGTTGTTTTTCTCTCGGTTTGATTTTGTGGTGTCCTACCTGCCGGGTTCTAAGAATGTTAAGGCGGATGCCCTTTCTAGGAGTTTTGAGCCTGACTCCCCTGGTAATTCTGAACCTACAGGTATCCTTAAGGATGGAGTGATATTGTCTACCGTTTCTCCAGACCTGCGGCGGGCCTTGCAGGAGTTTCAGGCGGATAGACCTGATCGTTGCCCACCTGGTAGACTGTTTGTTCCTGATGATTGGACCAGTAAAGTCATTTCTGAGGTTCATTCTTCTGCGTTGGCAGGTCATCCTGGAATCTTTGGTACCAGGGATTTGGTGGCAAGGTCCTTCTGGTGGCCTTCCCTGTCTCGAGATGTGCGAGGCTTTGTGCAGTCTTGTGACGTTTGTGCTCGGGCCAAGCCTTGTTGTTCTCGGGCTAGTGGATTGTTGTTGCCCTTGCCTATCCCAAAGAGGCCCTGGACGCACATCTCGATGGATTTTATTTCGGATCTTCCTGTTTCTCAGAAGATGTCTGTCATCTGGGTGGTGTGTGATCGTTTCTCTAAGATGGTCCATTTGGTTCCCCTGCCTAAGTTGCCTTCTTCTTCCGAGTTGGTTCCTCTGTTTTTTCAAAATGTGGTCCGTTTGCATGGTATTCCGGAGAATATCGTTTCTGACAGAGGTACCCAATTCGTGTCTAGATTTTGGCGAGCATTCTGTGCTAGGATGGGCATAGATTTGTCTTTCTCGTCTGCTTTCCATCCTCAGACTAATGGCCAGACCGAGCGGACGAATCAGACCTTGGAGACATATTTGAGGTGTTTTGTGTCTGCAGATCAGGATGATTGGGTTGCTTTTTTGCCTTTAGCGGAGTTTGCCCTCAATAATCGGGCCAGCTCTGCCACCTTGGTGTCTCCCTTTTTCTGTAATTCGGGGTTTCATCCTCGATTTTCTTCTGGTCAGGTGGAATCTTCGGATTGTCCTGGAGTGGATGCTGTGGTGGAGAGGTTGCATCAGATTTGGGGGCAGGTAGTGGACAATTTGAAGTTGTCCCAGGAGAAGACTCAGTTTTTTGCCAACCGCCGGCGTCGGGTTGGTCCTCGGCTTTGTGTTGGGGACTTGGTGTGGTTGTCTTCTCGTTTTGTCCCTATGAGGGTTTCTTCTCCCAAGTTTAAGCCTCGGTTCATCGGCCCGTACAAGATATTGGAGATTCTTAACCCTGTGTCCTTCCGTTTGGACCTCCCTGCATCTTTTTCTATTCATAATGTTTTTCATCGGTCATTATTGCGCAGGTATGAGGTACCGGTTGTGCCTTCCGTTGAGCCTCCTGCTCCGGTGTTGGTTGAGGGCGAGTTGGAGTACGTTGTGGAAAAAATCTTGGACTCCCGTGTTTCCAGACGGAAACTCCAGTATCTGGTCAAATGGAAGGGATACGGTCAGGAGGATAATTCTTGGGTGACTGCCTCTGATGTTCATGCCTCCGATTTGGTCCGTGCCTTTCATAGGGCTCATCCTGATCGCCCTGGTGGTTCTGGTGAGGGTTCGGTGCCCCCTCCTTGAGGGGGGGGTACTGTTGTGAAATTGGATTTTGGGCTCCCCCGGTGGCCACTGGTGGAATTGAACTGGTGTGCATCATCCTCTCTGTTCACCTGTTTCCATCAGGATGTGGGAGTCGCTATTTAGCCTTGCTCCTCTGTCACTTTCATGCCGGTCAACATTGTAATCAGAAGCCTTTCTGTGCATGTTCCTGCTGCTAGACAACTCCCAGCTAAGTTGGACTTTAGTCCTTGTTTGTTTTTGCATTTAGTTCCAGTTCACAGCTGTAGTTTCGTTTCTGTGTCTGGAAAGCTCTTGTGATCTGAAATTGCCACTCTGATGTTATGAGTTAATACTAGAGTCTTAAAGTAATTTCAGGATGGTATTTTGATAGGGTTTTCAGCTGACCATGAAAGTGCCCTTTCTGTCTTCCTGCTATCTAGTAAGCGGACCTCAATTTTGCTAAACCTATTTTCATACTACGTTTGTCATTTCATCTAAAATCACCGCCAATATTTGTGGGGGCCTCTGTCTGCCTTTCGGGGAAATTTCTCTAGAGGTGAGCCAGGACTATATTTTCCTCTGCCAGGATTAGTTAGTCCTCCGGCCGGCGCTGGGCGTCTAGGGATAAAACGCAGGCTACGCTACCCGGCTACTGTTAGTTGTGCGACAGGTTTAGTTCATGGTCAGTTTAGTTTCCATCCTTCCAAGAGCTAGTTCTGATGTTTGCTGGGCTATGTTCTCTTGCCATTGAGAACCATAACAGTTATGTGGGTATCATTTTGTGTATATTTATATTTTACTGATTATCATGGTGTTCTCTTGTAGTATGAGTTATTTGCCAATTGATGAATTGCTGTTATTTGCCATCTGATATCAGCCCCCACATTCCTGTACTGTTATCTCTCCACAGGGTCAGTGAATAAACCTGTTTGCTAATATGCTAATGATATATTGAACTAGCTTGTTGAAACAATGACCCCTTGTAGTGTCTTAATCCACCAGGCACCTTTGTCAGGTGTGGGAGGCCAGAAAACCACCCCAACCTGTCTGACTACTTCTGGTCATAAGGAGAGGACAGGAGCTGAGGGGAATTCAGTCCTGTGTGGAACCATGATGTGAAGAGCAAGTCAGAGAGAAAGAAGAGTATATGGACTATGTGATCCTCTATCTGCTGGATTGTTGGACTTTTATTCTGTTACTGAACTGCATTTGTGTTCTGGACTACTGTATCTTCAGTGTGGTGGATCGTATATATGGACCTTTCATATCTTTGCCTAAATAAAGGTCGTGGAATTGTTCACTATTCTCTTGCTCTGTTGATTGTGTGGTACCGGAGTAGGACCCCCGTGACAACTGGTGGCAGCGGTGGGATCAACAGAGTGTAACCTAATGGAGAACCACCCACAGAGTGAGTACAGAAATTGGACTGTATCCAGTTTACAGGAGAGAGCCAGAGACCTGGGCCTGAACTACCAGGGACTGACTAAAAAGGCCTTAATTGATCTACTGGTGGGTGCTAGCCAGACCACCTACTCCCATATGTCTGAAGGACAAGCACTGGAGACGAGGACCCCAACCCCAAAAAGCCAGTGGGTGGTGTGGTACGAAGAAGAGATGGCGGTTCTGGGCCCAGGCGTCTCTCAGGAGTACAAGGAGGAGGCTTCCCGCCGGGCACAGCGGAGACAAGAAGCAATGGAACTTGAAAGAGGGAGTAACGCAATGTGGAATGTAAACCCAACGATCTGGGAGCCTGTACAGATCACCCGGACAGAATTTAAGCCATTTGATGAGGCTTCCGGAGATGTGGAGGGGTTCTTCAAGGACTTTGAGCTGCAGTGTTCTGTGATGGAGGTGCCCCACTCTGGCTGGATGCGTTTGTTAGTGGGACTCCTGAACGGTAGCCTGGCGGAGGCTTACCGAACCATTGACTCACAGTGGAATCGGGATGATAACATTGTAAAGCAGACTATCCTGGATTACCATGCTATCACCCCTGACTCATATAGGGCCAAGTTCCGAGACCTCCCATGCACTACGGGGGGATCGTTTAGGATGTATGCACATAAGATGTCCCAGGCATGTCGGAGATGGCTGGAAGCAGAAAATGCCTTTACTGTGGAAGATGTTATACAGGCGTTCCTTGTAGAACAATTTCTTGCCAAGTGCCCTGCAGAGGTACGAGAATGGGTCCGGGAGCGCACGCCATGCACCGTGGATAGAGCTGCAGCCCTGGCCGATGAAGCCCTTACTATCCGACCGCAATGGAGGAGGCTTCTGGACAATGAACCACGGCCTTCTCCCGTGCCCCATCCCCCTCCGATTATATCTGCCCCTCCACCCAGCCGCAGGCCGATGACAATCACGGCTCACAATCCTGGGCCCCAACAGTTCCGACCACGACCTGGGGGTATCAGAGAGGAGATGTTACGGGTGTGGGCAACCTGGACATTTGCAGTCTAGCTGTCCCTCAAGGATTCGGAGGGAGCCCTACACAGCCCCAACTCGTCCAGTGCATTTTGTGCACTCCATCCCGCCTGAGGAAGAGCTACCACCACCCCCACCAGAATGGGCCACCGACCACGGCACCATAGATACCCCTCCTGGAGTGTACGGACTCTGGCCTTTGTCCATCAGAAATACAGAGCAACGGCATTGCCACCTGCAGGATGTCTTAATTGATGGACAAAGTGTTGGGATTTAGAGACACGGGGGCATTCCTGTTGTGAATTAGACTTTTTTGGCTCCCTCTTGTGGTCACTAGTGATATGACTCTGGGATTGTCTTTCCTCAGTTTGGCACCCACCTGGGTCGTTAGTCCAGGGGTGTTGCTATATGAACTTCCTGAATTCTCAGTCTGGTGCCTGGCATCGTTGTAATCAGTCCTTTCTGTTTGCTCCTGTCTGCTGGTCCTGGTTCTTGCAAAATTAAGCTAAGTCTTGCTTCCTTGTTTTTTGGTTATTTGCATTGCTCTTATTTTTTGTCCAGCTTGTACTAAATGTGATTCCTGATTTTGCTGGAAGCTCTAGGGGGCTGGTATTCTCCCCCCGGGCCGTTAGACGGTTCGGGGGTTCTTGAATATCCAGCGTGGAAATTTTGATAGGGTTTTTGCTGACCGTATAAGTCATCTTACTATATTCTGCTATTAGTCAGTGGGCCTCTCTTTGCTAAATACCTAGTTCATTCTTACGTTTGTCTTTTCTTCTTACCTCACCGTTATTATTTGTTGGGGGCTTGTATCCAACTTTTGGGGTCTTTTCTCTGGAGGCAAGAAAGGTCTATCTTTTCCCTTTTAGGGTTAGTTAGTTCTCCGGCTGGCGCGAGACGTCTAGAACCAACGTAGGCACGTTCCCCGGCTGCTGCTATTTGTGGTGCTAGGATTAGATATGCGGTCAGCCCAGTTACCACTGCCCTATGAGCTGGTTTTTTGTGTTTGCAGACTTGGTATTTATTTCTGAGACCCTCTGCCATTGGGGTCATAACAGTATGCCAGGCCAACATTGAATGTTTAATGCATTGCAGAAGTGGGATAATAAGAAAGGAAATTCTGAGGTTTTTTTTTTTTTTTTCCTCTCTTTCTTCCTCCCCTTTACCTCTGAGTGGCTTATGCTTGCTGCAGACATGAATGTCCAGACTTTGATTACAAGTGTGGATCAGCTTGCTGCTCGTGTGCAGAGCATACAAGATTTTGTTACCAGTAGTCCAATGTCTGAACCTAAAATACCTATTCCTGAACTGTTCTCTGGAGACCGATTTAAGTTTAGGAATTTCAGGAATAATTGTAAATTGTTTCTATCTCTGAGACCCCGTTCGTCTGGAGACTCAGCTCAGCAAGTTAAAATTGTTATCTCTTTCTTGCGGGGCGACCCTCAGGATTTTTTTTGGCGCTCGGATTGCTTTACGAGGAACCCAATCTTGAAATTCAGGCAGAAAAAGCCTTGCTGGCTATTTCTCAGGGCCAGGATGAAGCTGAAGTGTATTGCCAAAAATTTCGGAAATGGTCCGTGCTTACTCAGTGGAATGAGTGTGCTCTGGCCGCAAATTTCAGAAATGGCCTTTCTGAATCCATTAAGAATGTGATGGTGGGTTTCTCCATTCCTACAAGTCTGAATGATTCCATGGCGCTGGCTATTCAAATTGATCGGCGTTTGCGGGAGCGCAAAACTGCTAATCCTCTGGTGGTGTTGTCTGAACAGACACCTGATTTAATGCAATGTGATAGAATTCAGACTAGAAATGAACGGAAAAATCATAGACGTCAGAATGGGTTGTGTTTTTACTGTGGTGATTCTACACATGTTATATCAGCATGCTCTAAACGCCTAACAAGGGTTGTTAGCCCTGTCACCATTGGTAATTTGCAACCTAAATTTATTTTGTCTGTGACTTTAATTTGCTCATTGTCTTCCTACCCTGTTATGGCGTTTGTGGATTCAGGTGCTGCCCTGAGTCTTATGGATCTGTCATTTGCCAGGCGCTGTGGTTTTGTTCTTGAGCCATTGGTAAATCCTATCCCTCTTAGAAGTATTGATGCTACGCCATTGGCGGAAAATAAACCGCAGTTTTGGACACAGGTAACCATGTGTATGACTCCTGAACATCGGGAGGTGATTCGTTTTCTTGTTCTGCATAAAATGCATGATTTGGTCGTTTTGGGTCTACCATGGTTACAGACCCATAATCCAGTCTTGGATTGGAAGGCAATGTCTGTGTCAAGTTGGGGCTGTCAGGGAATTCATGGTGATTCCCCGCTGGTGTCAATTGCTTCCTCTACTCCTTCGGAAGTTCCTGAGTATTTGTCTGATTTTCAGGATGTATTCAGCGAGTCCAGGTCCAGTGCTCTGCCTCCTCATAGGGACTGTGACTGCGCTATAGATTTGATTCCAGGTAGTAAATTTCCTAAGGGAAGACTATTTAATCTGTCTGTACCTGAGCATACCGCAATGCGTTCGTACATCAAGGAATCTCTGGAGAAGGGGCATATCCGTCCATCCTCTTCCCCTCTTGGTGCGGGATTCTTTTTTGTGGCCAAGAAGGACGGATCTTTGAGACCTTGTATTGACTATCGGCTTCTGAATAAAATCACTGTTAAATTTCAGTATCCTTTGCCTCTGTTGTCGGACTTGTTTGCCCGGATTAAAGGTGCCAAGTGGTTCACCAAGATAGATCTTCGTGGTGCGTACAACCTTGTGCGCATTAAGCAGGGAGATGAATGGAAAACTGCATTTAATACGCCCGAAGGTCATTTTGAGTACTTGGTGATGCTTTTTGGGCTCTCTAATGCTCCTTCAGTGTTTCAGTCCTTTATGCATGATATTTTCCGGAAGTATCTGGATAAATTTATGATTGTTTATCTGGATGATATTCTGTTTTTTTCTGATGATTGGGACTCGCATGTAGAGCAGGTCAGGATGGTGTTTCGGGTCTTGCGTGAGAATGCTTTGTTTGTTAAGGGCTCAAAGTGTCTCTTTGGAGTACAGAAGGTTCCCTTTTTGGGTTTTATTTTTTCCCCTTCTGCGGTGGAGATGGACCCAGTCAAGGTCCGAGCTATTAATGATTGGACTCAACCCACGTCAGTTAAGAGTCTTCAGAAGTTCTTGGGTTTTGCTAACTTCTACCGTTGTTTTATCGCTAATTTTTCTAGCGTTGTTAAACCTTTGACGGATATGACCAAGAAAGGTTCTGATGTTGCTAACTGGGCTCCTGCAGCCGTGGAAGCTTTCCAAGAGTTGAAGCGCCGGTTTACTTCAGCGCCTGTTTTGTGCCAGCCTGATGTCTCACTTCCCTTTCAGGTTGAAGTGGATGCTTCTGAGATTGGGGCAGGGGCCGTTTTGTCGCAGAGAGGCCCTGGTTTCTCTGTAATGAGACCATGTGCTTTTTTCTCTAGGAAGTTTTCGCCTGCTGAGCGGAATTATGATGTTGGCAATCGGGAGTTGCTGGCCATGAAGTGGGCATTTGAGGAGTGGCGTCATTGGCTCGAGGGTGCTAAGCATCGTGTGGTGGTCTTGACTGATCACAAAAATCTGATGTATCTCGAGTCTGCTAAACGCCTGAATCCTAGACAGGCCCGTTGGTCATTGTTTTTCTCCCGTTTTGACTTTGTGGTCTCGTATTTACCAGGTTCAAAGAATGTGAAGGCTGATGCTCTTTCAAGGAGCTTTGTGCCTGACTCTCCTGGAGTCGCAGAACCAGTTGGTATTCTTAAAGAGGGAGTAATCTTGTCAGCCATTTCTCCGGATTTGCGACGTGTGTTGCAGAGATTTCAGGCTGGTAGACCTGACTCTTGTCCACCTGACAGACTGTTTGTTCCTGATAAGTGGACCAGCAGAGTCATTTCCGAGGTTCATTCCTCGGTGTTGGCAGGGCATCCGGGAATTTTTGGCACCAGAGATTTGGTGGCTAGGTCCTTTTGGTGGCCTTCCTTGTCACGGGATGTGCGGTCATTTGTGCAGTCCTGTGGGACTTGTGCTCGAGCTAAGCCTTGCTGTTCTCGTGCCAGCGGGTTGCTCTTGCCCTTGCCTGTCCCGAAGAGGCCTTGGACGCACATTTCCATGGATTTCATTTCAGATCTTCCGGTGTCTCAGGGCATGTCTGTCATCTGGGTGGTATGTGATCGCTTTTCCAAGATGGTCCATTTGGTATCTTTGCCTAAGCTGCCTTCCTCTTACGATCTGGTTCCTTTGTTCTTTCAGAATGTGGTTCGTTTACACGGCATTCCTGAGAGTATCGTGTCTGACAGAGGATCCCAGTTTGTTTCCAGGTTCTGGCGATCCTTTTGTGCTAAGATGGGCATTGATTTGTCGTTTTCGTCTGCCTTTCATCCTCAGACTAATGGACAAACGGAACGAACTAATCAGACTCTGGAGGCTTATTTGAGGTGTTTTGTTTCTGCAGATCAGGATGATTGGGTGACCTTCTTGCCGTTGGCTGAGTTTGCCCTTAATAATCGGGCTAGTTCCGCTACTTTGGTTTCGCCATTTTTCTGCAACTCTGGTTTCCATCCTCGTTTTTTCCTCGGGACATGTGGAGCCTTCTGACTGTCCTGGGGTAGATTCTGTGGTGGATAGGTTGCAGCAGATTTGGAGTCATGTGGTGGACAACTTAAAGTTGTCACAGGAGAAGGCTCAGCGTTTTGCCAACCGCCGCCGCGGTGTGGGTCCCCGACTTCGTGTTGGGGATTTGGTATGGCTGTCTTCTCGATTTGTTCCTATGAAGGTCTCCTCTCCTAAATTTAAGCCTCGCTTCATCGGTCCTTACAAGATATTGGAAATCCTTAATCCTGTGTCCTTTCGCTTGGATCTTCCGGTGTCGTTTGCCATTCACAACGTGTTCCATAGGTCTTTGTTGCGGCGGTACGTTGTACCTGTGGTTCCTTCTGTTGAGCCTCCTGCTCCGGTGTTGGTTGAGGGCGAGTTGGAGTACGTGGTGGAGAAGATCTTGGATTCTCGTCTCTCCAGGCGGAGGCTTCAGTATCTGGTCAAGTGGAAGGGTTATGGTCAGGAGGATAATTCCTGGGTGGTTGCCTCTGATGTGCATGCGGCCGATTTAGTTCGTGCCTTTCACGCTGCTCATCCTGATCGCCCTGGTGGTCTTGGTGAGGGTTCGGTGACCCCTCCTTAAAGGGGGGGTACTGTTGTGAATTAGACTTTTTTGGCTCCCTCTTGTGGTCACTAGTGATATGACTCTGGGATTGTCTTTCCTCAGTTTGGCACCTACCTGGGTCATTAGTCCAGGGGTGTTGCTATATGAACTTCCTGAATTCTCAGTCTGGTGCTTGGCATCGTTGTAATCAGTCCTTTCTGTTTGCTCCTGTCTGCTGGTCCTGGTTCTTGCAAAATTAAGCTAAGTCTTGCTTCCTTGTTTTTTGGTTATTTGCATTGCTCTTATTTTTTGTCCAGCTTGTACTAAATGTGATTCCTGATTTTGCTGGAAGCTCTAGGGGGCTGGTATTCTCCCCCCGGGCCGTTAGACGGTTCGGGGGTTCTTGAATATCCAGCGTGGAAATTTTGATAGGGTTTTTGCTGACCGTATAAGTCATCTTACTATATTCTGCTATTAGTCAGTGGGCCTCTCTTTGCTAAATACCTAGTTCATTCTTACGTTTGTCTTTTCTTCTTACCTCACCGTTATTATTTGTTGGGGGCTTGTATCCAACTTTTGGGGTCTTTTCTCTGGAGGCAAGAAAGGTCTATCTTTTCCCTTTTAGGGTTAGTTAGTTCTCCGGCTGGCGCGAGACGTCTAGAACCAACGTAGGCACGTTCCCCGGCTGCTGCTATTCGTGGTGCTAGGATTAGATATACGGTCAGCCCAGTTACCACTGCCCTATGAGCTGGTTTTTTGTGTTTGCAGACTTGGTATTTATTTCTGAGACCCTCTGCCATTGGGGTCATAGCACATTCCTGACTATCGCTGACCCCCGTGTGGTTCGACCCGAGGCAATGCACCAGGGCCCGGGAATTCCCATTGTCCTGGCAGGGGGTGTCCGCAAATTTATACAGCAAGCTTTGGTACGTTTGGATTATGCTTTTGGAAAAAAACTGTGTTGTATTGGAGTTATGGGAGGACTTCCTGCAGATATCCTCCTTGGAAATGACATTGGGGAGTTACAAAGTCATTTTGTGGGAGCAGAAGGTCCGTGGGCCTCTCATTCTTCTGAAAGAACAATTGGAGGGAGATATCGCAGATACCGGTACGCCCATCATTCCCTACTTTCTAGAGTTCAGAGACTGTCTCGCCCAGCTAGCTACCTTGGCTAATGAACATCAGCGAATGGCCCAGTCCAGACAAAAAACCTGGTATGACCATAAAGCCAGGACCTGGGAATTTATGGACAAGTGCTCATGATTATTGCAACCCCTGCCACTGTACAAGGAACTATAAACTATTGAGCAATGTGGACTAAAGTGAGCAGGCCAGAGGTCTGTGTAGACCTAATGGCGTGCTCGCTTATTATGAGGGGGGAGAGGTTGTGATGGTGTGATATGTTATGTGGGTATCATTTTGTGTATATTTATATTTTACTGATTATCATGGTGTTCTCTTGTAGTATGAGTTATTTGCCAATTGATGAATTGCTGTTATTTGCCATCTGATATCAGCCCCCACATCCCGGTACTGTTATCTCTCCACAGGGTCAGTGAATAAACCTGTTTGCTAATATGCTAATGACATATTGAACTAGCTTGTTGAAACAATGACCCTCTGTAGTGCCTTAATCCACCAGGCACCTTTGTCAGGTGTGGGAGGCCTGAAAACCACCCCAACCTGTCTGACTACTTCTGGACATAAGGAGAGGATAGGAGCTGAGGGGAATTCAGTCCTGTGTGGAACCATGATGTGAAGAGCAAGTCAGAGAGAAAGAAGAGTATATGGACTATGTGATCCTCTGTCTGCTGGATTGTTGGACTTTTATTCTGTTACTGAACTGCATTCGTGTTCTGGACTACTGTATCCTCAGTGTGGTGGATCATATATATGGACCTTTCATATATTTGCCTAAATAAAGGTCGTGGAATTGTTCACTATTCTCTTGCTCTGTTGATTGTGCGGTACCGGAGAAGAACCCCCGTGACAGAGTCAATCCTAGTGTCAGCCGCATTTATCATTGCCTTTTTTGGAGCGCCTTGGATTAGCGAGCTGGTACCGCATTCAAAAACCTCATCAGAGGGTGGACTAATCAACGAAGACCTCGTCATATGTAACGATGCACTGTGCATTAGGGTGCGTAAATCAAAATGTGACCCCGCCGATAGAGGGACGTAAGTCCTCGTTAAGTCGTCGGATGGTCTCGTATGCCCACTTAACGTAGTAAAAAGACACAAGGCAACGAAACGCACGGGTAGATTCTTTCTGTCACACGCAGACAGCTCCCCCCTTACCAAATACCAGTTCCACACAATTTTAAATCGGTGTCTCAAAGCCGTTAGCGTTGATCCATCAGAATACGGAACACATTCTTTCCGTATAGGGGCTGCTACCGAGGGGGCTAAGGCCCGGGATCCCTGAGGCTGAAGTGCAGCAATTGGGTTGATGGAAATCCACATGCTTTGCCAGATACATAAGACTTGACCTGCTTAAGTAACATATCTTGTCTTTTCCAGGCATCCAAAAACCTGCAGTTTGGGTGGTTGGACATTCATACATCTACTGGGCAAAGAAACAGGCCGAACATCAGCCCGGTGGTGCGAATTTAGGCTTCAGGAATGTAGAGGTCAACTGGAGAGCGATAAGAGGCCTACAGTGGCAAAATATCTTCCCAGAAGTCGTTGACATCGCTAAGAGGGCCAAAGGCCGGTGATACTAGTCTTGCATGCTGGCGGCAACGATCTGAGAAAACGGAGATGTATCGTTGGTTGTGAAAATGTTTCCATTTTGCATCATTAGCAAATCAGGGACATATCTATCCAGTGATTTCCATCACCAATAGTGTTGAGCGATACCTTCCGATATCGGAAAGTATCGGTATCGGAAAGTATCGGCCGATACCGGCAAAATATCTGATCTCGCCAATACCGATACCCGATACCAATGCAAGTCAATGGGACGAAAATATCGGAATTAAAATAAACCCTTTCTTTCCTTGTAGGTTCATTCTACATGAAGGAAAACAACTAAGAATAATGTAGGATGTATTGGAGGAGGTGGCGGAGACATTAAAGGCATAGAGGTTTAGCCCAATCAAATAGAATAGTAGGAATTTTTTTTTTTTTTAAGACGTTCGGAGTTACAAAGATATTGACTATGTTAAGATTTTTTTTATTTTGTCAGATATTGATGTTTCACTACTTCCACGCCCTTCACCCTCTTTTTTACTTCTCCCACACTTTCTTCTTCATCATCATCATCAGCATCTTTGACATCAAGTTCTTCTTCACCTTATTCATCTTCTTCTTCATCTTCTACCTATAATGTTTTTTTGTTACATCATCTTTTTATTTAACTATTATTCTTCTTCATATTCAACTTCTTCATCATATTCTTATTTGTGACAGGCATTCCCGTAGTTGTTATCTATAAAAGTTTGAAGATTACACCTTCCGTTCTGCATGTCACAAAAGAGTTACATTTGTCCGCGTTCAGTTTGGCCTGCAGCTTTATCCAGGGGCACCACGAGGAGGAACGGACTCACCCCCATACACTGCTTAGTCTTCTTCTGCTTATAATTTAGATAATATCTTTTGCTCTGATATTTAGTGTTATGCTTAATGTTCTTCTGCTCTTTGTTCTGCAGCCTCTTGTTCTTCTGCTTCTCGGTCTCCCATGTCGTCGTCGTCTCCAGGGTCGTCGTCATCTCAGTGGTTGTCGTCTTTGGTGTCGTCGTCATCTTAGGTATGGTCTTCCGGGTCATCGTCTTTAGGGTCTTGAACTTGGAAATGTAGCAGAAGGTACAAGAAAGCTGAGAAAATGCCGAGAAACAGCTGATGGAACTGGAACTCGGATGGCTACCCGAAGGTCCAAGAGCCAATGGAACTACCGAGGACCAGCTGACGTTACTGGAACCCGGTTACTAAGCAGGAGGTACCCGTGCCTGAAAGCACTACCAAGGACCACCTGACGTTGGTGGAACTCGGATACCCAGAGGGAGGCACCTAAGCCAAAGGCTCTGCCCAGAACCAGCTGACGGTACTGGAACCAGGATGGGGAGCAGAAGGTACAAGAGCAAAAGACACTGCCGAGAACCAGCTGACGGTACTGGAACCCGGATGGGTAGCCGAAGGTCCAAGAGCCAATGGAACTACCGAGGACCAGCTGACGTTACTGGAACCTGGTTACTAAGCAGGAGGTACCCGTACCTGAAAGCACTACCAAGGACCACCTGACGTTGATGGAACTCGGATACCCAGAAGGAGGCACCTAAGCCAAAGGCTCTACCCGGAACCAGCGGACGGTACTGGAACCAGGATGGGGACCTATTCAAGCTTGTCTTCTTAGAGCCCCAACTAGTGGGGTTGGAGCAAAGGGTCAGCAGGGGGAGCAGAGTGTAGGCCGAAGCCTGCACTGGAGGCATTTGGAGGTCTGTTGTGTCTGCGTGGCATTTGCAGGACACGATGCCAGCTACACAGCAGGGGAACAGCTGGCGTTGCTGAACCCCACTGACACATTGGCGGGTGTTTTTCTCTGTGCAGCCAGCACTTCCGGGCCCCAACTGGCGGAGTTAGAGCCCAGGGTCAACAGGAGGAGCAGAGGGAGCAGAGTGTAGGCCGAAGCCTGCACTGGAGGCAGTTTTAGGTCTGTTGTGTCTGCGTGGCGTTTGCAGGACACATTGCCGGCTACACAGCAGGGGAACAGCTGGCGTTGCTGAACCCCACTGACACATTGGCGGGTGTTTTTCTCTGTGCAGCCAGCACTTCCGGGCACCAACTGGCGGTGTTAGAGCCCAGGCTCTGCAGGAGGAGCAGAGTGTAGGCCGAAGCTTAATTGAACCAATTTTAAAGGTAACCTTTAACCCCCCCTCAGGTGTAACAAACTAGAAGAGCCACAGCTTGGGCAGCAGTAATGCTGCACAAGTCAAAGGTTGCTCTTTTAATTTTGCTCCTTGCACACGCTGAAAGAAACGCGTATAACATTTAGCCCCTTATACAGTCAAACTGTCTTGGAGGCGGGAGTTTCCTTCTTAATGAGACGCAGCACAGCTGTCAAAAATCCCACCTTGGTGCTGGGCGCAGCCTCCTGAGCATCGTTATTTGCTGTACAGGAGTCTGCGCTGTCGTGTTATCCCTTGGCCTTGCGCTGTTAGCGCTGCCCGTCTTCTGACATCATTTAATGTCGGCCGGTGCGGTTCGCGATGCCCATGAATCCCAGCCCCGCAGTGTCTTCTCATTTATTCACACTGCGGGGCTGGGATTCATGGCCTTGCGCAGTACATATGTTCGCCTCTCGCTCGGGTCCTTACACCTGCTTCAGACTGTGCGGCGTCAGCTGATCCCTTATCGCATGCCACGGCCATGAAGCCGCACAGTCTGAAGAAGGCGGAAGGAGATGAGGGACAGGCGAAGATATGCACCGCTCATGCCCATAAATCACACCCTCGCAGTCTAAATAAATAAGACACCGAGGGGCGTTGTGTCGGGCAGGGCGGCCGCAGAGGCGCAGCCAGCCAAACAATGATATCAGAAGAAGGGCTGCGCCACCAAGGGGGTCGCTGCGTGTCATTACAAAGGAAAGTCACACCTCAGGGACGTTTTAATGGTCTTGGGGGACACATTTTATACGTGTTGAGTTCGACATGTGCAAGGAGAATAACATAGTGAGCCACCTTGTACAAATGCAGCATTACTGCTGTACAAGGTGGCTGTTATACATACAAACGCCTGGGGGGGGACAGGTTCCCTTAAATTTCAGTTCTTGTGTCTGCGTGGCGTTTGCAGGACACGTTGCTGGCTACACAGCAGGGGAACAGCTGGCGTTGCTGAACCCCACTGACACATTGGCTGGTGTTTTTCTCTGTGCAGCTAGCACTTCCGGGCGCCAACTGGCGGTGTTAGAGCCAAGGGGCAGCAGGAGGAGCAGAGGGAGCAGAGTGTATTCCGAAGCCTGCACTGGAGGCAGCTTTGTGTCTGTGTGGCGTTGCAGGACACGTTGCCGGCTACACAGCAGGGGAACAGCTGGCGTTGCTGAACCCCACTGACACATTGGCGGGTGTTTTTCTCTGTGCAGCCAGCACTTCTGGGCGCCAACTGGCGGTGTTAGAGCCCAGGGACAGCAGGAGGAGAGGGAGCAGAGTGTAGGCCGAAGCCTGCACTGGCGACAGCTTTGTGTCTGTGTGGCGTTTGCAGGACACGTTGCCGGCTACACAGCAGGGGCACAGCTGGCGTTGCTGAACCCCACTGACACATTGGCGGGTGTTTTTCTCTGTGCAGCCAGCACTTCCGGGGGCGCCAACAGGCGGTGTTAGAGCCCAGGGACAGCAGGAGGAGAGGGAGCAGAGTGTAGGCCGAAGCCTGCACTGGCGGCAGCTTTGTGTCTGCGAGGCGTTTGCAGGACACGTTGCCGGCTACACAGCAGGGGCACAGCTGGCGTTGCTGAACCCCACTGACACATTGGCGGGTGTTTTTCTCTGTGCAGCCAGCATTTCCGGGCACCAACTGGCGGTGTTAGAGCCCAGGGACAGCAGGAGGAGAGGGAGCAGAGTGTAGGCCGAAGCCTGCACTGGCGGCAGCTTTGTGTCTGCGTGGCGTTTGCAGGATACGTTGCCGGCTAAACAGCAGGGGCACAGCTGGCGTTGCTGAACCCCACTGACACATTGGCGAGTGTTTTTCTCTGTGCAGCCAGCACTTCCGGGCACCAACTGGTGGTGTTAGAGCCCAGGGTCAGCAGGAGGAGCAGAGGGAGCAGAGTGTAGGCCGAAGCCTAATTGAACCAATTTTAAAGGTAACCTTTAACCCCCCCCTCAGGTGTTACAAACTAGAAGAGCCACACCTTGTGCAGCTGTAATGCTGAACAAGTGAAAGGTTGCTCTTTAAGTTTTGAATCTTGCAGACGCTGAACGAAACACGTATCAAATTTAGCCCCTTATACAGTCAAACTGTCTTGGAGGCGTGACTTTCCTTCTTAATGAGACGCAGCACAGCTGTCAAAAATCCCACCTTGCTGCTGGGCGCAGCCTCCTGAGCGTCGTTATTAGCTGTACAGGAGTCTGCGCTGTTGTGTTATCCCTTGGCCATGCGCTGTTAGCGCTGCCCGTCTTCTGACATCATTTCATGTCGGCCGGTGCCGTTCGCGTTGCCCATGAATCCCAGCCCCGCAGTGTCTTTTCCTTAATTCACACTGCGGGGCTGGGATTCATGGCCTTGCGCAGTCAATATGTTCGCCTCTCACTCGTGTCCTTACACCTGCTACAGACTGTGTGGCGTCAGCTGATCCCTTATCGCACGCCAAGGCCATGAAGCCGTACAGTCTGAAGAAGGCGGAAGGAGATGAGTGACAGGCGAAGATATGCACTGCTCATGCCCGTCAATCACACCCTCGCAGTCAAAATAAATAAGACACCGAGGGGCGTTGTGTCGGGCAGGGCGGCCGCAGAGGCGCAGCCAGCCAACCAATGATGTCAGAAGACGGGCAGCGCTACCAAGGGGGTTGCAGCGTGTCATTACAAAGGAAAGTCACACCTGAGGGACGGTTTAATGGTCTCAGGGGACACATTTTAGATGTTTTGCGTTCGGCGTGTGCAAGAAGAGTAACTTAATGAGCCACCTTGTACAAATGCAGCATTACTGCAGTACAAGGTGGCTGTTATACATGCCAACGCCTGGGGGCGGAGACAGGTTCCCTTCAATTTCAGTTCTTGTGTCTGCGTGGCGTTTGCAGGACACATTGCCGGCTACACAGCAGGGAAACAGCTGGCGTTGCTGAACCCCACTGACACATTGGCTGGTGTTTGGCTCTGTGCAGCCAGCACTTCCGGGCGCCAACTGGTGGTGTTAGAGCCCAGGGTCAGCAGGAGGAGCAGAGGGAGCAGAGTGTAGGCCGAAGCCTGCACTGGAAGCAGTCTTAGGTCTGTTGTGTCTGCGTGGCGTTTGCAGGACACGTTACCGGCTACACAGCAGGGGAACAGCTGGCGTTGCTGAACCCCACTGACACATTGGCGGGTGTTTTTCTCTGTGCAGCCAGCACTTCCGGGCGCCAACTGGCGGTGTTAGAGTCCAGGGTCAGCAGAAGGAGCAGAGGGAGCAGAGTGTAGGCCGAAGCCTGCACTGGTGGCAGCTTTGTGTCTGCGTGGCGTTTGCAGGACACATTGCCGGCTACACAGCAGGGGAACAGCTGGCGTTGCTGAACCCCACTGACACATTGGCGAGGTGTTTGGCTCTGTGCAGCCAGCACCTCCGGGCGCCAACTGGCAGTGTTAGAGCCCAGGATCAGCAGGAGGAGCAGAGTGTAGGCCGAAGCCTGCACTGGCGGCAGCTTTGTGTCTGCGTGGCGTTTGCAGGACACGTTGCCGGCTACACAGCAGGGGAACAGCTGGCGTTGCTGAACCCCACTGACACATTGGCGGGTGTTTTTCTCTGTGCAGCAAGCACTTCCGGGCACCAATTGGCGGTGTTAGAGCCCAGGCTCTGCAGGAGGAGCAGAGTGTAGGCCGAAGCCTAATTGAACCAATTTTAAAGGTAACCTTTAACCCCCCTCAGGTGTAACAAACTAGAAGAGCCACACCTTGGGCAGCAGTAATGCTGCACAAGTCAAAGGTTGCTCTTTTAATTTTGCTCCTTGCACACGCTGAAAGAAACACGTATAACATTTAGCCCCTTATACAGTCAAACTGTCTTGGAGGCGGGAGTTTCCTTCTTAATGAGACGCAGCACAGCTGTCAAAAATCCCACCTTGGTGCTGGGCGCAGCCTCCTGAGCATCGTTATTTGCTGTACAGGAGTCTGCGCTGTCGTGTTATCCCTTGGCCTTGCGCTGTTAGCGCTGCCCGGCTTCTGACATCATTTAATGTCGGCCGGTGCGGTTCGCGATGCCCATGAATCCCAGCCCCGCAGTGTCTTTTCAGTAATTCACACTGCGGGGCTGGGATTCATGGCCTTGCGCAGTCAATATGTTCGCCTCTCACACTCGTGTCCTTACACCTGCTTCAGACTGTGCGGCGTTAGCTGATCCCTTATCGCATGCCACGGCCATGAAGCCGTACAGTCTGAAGAAGGCGGAAGGAGATGAGGGACAGGCGAAGATATGCACTGCTCATGCCCATCAATCACACCCTCGCAGTCAAAATAAATAAGACACCCAGGGGCGTTGTGTCGGGCAGGGCGGCCGCAGAGGCGCAGCCAGCCAACCAATGATGTCAGAAGACGGGCAGCGCTACCAAGGGGGTTGCAGCGTGTCATTACAAAGGAAAGTCACACCTCAGGGACGTTTTAATGGTCTCGGGGGACACATTTTATACGTGTTGAGTTCGACGTGTGCAAGGAGAATAACTTAGTGAGCCACCTTGTACAAATGCAGCATTACTGCTGTACAAGGTGGCTGTTATACATACAAACGCCTGGGGGGGGGGACAGGTTCCCTTCAATTTCAGTTCTTGTGTCTGCGTGGCGTTTGCAGGACATGTTGACGGCTACACAGCAGGGGAACAGCTGGCGTTGCTGAACCCCACTGACACATTCGCTGGTGTTTGGCTCTGTGCAGCCAGCACTTCCGGGCGCCAACTGGCGGTGTTAGAGCCCAGGGTCAGCAGGAGGAGCAGAGGGAGCAGAGTGTAGGCCGAAGCCTGCACTGGCGGCTGCTTTGTTTCTGCGTGGCGTTTGCAGGACACGTTGCCGGCTACACAGCAGGGGAACAGCTGGCGTTGCTGAACCCCACTGACACATTGGCGAGGTGTTTGGCTCTGTGCAGCCAGCACTTCCGGGCGCCAACTGGCGGTGTTAGAGCCCGGGGTCAGCAGGAGGAGCACAGTGTAGGCCGAAGCCTGCACTGGAGCAAGTTGAAAGGGAACCTTTAACCCCCACCCCAGGCGTTTGTTGCTGAAAGAGCCATCTTGTACAGCACTAATGATGCAAAAGGAAAAGGTGGCTCTTTTAATTATGCTCCTTTCAAAGGCTGAACTAGACACGTACTGTATGAAATGTGTCCCCTCACACCGTTAAACCGTCCCGGAGGTGGGACTTTCCTTTGTAATGTGACGCAACACAGCCGTCATTCCTACCCCCTTGGCGCCGTGTGCCACCTCCTCAGCGTTGTTTGATTCTGTCCCAGAGCCCGCGCTGTTATGTTATCCCTTGGCCAGGCACACTTAGCGCTGCCCATCTTCTGACATCATTTGGTGTCAGGCTGGCTGCGCCTGTGCGGCCGCGCTGGCCGAGATCCCGCCTCGCAGTGTCGTCTAATGTAATCCCACCGCGGGCCTGGGATCCGTGGCCATGCGCAGTGCGTATCCTCGCCTCTCACTCCCCTCCCTCCGGCTTCTTCAGACTGTGCTGTGTCACGGCCGTGGCATGCTATTAGGGATCAGCTGACGGCGCACAGTCTGAAGAAGGCGGAGGGAGATGAGTGACAGCCTGAGGTGAAGATATGCACTGCGCATGCCCATGGATCCCAGGCCCGCAGTGTGATTAAATCAGAAGACACTGCGAGGCGGGATCTCGGCCAGCGCGGCTGCACAGGCGCAGCCAGCTTGACACCAAATGATGTCATAAAATGGGCAGCGCTAAGTGTGCCTGGCCAAGGGATAACATAACAGCGCAGGCTCCGGGACAGAATCAAACAACGCTGAGGAGGCGGCGCACGGCGCCAAGGGGGTAGGAATGATGACTGTGCTGCGTCACATTACAAAGGAAAGTCCCACCTCCGGGACGGTTAAACGGTGTGAGGAGACACATTTCATAAGTGTGTAGTTCAGCCTTTGAAAGGAGCATAATTAAAAGAGCCACCTTTTCCTTGTGCAGCATTACTGCTGCACAAGGTGGCTCTTTCAGTAACAAACGCCTGGGGGGGTGGGGGTGGGCAGGTTCCCTTAAATTTTAGTTGTGCCAGCGTGGCGGTCGCATGACACGTTGCCGGATACACAGCAGGGGAGCAGCAGGCGTTACTGAACCCCACTAACACATTGGCGAGGTGTTTGGCTCTGTGCAAACAGCACTTCCGGGCAGCAACCAGCAGTGTTGGAGCCCAGGGACAGCAGGAGGAGCAGAGTGTAGTCCGAAGCCTGTACTGGAGGCATGTAAATGTCTGTTAGTGTGCCAGCGTGGCGGTTGCATGACACATTGCCGGCTACACAGCAGGGGAGCAGCAGGCGTTACTGAACCCCACTAACACATTGGCGAGGTGTTTGGCTCTGTGCAACAGCACTTCCGGGCAGCAACCAGCAGTGTTGGAGCCCGGGGACAGCAGGAGGAGCAGATAGGAGGTATTGCAGCACACACAGCAGGGGAGCAGCTGACGTTACTGAACCCAAATAACAGAGGAGCGACTGTTGACTGTGCGGACAGCACTTCCAGGCACCAACTGGTGGTGTTAGAGCCCAGGGTCAGCAGGAGGAGCAGAGGGAGCAGAGTGTAGGCCGAAGCCTGCACTGGAAGCAGTCTTAGGTCTGTTGTGTCTGCGTGGCGTTTGCAGGACACATTACCGGCTACACAGCAGGGGAACAGCTGGCATTGCTGAACCCCACTGACACATTGGCTGGTGTTTGGCTCTGTGCAGCCAGCACTTCCGGGTGCCAACTGGCGGTGTTAGAGCCCAGGGTCAGCAGGAGGAGCAGAGGGAGCAAAGTGTAGGCCGAAGCCTGCACTGGAAGCAGTCTTAGGTCTGTTGTGTCTGCGTGGCGTTTGCAGGACACGTTACTGGCTACACAGCAGGGGAACAGCTGGCGTTTCTGAACCCCACTGACACATTGGCGGGTGTTTTTCTCTGTGCAGCCAGCACTTCCGGGCGCCAACTGGCGGTGTTAGAGCCCAGGGTCAGCAGAAGGAGCAGAGGGAGCAGAGTGTAGGCCGAAGCCTGCACTGGTGGCAGCTTTGTGTCTGCGTGGCGTTTGCAGGACACGTTGACGGCTACACAGCAGGGGAACAGCTGGCTTTGCTGAACCCCACTGACACATTGGCGAGGTGTTTGGCTCTGTGCAGCCAGCACCTCCGGGCGCCAACTGGCAGTGTTAGAGCCCAGGATCAGCAGGAGGAGCAGAGTGTAGGCCGAAGCCTGCACTGGCGGCAGCTTTGTGTCTGCGTGGCGTTTGCAGGACACGTTGCCGGCTACACAGCAGGGGAACAGCTGGCGTTGCTGAACCCCACTGACACATTGGCGGGTGTTTTTCTCTGTGCAGCAAGCACTTCTGGGCACCAATTGGCGGTGTTAGAGCCCAGGCTCTGCAGGAGGAGCAGAGTGTAGGCCGAAGCCTAATTGAACCAATTTTAAAGGTAACCTTTAACCCCCCTCAGGTGTAACAAACTAGAAGAGCCACACCTTGGGCAGCAGTAATGCTGCACAAGTCAAAGGTTGCTCTTTTAATTTTGCTCCTTGCACACGCTGAAAGAAACACGTATAACATTTAGCCCCTTATACAGTCAAACTGTCTTGGAGGCGGGAGTTTCCTTCTTAATGAGACGCAGCACAGCTGTCAAAAATCCCACCTTGGTGCTGGGCGCAGCCTCCTGAGCGTCGTTATTTTCTGTACAGGAGTCTGCTCTGTCGTGTTATCCCTTGGCCTTGCGCTGTTAGCGCTGCCCGGCTTCTGACATCATTTAATGTCGGCCGGTGCGGTTCGCGATGCCCATGAATCCCAGGCCCGCAGTGTCTTTTCAGTAATTCACACTGCGGGGCTGGGATTCATGGCCTTGCGCAGTCAATATGTTCGCCTCTCACACTCGTGTCCTTACACCTGCTTCAGACTGTGCGGCGTCAGCTGATCCCTTATCGCATGCCACGGCCATGAAGCCATACAGTCTGAAGAAGGCGGAAGGAGATGAGGGACAGGCGAAGATATGCACTGCTCATGCCCATCAATCACACCCTCGCAGTCAAAATAAATAAGACACCCAGGGGCGTTGTGTCGGGCAGGGCGGCCGCAGAGGCGTAGCCAGCCAACCGATGATGTCAGAAGACGGGCAGCGCTACCAAGGGGGTTGCAGCGTGTCATTACAAAGGAAAGTCACACCTCAGGGACGTTTTAATGGTCTCGGGGGACACATTTTATACGTGTTGAGTTCGACGTGTGCAAGGAGAATAACTTAGTGAGCCACCTTGTACAAATGCAGCATTACTGGTGTACAAGGTGGCTGTTATACATACAAACGCCTGGGGGGGACAGGTTCCCTTCAATTTCAGTTCTTGTGTCTGCGTGGCGTTTGCAGGACACGTTGCCGGCTACACAGCAGGGGAACAGCTGGCGTTGCTGAACCCCACTGACACATTGGCTGGTGTTTGGCTCTGTGCAGCCAGCACTTCCGGGCGCCAACTGGCGGTGTTAGAGCCCAGGGTCAGCAGGAGGAGCAGAGGGAGCAGAGTGTAGGCCGAAGCCTGCACTGGCGGCTGCTTTGTGTCTGCGTGGCGTTTGCAGGACACGTTGCCGGCTACACAGCAGGGGAACAGCTGGCGTTGCTGAACCCCACTGACACATTGGCGAGGTGTTTGGCTCTGTGCAGCCAGCACTTCCGGGCGCCAACTGGCGGTGTTAGAGCCCGGGGTCAGCAGGAGGAGCACAGTGTAGGCCGAAGCCTGCACTGGAGCAAGTTGAAAGGGAACCTTTAACCCCCACCCCAGGCGTTTGTTGCTGAAAGAGCCATCTTGTACAGCACTAATGATGCAAAAGGAAAAGGTGGCTCTTTTAATTATGCTCCTTTCAAAGGCTGAACTAGACACGTACTGTATGAAATGTGTCCCCTCACACCGTTAAACCGTCCCGGAGGTGGGACTTTCCTTTGTAATGTGACGCAACACAGCCGTCATTCCTACCCCCTTGGCGCCGTGCGCCACCTCCTCAGCGTTGTTTGATTCTGTCCCGGAGCCCGCGCTGTTATGTTATCCCTTGGCCAGGCACACTTAGCGCTGCCCATCTTCTGACATCATTTGGTGTCAGGCTGGCTGCGCCTGTGCGGCCGCGCTGGCCGACATCCCGCCTCGCAGTGTCGTCTAATGTAATCCCACCGCGGGCCTGGGATCCGTGGCCATGCGCAGTGCATATCCTCGCCTCTCACTCCCCTCCCTCCGGCTTCTTCAGACTGTGCTGTGTCACGGCCGTGGCATGCTATTATGGATCAGCTGACGGCGCACAGTCTGAAGAAGGCGGAGGGAGATGAGTGACAGCCTGAGGTGAAGATATGCACTGCGCATGCCCATGGATCCCAGGCCCGCAGTGTGATTAAATCAGAAGACACTGCGAGGCGGGATCTCGGCCAGCGCGGCTGCACAGGCGCAGCCAGCTTGACACCAAATGATGTCATAAGATGGGCAGCGCTAAGTGTGCCTGGCCAAGGGATAACATAACAGCGCAGGCTCCGGGACAGAATCAAACAACGCTGAGGAGGCGGCGCACGGCGCCAAGGGGGTAGGAATGATGACTGTGCTGCGTCACATTACAAAGGAAAGTCCCACCTCCGGGACGGTTAAACGGTGTGAGGAGACACATTTCATAAGTGTGTAGTTCAGCCTTTGAAAGGAGCATAATTAAAAGAGCCACCTTTTCCTTGTGCAGCATTACTGCTGCACAAGGTGGCTCTTTCAGTAACAAACGCCTGGGGGGGTGGGGGTGGGCAGGTTCCCTTAAATTTTAGTTGTGCCAGTGTGGCGGTCGCATGACACGTTGCCGGATACACAGCAGGGGAGCAGCAGGCGTTACTGAACCCCACTAACACATTGGCGAGGTGTTTGGCTCTGTGCAAACAGCACTTCCGGGCAGCAACCAGCAGTGTTGGAGCCCAGGGACAGCAGGAGGAGCAGAGTGTAGGCCGAAGCCTGTACTGGAGGCATGTAAATGTCTGTTAGTGTGCCAGCGTGGCGGTTGCATGACACGTTGCCGGCTACACAGCAGGGGAGCAGCAGGCGTTACTGAACCCCACTAACACATTGGCGAGGTGTTTGGCTCTGTGCAAACAGCACTTCCGGGCAGCAACCAGCAGTGTTGGAGCCCAGGGACAGCAGGAGGAGCAGATAGGAGGTATTGCAGCACACACAGCAGGGGAGCAGCTGACGTTACTGAACCCCAATAACAGAGGAGCGACTGTTGACTGTGCGGACAGCACTTCCAGGCACCAACTAGCGGTGTTAGAGCCCAGGGACAGAAGGAGGAGCAGATTTGAGGTATTGCAGCACACACAGCAGGGGAGCAGCTGACGTTACTGAACCCCAATAACAGAGGAGCGACTGTTGACTGTGCGGACAGCACTTCCAGGCACCAACTGGCGGTGGTAGAGCCCAGGGACAGCAGGAGGAGCAGATAGGAGGTATTGCAGCACACACAGCAGGGGAGCAGCTGACGTTACTGAACCCCAATAACACGGCAGCAAGTGTTAACTGTGCATCCAGCACTTCCAGGCACCAACTGGCGGTGTTATAGCCCAGGGACAGCAGGAGGAGCAGATAGGAGGTATTGCAGCACACACAGCAGGGGAGCAGCTGACGTTACTGAACCCCAATAACAGAGGAGCGACTGTTGACTGTGCAGACAGCACTTCCAGGCACCAACTGGCGGTGTTAGAGCCCAGGGACAGCAGGAGGAGCAGAGGAACACCGTTTAGGCGGAAGCCTGATTGGAGCAAGTCGAAAGGGAACCTTTAACCCCCCCCCCAACAGGCGTTTGTAGCTGAAAGAGCCAGTTTTTGCATCACAAAGGATGCCAAAGGAAAAGGTGGCTCTTTTCATTATGCTCCTTGCAAACACAGAACTAAACACTTATAAAATGTGTCCCCTGATACCGTGAGACCGTCCCGGAGGTGGGACTTTCCTTTGTAATGTGACGCAGCACAGCCGTCATTCCTACCCCCTTGGTGCCATGCGCCGCCTCCTCAGAGTTGTTTGATTCCGTCCCGGAGCCTGTGCTGTTATGTTATCCCTTGGCCAGGCTCTTAGCGCTGCCCGTCTTCTGACATCATTTGGTGTCAGGCTGGCTGCGCCTGTGCGGCCGCGCTGGCCGAGATCCCGCCTCGCAGTGTTGTCTAATGTAATCCCACCACGGGCCTGGGATCCGTGGCCATGCGCAGTGCATATCCTCGCCTCTCACTCCCCTCCCTCCGGCTTCTTCAGACTGTGCGGTGTCACGGCCGTGGCATGCTATTAGGGATCAGCTGACGGCGCACAGTCTGAAGAAGGTGGAGGGAGATGAGTGACAGCCTGAGGTGAAAATATGCACAGCGCATGCCCATGGATCCCAGGCCCGCAGTGTGATTAAATCAGAAGACACTGCGAGGCGGGATCTCGGCCAGCGCAGCCGCACAGGCGGAGCCAGCATGACACCAAATGATGTCAGAAGACGGGCACCGCAAAGTGTGCCTGGCCAAGGGATAACATAACAGCGCTGGCTCCGGGACAGAATTAAGCAACGCGGAGGAGGCGGCGCACGGCGCCAAGGGGGTAGGAATGACGGGTGTGCTGCGTCACATTACAAAGGAAAGTCCCACCTCCGGGATGGTTTTACGGTATCAGTGGACACACTTTAAAAGTGTTAAGTTCTGCATGTGCAAGGAGCTAAACAAAAATAGTTACCTTTTCCTTGTGCAGCATTACTGCTGCACAAGGTGGCTATTTCAGTAACAAACGCCTGGGGGGGGGGGGGGACGGGTTCCCTTACATTTCAGTTGTTGTGTCAGCGTGGCGTTCGCAGGACACATTGCCGGCTACACAGCTGGGGATCAGCTGACGTTACTGACACCCAATAACACTGGGTCATATGTTTTGACTGTGCATACGGCACTTCTGAGCCTCAACTGGCGGTGTTGGAGCCCAGGAATTACAGTTCAGGTGGTAGAAAGATGAACACAACAGGAGACCTGGATACTGTAGACAGTCACCCAATTATTTAATCAGGAAGAGGAGTTGCAAATTCCTGCGAGATCCAGGCCTGGTTCATTTTCAGGAAAGTAAGCCGGTCAACGTTATCGGAGGATAGTCGCATGCGACGGTCTGTTAGTACACCACCTGCAGCACTAAAGACGCGTTCCGATAATACACTAGCCGCAGGGCAAGCCAGCACCTCCAATGCATACTGGCTTAGCTCTGGCCATGTATCCAGCTTAGAGACCCAAAACTTGAAAGGGGAAGAGCCGTCTGGGAGTACAGCAAGAGGGCAAGACATGTAGTCTGTCACCATCTGACGGAACCGTTGCCTCCTGCTGACTGGAGCCATCTGTGATGGTGTAGACATTTGTGGCAGGCACACAAAACTGTGCCACAGTTGGGCCATACTGGTCTTGCCTTGGGCAGAGGCACTGCTTCTGCTCCCTCTTTGTGCAGAGCCTCCTCCACTGCCTGGACGCACTGAGCTGCTTTGTAAAGCACTAGCAGCACTTCTCTCAGTTGGACTGGAGAAGATGATGGAATTCACCAGTGTGTCTTGGTACTCCCGCATTTTACGCTCCCGGTTCAACGGTGTGATGAGGCTTTTTACATTGTCCTGGTAGTGAGGATCGAGGAGGGTGAACACCCAATAATCAGACATGTTGAGAATGTGGGCGATGCGGCGGTCGTTTCTCAGGCACTGCAGCATGTAATCAACCATGTGCTGCAGACTGCCAACTGGCCAAGAAACGCTGTCCCCTGCTTGAGGCGTGATCTGTCATGGTTCTCAATGGCAAGAGAACGTAGTAAAGCATACAAAAAGGACTAGCTCTTGGAAGATGGGAACTCGAGCTGACTGTGAGCTAAACCTACCGCACAAATAACAGTGGCCGGGTAGCGTGCCTACGTTTTATCCCTAGACGCCCAGCGCCAGCCGGAGAACTGACTGACCCTAGCAGAGGAAAATACAGACCTGGCTTACCTCTAGATAAATTTTCCCCAAAAGGCAGACAGTAGCCCCCACATATATTGTCGGTGATTTCAGAGGAAATTGACATACGAAGTATGAAGATAGGTTTAGCAAATTGAGGTCCACTTACTAGATAGTAGGAAGACAGAAAAGGGAACTTCACAGTCAGCTGAAAACACTTTCAAAACACCATCCTGGAATTACTTTAAGACTCTAATATCAACTCATGACACCAGAGTGGCAATTCCAGCTCACAAGAGCTTCCAGCCTCAGAAATAAACAATCACAGAGAACTGGAACAAAAATGCAAAACAAACTTAGGACTACAAGTCCAACTTAGCTGATAGTAGTCTAGGAGCAGGAACATGCAACAGAAAGGCTTCTGGTAACATTGTTGGCCGGCATAGAAATGACTGAGGAGCAAGGCTAAATAGACAACTCCCACATCCTGATGGAAACAGGTGAACAGAGGCGATGAAGCACACAAGTTCAGTACCACCAGTGACCACCGGGGGAGCCCAGAAACCAAATTCACAACAGTACCCCCCCCTCAAGGAGGGGGCACCGAACCCTCACCAGAACCACCAAGGCGATCAGGATGAGCCCTATGAAAGGCACGGACCAAATCGGAGGCATGAACATCAGAGGCTGTCACCCAAGAATTATCCTCCTGACCGTAGCCCTTCCACTTGACCAGATACTGAAGTCTCCGTCTGGAAACACGGGAGTCCAAGATCTTCTCGACAACGTACTCCAACTCACCCTCAACCAACACCGGAGCAGGAGGCTCAACGGAAGGCACAACCGGTACCTCATACCTGCGCAACAATGACCGATGGAAGACATTATGAATAGAAAAAGATGCAGGGAGGTCCAAACGAAAGGACACAGGGTTAAGAATCTCCAATATCTTGTACGGGCCGATGAACCGAGGCTTAAACTTAGGAGAAGAAACCTTCATAGGGACAAAACGAGAAGACAACCACACCAAGTCCCCAACACAAAGACGAGGACCAACACAACGACGGCGGTTGGCAAAATGCTGAGTCTTCTCCTGGGACAACTTCAAATTGTCCACCACATGCCCCCAAATCTGATGCAACCTCTCCACCACAGCATCCACTCCAGGACAATCCGAAGACTCCACCTGACCGGAAGAGAAACGAGGATGAAACCCCGAATTACAGAAGAAAGGAGAAACCAAGGTGGCAGAACTAGCCCGATTATTGAGGGCAAACTCCGCCAAGGGCAAAAAGGCAACCCAATCATCCTGATCCGCAGACACAAAACACCTCAAATAAGTCTCCAAGGTCTGATTAGTTCGCTCGGTCTGGCCATTAGTCTGAGGATGGAAAGCAGACGAAAAAGACAAATCAATGCCCATCCTAGCACAGAACGCTCGCCAAAATCTAGACACGAATTGGGTTCCCCTGTCAGACACGATATTCTCCGGAATACCATGCAAGCGAACCACATTTTGAAAAAACAGAGGAACCAACTCGGATGAGGAAGGCAATTTAGGCAAAGGGACCAAATGGACCATCTTAGAGAAACGGTCACACACCACCCAGATGACAGACATCTTCTGAGAAACAGGGAGATCAGAAATAAAATCCATGGAGATGTGAGTCCAAGGCCTCTTCGGAAAAGGCAAAGATAACAACAATCCACTAGCCCGAGAACAACAAGGCTTGGCCCGAGCACAAACATCACAAGACTGCACAAAACCTCGCACATCTCGCGACAGGGAAGGCCACCAGAAGGACCTAGCCACCAAATCCCTGGTACCAAAGATTCCAGGATGACCAGCTAACGCAGAAGAATGGACCTCCGATATGACTCTACTGGTCCAATCATCAGGAACAAACATTCTACCAGGCGGGCAACGATCAGGTCTATCCGCCTGAAACTCCTGCAAGACCCGACGCAAGTCTGGGGAAACAGCAGATAATATCACTCCATCCTTAAGGATACCTGTAGGTTCAGAATTACCAGGGGAATCAGGCTCAAAACTCCTAGAAAGGGCATCCGCCTTCACATTTTTAGAACCCGGTAGGTAAGAAACCACAAAATTAAACCGAGAGAAAAATAACGACCAGCGCGCCTGTCTAGGATTCAGGCGCCTGGCAGACTCAAGATAAATCAAATTCTTGTGGTCAGTCAATACCACCACCTGATGTCTAGCCCCCTCAAGCCAATGACGCCACTCCTCAAAAGCCCACTTCATAGCCAAGAGCTCCCGATTACCAATATCATAATTTCGCTCAGCGGGCGAAAATTTACGAGAAAAGAACGCGCAAGGTCTCATCACGGAGCAGTCGGAACTTTTCTGCGACAAAACCGCCCCAGCTCCGATTTCTGAAGCGTCGACCTCAACCTGAAAAGGAAGAGTAACATCAGGCTGACGCAATACAGGGGCGGAAGAAAAGCGGCGCTTAAGCTCCCGAAAGGCCTCCACAGCAGCAGGGGACCAATCAGCAACATCAGCACCCTTCTTAGTCAAATCAGTCAACGGTTTAGCAACATCAGAAAAACCAGTTATAAATCGACGATAAAAATTAGCAAAGCCCAAAAACTTCTGAAGGCTCTTAAGAGAAGAGGGTTGCGTCCAATCACAAATAGCCTGAACCTTGACAGGGTCCATCTCAATGGAAGAGGGGGAAAAAATGTACCCCAAAAACGAAATCTTTTGAACCCCAAAAACGCACTTAGAACCCTTTACACACAAGGAATTAGAGCGCAAAACCTGAAAAACCCTCCTGACCTGTTGGACATGAGAGTCCCAGTCGTCCGAAAAAATCAAAATATCATCCAGATACACAATCATAAATTTATCCAAATATTCACGGAAAATGTCATGCATAAAAGACTGAAAGACTGAAGGGGCATTTGAAAGACCAAAAGGCATTACTAAATACTCAAAATGGCCCTCAGGCGTATTAAATGCGGTTTTCCACTCATCCCCCTGCTTAATTCGCACTAAATTATACGCCCCACGAAGATCAATCTTAGAGAACCACTTGGCCCCCTTTATTCGAGCAAACAAATCAGTAAGCAGTGGCAAAGGATACTGATATTTAACCGTGATTTTATTCAAAAGCCGATAATCAATACACGGCCTCAAATAGCCATCTTTTTTAGATACAAAGAAAAAACCGGCTCCTAAGGGAGATGACGAAGGACGAATATGTCCCTTTTCCAAGGACTCCTTAATATATTCCCGCATAGCAGCGTGTTCAGGCACAGATAGATTAAATAAACGACCCTTTGGAAACTTACTGCCCGGAATCAGATCTATTGTACAATCGCAATCTCTGTGCGGAGGTAGTGAACCAAGTTTAGGCTCCTCAAAAACGTCACGATAATCAGATAAAAATTCCGGAATCTCAGAGGGAATAGATGACGAAATGGAAACCAAAGATACGTCCCCATGAGTCCCCTGACATCCCCAGCTTAACACAGACATAGCTTTCCAGTCGAGGACTGGGTTATGAGATTGCAGCCATGGCAATCCAAGCACCAACACATCATGTAGATTATACAACACAAGGAAGCGAATAATCTCCTGGTGATCCGGATTAATACGCATAGTTACTTGTGTCCAGTATTGTGGTTTATTACTAGCCAATGGCATGGAGTCAATACCCTTCAGAGGTATAGGAACTTCCAGAGGCTCTAAATTAAACCCACAGCGTTTGGCAAAGGACCAATCCATAAGACTCAAAGCGGCGCCAGAGTCGACATAGGCGTCCGCGGTAATAGACGATAAAGAGCAAATCAGGGTCACAGATAGAATAAACTTGGACTGTAAAGTACCAATTGAAACAGACTTATCAACCTTCTTAGTACGTTTAGAGCATGCTGATATAACATGAGTTGAATCGCCACAATAGAAGCATAACCCATTTTTTCGCCTAAAATTCTGTCGTTCGCTTCTGGACAGAATTCTATCACATTGCATAATCTCTGGCGCCTTCTCAGTAGACACCGCCAAATGGTGCACAGGTTTGCGCTCCCGCAAACGCCGATCAATCTGAATAGCCATTGTCATGGACTCATTCAGACCTGCAGGCACAGGGAACCCCACCATAACATCTTTAATGGCATCAGAGAGACCCTCTCTGAAATTCGCCGCCAGGGCGCACTCATTCCACTGAGTAAGCACAGACCACTTACGAAATTTTTGGCAGTATATTTCAGCCTCATCTTGCCCTTGAGACAGGGCCATCAAGGCTCTTTCAGCCTGAATCTCTAAATGAGGTTCCTCATAAAGCAACCCCAAAGCCAGGAAAAACGCATCCACATTGAGCAACGCAGGATCCCCTGGTGCCAAAGCAAATGCCCAATCCTGAGGGTCGCCCCGGAGCAAGGATATTACAATCCTGACCTGCTGTGCAGGATCTCCAGCGGAGCGAGATCTCAGAGACAAAAATAATTTACAATTATGTTTGAAATTCTGGAAGCGAGATCTATCCCCGGAGAAAAATTCAGGCAAAGGTACTCTAGGTTCAGATATAGGAGCATGAATTACAAAATCCTGTAAACTTTGAACCTTCATAGCGAGATTGTTCAGACCTGTAGCTAAACCCTGAGGATCCATTTTCATCAGGTGAAGTCAGAACCATTCAAGGATTAGAAGGAGAGAGAGACGAAGGCTGCAGTAAGCAGAGAAGCTAGTGAATCAACTAATGAGCAAACTCAGAAAAAAAAAAAAAAATTCTCTGCAGACTTCTTTTCTCTCCTTTCTTCTGCCAATAATTTTAACCCTTGGCCGGCCAAACTGTCATGGTTCTCAGTGGCAAGAGAACGTAGTAAAGCATACAAAAAGGACTAGCTCTTGGAAGATGTGAACTCGAGCTGACTGTGAGCTAAACCTACCGCACAAATAACAGTGGCCGGGTAGCGTGCCTACGTTTTATCCCTAGACGCCCAGCGCCAGCCGGAGAACTGACTGACCCTAGCAGAGGAAAATACAGACCTGGCTTACCTCTAGAGAAATTTTCCCCAAAAAGCAGACAGTAGCCCCCACATATATTGTCGGTGATTTCAGAGGAAATTGACATACGAAGTATGAAGATAGGTTTAGCAAATTGAGGTCCGCTTACTAGATAGTAGGAAGACAGAAAAGGGAACTTCACAGTCAGCTGAAAACCCTTTCAAAACACCATCCTGGAATTACTTTAAGACTCTAATATCAACTCATGACACCAGAGTGGCAATTCCAGCTCACAAGAGCTTCCAGCCTCAGAAATAAACAATCACAGAGAACTGGAACAAAAATGCAAAACAAACTTAGGACTACAAGTCCAACTTAGCTGATAGTAGTCTAGGAGCAGGAACATGCAACAGAAAGGCTTCTGGTAACATTGTTGGCCGGCATAGAAATGACTGAGGAGCAAGGCTAAATAGACAACTCCCACATCCTGATGGAAACAGGTGAACAGAGGCGATGAAGCACACAAGTTCAGTACCACCAGTGACCACCGGGGGAGCCCAGAAACCAAATTCACAACAGTGATCTCTGCCCGCTCGTCATCACCCCACCCTCGCTGTACACACTGACTACTGGACAATTGTGTAACTCCCTCCTCTGGACCGATGTCTTCCTCCATTGACTCCTCCTCATCCTCCTCACAAAGTGTCCCCTGCCTAAGCGTTTGTGAGGAACCACGTGGCGCTGACTGTCCAGAAGATGATGGAAATGGTGAATCCTCATCCTCCACCTCTTCCACAACATCATCCCTTAGCGCTTGCAGTGATTTTTCAAGCAGGCAGATAAGGGGGACAGTCATGCTGACTAGTGCATCATCTGCACTCGCCATCCGCGTGGAATAATCGAAGGGACGCAAAACCTGGCAGACGTCCTTCATAGTGGCCCACTCTGTGGTTGTGAAGTCTGAACGGCGCGGAGTGCGACTTCTTTGCGCCTGTTGCAGCTGGTGCTCCATTACTGCTTGCTGCTGCTCACACAACCGCTCCAACATATGTAACGTGGAATTCCACCTGGTAGGTAGGTCACATATGATGTGATGTTCCGGAAGGTGGAATCGGCACTGCAGAGCCGCAATGCGTGATTTTGACGTGCTGGAACGCCGCAAGTGAGCACACTCTAGGCGGACCTTGTGCAGCAGTGCATCAAGATCCGGATAGTCCCTCAAAAAACTCTGCACGACCAAGTTGAGCACATGTGCCAGACATGGGATGCGAGTGAGGTTGCCGAGGCCCAGAGCTGCCACCAGATTTTGGCCATTATCACACACTACCATGCCTGGCTGGAGATTCGCTGCCACAAACCACACATCGCTCTCCTGCTTGATGGCATTCCAGAGCTCCTGCGCTGTGTGGCTTCGATTCCCCAAAGAAATTAATTTCAAAACGGCCTGTTGACGTTTGGCCACGGCTGTGCTCATGTCGGTCGTAACAGGTAAACGTTCACGGGTCCATTTGGAGGTGGACTGTGACGGCTCCTGCAGCGATGATTCTGAGGAACTTGTGTAAGAGGAGGAGTCAATGCGTACAGACTGGATTCCTGCAATCCTTGGAGTGGGCAGGACACGTCCTGCGCCACTCGCACGATCTGTACCCGGCTCAACAACATTAACCCAATGGGCAGTGAGGGAAAGGTATCGTCCCTGTCCATGGTGACTGGTCCACGCATCGGTGGTGAGGTGGACCTTGCTACTGACGGCGTTCAGTAGCGCGTGTTTTATGTGTCCCTCCACATGCTTGTGCAGGGCAGGGACAGCTTGCCTGCTGAATAGTGTTGAGCATTCCGATACCGCAAGTATCGGGTATCGGCCGATACTTGCGGTATCGGAATTCCGATACCGGGATTCCGATACTTGCCACGTATCGGATACCGGAATCGGAAGTTCCCAGATTCAAACTGCACAAATTCAGCCAATGAGAATGATTCCAAGTGTGGGCACATCCTGTTCAGCATGGAGGGCATGAAACTACTGGCAAGGCTGTGATTGGCTGCTGAAATGATGTCATGATGCAGTTTAAAAGTCGCTGGCGCCATTTTTCGCTCACTCTGCTGTGAATTCAGTTAGTGACAGGACGCTGTTTGCTGACTGAGGGCCAGTTTAGAGATAGCGATTTGCTTCTTTGTACTTTTCCAAGGCTAATTTAGCAACCGCTGTGTTCACCTACTAATCACCTTGCTTTTGCCTTGTAGCGCTGTTTTCACAGCGATCTGCAAGGTCTGTGTGTGTGTGTGTGTGAGTGCAGCCCACTCTCTAGTCTGAGTGCAGCCACATAGGCCATCCATAGCTGGTTGTATTCAGTTCAGGGAGGGTGGTTCATTGCCTCATACTGTTCTTTTTTTTTTTTTTCCAAGTAGTGTAGTCTGCTGCTAATTTTTTCAAAAAAATCCTATTAGTGTCTTTCCACCCGTCTCCAGCTAATTTGTGGAAAAACACTACATAGGATAACGTAGAGGAGGGTTTTTGGGCCTTGCAGCGCCGTTTACGGCTGTCTGCACGGTCTCCGTGTGACTGCAGCTCGCCCTGTAGTCTGTGAGCAGCCATAGCCTGGTTGTCTCCAGCTCAGGGTTCTTCACTGCGTCATACCGCAAAATCAATTTTCATTTTGTTTTAAGTAGTGCAGGCTGCTGCACATTTTTTTCAAAAAATTCCTATTAGTGTCTTTCCACCCGTCTCCAGCTAATTTGTGGAAAAACACTACATAGGATAACGTAGAGGAGGGTTTTTGCGCCTTGCAGCGCCGTTTACGGCTGTCTGCACGGTCTCCGTGTGACTGCAGCTCTATCTGTTGTCAGTTCAGCCCCCAAAAAATAAATAAATAATAAAGTTCACCAAACACACCAGTGACACCACTTTACATTTGTGTAGGCCACATTAGCTCATATTAAAGTCTAGTCCACACTTTAGAAAATTAGTGTTTCTTATACCTGTTAGGAGTTGTTCAGGAATAAGCACACAAAGCCGTTAGTACTTTTCTGCTTATCTTTATCAGTCAACCAAGATGAAGAAGGCAGTGAGTAAGGCACGTGGGCGTGGGCGCGGAGCAGGGAGGGGACGTGGGGATTCTGTGCCTGCTGCGGGCACCGGTGACTCATCAGCACCCACTTTCACCAGGGAACAGTCATTCATGGGCAGCTTTGTCGCAGAGCGCCGTACACCGCTGCTGCGTGAAGAACAAATTGAAGCCGTTGTCGGATGGATGGCAGCTAATGCATCAACTTCAATTAGTGCCACATCCTCTCAGACACAGAGCACTGGAGAGCAGCCATCTGTCTCTTCACCACTTGCCAAATTGCCCAGGCAGACAGAGAGCCCAGGACAGGAGCCGTCTCTACTTCTGTTCTCTGAATCTCTTGGCTTGGAAACAGGGGGCCAGCCAAGCAGCATTGGAGAAATGGAAGAAGAGGCAGGGTGCAGTGATGCCCAACAGCTTTTTCTCTCTGAGTCTGAAGAGGCGGGTGGGCCAGTGGCTCCGGTCACCACATCGCAGGCCGCATCCGCTGATGATGACACTCAGGTGCCACTTTCTGGTGCGTGCTCTGCTGCTGAGACTACCCAGGAGGAGCAGTTGGGGGCAGAGGGTAGTGTAGATGATGAGGTCCTTGACCCATCTTGGCGTGAGGGACAGGAAGGTGGTGGGAGCAGCTCTGAGGAAGAGATTCCCCGTACAGCCCAAAGAGGGAGAGGGAGGGGGAAGACTGCGGATCCTGCAGCCTCCGCTTTGGCACCCGTTAGGAGCATGTCTCTTCCAAAAGCCAAAAAGGGCGCTCCCAAGACTTGCAGTGCCTGGTCCTTTTTTGACACAGTTGCAGATGACATTTGCTATGTCAAATGCAAGGTGTGTCATCAAAAAGTCAAAAGAGGGAAAAATGTCAGCAACCTCAATACCTCCAACATGTGGAAACATGTGCGCAACAGGCACGCGGCGGAGTTAGAAAAACACACTGAAGAGCTAGGCCAACCAACAGCGGCAGCTACCACCGCTTCAGCTCGTGTTGCCTCTTCCTCCAGCTCACATGCAGCTGGTTCGGCTTCCTCCCAGGATCGCCGTGGAAGAACCTCTGGCCTTGTTGTCCAGAGACCCGCTGTAATTCCACCCGCAGCACCACTTTCCCAGTCATCCACACACTCCCAGCCCAGTCTACAGCCATCGGTAGTACAGGCATGGGAGAAAAGGCGGCCTTTCTCGTCAAACCACCCACGAGCACAGGCTCTGACTGCAGGCATTGCCAAACTTCTGTCACTGGAAATGCTGTCATTCAGGCTGGTGGAGACTGACAGCTTCCGTGACTTGATGTCATTGGCAGTCCCACAGTACAATGTGCCCAGCCGCTTTTACTTCAGCAGGCAAGCCGTCCCTGCCCTGCACAAGCATGTGGAGGGACACATAAAACACGCGCTACTGAATGCCGTCAGTAGCAAGGTCCACCTCACCACCGATGCGTGGACCAGTCAACATGGACAGGGGCGATACCTTTCCCTCACTGCCCATTGGGTTAATGTCGTTGAGCCGGGTACAGACCGTGCGAGTGGCGCAGGACGTGTCCTGCCCACTCCAAGGATTGCAGGAATCCATTCTGTACGCATTGACTCCTCCTCTTACACCAGTTCCTCAGAATCATCGCTGCAGGAGCCGTCACAGTCCACCTCCACATGGACCCGTGATGAACGTTTACCTGTAACGACCGACATGAGCACAGCCGTGGCCAAACGTCAACAGGCCGTCTTGAAATTAATTTATTTGGGGAATCGAAGCCACACAGCGCAGGAGCTCTGGAATGCCATCAAGCAGGAGAGCGATGTGTGGTTTGTGCCAGCGAATCTCCAGCCAGGCATGGTAGTGTGTGACAATGGCCGAAATCTGGTGGCAGCTCTGGGCCTCGGCAACCTCACTCACATCCCATGTCTGGCACATGTGCTCAATTTGGTAGTGCAGAGTTTTTTGAGGGACTATCCGGATCTTGATGCACTGCTGCACAAGGTCCGCCTAGAGTGTGCTCACTTGCGGCGTTCCAGCACGGCAAAAGCGCGCATTGCGGCTCTGCAGCGCCGACACCGCCTGCCGGAACATCGCATCATATGTGACCTACCTACCAGGTGGAATTCCACGTTACATATGTTGGAGCGGTTGTGTGAGCAGCAGCAAGCTGTAATGGAGTACCAGCTGCATCAGGCGCAAAGAAGTCGCACTCCGCGCCGTACAGACTTCACAACCACAGAGTGGGCCACTATGAATGACGTCTGCCAGGTTTTGCGTCCCTTTGATTATTCCACGCGGATGGCGAGTGCAGATGATGCACTAGTCAGCATGACTGTCCCCCTTATCTGCCTGCTTGAAAAATCACTGCAAGCGCTAAGGGATGATGTTGTGGAAGAGGTGGAGGATGAGGATTCAGCATTTCCATCATCTTCTGGACAGTCAGCGCCACGTGGTTCCTCACAAACGCGTAGGCAGGGGACAGTTTGTGAGGAGGATGAGGAGGTCAATGGAGGAGGAAGACATCCGTCCAGAGGAGGGAGTTACACAATTGTCCAGTACTCAGTGTGTACAGCGAGGGTGGGGTGATGACGAGCGGGCAGAGATCACGCCTCCAGCAGGGGACAGCGTTTCTTGGGCAGTTGGCAGTCTGCAGAACATGGTGGATTACATGCTGCAGTGCCTGAGAAACGACCGCCGCATCGCCCACATTCTCAACATGTCTGATTATTGGGTGTTCACCCTCCTCGATCCTCGCTACCGGGACAACGTAGAAAGCCTCATCACACCGTTGAACCGGGAGCGAAAAATGTGGGAGTACCAAGACACACTGGTGAATTCCATCATCTTCTCCATTCCAACTGAGAGAAGTGCTGCTAGTGCATTCCAAAGCAGCTCAGTGCGTCCAGGCAGTGGTGGAGGCTCTGCACAAAGAGGGAGCAGAAGCAGTGCCTCTGCCCAAGGCAAGACCAGTATGGCCCAACTGTGGCACAGTTTTCTGTGCCCGCCACAAAAGTCTACACCATCACAGACGGCTCCAGTCAGCAGGAGGCAACGGTTCCGTCAGATGGTGACAGACTACATGTCTTGCCCTCTTGCTGTACTCCCAGACGGCTCTTCACCTTTCAAGTTTTGGGTCTCAAAGCTGGATACATGGCCAGAGCTAAGCCAGTATGCATTGGAGGTGCTGTCTTGCCCTGCGGCCAGTGTATTATCGGAACGTGTCTTTAGTGCTGCAGGTGGTGTACTAACTGACCGTCGCATGCGACTATCCTCCGATAACGTTGACCGGCTTACTTTCCTGAAAATGAACAAGGCCTGGATCTCGCAGGAATTTGCCACTCCTCTTCCTGATTAAATAATTAGGTGACTGTCTACAGTATCCAGGTCTCCTGTTGTGTTCATCTTTCTACCACCTGAACTTTAATTCCTGGGCTCCAACACCGCCAGTTGAGGCTCAGAAGTGCCATCTGCACAGTCAAAACATACGACCCAGTGTTATTGGGTTTCAGTAACGTCAGCTGATCCCCAGCTGTGTAGCCGGCAATGTGTCCTGCGACCGCCACGCTGACACAACAACTGAAATGTAAGGGAACCTGTCCCCCCCCCCAAGGCGTTTGTTACTGAAAGAGCCACCTTGTGCAGCAGTAATGCTGCACAAGGAAAAGGTAGCTATTTTTGTTTAGCTCCTTGCACACGCAGAACTTAACACTTATAAAATGTGTCCACTGATACCGTAAAACCGTCCCGGAGGTGGGACTTTCCTTCGTAATATGACACAGCACAGCCGTCATTCCTACCCCCTTGGCGCCGTGCCCCGGCTCCTCAGTGTTGTTTGATTCCGTCCCGGAGCCTGCGCTGTTATGTTATCCCTTGGCCAGGCACACTTAACGCTGCCCATCTTCTGACATCACTTGGTGTCAGGCTGGCTGCGCCTGTGCGGCCGCGCTGGCCGAGAGCCCGCCTCGCAGTGTCTTCTGATTTAATCCCACTGGGGGCCTGAGATCCATGGACATGCGCAGTGCATATCTGAACCTCTGCCTCTCACTCATCTCCCTACGCCTTCTTCAGACTGTGCGCCGTCAGCTGATCCCTAATAGCATGCCACGGCCGTGACGCCGCACAGTCTGAAGAAGCCGTAGGGAGGGGAGTGAGAGGCGAGGATATGCACTGCGCATGGCCACGGATCCCAGGCCCGTGGTGGGATTACATTAGACGACACTGCGAGGCGGGCTCTCGGCCAGCGCGGCCGCACAGGCGCAGCCAGCCTGACACCAAATGATGTCAGAAGATGGGCAGCGCTAAGTGTGCCTGGCCAAGGGATAACATAACAGCGCATGCTCTGGGACGGAATCAAACAACGCTGAGGAGCCGGGGAACGGCGCCAAGGAGGTAGGAATGACAGCTGTGCTGCGTCATATTATGAAGGAAAGTCCCACCTCCGGGACGGTCTCACGGTTTCAGGGGACACATTTTATAAGTGTTTAGTTCTGTGTTTGCAAGGAGCATCATGAAAAGAGCCACCTTTTCCTTTTGCATCTTTTGTGCTGCACAAGCTGGCTCTTTCAGCTACAAACGCCTTGGGGGGGGGTTAAAGGTTCCCTTTCGACTTTCTCCAATCAGGCTTCGGCCTACATTGTGTTCCTATGCTTCTCCTGCTGTCCCTGGGCTCCAACACCGCTAGTTGTTGCCTGGTAGTGCTGCACGCACAGTCAACAGTCGCTCCTCTGTTATTGGGGTTCAGTAACGTCAGCTGTTCCCCTGCTGTGTGTGTGGCAATCCCTCCTATCTCCTCCACCTCCTCCTCCTCCTCCTGTCCCTGGGCTCCAACACCGCTAGTTGCCGTCCAGAAGTGCTGTCCGCACAGTCCCAACAGTCCCTCCTCTGTTATTGGGGTTCAGTAACGTCAGCTGTTCCCCTGCTGTGTGTGTGGCAATCCCTCCTATCTCCTCCACCTCCTCCCCCTCCTGTCCCTGGGCTCCAACACCGCTAGTTGTTGCCTGGTAGTGCTGTACGCACAGTCCCAACAGTCCCTCCTCTGTTATTGGGGTTCAGTAACGTCAGCTGTTCCCCAGCTGTGTGTGTGGCAATCCCTCCTATCTCCTCCACCTCCTCCTCCTCCTCCTGTCCCTGGGCTCCAACACCGCTAGTTGTTGCCTGGTAGTGCTGTACGCACAGTCCCAACAGTCCCTCTTCTGTTATTGGGGTTCTGTAACGTCAGCTGTTCCCCAGCTGTGTGTGTGGCAATCCCTCCTATCTCCTCCACCTCCACCTCCTCCTCCTGTCCCTGGGCTCCAACACCGCTAGTTGCCATCCAGAAGTGCTGTCCGCACAGTCCCAACAGTCGCTCCTCTGTTATTGGGGTTCAGTAACGTCAGCTGTTCCCCAGCTGTGTGTGTGGCAATCCCTCCTATCTCCTCCACCTCCTCCTCCTCCTCCTCCTGTCCCTGGGCTCCAACACCGCTAGTTGTTGCCTGGTAGTGCTGTACGCACAGTCAACAGTCCCTCCTCTGTTATTGGGGTTCAGTAACGTCAGCTGTTCCCCAGCTGTGTGTGTGGCAATCCCTCCTATCTCCTCCACCTCCTCCTCCTCCTCCTGTCCCTGGGCTCCAACACCGCTAGTTGTTGCCTGGTAGTGCTGTACGCACAGTCAACAGTCCCTCCTCTGTTATTGGGGTTCAGTAACGTCAGCTGTTCCCCAGCTGTGTGTGTGGCAATCCCTCCTATCTCCTCCACCTCCTCCTCCTCCTCCTGTCCCTGGGCTCCAACACCGCTAGTTGCCATCCAGAAGTGCTGTCCGCACAGTCCCAACAGTCGCTCCTCTGTTATTGGGGTTCAGTAACGTCAGCTGTTCCCCAGCTGTGTGTGTGGCAATCCCTCCTATCGCCTTATCAAGGAATCTAGTGTATATACCCTGTAACGTTATACTTTTCCAGAAAGGCATCCAGTCCCCTCTTAAATTTAATTAATGAATCACTCATTACAACATCATACGGCAGAGAGTTCCATAGTCTCACTGCTCTTACAGTAAAGAATCCGCGTCTGTTATTATGCTTAAACCTTCTTTCCTCCAGACGTAGAGGATGCCCCCTTGTCCCTGTCTCAGGTCTATGATTGCCGTCCAGAAGTGCTGTCCGCACAGTCCCAACAGTCCCTCCTCTGTTATTGGGGTTCAGTAACGTCAGCTGTTCCCCTGCTGTGTGTGTGGCAATCCCTCCTATCTCCTCCACCTCCTCCTGTCCCTGGGCTCCAACACCGCTAGTTGTTCTCCAGAAGTGCTGTCCGCACAGAGCCAAACACCTCGCCAATGTGTTAGTGGGGTTCAGCACCGCCAGCTGTTCCCCTGCTGTGTATACGGCAACGTGTACTGCGACCGCCACGCAGGCACAACAAGTTAAATTTAAGGGAACCTGTCCCCCCCAGGCGTTTGTTACTGAAGGAGCCACCTTGTGCAGCAGTAATGATGCAAAGGGAAAAAGTGCCTCTTTTCGTGGTGCTCCTTGCACATGCTGAACCTAACACTTATGAAAAGTGTCCCCTCCTACCGTGATACCGTCCGGTAGGTGGAACTTTCCTTTGTGATGTGACGCAGCACAGCCGTCATTCTTACCCCCTTGGCGCCGTGCGCCGCCTCCTCAGCGTTATTTGAAGCAGTCCCGGAGCCTGCGCTGTTAGGTTAGCCCTTGGCCATGCACACATTTTGCGCTGCCCGTCTTCTGACATCATTTGGTGTCAGGCTGGCTGCGCCTGTGCGGCCGCGCTGGACGAGATCCCGCCTCGTAGTGTCTTCTGATTTAATCCCACTGGGGGCCTGAGATCCATGGACATGCGCAGTGCATATCTGAACCTCCACCTCTCACTCATCTCCCTACGGCTTCTTCAGACTGTGCGGTGTCAGCTGGTCCATAATAGCATGCCACGGCCATGACACCGCACAGTCTGAAGAAGCCGTAGGGAGGGGAGTGAGAGGTGAGGATATGCACTGCGCATGGCCACGGATCCCAGGCCCGCGGTGGGATTACATTAGACGACACTGCGAGGCGGGATCTCGGCCAGTGCAGCCGCACAGGCGCAGCCAGTCTGACACCAAATGATGTCAGAAGACGGGCAGGGCAAAATGTGCGCATGGCCAAGGGCTAACCTAACAGCGCAGGCTCCGGGACTGATTCAAACAACGCTGAGGAGGCGGCGCACGGCGCCAAGGGGGTAAGAATGACGGCTGTGCTGCGTCACATCACAAAGGAAAGTTCCACCTACCGGACGGTATCACGGTAGGAGGGGACACTTTTCATAAGTGTTAGGTTCAGCATGTGCAAGGACCATAATTAAAAGAGCTAAGTTTACCTTTTCCAGCATTAGTGCTGTACACGATGGCTCTTTCAGCTACAAACGCTTGGTGGGGGGGTTAAAGTTTCCCTTTCAACTTGCTCCAGTGCAGGCTTCGGCCTACACTCTAATCCCTCTCCTCCTCCTGCTGACCCTGGGCTCTAACACCGCCAGTTGGGGCCCAGATGTGCTGGCTGCACAGAGCCAAACACCAGCCAATGTGTCAGTGGGGTTCAGCACCGCCAGCTGTTCCCCTGCTGTGTAGCCGGCAACGTGTCCTGCAACAGCCACGCAGACACAAGAACTGAAATTGAAGGAAACCTGTCCCCCCTCCCCCAGGCGTTTCTACGTTTTACAGCCACCTTGTACGACAGTAATGCTGCATGTGTGCAAGGTGGCTCAGAAACTTATTCTCCTTGCCCAGGTTGAACTGAACACGTCTAAAATGAGTCCTCTGCGACCATTAAAACGTCCCTCAGGTGTGATTTTACTTTGTATTGACACGCAACAAGCTCCTTGGTAGCGCTGCCCGTCTTCTGGCATCATTGTTTGGCTGCCTGCGCCTCTGCGGCCGCCTTGCCCCACACAACGCCCCTCGGTGTCTTATTTATTTGGACTGCGAGGGTGTGATTGATGGGCATGAACGGTGCATTTCTTCGCCTGTCCCTCATCTCCTTCCGCCTTCTTCGGACTGTGCGTCTTCATGGCCGTGGCATGCGATAAGGGATCAGCTGACGCCGCACAGTCTGAAGCGGGTGTAAGAACCCAAGCGAGAGGCGAACATATGTACTGCGCCAGGCCATGAATCCCAGCCCCGCAGTGTTTTAACAATGTTAAGACACTGCGGGGCTGGGATTCATGGTCATCGCAAACCGCAACAGCCGACATTACATGATGTCAGAGGATGGGCAGCGCTAACAGCGCAAGGCCAAGGGATAACACAAAAAGCGCAGACTCCTGTGCAACAAATAACGATGCTCAGGAGGCCGCGCAAAGCACCAAGGTGGCATTTTTGCCAGCTGTACTGCGTCTCTTTACGAAGGGAACTCACGCCTCAAAATCAGTTTGACTGTGTAAGGGCCTAAATGTTATACGTGTTCCTTTCAGCGTGTGCAAGGAGCAAAATTAAAAGAGCAACCTTTGACTTGTGCAGCATTACTGCTGCATAAGCTGTGGCTCTTCTACTTTGTAACACCTGAGGGGGGGTTAAAGGTTACCTTTGAAATTGGTTCAATTAGGCTTCGGCCTACACTCCGCTCCCTCTCCTCCTCCTGCTGACCCTGGGCTCTAACACCGCCAGATGGGGCCCAGATGTGCTGGCTGCACAGAGCCAAACACCTCGCCAATGTGTCAGTGGGGTTCAGCACCGCCAGCTGTTCCCCTGCTGTGTAGCCGGCAATGTGTCCTGCAACTGCCACGCAGACACAACAGACCCAAAGCTGCCGCCAGTGCAGGCTTCGGCCTACACTCTGCTCCCTCTCCTCCTCCTGCTGACCCTGGGCTCTAACACCGCCAGTTGGGGCCCAGATGTGCTAGCTGCACAGAGCAAAACACCAGCCAATGTGTAAGTGGGGTTCAGCACCGCCAGCTGTTCCCCTGCTGTGCAGCCGGCAACGTGTCCTGCAACAGCCACGCAGACACAAGAACTGAACTTGAAGGGAACCTGTCCCCCCTCCCCCAGGCGTTTGTATGTTTTACAGCCACCTTGTACAGCAGTAATGCTGCATGTGTGCAAGGTGGCTCATAAACTTATTCTCCTCGCACATGTGGAACTGAAAACACGTCTAAAATGTGTCCTCTGTGTGACCATTTAACCGTCCCGGAGGTGTGACTTTCCTTTGTAATGACACGCTGCAACCCCCTTGGTAGCGCTGCCCGTCTTCTGGCATCATTGTTTGGTTGCCTGCGCCTCTGCGGCCGCCCTGCCCCACACAACGCCCCTCGGTGTCTTATTTATTTGGACTGCGAGGGTGTGATTGATGGGCATGAGCAGTGCATATGTTCGCCTGTCCCTCATCTCCTTCCGCCTTCCTCAGACTGTGCGGCTTCATGGCCGTGGCATGCGATAAGGGATCAGCTGACGCCGCACAGTCTGAAGCGGGTGTAAGGACCCGAGTGTGAGAGGCCAACATATGTAGTGCGCCAGGCCATGAATCCCAGCCCCCCAGTGTTTTAACTATGTAAAGACACTGCGGGGCTGGGATTCATGGTCATCGCGAACCGCACCGGCCGACATTAAATGATGCCAGAAGATGGGCAGCGCTAACAGCGCAAGGCCAAGGGATAAAACGACAGCGCAGACTCCTGTACAGCAAATAACAACGCTCAGGAGGCTGCGCCCAGCACCAAGGTGGGATTCTTGACATCTGTGCTGCGTCTCATTACGAAGGGAACTCCCGCCTCCAACACAGTTTGACTGTATAAAGGGCTAAATGTTATACGTGTTTCATTCAGCGTGTGCAAGGAGAAAAATTAAAAGAGCAACCTTTGACTTGTGCAGCACTACTGCTGCATAAGCTGTGGCTCTTCTAGTTTGTAACACCTGAGGGGGGGTTAAAGGTTACCTTTAAAATTGGTTCAATTAGGCTTCGGCCTACACTCTGCTCCCCCTGCAGAGCCTGGGCTCTAACACCGCCAGTTGGGGCCTGGTACTGCTAGCTGCACAGAGAAAAACACCAGCCAATGTGTCAGTGGGGTTCAGCACCGCCAGCTGTTCCCCTGCTGTGTAGCCGGCATCGTGTCCTGCAACAGCCACGCAGGCACAACAGACCCAAAGCTGCCGCCAGTGCAGGCTTCGGCCTACACTCTGCTCCCTCTCCTCCTCCTGCTGACCCTTTGCTCCAACACTGCTAGTTGGGGCTCTAGGAAGACAAGCTTGAATAGGTCCCCATCCTGGTTCCAGCACCGTCAGCTGGTTCCGGGCAGAGCCTTTGGCTTAGGTGCCTCCTTCTGGGTATCCGAGTTCCACCAACGTCAGGTGGTCCTTGGTAGTGCTTTCAGGCACGGGTACCTCCTGCTTAGTAACCGGGTTCCAGTAACGTCAGCTGGTCCTCGGTAGTTCCATTGGCTCTTGGACCTTCGGCTACCCATCCGGGTTCCAGCACCGTCAGCTGGTTCTCGGCAGTGTCTTTTGCTCTTGTACCTTCTGCTCCCCATCCTGGTTCCAGTACCGTCAGCTGGTTCCGGGCAGAGCCTTTGGCTTAGTTGCCTGTCATGATTCCCAATGGCAGGGAAACATCAAAACACAAAGATAACGGACGAGCTCTGGGTGATGGAATCTCGAGCTGACCGTGAGCTAAATCTACCACACAACTAATAGTAGCCAGGGAGCATACCTGATTAACCCTAGATGCCACGCGCCAGCCGGAGGACTAACTACCCCTGGTAGAGGAAGGAACAGACATGGCTTACCTCTAGGGAAATACCCCAAAAGATGATAGCAGCCCCCCACATGTAATGACGGTGAGTTTAGAGGAAAAGACATACACAGTATGAAGGTAGATTTAGCAAAGAGAGGTCCACTTACTAGATAGCAGAAGGATACAAAAGAGGACTTCACGGTCAACTGAAAACCCTATCAAAAAAACATCCTGAAATTACTTTAAGACTCCTGTGTCAACTCATGACACAGGAGTGGCAATTTCAGCCCACAAGAGCTTCCAGCTACAGAGAATAACAAAACTGCAAACTGGACAAAAGATACAAAACAAAAGGACAAAGTCCACTTAGCTGATCAGCAGACTAGTAGCAGGAACATGCAACCGAAGGCTCTGGTTACAATGATGACCGGCAAGGAAATGACTGGAGAGCAAGGCTAAATAGGAAACTCCCAAACACTGATGGGAGCAGGTGAACTGAGACAGCAAAGACACACAAGTCACCAGTACCACCAGCAACCACCAGAGGAGCCCAAAAGCGGATTCACAACAGTACCCCCCCCTTAAGGAGGGGGCACCGAACCCTCACGAGAACCACCAGGATGATCTGGATGAGCCCTATGAAAGGCACGAACCAAATCCGAGGCATGAACATCAGAGGCAGTTACCCAAGAATTATCTTCTTGACCATAGCCCTTCCATTTAACCAGATACTGAAGTCTCCGTCTGGAAATACGGGAGTCCAGGATCTTCTCCACAACGTACTCCAATTCACCCCCTACCAGCACAGGAGCAGGAGGTTCAGTAGAAGGAACCACCGGTACCTCATACCTCCGCAACAACGACCGATGGAATACATTATGGATAGCGAAAGATGCCGGGAGGTCCAAACGAAAGGACACAGGGTTAAGAATCTCCAAAATCCTATAAAGACCGATGAACCGGGGCTTAAACTTAGGAGAAGAAACCCTCATAGGGACAAAACGGGAAGACAACCACACCAAGTCCCCAACACGAAGGCGAGGACCAACACGACGCCGGCGGTTAGCAAACTGCTGAGTCCTCTCCTGGGACAACTTCAAATTGTCCACCACTTGTCCCCAAATCCGATGCAACCGATCCACCACAGCATCAACTCCCGGACAATCCGAAGATTCCACCTGACCAGATGAAAAACGAGGGTGAAACCCTGAATTGCAAAAGAAAGGGGAAACCAAAGTGGCAGAACTAGCCCGATTATTAAGAGCAAACTCTGCCAACGGCAAAAAGGCAACCCAGTCATCCTGATCCGCAGACACAAAACACCTCAAATAAGTCTCCAAAGTTTGATTAGCTCGCTCCGTCTGGCCATTAGTCTGAGGATGGAATGCAGACGAAAAAGACAAATCAATTCCCAACCTGGAACAGAATGTCCGCCAAAATCTAGACACGAACTGGGTTCCCCTGTCAGAAACGATGTTTTCCGGAATCCCATGCAGGCGAACCACATTTTGAAAAAACAGAGGGACCAATTCAGATGAGGAAGGCAACTTAGGCAATGGCACCAAATGGACCATTTTAGAAAAACGGTCACACACCACCCAGATGACAGACATCTTCTGAGAAACAGGGAGATCAGAAATAAAGTCCATAGAGATATGCGTCCAAGGCCTCTTCGGAATAGGCAAGGGCAACAATAACCCACTAGCCCTAGAACAACAAGGCTTGGCCCGAGCACAAACATCACAAGACTGCACAAAAACACGCACATCTCGAGACAGGGAAGGCCACCAGAAGGACCTAGCCACCAAATCTCTAGTACCAAAAATTCCAGGATGACCTGCCAGAGTAGAAGAATGATCTTCCGAGATGACTCTACTGGTCCAATCATCAGGAACAAACAGTCTACCAGGTGGACAACGATCAGGTCTATCTGCCTGAAATTCTTGCAAAGCACGTCGCAAGTCTGGGGAGACAGCAGACAAAACCACCCCATCCTTAAGGATACCAGCAGGTTCAGAATCCCCAGGAGAGTCAGGCTCAAAACTCCTAGAAAGAGCATCTGCCTTCACATTTTTAGAACCCGGTAAGTATGAGACCACAAAATTAAACCGAGAAAAAAACAACGACCAGCGTGCCTGTCTAGGATTCAGGCGCCTGGCAGACTCCAGATAAATCAGATTCTTGTGATCAGTCAAAACCACCACCTGATGTCTGGCACCCTCAAGCCAATGACGCCACTCCTCAAACGCCCACTTCATGGCCAAAAGCTCCCGATTACCAACATCATAGCTTCGCTCGGCGGCCGAAAATTTACGAGAAAAGAACGCACAAGGTCTCATCACTGAGCAATCGGAACTTTTCTGCGACAAAACCGCCCCTGCTCCGATCTCGGAAGCATCGACCTCAACCTGAAAGGGAAGAGAAACATCAGGCTGGCGCAACACAGGAGCAGACGAAAAGCGGCGCTTAAGCTCCCGAAAGGCCTCCACAGCAGCAGGGGACCAATCGGCAACATCAGCACCCTTTCTAGTCAAATCAGTCAAAGGTTTAGCAACACCAGAAAACCCAGTTATAAATCGACGATAGAAATTAGCAAAGCCCAAGAATTTCTGAAGACTCTTAAGAGAAGTAGGCTGCATCCAGTCACAAATAGCCCGAACCTTAACAGGGTCCATCTCAACAGAAGAAGGGGAAAAAATGTACCCCAAAAAATAAATCTTTTGAACCCCAAAAACACACTTTGAACCCTTTACACACAAAGAACTAGTCTGCAAAACCTGAAAAACCCTCCTGACCTGTTGAACATGAGACTCCCAGTCATCAGAAAAAATCAAAATATCGTCCAAATACACAATCATAAATTTATCCAAATATTCACGGAAAATATCATGCATAAAGGACTGAAAGACCGAAGGTGCATTTGAAAGGCCGAAAGGCATTACTAAATACTCAAAATGGCCCTCAGGCGTATTAAATGCGGTTTTCCACTCATCCCCCTGCTTAATTCGCACCAAATTATACGCCCCACGAAGAGCAATCTTAGAGAACCACTTAGCCCCTCTTATGCGAGCAAACAAATCAGTCAACAAAGGCAACGGATACTGATATTTGACTGTAATTTTATTCAGGAGTCGATAATCAATACAAGGCCTCAGAGAGCCATCCTTCTTAGACACAAAGAAAAAAACAGCTCCTAAAGGAGATGAAGAAGGACGAATATGTCCCTTTTCCAGGGACTCCTTAATATACTCTCGCATAGCAGCATGTTCAGGCACAGATAAATTAAACAAACGACCCTTTGGAAATTTACTGCCAGGAATCAGATCTATGGCGCAATCACAATCTCTGTGGGGAGGGAGAGAACTTAGGCTCTTCAAAAACATCACGATAATCAGACAAAAATGCTGGAATCTCAGAGGGAGTAGATGACGAAATGGAAACCAAAGGTACATCCCCATGAGCCCCCCGACATCCCCAGCTTATCACAGACATTGTTTTCCAGTCAAGGACTGGGTTATGAGATTGTAACCATGGTAATCCAAGCACTAAAACATCATGTAAATTGTACAACACAAGGAAGCGAATCACCTCCTGATGGTCTGGAGTCATACGCATAGTCACTTGCGTCCAGAATTGTGGTTTATTACTAGCCAAAGGGGTAGAATCAATACCCTTCAGAGGTATAGGGACTTCCAGTAGCTCTAAATCAAACCCACAGCGCCTGGCAAAGGACCAATCCATAAGACTCAGGGCGGCGCCAGAGTCCACATAGGCATCCACAGTAATAACTGATAATGAACAAATCAAGGTTACAGACAGAATAAATTTAGACTGTAAAGTGCAAATAGACTTGTCAGCCTTCTTTGTGCGTTTAGAGCATGCTGATATAACATGAGCAGAATCACCACAATAGAAACATAACCCATTTTTACGCCTGTAATTCTGCCGCTTGCTTCTGGACAAAGTTCTGTCACATTGCATATTCTCTGGCGACTTTTCAGAAGATACCGCCAAATGGTGCACAGGCTTGCGCTCCCGCAAACGCCGATCAATCTGAATAGCCATTGTCATGGACTCATTCAGACCTGTAGGCGCAGGGAACCTGACCATAACATCCTTAACGGCATCAGAGAGGCCCTCTCTGAAATTTGCCGCTAGGGCGCACTCATTCCACTGAGTAAGCACAGACCATTTACGAAATTTTTGGCAGTATATCTCAGCTTCATCTTGCCCTTGAGATAGGGCTATCAAAGCTTTTTCAGCTTGAATCTCCAAATTAGGTTCCTCATAAAGCAAGCCTAAAGCCAGAAAAAAGGCATCCACATTGAGCAACGCAGGATCCCCTGGTGTCAATGAAAATGCCCAGTTTTGAGGGTCACCTCGCAGCAAAGAAATCACAATCTTAACCTGCTGGACAGGATCTCCAGAGGAGTGAGGTCTGAGAGAAAGGAATAATTTACAATTATATTTGAAATTCAGAAACCGAGATCTATCTCCGGAAAACACCTCTGGTGTAGGAATCTTAGGTTCAGACATCGGAGTATGTATAACAAATTCTTGTAAATTTTGAACCTTAGTAGCAAGATTATTTAAACCTGCAGCCAAGCTCTGAGGATCCATCTTTAAACAGGTGAGATCAGAGCCATTCAAGGATTAGAAGGAGAGAAAGGCAAAGGCTGTAATTAGAGCTGAAATACAACTGATCCAACTATGGAGCAAACATAGGAAAAAAAAAAAAAAACTCTACAGACTTCTTTTTCTCTCCTTTCTTCTGCCAGTAACTTTAACACGGGCCGGTCATACTGTCATGATTCCCAATGACAGGGAAACATCAAAACACAAAGATAACGGACGAGCTCTGGGTGATGGAATCTCGAGCTGACCGTGAGCTAAATCTACCACACAACTAATAGTAGCCAGGGAGCATACCTGATTAACCCTAGATGCCACGTGCCAGCCGGAGGACTAACTACCCCTGGTAGAGGAAGGAACAGACCTGGCTTACCTCTAGGGAAATACCCCAAAAGATGATAGCAGCCCCCCACATGTAATGACGGTGAGTTTAGAGGAAAAGACATACACAGTATGAAGGTAGATTTAGCAAAGAGAGGTCCACTTACTAGATAGCAGAAGGATACAAAAGAGGACTTCACGGTCAACTGAAAACCCTATCAAAAAAACATCCTGAAATTACTTTAAGACTCCTGTGTCAACTCATGACACAGGAGTGGCAATTTCAGCCCACAAGAGCTTCCAGCTACAGAGAATAACAAAACTGCAAACTGGACAAAAGATACAAAACAAAAGGACAAAGTCCACTTAGCTGATCAGCAGACTAGTAGCAGGAACATGCAACCGAAGGCTCTGGTTACAATGATGACCGGCAAGGAAATGACTGGAGAGCAAGGCTAAATAGGAAACTCCCAAACACTGATGGGAGCAGGTGAACTGAGACAGCAAAGACACACAAGTCACCAGTACCACCAGCAACCACCAGAGGAGCCCAAAAGCGGATTCACAACAGTACCCCCCCCTTAAGGAGGGGGCACCGAACCCTCACGAGAACCACCAGGACGATCTGGATGAGCCCTATGAAAGGGGAGCCCAAAAGCGGATTCACAACAGGTGCCTCCCTCTGGGTGTCCGAGTTCCACCAACGTCAGGTGGTCCTTGGTAGTGCTTTCAGGCACGGGTACCTCCTGCTTAGTAACCGGGTTCCAGTAACGTCAGCTGGTCCTCGGTAGTTCCATTGGCTCTTGGACCTTCGGCTACCCATCTGGGTTCCAGCACCGTCAGCTGGTTCTCGGCAGTGTCTTTTGCTCTTGTACCTTCTGCTCCCCATCCTGGTTCCAGTACCGTCAGCTGGTTCCGGGCAGAGCCTTTGGCTTAGGTGCCTCCCTCTGGGTATCCGAGTTCCACCAACGTCAGGTGGTCCTTGGTAGTGCTTTCAGGCACGGGTACCTCCTGCTTAGTAACCGGGTTCCAGTAACGTCAGCTGGTCCTCGGTAGTTCCATTGGCTCTTGGACCTTCGGGTAGCCATCCGAGTTCCAGTTCCATCAGCTGTTTCTCGGCATTTTCTCAGCCTTCTTGTACCTTCTGCTACATTTCCAAGTACAAGACCCTAAAGACGACGACCCGGAAGACCACCCCTAAGATGACGACGACACCAGAGACGACGACCACTGAGATGACGACGACCCTGGAGACGATGACCCTGAAGACCACCCCGATGACGACGACCCCGGAGACGACGACCCTGGAGACGACGACCCTGGAGACGACGACGACATGGGAGACCGAGAAGCAGAAGAACAAGAGGCTGCAGAACAAAGAGCAGAAGAACATTAAGCATAAGACTAAATATCAGAGCAAAAGATATTATCTAAATTATAAGCAGAAGAAGACTAAGCAGTGTATGGGGGTGAGTCCGTTCCTCCTCGTGGTGCCCCTGGATAAAGCCTGATGCTGCAGGCCAAACTGAACGCGGACAAATGTAACTCTTTTGTGACAGGCAGAACGGAAGGTGTAATCTTCAAACTTTTATAGATAACAACTACGGGAATGCCTGTCACAAATAAGAATATGATGAAGAAGTTGAATATGAAAAAGATAATAGTTAAATAAAAAGAATATGAACAATGTAAAAAAAAAAAATATAGGTAGAAGAAGAAGAAGATGAATAAGGTGAAGATAGTTGATGTCAAAGAAGCTGATGATGAGGATAATGAAGAAGAAAGTGGGAGAAGTAAAAAAGAAGGTGAAGGACGTGGAAGTAGTGAAACATCAATATCTGAAAAAAAATAAAAATAAATAACAGTCAAAATCTTTCTAACGCCGAACGTCATAAAAAAAAACTATAAAAACCTGCTATTCTATTTGTTTGGGCTAAACCTCTGTGCCTTTAATGTCTCCGCCACCTCCCCCAATACATCCTACATTATTCTTAGTTGTTTTCCTTCATGTAGAATTTACCTACAAGGAAAGAAAGGGTTTATTTTAATTCCGATATTTTCGTCCCATTGACTTGCATTGGGATCGGGTATCGGTATCGGATTAGATCCGATACTTTGACGGTATCGGCCGATACTTTCCGATACCGATACTTTCCGATATCGGAAGGTATCGCTCAACACTACTGCTGAAATAAAAGCGGCTGGGCACATTGTACTGTGGGACTGCCAATGACATCAAGTCACGGAAGCTGTCAGTCTCCACCAGCCTGAATGACAGCATTTCCAGTGACAGAAGTTTGGCAATGCCTGCAGTCAGAGCCTGTGCTCGTGGGTGGTTTGATGAGAAAGGCCGCCTTTTCTCCCATGCCTGTACTACTGATGGCTGTAGACTGGGCTGGGAGTGTGAGGATGACTGGGAACGTGGTGCTGCGGGTGGAATTACAGTGGGTCTCTGGACAACAGTGCCAGAGGTTCTTCCATGGTGATCCTGGGAGGAAGCCGAACCAGCTGTGTGTGAGCTGGAGGAAGAGGCAACACGAGCTGAAGCGGTGGTAGCTGCCGCTGTTGGTTGGCCTAGGTCTTCAGTGTGTTTTTGTTACTTCGCCGCATGACTGGTCCGCACATGTTTCCACATATTGGAGGTATTGAGGTTACTGACATTTTTCCCTCTTTTGATTTTATGATGACACACCTTGCATTTGACAAAGCAAATGTCATCTGCAACTGTGTCAAAAAAGGACCAGGCACTGCAAGTCTTGGGAGCGCCCTTTTTGGCTTTTGGAAGAGACATGCTCCTAACGGGTGCCAAAGTGGAGGCTACAGGATCCGCAGTCTTCCCCCTCCCTCTTTGGCCCGTTCGGGGAATCTCTTCCTCAGAGCTGCTCCCACCACCTTCCTGTCCCTCACGCCACGATGGGTCAAGGACCTCATCATCTACACTACCCTCTGCCACCAACTGCTCCTCCTGGGTAGTCTCAGCAGCACAGCACGCACCAGAAAGTGGCACCTGAGTGTCATCAGCGGATGCGTTCTGCGGTGTGGTGACCGGAGGCACTGGCCCACCCGCCTCTTCAGACTCAGAGAGAAAAAGCTGTTGGGCATCACTGCACACTGCCTCTTCTTCCATTTCTCCAATGCTGCTTGGCTGGCCCCCTGTTTCCAAGCCAAGAGATTCAGAGAACAGAAGTAGAGACGGCTCCTGTCCTGGGCTCTCTGTCTGCCTGGGCAATTTGGCAGGTGGTGAAGAGACAGATGGATGCTCTCCAGTGCTCTGTGTCTGAGAGGATGTGGCACTAATTGAAGTCGATGCATTAGCTGCCATCCATCTGACAACGGCTTCAATTTGATATTCACGCAGCAGCGGTGTACGGCGCTCTCTGACAAAGCTGCTCATGAAGGACTGTTCCCTGCTGAAACTGGGTGATGATGAGTCACCGGTACCCGCAGCAGGCACAGAATCCCCACGTCCTCTCCCTGCTCTGCGCCCACGTGCCATACTTCATCTTGGTTGACTGATAAAGATAAGCAGAAAAGTACTAACGGCTTAGTGTGCTTATTCCTGAACAGCTCCTAACAGGTATAAGAAACACTAATTTTCTAAAGTGTGGACTAGACTTTAATATGAGCTAATGTGGCCTACACAACTGTAAAGTGGTGTGTTTGGTGAACTTTATTATTTATTTATTTTTTGGGGGCTGAACTGACAACAGGGCGAGCTGCACTCACACGGAGACCGTGCAGACAGCCGTAAACGGCGCTGCAAGGCCCCAAAAACCTCCTCTACATTATCCTATGTAGTGTTTTTCCACAATTTAGCTGGATACGGGTGGAAAGCCACTAATAGGAATTATTTGAAAAAATGTGCAGCAGCCTGCACTATTTGCAAAAAAGGACAATGGAATGGATAGAACTGTATGAGTCAGTGAACCACCCTGAGCTGAATACAACCGGCTATGGCTGCACACAGACTACAGAGGGGGCTGCACTCACACACACAGAGACCTTGCAGATCGCTGTGAAAACAGCGCTGCAAGGCAAAAGCAAGGTGAACACACAGCGGTTGCTAAATTAGCCTGGGAAAAGCACAAAGAAGCAAATCGCTATCTCAACTGGCCATCAGTCAGAACACAGCGTCCTATGCCTAACTGAATTCACAGCAGAGTGAGCCCAAAATGGCGCCAGCGACTTTTAAACTGCAGCATGACATCATTTCAGCAGCCAATCACAGCCTTGCCAGTAGTTTCATGCCCACCATGCTGAACAGGATGTGCCCACACTTGTAATCATTCCTCATTGGCTGAATTCGTGCTGTTTGAATTGAGAACTTCCGATTCCGGTATTCAATATGCGGCAAGTATCGGATCTCGGTATCGGAATTCCGATACCGCAAATATCGGCCGATACCCGATACTTGCGGTATCGGAATGCTCAACACTAATCACCACCACTTTTTAGGGATACAATTTCTAATGTAAATATTGGAAGCAAAGGAAATGTTACAGCAGTAAATATTAGTACAGTTCATAGATAGGATTGGTAAAGTTATATTGCAAATTGATGGAGGCCCTGTCCGGAGTAGTGATGCCCCCACGAGGTCTAGCCTGGGGTAGTTATGCTCCCCAAGAGGTCTGCGGTAGATATGCCCCCACAAGCTCCGGGTTAGTAATGCCCCCATGTGGTCTGGTCCGGGGTAGTAATGCAGCCACGAGGTCTGGTCCCGGGTATTGTGCCATTCAATGTCTGGTCCGGGGTAGTGATGCCCCTACGAGTTTTGGTCCGGGTTAGTGATGCCCCCACAAGGTCTGGTCCGGGGTAGTGATGCCACATGAGGTCTGGTCCTGGTTAGTGATGCCACATAAGGTCTGGTCCGGGGTAGTGATGCCCCCACGAGGTCTGGTCCAGGGTAGTGATGCCACATGAGGTCTGGTCCAGGTTAGTGATGCCCCCATGAGGTCTGGTCCGGGGTAATGATGCCCCCACAAGGTCTGGTCCGGGGTAGTGATGCCACATGAGGTCTAGTCCGGGGTAGTGATGCCCCCACGAGGTCTGGACTAGGGTAGTTATGCTCCCCACAAGGTTGGGGGCAGTGATACCCCCATGAGGTCTGATCCGGGGTAGTAATGCAGCCACGAGGTCTGAGGAACACATTCCCTAATTGATGCAGAATGACACGTCTATGAGACACCTTCATTCCTGCTCTGGGTCTTCGGTTGTGATAAGTTGTCCTCCCCTACCAGTTCTAACTTTCTGAGGTTTGAAGTTTCCTTTCTTATACTAATATTTTCATGCCCTGGGATATTAGGCTTCTGACAATGATGCTTCTCGGATTTGGGGGCTTCCAAAAGTCCAGAAGAGGGGATCTAGACATTATTCGGCATTTTGATGTAATAATGGTGTTAGTTTCTGTGCCGCTCCTGTCAGCACATCCATAGTTGTAGGTGACTACTCGCGGTAACTGCTGGCTTTCTTGTCCTGCATTGCAGGAGACCGTTCCTGGTGGCTTTTGCAGTTTGGCTCTTAGTTGTTCTTGGATGGTAGTCCCGATTCACATTGGTCTTTCTGAGGCCACCAAAGAGCTTGTCTCTATCTGCAGAGCTGGAACATACGACTATCTCTGATGGCTGACGGTGGAGGACGCTCACTTTTGATTATTTTTTCTATCTACTGGTCAATTCGGTACAGATTTCTCTTTTTGGAGGAACACTAATACCCAGTGGATGGACATTCTGAACTGTTCACAAGCAGCAGAGCTAAAAATTAGGACAGAGATCGGGTCATGCTGTGTAAATTGCAATAAATAAGATGTAATTTCTGAAACGCATCCATGTCTGCACATTTGTGCCTCATTTTTATCATTCGTTAAATAGTATCCTCTTTATAAGAAAGATGGAAAGCCTCTCGATTTGCTCTTTGTCACAGTGGATTTTGTCCTGGCACTGAGCATCAGAGGGTGAGGATTTGTGGGTGAGGTGAGCAGTGATCTATTGCTTCACCTTGTGGAAATGGTGTTGTAGGTTTTATATGCCTCATTGTCATTTATTAGGTGAAATCTGCATCTGCAGAATCCTACATTGTGATGGATGCGGGGGTGTCACGATAATGTAAAAAATACCATGGTCTGAGTGATTTTTCAGAAGGTGCCAGAGTTCCAGACACACCCTTCGATTCCACTCCCCCTCCCTCCCCCATGGTATATACAGCTGTAATGTGAGACCAGCGTGCCAGTAAACTTCACTGAGGAGTTTTATGGCTTTAAACTGAAAGTACAAGTAGAAGCACATGGAAGAAAACAAGGTTTCTACATCCTTGCAAACGTAAATATCATAGCACCGATTAATGATGGAAGTGGGACAAATACATTTTTGACATGTGCCTCGGTAGAACTACCAGCCAGTGAGTTTTCTAGGTTCCAGAACCAATACAAATGAGAAACGGATTACTACATAACTGGGTCACCCAGCTACCCGATGTCTATACTTAAACGAATCCCTATGTCACGCTGAGCATAACGACATGAGTGTCATCTTTCTACGAGGTTCATACGCCAAGATATGTGGGATGATGTTTTTTCATATACTCAAGGAAGAGGAGTGCATTCCATAGCTCTGCCCACCCCATGAGGTAATCCGGGGGGAGACTCTTAGTTTTGGGCAAAGGTATAAAACTCAGGGGCCCAGACAAGGGTGGGGGGTCCTTTGCCAGGGGATCTAGCTACGACAGGCTGTGCAATCTTCAAAAAACTGACCGTCACATCCAAATATAGATCAAGTGTGAACAGGTGCTGAACCTAGAGTCACCAACTCGTACACAGTCAAATAAATAAGGCAGCACACTGCGGCGCTAAAACATGCAAACATGAAAATTGAACTGCATTACTGCACTAGAAATATGAAAAAATGAGAGCGTTAGCACATAAAATGGCCAATTTATGTATGCCTGGTAGCCACATTAGGGCATCTCTCGTATACCAGGTCCTACACTTTCCTTTCCTCGCTGAGAATAAATGTCTTCATCTGAATGGGTTACCTGTGAAAGGAAAGTGTAGGACCTGGTATACGAGAGATGCCCTAATGTGGCTACCAGGTACACATAAATTGGCCATTTTATGCGCTAAACGCTCTAATTTTTTCATATTTCTAGTGCAGTAATGCAGTTCAATTTTCATGTTTCATGTTTGCATGATTTAGCGCCGCAGTGTGCTGCCTTATTTATTAGGCTGGGCAATCTGACCTGAAGATTTGGGGGAAGGTACCCTGCCCCCAGCCACCACACGGCGTACCATTGAATGATATGAACAAACCGTAAGTCGATTTTCTTCTGTTAATCCCTTATTTGTAATTATTTGTACATACGATATTTGTCTACTTTTATAATATTTTTTTTATACTTTTGTAAACACTGCCTACCCTTGGGAGTAAAATATATAAAAATTACTAGCTTTGTTGCTCCTTGCTCTATAATGTACTGTCACATCCTCTGAAGTGAATTACGCTACTAATTTGGGTTGGCTTCGGACCCGTTATTAATTAAGAAATCACAGCTGGTGGCAGCGGATTTGTCCTGCCCTTTTGGGAAACCTGGTAGCGACCAGCGGCGTTGATAATTATTGTTCCCGCCTGAGTGGGAGTAGTTATACGCCCTCACTGCAGCGTACCCATTAGCCAGTACATAGTGAGGCAGCCTTTCTGGAGACGAATTATCCTAGGTGCAGTACCCTGTCTGACCTGAGGGTAAGGGGGTCGCCAGAGAGCTGCAAATTCCAAACCTCAACTGGGAAGTGGGATATAGATAAATCCCCTTCAGAAAAGAACTGAGGGCAACAAAACAACCCCGGTTCATGACATAAAGTTGTCAGCGGTGGGGATGATAAAAATATCCTCCCTGGGATCCGTGACAAGGGGTCTCCAGTATATTTTGCATTGTACACTGCTCAAAAAAATAAAGGGAACACTAAAATCCTACATCCTAGATATCAGTGAATGAAATATTCCAGTTGTAAATCTTTATTCATTACGTAGTGGAATGTGTTGAGAACAATAAAGCCTAAAAATGATCAACGTAAATCACAACTAATATCCCACAGAGGTCTGGAGTTGGAATGATTCTCAAAATCAAAGTGGAAAATGAAGTTACAGGCTGATCCAACTTCAGTGGAAATGCCTCAAGACAAGGAAATGATGCTCAGTAGTGTGTGTGGCCTCCATGAGCCTGTATGATCACCCTACAACACCTGGGCATGCTCCTGATGAGGCGGCGGATGGTCTCCTGAGGGATCTCCTCCCAGATCTGGACTAAAGCATCCGCCAACTCCTGGACAGTCTGTGGTGCAACGTGACGTTGGTGGATGGAGCGCTACATGATGTCCCAGATGTACTCAATCGGATTCAGGTCTGGGGAACGGGCGGCCAGTCCATAGCTTCAATGCCTTCATCTTGCAGGAACTGCTGACACACTCCTGCCACATGAGGTCTGGCATTGTCCTGCATTAGGAGGAACCCAGGGCCAACGGCACCAGCATATGGTCTCACAAGGGGTCTGAGGATCTCATCTCGGTACCTACACTGTGTTCCAAATTATTATGCAAATAATATTTCCTCATATTTTCTCTAAATTACCTATCTGAATTGCAGTCATTATTATTTTCCAGTCATCTACTATTCTAGTATAATTGCAATCTTTTGGAACAAACTGCCTATGAAAACAGTATCTTTTAAAAAAAAAATAAACACTCAAAATGCATGTTCCAAATTATTATGAACAGCAGAGTTTTCAACCTTTTTTTTTATTTTGAACAAAAAATGGTCAATTGTGAAGTTATAAGCATTATCAGCTTATTACAAAATGAAATGAAACAGTTTTCAAGTGAAAACTTTATTCTAGGTGATGTTACATTTGCACATAGGACCCCTTGTTCGAAAGAAGCTTCTGAACTCTCTCGTCCATTGAATTTGTCAGTTTTTGGATGGTTTCTGCTTCAATTATTTTGCATGTGGACAGAATACCCTCCCAGAGCTGTTGCTTAGATGTGAACTGCCTCCCGCCATCATAGACACTCCTTTTGATGATGCTCCAGAGGTTCTCAATGGGGTTGAGGTCAGGGGAAGATGGTGGCCACACCATAAGTTTGTCCTCTTTTATGCCCATAGCAGCCAGAGATGCAGATGTGTTTTTTTGCAGCATGAGACGGTGCATTATCATGTATGAAAATGATCTTGCTGCGGAAAGCACGGTTCTTCTTGAACAATGGCAGGAAGCGTTGTTTTAGAAACTCCACATAGATTATGGAGTTCATCTTTACCCCTTCAGGGATCATAAAGGGGCCGACAATCTCTCTCCCCATGATTCCAGCCCAAAACATTACTCCACCTCCTCCTTGTTGGCGCCTTAGCCGTGTTTTCATGGGGTGTCCATCAACCAGCCATCCTCCACTCCATCCATCTGGACCATCGAGCGTTGCACGGCACTCATCGGTGAACAAAACAGTTTGGAAGTCAGTCTTCATGTATCGTTTGGCCCACTGGAGCCATTTCTGCTTGTGTGCAGTGGATAGAGGTGGTCGACAGGATGGCTTACGCACAGCTGCAAACCTCTGAAGGACCCTGCATCTTGTTGTTCTGGGGACGTTGGAGGCACCAGCAGCTTCAAAAACTTGTCTGCTGCTATGACCAGGCATTTTTGCAGCTGCTCTTTTAACCTTACGCAATTGCCTGTTGGAAAGAGTCCTCAATTTTTCCTTATCAGCACGCACACGTGTGTGCTGGGAATCAGCTACATACTTCTTGATTTTGCGATGATCACGATGAAGTGTCTTGGCAATGTTGATTGTAGTCATGCCTTGACCTAAATACTCCACAATTTGTTGCTTCTCAGCAGCCGACACATCCTTTTTCTTTCCCATTTTGGCAAAAAATGTAGGTTGCTTAATAATGTGGAACAGCCTTCTTAAGTAGTCTTGCCTTTATTTGGACACACCTGCCAAACTAATTTGCACAGGTATCTGCAATTGCTTTCAGTGATATAAAGAGCCCTGACACACATCACCATCAATGAGTTACAATGACAAACAAAAAAATTCTAACCTTATCACTCCTAAACTCTTTGTGCATAATAATTTGGAACACAGTGTAATGGCAGTCAGGCTCCTCTGGCGAGCACATGGAGGGCTGTGCAGCCCTCCAAAGAAATGCCACCCCACACAATTACTGACCCACTGCCAAACCAGTCATGCTGAAGGATGTTGCAGGCAGCAGACCGCTCTCCACGGCATCTCCAGACTCTGTCACATGTGCTCAGTGTGAACCTGCTTTCATCTGTGAAGAGCACAGGGCGCCAGTGGCGAATATGCCAATCCTGGTGTTCTGTGGCAAATGCCAAGCGTCTTGCACGGTGTTGGGCTGTGAGCACAACCCCCATCTGTGGACGACGGGCACTCAGACCATCCTCATGGGGGCGGTTTCTAACCGTTTGTGCAGACACATGCACATTTGTGGCCTGCTGGGGGTCATTTTGTGACACAGGTCTGTGTATATGATGAGGTGTCAGTGACGTGGTGCTCGCAGGTCTCTGTGTATATGATGAGGTGTCAGTGACGTGGTATTCGCAGGTCTGTGTATATGATGAGGTGTCAGTGACGTGGTGCTCGCAGGTCTGTGTATATGATGAGGTGTCAGTGACGTGGTGCTCGCAGGTCTGTGTATATGATGAGGTGTCAGTGACGTGGTGCTCGCAGGTCTCTCTGTAAATGATGAGGTGTCAGTGACGTGGCGCTCGCAGGTCTCTGTATATGATGAGGTGTCAGTGACGTGGCGCTCGCAGGTCTCTATATGATGAGGTGTCAGTGACGTGGCGCTCGCAGGTCTGTGTATATGATGAGGTGTCAGTGACGTGGCGCTCGCAGGTCTGTGTATATGATGGGGTGTCAGTGATGTGGTGCTCGCAGGTCTCTGTGTATATGATGAGGTGTCAGTGACGTGGTGCTCGCAGGTCTGTGCATATGATGACGTGTCAGTGACGAGGTGCTCGCAGGTCTCTATATGATGAGGTGTCAGTGACGTGGCGCTCGCAGGTCTCTGTATATGATGAGGTGTCAGTGACGTGGAGCTCGCAGATCTCTGTGTATATGATGAGGTGTCAGTGACGTGGTGCTCGCAGGTCTCTGTATATGATGAGGTGTCAGTGACGTGGCGCTCGCATGTCTCTGTATATGATGAGGTGTCAGTGACGTGGTGCTCGCAGGTCTGTGTATATGATGTGTCAGTGACGTGGCGCTCGCAGGTCTGTGTATATGATGGGGTGTCAGTGACGTGGCGCTCGCAGGTTTCTCTGTATATGATGAGGTGTCCGTGACGTGGTGCTCGCAGGTCTCTGTGTATATGATGAGGTGTCAGTGACGTGGCGCTCGCAGGTCTGTGTATATGATGAGGTGTCAGTGACGTGGTGCTCGCAGGTCTCTGTATATGATAAGGTGTCAGTGACGTGCTGCTCGCAGGTCTCTGTATATGATGAGGTATCAGTGACGTGGCGCTCGCAGGTCTCTGTATATATGATGTGGTGTCAGTGACGTGGTGCTCACAGGTCTCTGTATATGATGAGGTGTCAGTGACGTGGCGCTCGCAGGTCTGTGTATATGATGAGGTGTCAGTGACGTGGCGCTCACAGGTCTGTGTATATGATGAGGTGTCAGTGACGTGGTGCCTGCAGGTCTCTGTGTATATGATGAGGTGTCAGTGACGTGGTGCTCGCAGGTCTGTGTATATGATGAGGTGTCAGTGACGTGGTGCTCACAGGTCTGTGTATATGATGAGGTGTCAGTGACGTGCTCGCAGGTCTGTGTATATGATGAGGTGTCAGTGACGTGGTGCTCGCAGGTCTGTGTATATGATGAGGTGTCAGTGACGTGGCGCTCGCAGGTTTCTCTGTATATGATGAGATGTCACTGACGTGGCGCTCGCAGGTCTCTGTGTATATGAGGTGTCAGTAACGTGGCGCTCGCAGGTCTCTGTATATGATGTGTCAGTGACGTGGTGCTCGCAGGTCTGTGTATATGATGAGGTGTCAAGTGACGTGGCGCTCGCAGGTCTCTGTATATGATGAGGTGTCAGTGATGTGGTGCTCGCAGGTCTGTGTATATGATGAGGTGTCAGTGACGTGGTGCTCGCAGGTCTCTGTATATGATGAGGTGTCAAGTGACGTGGCGCTCGCAGGTCTCTGTATATGATGAGGTGTCAGTGATGTGGTGCTCGCAGGTCTGTGTATATGATGAGGTGTCAGTGACGTGGCGCTCGCAGGTCTGTGTATATGATGGGGTGTCAGTGATGTGGTGCTCGCAGGTCTCTGTGTATATGATGAGGTGTCAGTGAGGTGGTGCTCGCAGGTCTCTGTGTATATGATGAGGTGTCAGTGACGTGGTGCTCGCAGGTTTGTGCATATGATGAGGTGTCAGTGACGAGGTGCTCGCAGGTCTCTATATGATGAGGTGTCAGTGACGTGGCGCTCGCAGGTCTCTGTGTATATGATGAGGTGTCAGTGACGTGGAGCTCGCAGATCTCTGTGTATATGATGAGGTGTCAGTGACGTGGTGCTCGCAGGTCTCTGTATATGATGAGGTGTCAGTGACGTGGTGCTCGCAGGTCTCTGTGTATATGATGAGGTGTCAGTGACATGGTGCTCGCAGGTCTGTGTATATGATGACGTGTCAGTGATGTGGTGCTCGCAGGTCTGTGTATATGATGAGGTGTCAGTGACGTGGTGCTCGCAGGTCTCTATAAGATGAGGTGTCAGTGACGTGGTGCTCACAGGTCTCTGTATATGATGAGGTGTCAGTGACGTGGTGCTCGCAGGTCTCTGTGTATATGATGAGGTGTCAGTGACGTGGTGCTCGCAGGTCTCTCTGTATATGATGAGGTGTCAGTGACGTGCTGCTCGCAGGTCTCTCTGTATATGATGAGGTGTCAGTGATGTGGCGCTCGTAGGTCTCTGTATATGATGAGGTGTCAGTGACGTGGCGCTCGCAGGTCTGTGTATATGATGAGGGGTCAGTGACGTGGTGCTCGCAGGTCTGTGTATATGATGAGGTGTCAGTGACGTGGTGCTCGCAGATCTCTATATGATGAGGTGTCAGTGACGTGGCGCTCGCAGGTCTCTGTATATATGATGAGGTGTCAGTGACATGGAGCTCGCAGATCTCTGTGTATATGATGAGGTGTCAGTGACGTGGTGCTCGCAGGTCTCTGTATATGATGAGGTGTCAGTGACGTGGTGCTCGCAGGTCTCTGTATATGATGAGGTGTCAGTGACGTGGTGCTCGCAGGTCTCTGTGTATATGATGAGGTGTCAGTGACATGGTGCTCGCAGGTCTGTGTATATGATGACGTGTCAGTGATGTGGTGCTCGCAGGTCTGTGTATATGATGAGGTGTCAGTGACGTGGTGCTCGCAGGTCTCTATAAGATGAGGTGTCAGTGATGTGGTGCTCACAGGTCTCTGTATATGATGAGGTGTCAGTGACGTGGTGCTCGCAGGTCTCTGTGTATATGATGAGGTGTCAGTGACGTGGTGCTCGCAGGTCTCTGTGTATATGATGAGGTGTCAGTGACGTGCTGCTCGCAGGTCTCTCTGTATATGATGAGGTGTCAGTGATGTGGCGCTCGTAGGTCTGTGTATATGATGAGGTGTCAGTGACGTGGCGCTCGCAGGTCTGTGTATATGATGAGGTGTCAGTGACGTGGTGCTCGCAGGTCTGTGTATATGATGAGGTGTCAGTGACGTGGTGCTCGCAGGTCTCTGTGTATATGATGAGGTGTCAGTGACATGGTGCTCGCAGGTGTGTGTATATGATGAGGTGTCAGTGACGTGGTGCTCGCAGGTCTGTGTATATGATGAGGTGTCAGTGACGTGGCGCTCGCAGGTCTGTGTGTATATGATGAGGTGTCAGTGACGTGGTGCTCGCAGGTCTGTGTATATGATGAGGTGTCAGTGACGTGGCGCTCGCAGGTCTGTGTATATGATGGGGTGTCAGTGACGTGGCGCTCGCAGGTTTCTCTGTATATGATGAGGTGTCAGTGATGTGGCGCTCGCAGGTCTCTGTATATGATGAGGTGTCCGTGACGTGGTGCTCGCAGGTCTCTGTGTATATGATGAGGTGTCAGTGACGTGGCGCTCGCAGGTCTGTGTATATGATGAGGTGTCAGTGACGTGGTGCTCGCAGGTCTCTGTATATGATAAGGTGTCAGTGACGTGCTGCTCGCAGGTCTGTGTATATGATGAGGTGTCAGTGACGTGGTGCTCACAGGTCTGTGTATATGATGAGGTGTCAGTGACGTGGCGCTCGCAGGTTTCTCTGTATATGATGAGATGTCACTGACGTGGCGCTCGCAGGTCTCTGTGTATATGATGAGGTGTCAGTGACGTGGTGCTCGCAGGTCTGTGTATATGATGAGGTGTCAGTGACGTGGCGCTCGCAGGTCTGTGTATATGATGAGGTGTCACTGACGTGGTGCCCGCAGGTCTCTGTATATGATAAGGTGTCAGTGACGTGCTGCTCGCAGGTCTCTGTATATGATAAGGTGTCAGTGATGTGGTGCTCACAGGTCTCTGTATATGATGAGGTGTCAGTGACGTGGCGCTGTGGGTTATCAGACGCTGCCCATCCCCCCATTACATAACAGCTCTTATAAGCTATGTCTCATGGTGTCAGGTCGTGATTGTATTCATCACTGACGAGTACAGGACGTGCGGACACAAGATACATGGAAACAATCAGCACAGTCTGTATTAAGGTGCAGGTGGATGGCGGCCAAAGTCCAGGAAATGTTCTGGTGAGGTCTGGAAATGGGCCGAGCACCCTCCTCCCAGGTACTGGGGTCCTCACTTTTCGTGGAATCAGATTTCACTCCTAGTGATGATGTCCGAGCGCTGGGGACATTAGGATGCGGGGCGCTGGCCTCCCAGGTTAGGACACCTCGTCTTTCCAGGACAGGTGGCAGGATTTGCACAACAACCGGCCTTTCAGGGGGAAGCAGCCGCTGTCCGTCGGCTCCAGGGGCAGCAGAACTCGACATTTCTAGGAGAAAAGAGTCGATTATTGAGAGACGACCTGGACAACTGCAGGACCCCTAAAGTATGCCTGCTGGACCCAGGATGTTTACGAGGAGACTTCAGGAGGGTCACTAAGTGTATGATGTGAACTATGTACACCGGCAGCACCGAGGATGTACGCACCTCACAGCGATAGCAGTTCTCGTGGTAGTTATGTCCCATACATTCAATCTTGTAGGAATCCTGCCCGTTCTCCTCTATTATCGGCTGCCGACAAGAAGTGCAAATCAGAGCATATTTCCTGTACGTACAACGAGAAACATACGTAAGAAGAACAAAGTGGAAATCTGCAAGACACAGACGCCTATAGTGTGCAGCCAAAAACATGGACCCTGAAGGTTCTGGGCTGAGTTTACCTAATTGAAGTCGATATCTGTTGTCACCTAAGGCCGATTTCACACGTCTGTTTTTTTTCTGGAACTGGAGATGTCAGTGTCCGTGTGTGTAATACTTGCGGTACATGTGTGGCAACCGTGTGCCGCATCAGTACCACACAGACAGGCACCAGGAAAGAAGCATTACAGTCAGCGCTGTCTCCCGATGCCGAGTGCTGAACACCGCTCTCATCATTCTCCCCTGTTCTGCTGGCGTGCAGGGGAAGAATTATGAGAGTTGAATATTCAAGTGATAACGATGATAGCAGGTGGCGACTGATGAGACTATTACTCCCATCAGCCTACACCTGCTGCCACTAATTACAGTGAGACCAGGAGTGGCTGATGGGAGTATTCATCACCTGCCACCTGCGCTGTAAATAAATCATTAAATAAAATAAACGCGTGAGTTGCCCTCTATTTTCTTTAACCAGCCAGGCAAAACTCACAGCTGGGAGCTGCAACAAGGTTGTTTATCAAGCATAGAGGGGTCTCCACGCTGTTTTTTTTTATTTAAAAATTGCTTGGCTTGGGGTCCCCTCCATTTTTGACAACCAGCCTTGATAAAGCCGACAGCTGGGGGCTAGTATTCTCCAACCGGTTCGTCAGGGGCCATTGATATAGGCCCACCCCCCAAGACTAAAATTAGCAGCCTGCAGCCGCCCAGAAAAGGCGCATCTATTAAATGCGCCAATTCTGGTGATTTGCCCGGCTCTTCCCACTTGCCCCTAGCGGTGGCAAGTGGGGTTCCTATTTCTGGGGTTGATGTCACCTTTGTATTGTCAGGTGACATCAAGCCCATGGCTTAGTAATGGAGGGGCCTCTATAAGACACCTATCCATTACTAATCATATAGTTATATGGTAAATAAAGACACAGCCAGAATAAGATCTTTTATTAGAAATAAAACAAAGCACAGTTTTCCATTTTATTTAAAAATAACAAAGTTATACTCGCCCAACTCCACTGAAGCCCTCGTTCTCTTGTTATAAAAAACTAAAATAAAAAAAATCAATATCCCTCAATACAAAGGTGACATCAACCCCAGAAATATGAACCCCACTTGCCACTGCTACAGGGCAAGTGGGAAAAGCTGGGAAAAGCGCCAGAATTGGCGCCTCTAATAGATGCTTTTCTGGGCAGCTGCAAGCTGCTATTTTTAGGCTGGGGGGGGGGGGGGGGGGGGGAGGCAAAATGCACGGTCCCTTACCAACCTGGGAATACCAGCCCCCAGCTGTCGGCTTTAACAAGGTTGGTTGTCAAACTGGGGAGGGGACCCACACCGTTTTTTAAATTATTTATTTATTTAATTAAATAACGTAAAAAAACAGTGTGGGGACCCCTATATTCTTGATAACCAGCCTTGCTGATGCTGACATCTGAGGGTTGCAGCCCCCAACTGTGAGTTTTGCCTGGCTGGTTATCAAAAATACAGGGGAACCCGCTGTTTTTTTTTTTGTTTACAGTGCAGGAGGTGGGTGATGAATACTCCCATCAGCCGCTCCTGCTGTCACTGTTATTAGCGCCTGAGGGTGTAGGCTGATGGGCGTAAAAGTCCCATCAGCCGCTGCCTGCTGTCATTGTTATTACTTTAATACAACTCAAATCCTACTCCCCTGCTCATGCTGATCACCGGCAGAACAGGGAAGAATGATGAGAGCGGTCTTCAGCACCCGGCCCCGGGGAACAGCACTTACTGATGACATCCATGTGCATTCTCCGGCGCCCTTTTGTGGCCCATGTCGACGGTAAAAGACATTTCAGCGTGTTTTGCTCACGGACACACGGTCCTTGGAAACACACTGACATGTGCACAGACCCATTCACTTGAATGTGTTTATGTGTCAGTGTCTTCGGTACGTGTGAAAACTGTCACCACAAGTATTGGAGACAGGAATGTGTGAAAGAGCCCTAAAGGTACCTTCACACGAAGCGACGCTGCAGCGATAGCGACAACGATGCCGATCGCTGCAGCGTCGCTGTTTGGTCGCTGGAGAGCTGTCACACAGACCGCTCTCCAGCGACCAACGATGCCGAGGTCCCCGGGTAACCAGGGTAAACATCGGGTTACTAAGCGCAGGGCCGCGTTTAGTAACCCGATGTTTACCCTGGTTACCAGCGTAAAAGTAAAAATAACAAACAGTACATGCTCACCTGCGCGTCCCCCGGCGTCCGCTTCCTGTACTGTGTGAGCGCCGGCCCTAACAGCAGAGCGGTGACGCCACCGCTGTGCTTTTACTTTCACTTTAGGGCCGGCGCTCAGTCAGAGCAGGAAGCGGACGGCAGGGGACGCGCAGGTGAGTATGTACTGTTTGTTTTTTTTACTTTTACGCTGGTAACCAGGGTAAACATCGGGTTACTAAGCGCGGCCCTGCGCTTAGTAACCCGATATTTACCCTGGTTACCAGCGTAAAACATCGCTGGTATCGTTGCTTTTGGTGTCAAACCTGACGATACACGCTGGTCTGACGACCAAATAAAGTTCTGAACTTTATTCAACAACCAGCGATATCACAGCAGGATCCTGATCGCTGCTGCGTGTCAAACTAAACGATATCGCTAGCCAGGACGCTGCAACGTCACGGATCGTTGTCGTTCTCGTTGTAAAGTCGTTTCGTGTGAAGGTACCTTAAGTCCTATTGTTCAGGGATTCAGACCAAAGCCCTCAACAAAGTGTGAACCCAAACTTATCCAGAATGTGTCCTCCTTCCGCCCCAACATGCCGTATACCACGTCACACACTAGATGGATGGATGTAGATGAGGACAGAGAAGCCCGCCCCTGGAGGTGGATGTGGGGGGCACATACTTTCTCCCTAGTCTATGTACCGTCCCATTATCCTGCAGTCTCTACCTGTAATAATCATCTGCACAACGAAGCTCTCGTCGGCGATGGTCCGGTTGCAGACCACACACGTGAAGCACACGGGGAGGTAACTACAGCGCCCGCACAGTGTGCTGCAGGATCAGGCTCTGACATTTGCCACACTTCTCCAATGTTTCCTGCATTAATTCAGAGGAATAAGAGGACAGCGGACCGAGACTCCTGACACAACCCGAGGATCAGTAACCGTACATTGAAAATGGAGAAGATGAGCAGAAATGTAAGCGACTGGGTTAGAGGATCGGTGGATCACCGGAGATCGTGTGTTCAACCAGTAATCTACTTTGAGCTCATGCACAGCCGCCTAAACAGACCATCCATAAGAGACGATGCAGAATCTGTAGTTTTGTGGCCTGTGATTTACACCACAACCATTTTACTATCAGGAGGAAGGATGTTTGCTACAGTGTGTCAGTGTCAGCTCTTCAGCTCCATGTGAGAGGACGAGTCAGTGTCACTATTCCGTCTGAGGAAAAAATGGTCTATACGAAGCCCCCCTCATGTAAGATGAATCCTCAGCGTTCTACTTTCACCTGCTCTCTGTTATCAGCCACGTACCTTATAGCAGTGTTCACAAATGGGCTGTCCGTCTTTCTGGTAGTACATCTGCCCGGCCAGGAGCCGGTGACACTTCCGGCAGGTGAAGCAGCTGGCGTGATACTGCTTCTTCATGGCCTCGATGGTGGCGGTGCTGGGGGGGATGGTTTTATGGCAGAAAGCGCAAATATCTGAAGAAAAGAAGAGATAATGATGTGAGGGGACGTGACGGCATCCGGCACAGGACACTCGGTGTAAGGGTCCGCACGTCCTGCGCTGAGCAGCTCCGTGAAATCTGCCCCCGATCACAGCGACTGTAGCGGCTCCTGTAAATCTGCAGACTCCCCTCGAGATGCTGAACACAATATACCCCGTGTACAGCCCTGATTCTGGGGGTCACTATGGCCAGTGCTGATCGGCCATTGCATGGAGACTGGTAAATCCACCTTCCTCTAAACCGGGCGGCCATGGACAGGAGTGATCCCCGTACCTGAGCCCTCCGGCTTCCCCGGAGCGGCCTCCTCTCTCTTCTCTGGGTTATGGGACAGCGGTCTCGTGGTCTTCAGCGGTCTCTGTATGTAGCAGACAGGACTCTGGTGATTTGTATACAGTGATCTCCGGCAGCCATATTGGCTCCTTACATTGCGAGTCTCCCCAGTTACATCATGTGTTATGCTCCAGTCACATCCAGAGCTGCATTCACATTGCCGCTAGTTTACCCCTCACCTGTCTCTTCTGTGCACAGAATACACCCTGCCGTGGTGCATTGTGGGAGAATAGTGCTTACACGCACAGCACCGTACTCATGGGCTCCAGGTGGGGCAGAATTGTGAATGCAACACTTGGATTGCCTGGAGTAGGTACCTGGGATGGAGGAAGTCGGGTGAGGTCCAGCTTCTGTAGTTCCAGGCTTAGAGAGTCCGGGATAGGAGCAGGGGAAGGATCCAGGGGGGCACGTTTAGGGGACAGCGGCAGGACCGGAGGCGAGGGGGGTGGAGGTGGGAGGTCCGGGCCGAGGCCGTCCTCTGGGGGGATCTCATCCAGGAATGTGGAGCGAAAGCGCAGATCTGCAGAGAAAGGACGAGTCGTTATCACAGACACACAGAATCGCTCATTAGTGATTGCATCTGGGTCCCCCAGGACTGTAAGGGGGTCCGCACAGGTCGGAAGTCATGAGGATGCCCCGCCCCATGCTGCAGCCGGTCACTTTTTTTTAATTACATAGTTTTTATTAAAGCATATGGCAAGAATGTAACACAGTCTTATACATATTCCAGACAGGTACAATGAATGTAAAACAAATTAATACATTTTCCACTCTACGTAAACAACGTTCTTACCCAGTGACCCCCCCGTCCCCACCAATCCCCTGCCCTTTATCCATTATCATCCAACTAAAACATCACCTCTTGAAAAAGTTATACCCAGCTTTATAAAAGCTCAACTGTACATGTAGAAGATCCTCCAGGAGCAACTAAACGACCCCCAATCTATTCTGCAATAACCCAGCAGACGCCACGCCTGGAGGATCCATTCACCCCACACATATTCTGACCTCTCTTGATGTAGATATTCATAGTTACATAGTTACATAGTTATTAAGGTTGAAGGAAGACTGTAAGTCCATCTAGTTCAACCCATAGCCTAACCTAACATGCCCTAACATGTTGATCCAGGGGAAGGCAAAAAAACCCCATGTGGCAAAGAGTAACTCCACCATGGGGAAAAAAATTCCTTCCCGACTCCACATACGGCAATCAGACTAGTTCCCTGGATCAACGCCTTATCAAGGAATCTAGTGTATATACCCTGTAACATTATACTTTTCCAGAAAGGTATCCAGTCCCCTCTTAAATTTAATTAATAAATCACTCATTACAACATCATACGGCAGAGAGTTCCATAGTCTCACTGCTCTTACAGTAAAGAATCTGCGTCTGTTATTATGCTTAAACCTTCTTTCCTCCAGACGTAGAGGATGCCCCCTTGTCCCTGTCTCAGGTCTATGATTAAAAAGATCATCAGAAAGGTCTTTGTACTGTCCCCTCATATATTTATACATTAACATAAGATCACCCCTTAGTCTTCGTTTTTCCAAACTAAATAGCCCCAAGTGTAATAACCTATCTTGGTATTGCAGACCCCCCAGTCCTCTAATAACCTTGGTCGCTCTCCTCTGCACCCGCTCCAGTTCAGCTATGTCTTTCTTATACACCGGAGACCAGAACTGTGCACAGTATTCTAAGTGTGGTCGAACTAGTGACTTGTATAGAGGTAAAATTATGTTCTCCTCATGAGCATCTATGCCTCTTTTAATACATCCCATTATTTTATTTGCCTTTGTAGCAGCTGCCTGACACTGGCCACTGAATATGAGTTTGTCATCCACCCATACACCCAGGTCTTTTTCATTGACGGTTTTGCCCAGAGTTTTAGAATTAAGCACATAGTTATACATCTTATTACTTCTACCCAAGTGCATGACCTTACATTTATCCCCATTAAAGCTCATTTGCCATTTATCAGCCCAAGCTTCTAGTTTACATAAATCATCCTGTAATATAAAATTGTCCTCCCCTGTATTGATTACCCTGCAGAGTTTAGTGTCATCTGCAAATATTGAAATTCTACTCTGAATGCCCCCTACAAGGTCATTAATAAATATGTTAAAAAGAAGAGGGCCCAATACTGACCCCTGTGGTACCCCACTGCTAACCGTGACCCAGTCCGAGTGTGCTCCATTAATAACCACCCTTTGTTTCCTATCCCTGAGCCAGCTCTCAACCCACTTACACATATTTTCCCCTATCCCCATTACTCTCATTTTATGTAACAACCTTTTGTGTGGCACCGTATCAAAAGCTTTGGAAAAGTCCATATATACTACGTCCACTGGGTTCCCTTGGTCCAGTCCTGAACTTACCTCTTCATAGAAGCTGATCAAATTAGTCTGACATGAACGGTCCCTAGTAAACCCGTGCTGATACTGGGTCATGAGGTTATTCCTCTTCAGATACTCCAGCATAGCATCCCTTAGAATGCCCTCCAGGATTTTACCCACAGTAGAGGTTAAACTTACTGGCCTATAATTACCGAGTTCAGTTTTTGCCCCTTTTTTGAATATTGGCACCACATTTGCTATACGCCAGTCCTGTGGTACAGACCCTGTTATTATGGAGTCTTTAAAGATTAAAAATAATGGTCTATCAATGACTGTACTTAGTTCCTGCAGTACTCGGGGGTGTATCCCATCCGGGCCCGGAGATTTGTCAATTTTAGTTATCTTTAGACGCCGCTGTACTTCCTGCTGGGTTAAGCAGGTGACATTTAATGGGGAATTTTTATCACTAGTCATTTTGTCTGCCATGGGATTTTCTTTTGTAAATACTGATGAAAAAAAGTCATTTAGCATATTGGCTTTTTCCTCATCCTCATCCACCATTTCACCCAGACTATTTTTAAGGGGGCCAACACTGTCATTTTTTAGTTTCTTACTATTTATATAGTTAAAGAATATTTTGGGATTATTTTTACTCTCTCTGGCAATGAGTCTCTCGGTCTCAATCTTTGCTGCCTTGATTTGCTTTTTACAGAATGTATTTAATTTTCTGTATTTATTTAATGCCTCCTCACTACCTACTTCCTTTAATTCTCTAAATGCTTTCTTTTTGTCCCTTATTGCGCCCCTTACAGCTCTATTTAGCCATATTGGTTTCCTCCTATTTCTAGTATGTTTATTCCCATACGGTATATACTGTGCACAGGTCCTATCCAGGATGCTAATAAATGTCTCCCATTTTCTTTGTGTATTTTTGTGTCTCAGGATATCGTCCCAGTTAATTGCACCAAGATCCTCTCTCATCCGTTGGAAATTTGCCCTCCTGAAGTTTAGTGTCCTTGTCACCTTGTCATTTCCATAAGGACAATAAAATTTATTTTGTTAAATTCCTTTTTATCTGGTGTCTCTCATCCCACTAATGCATTACAATAAGCTTTCTCGCAGCATACAACAATCTCGCAATAGTCAGCCTTCCACATTCATTTCGTCCATACAACCCAGAAGGCAGGTCAGCGGGTTACACACATTTACCCCTGTCACCTCTTGGATCAAATTAAGCACCTTCACCCAAAAGGGTTGGAGGCGAGCACACGACCACATATGTAGAAGGTCAGCTCCTTCCTCACCGCACCTTGGGCATTCTGAGTCACCCCTCAGTCCTGCCTTCCTCATCCATGCCAGGGTCCTGTACACCCTATGCACCAGGTATAACTCCGACACCCTCTTAGCCTCACTCAAGGATTTCCTGGAGATGTATTGAAGTATGGACTCCGACAAGGGACCCAAGTCAGCCACCCATTTCTCCCTTATCCTTAATGGGTGCTTCAATAAGAAGGTTTTCATCAGACCCCTGTACATCAAGGTAATGAACCCCCTCGTACTCCTCCTAGGCCCAATAAGATTTAACAAGCCATCAGACTGCAGATTCACGCGCGACACCTCATTTTGTTTGTTTAGGTCATGTCTCAACTGCAGATGCTGAAAGAACATCTTCTGACTTAAAGGAAACTCAGTCCTAAGTGTTTCAAACCACTAACCGAAGCCCGCAATCTCCTGAGCGCTGCCAATCCGGGATCAAACCTAATCAGCTTATATCTCGTAAATTCCGTTACTCCCCTTCACTGCGTAACTTTCTGCTAGACTTTCCCCATCATAGCTATTGTTGGGAATTGTTTGGGGTTAATTCTGAATCTGCCCAATTCCAGACTGGCCAACAATGGGTCTTTCCCTACAGCGTGTTCAATGATTATCCGCTGAAGAACTTTTGGTCTGGTTGTCCCCAACCGACCATATGCTGGCATTGGGATGCTATATAGTAAATCCATGGGTGAGGGACCACCAGACCACCCTCATCCTTTGCAGATGTTCTACTTTGATGCGGGCTGTCCACCCTTCCAAATTAAATCCCTAAATAAAGTATTAATCCTATAAGAGGCAGCCACACTGGAGCATTATGCAATATGTAGAGGAGCTGAGGCATAAGTATCATTGTGATCAGATTGACTACCAGTGACCGATAGAAATAGCTTCTTCCAGGGCCCAATCTTCTGCTGAAACTTCCCAAGCAAAGGAGTCAGGTTGAACCACACATAGTCCTCTATTTTGTCCGAAACCACGATGCCCAGATATTTACACTCATGTACTACCACCCTTAAGGGAACCCCAGGGTCTAGTGCCAGAGGAGCCGCCACGTCCATGGGCAACAACACAGACTTATCCCAATTAATAGATAATCCGGAAAGAGCCCCAAATTTTGTAATGCTGTTCATAACGGCCCCCAGAGACTCCTGCGCATCTTCCAGGAACAATAACACGTCGTCCGCGTACAGGGCAATCTTTTCTTCATAGTTTCCATATTTAAATCCCTTTATGTCCCTCCGTATTGCCGCCACCAAAGGCTCAATAATGATCGCAAACAGCAGGGTAGACATAGGACACCCCTGCCGCGTTCCCCTATACAAGGGAAATCCCCCAACAGAAGGCCATTCACCCGTATCTTACATACAACTGCTGCACCCATTTTATAAACCCATGGCCCTCAGAAACGCCCACTAATACCGCCACTCTATCGAACGCCTTAGCGGCGTCTAAAGACACCATAACTAGTGATGAGCGAATATACTCGTTACTGGAGATTTCTCGAGCATGCTCGGGGGTCCTCCGAGTAATTTTTAGTGCTTGGAGATTTAGTTTTCCTCACCTCAGCTAAATGATTTACATCTGTTAGCGAGCATAAGTACATGTGGGGGTTGCCTGGTTGCTAGGGAATCCCCACATGTACTTATGCTGGTTAACAGATGTAAATCATTCAGCTGCGGCATTGTAAACTTAATCTCTGAGCACTAAAAAATACTCAGAGGACCCCTAAGCGTGCTCGGGAAATCTCCAGTAACGAGTATATTCGCTCATCACTAACCATAATTGTCACGATTCACACCGTGACTGTCAAGATCCCTTAGCCGCTGCCCACAATATGTCACGGATTGGGGTGACTTTAGACCAACAGACGGCTATCAGATGTGCAGGGGGCTTATCCTAGTTATCCCTCCACTGCCACAATGTGATGAAAAAACACACACGAGGCTATTGACCTCTTAGTTTACAGCAGGGGCTTATTTTAGGTATCCCACTGCTCTTCAATATACCATGAACTGCAGGGATTTGTGTATATCCCGCTTACAGTTCCACTTAAACCTTGCAGCTCTCTGGCGCCCCCCTTTCTGTCAGGTCAGATTAGGTACTGCACCTAGGGTGATTAGTCGCCAGAAACGCTGCCTGCTATGTACTGGCTATTGGGCGCGCTGCAGCGACGCGATAACTACTCCCACTCAGGCAGGAACAATAATTATCAAGCCGCAATCGCTACAACACCCCCAAAAGCCTGCACACGGTCGCTGCCACCAGCTCCGATTAAACGGGTCCGAAGCTAACCCCAAAACAGTAGCGTAATTTCCCTTCAAGAGACTTAGGGTACGTGTTTAGAGCGGGGAGAAAGAACTGGCATGAAATAATATACCCCACAAAAGGTAGGCAGTGCTTTATAAAAATCTGTTACAAAGATGTTACAAATGAGACAATTGCAAATATGTACAAGGTAATTATGAAAATAAAAGGATTAAATGAAGAAAAGATAACACTCACATATTCTCAGTTCATTGCATTGCAGGCAACCATACGTCCCAGCTCATTGGACGTGCTGAGGGCTGTCCAGGAAAAACTCAAATCTGCCTCCTGGAAGTCTGCCAGCAACTTAAAACCTGCAGTTTGTGACCTCACAGAAAGGGCTGGCTTTTCCAACCCCTCCTACTTCTTCTGCTAACTGATTTTTCCCTAACCTATATCTAATTTCTATAACTCCGCTACACAACATGTCAGTCGTACCATACCCAGCATTCATCTCGTATTATCGTGGGCATTCCAATGAGATCAAATATGTCCTATCTGGGATACATATTTACAGAGAAATCCCTACCTCTTCACCAGATGGAGTTAGACGCCCGTGCTTAGGGTGGCTGATAAAGCCGCCGAGGGAGATTCCAAATATGTATTTATTATTCTCCTATCTTAACTAGTTTGCCTAATATCTTACAAAAACAGAACAAAAGACTTTCATATTCTGGAAGTTTCTAATCCAGTTAAAGCTGGGCACTTTTCACTACAGGAAATGCCGGTCGTAAATACCTTTCGTCAATAAAACTCTCTTCCCCCATGTACATTAACAAGGCAGCTCTTGGCTGAGTGAAAGGGAAGAGGGGTTTTTTAGCCCACAGCTTGCTAGCAACAGAACTAAACTTATATGATATTTCATACCATATCGTGACACCTCCCCCTTTTAGCGTGCGCTACGGCGGCAGAACCTCTCGGTATGCCTCCATGCGCACCTCCGTGGGCTCACCCTGGCGGGACAGTCCATCTGCATTCCCATGCTCTTTGCCTGCTTTGTGTTTAATGGTGAAGTCAAACTGCTGAAGGGCAAGGCTCCAGCGCAGCAACCTGCCATTGGTTCCACACATGGTGCTTAGCCAGCGCAGAGGGTCGTGGTCGGTCACCACGGTGAAGGTGCGACCGTACAAGTAGGGCTGCAAGCGCTGCAGGGCCCAGACTATGGCCAGGCACTCCTTCTCAATTCCCTCGGCAAAAGTTTCCGGCTCAGGTACAGCACGGGGTGCTCTTGGTCCTCCGAGTCGACCTGGCTGAGCACAGCACCAAGGCCAAACTCGCTGGCGTCGGTCTGTACCAAGAACGGTCGACTGCTGTCGACTGCTTTCAACACAGGGGCGTTGCACAGAGCAGTTTTCAACGCCTGGAAGGCCCCCTCACAGCCATCTGTCCAGTTGACGATGTGGGGTAGCTTCTTCCTGGTGAGGTCCGTCAAAGGTTTTGCCAGGCTACTATAGTGCTGCACGAAGCGCCTATAGTACCCTGCAGTGCCCAGGAAGGACATCACCTGTTTATTGGTCCTGGGAGTGGGCCAGTTCACGATCACGCCCACTTTGTCAGGCTCTGGCTTTAGGGTGTTTCCACCTACCCGGTGCCCCAGGTAGTGAACCTCCCTCATGCCCATCTGGCACTTTCCCGGCTTGATAGTCAGTCCTGCTCGGTGAATTCGCCCGAGCACCTCCTCGAGTTGCTGCAGGTGTTCATCCCAGGAGGGACTGAAGATGGCAATGTCATCTAAGTACGCCACAGCGTACTTCTCCAGTCCCTGAAGCAGGAGATTGACCATCCGCTGGAAAGTGGCAGGGGCATTCTTCATGCCGAAGGGCATGACCGTGGACTCGTACAGTCCAAAGGGTGTGATAAAGGCGGACTTCTCCTGCGCCTCGGGGCTCAGGGGAATCTGCCAGTATCCGCGACTCAGATCCATTATTGTCAGGTATTTTGCGCCCGCTAACTTCTCAAGCAGCTCTTCGATGCGCGGCATTGGGTGCGCGTCAGAGGCTGTAATGGCGTTGAGCCCCCTGTAGTCCACGCAGAACCGGGTGGTCCGGTCCTTCTTTGGCACGAGAACTACCGGTGAGGCCCACGCGCTCTTTGACCGTCGAATCACCCCCAGCTGTAACATCTCATCGATCTCCTGGCGCATAATCTGCTGCACCTGGTCAGAGATTCGATAGGGTGTTCGCCGTAGTGGGGCGTGATTCCCGGTGTCCACCTTGTGGACGGCTAACTCAGTCCTTCCCGGCCACTTGGAGAACACGACCCGGAAGGGTTCCAGGGTGGTTTGCAACTGCAACCGCTGTGGTTCATCTAGCGAGGCGCTCACCTCCACGTCCTCAATGGACCCATTGGCCTTGGCTTGGGCCAGCATGTCCAGGAGGGTGTCTTCCTCCCCGTCTTCGGGTGTGCTGCAGACCGGTAGGACGAACGGTTCACGTTCGTGATGAGCCTTCATCATGTTGACGTGAAAGGCCTTTCGCCTACCCCGAGTGTGGTCAAGCGTGACCACATAGGTGACCGGGTTGAGCTGTTGGTGGACGACGTACGGGCCCTCCCAGGCTGCCTGAAGCTTATCCGTTGGTACAGGAACCAGCACCCACACCTTTTGACCCACGTGGTAGGTCCGCTCCCGGGCGTTCTGGTCGTACCAGTGCTTCTGATCAGCCTGAGCCTGCGTCATGTTGTCATGCACCAACTGCGTCAAGGTCTGCATCTTGTCACGGAAGCGCATGGCATACTCCACTATGGACACTTCAGAAGGGTTCGGCTCCTCTTCCCAGGATTCTCTTACCAACCCAAGGGGTCCCCGGACTCGCCTGCCATACAGGAGCTCGAAGGGGGAGAACCCCGTCGAGGCCTGCGGAACCTCTCGGTAAGCGAATAGCAGGTGTGGGAGGTACCGCTCCCAGTCGTGCCCTTGTGTCTCAACCAGCATGCGTAGCATCTGTTTGAGGGTACCATTGAAGCGTTCACACAAGCCATTGGTCTGTGGGTGATACGCACTCGATACCAGGTGCTTCACCTGCATTTTCTTACAGAGAGCCTCCATTAGGTGAGACATAAATTGGGTCCCTTGATCAGTAAGCATTTCTCTGGGAAATCCTACCCGTTCAAAGATAGCCAACAGGGCATCCACCACCTTATCTGCCCTAGTTGAAGACAGAGCTACTGCCTCTGGGTACTGGGTAGCGTAGTCTACCACAGTAAGAATAAATCGCTTTCCAGAGCTGCTGGGGACGGCCAGCGGGCCCACAAGGTCCACCGCAATCCTCTGGAAAGGCTCCTCTATCACTGGCAAAGGGATCAGGGGAGCCTTAAGAGCAGGCCCCGCCTTCCCCACTCTTTGACAGGTGACACAGGAGCGGCAGTAGTTTGACACATCTGTCCCCATCTTAGGCCAATAGAAGTGTTGAGACAGCCGGGCCTTAGTTTTGCTGATCCCCAAGTGTCCAGCTAGCGGGATCTCATGGGCAATCCGCAACAACTCACCCCGGAATTGCTGCGGGACGACCAGCTGTCTTTCCCTCAACCACTCCTTTTGCGATTTTCCGGGTACTGTCTCCCGGTACAACCTTCCTCCTTCCCAGAACACCTTCTCCTTATCAGTCTCGGAGAATGACATCCCGGCGAGTTGTCTCAAACTCTCTAGGCTCGCATCTGTGTGCAGAGCGGCCTGAAACTCCTGGCTAGGGGAAGCCAGAAGCGACGTCAGGGTCCCTTCCCCACGGGAGCCCTCTGGGACCTGCACTGGGTCCACCTCTGGTTCAGTCATACTGATGACTGAGGAGGGTCCGGGAGGCAGACAGTTATCTGCGTTCCGGGCACTCTGACTGCGGGTGACAGCAGCTACGTAGGCTGTCTCCCCGGGGATTTCTACAGACCCATCAGCCGACGCTGCTATGGGCTCTACCTCCCCATCCACCCCCATTACCTCAGGAGCATTGCTACTTATGGGCCAGTTACCTTCCTCGGTGGCACTGGTCAATTGCACGGCATCACCTTCCTCGCGGTTCCCATGTATCTCCCCATTTCCTGTAGCACCGACACTTGCCCCTGCTAGGGGTTCCTCAGCCGTCTCACTCCGCAGAGCAATGTGGCTGAGCACTCCTGTACCTATGGACACATCAACTTGCACAGAAACATCATTATCAGATTCAGTTGGCACAGGTACAACATTTTCACCATCAATCCTAGGGAAAAAATGGTTAACAGATGCATCATTACAAGATAAAGCATGGTCAGGTAACACATGCGATTTCCCATCATCATCATCATCATCAACACGGTTAACGTTACCCTTATTAGCAGATTGGGGAGGGGTGTCAACGACGTAGTATGCAACCAACCTCCCCAAATCAGTCCCCAACAAAACATCAGTGGGCAAATTATCAGACAGCCCCACTTCCTTCACCCCACTCCCAGCACCCCAATCAATATAAACCCGGGCCATCGGTAAGGGACAGCTGATGCCCCCAATCCCAGTGACAGTTAGGGTTTTCCCCGGAATGATTTCTTCAGGGGCCGCCAGTTCGGGTCGGATGAGGGTTCGTTCAGCCCCGGTGTCCTTGAGGCCTGTAGCAACATGACCTCCCACAGTGACGTGCTGTACATTGTCACACACCCTCCCAACCACACCACCCACCAAATGAACTGCTGCATTCGGCCCTGGGGCCTTGGCTGGTGGGTTCTTCTGCTTGGTTGGACAGAAGGTACTGATATGACCAGGCTGCCCGCAGTGGTAACACTGGCGAAGTTCGGTGGTAGGTCTGGTGCTGTTGGCCACGGGGACAGGACCTCTGGAGTGTTGGCTGGCAGGGGTACTGGCATTGGATGCAGGCTTACCCCCTCTCCAGCTGGAGGTGACTGGCTTCCGCACTTCCGATCTACGGTTGGCCTCATAGGCATCGGCAATCTGCGCTGCTTTCGTCACGTCTTTGGGTTCTCTGTCCATCACGAACTGTTGCACCTCAGTTGGGCAAAGATGGAAGAACTGGTCTTTGATCATCAGGTCTCGCAGCTGTGCAAAGGTGGTCACTGACAGTCCTTGGGTCCACTGGTCAAAGTGGGTCCCCAGTCCATGCACCACATCACTGTAACTGTCGTGTGGGCCACGTTGGAGGGTCCGGAACTTCTTACGGTACACCTCGGGTGTAAGCTGGTACTTGGCTATGAGGGCCTGCTTGATAGCCTCATAGTCACCATCTTGTTCTTGAGGGAGTGCAGCAAACGCCTCCAGAGCTTTGCCTCTCAGCCCTGGTGTCAGGTATCGTGCCCATTCATGTGTAGGCAGCTGGTACTGTCTGCAGGCTTTCTCAAAGGCCCGCAGAAAAGTGTCCAAGTCCCCATCCTTTTCCATAACAGGGAAGAGGTCAGGCCGGGGCTTTGGTATCTGAGCGCTGCTGGGCTCACGGCTGGACAGGGACGACCCCTGCATTTGCAGTTGGGCCATCTGCAGCTGGTACTCCCGCTGCGCTTGGGCCTCTCGCTCGGCTCGCTGGGCCTCTCGCTCGGCTCGCTCCTGGTATTGCTGGATCAGCTGCAGGCGTCTCTCTAGGTCATCTGCGGAGCATTGTTGCAGAGCCAGCTGCAGGAGGAGGTCTGCGCCCCCCTGGTTGCCAGTAGGGCCCATATTCAGTGGTTGGACCTCTGCTGCAGCACCATGTTCGCTGGTGCTGGCTTCTGCATCCTCTGGGCTCTGTGGCCTGGCTCGGTCTGCTTCAAATTGCATCAGTTCAGCGACCATTTGAGCCTTGTTCTTACCCTGGGGGTTCAGGCCATGGTACGTGCATATCCCAGCAAGAGTGTCTTTCTTCTGCTGGGTGTACCAGGCTTCTCCTTTCGCAGCCATGGTTGCCAAATAAAAGATAGGATAGAAAAACGAAGAGAAAGGGAGGGGATAATTACCAGTACACAATTGTCTCACAACTAATAAGCACTGAGTTCGTTCTCCCAAACTTATTTGCGCAGAGTTCTCGCAAGAACTTTCTGCAAGTTTTTAGTGAGAGGAATGATTGCTCAAACCAAATCACTAATGCTCTAATATCCCACCGCCTTGCCACCAATTGTCACGATTCACACCGTGACTGTCAAGATCCCTTAGCCACTGCCCACAATATGTCACGGATTGGGGTGACTTTAGACCAACAGACGGCTATCAGATGTGCAGGGGGCTTATCCTAGTTATCCCTCCACTGCCACAATGTGATGAAAAAACACACACGAGGCTATTGACCTCTTAGTTTACAGCAGGGGCTTATTTCAGGTATCCCACTGCTCTTCAATATACCATGAACTGCAGGGATTTGTGTATATCCCGCTTACAGTTCCACTTAAACCTTGCAGCTCTCTGGCGCCCCCCTTTCTGTCAGGTCAGATTAGGTACTGCACCTAGGGTGATTAGTCGCCAGAAACGCTACCTGCTATGTACTGGCTATTGGGCGCGCTGCAGCGACGCGATAACTACTCCCACTCAGGCAGGAACAATAATTATCAAGCCGCAATCGCTACAACACCCCCAAAAGCCTGCACACGGTCGCTGCCACCAGCTCCGATTAAACGGGTCCGAAGCTAACCCCAAAACAGTAGCGTAATTTCCCTTCAAGAGACTTAGGGTACGTGTTTAGAGCGGGGAGAAAGAACTGGCATGAAATAATATACCCCACAAAAGGTAGGCAGTGCTTTATAAAAATATGTTACAAAGATGTTACAAATGAGGCAATTGCAAATATGTACAAGGTAATTATGAAAATAAAAGGATTAAATGAAGAAAAGATAACACTCACATATTCTCAGTTCATTGCATTGCAGGCAACCATACGTCCCAGCTCATTGGACGTGCTGAGGGCTGTCCAGGAAAAACTCAAATCTGCCTCCTGGAAGTCTGCCAGCAACTTAAAACCTGCAGTTTGTGACCTCACAGAAAGGGCTGGCTTTTCCAACCCCTCCTACTTCTTCTGCTAACTGATTTTTCCCTAACCTATATCTAATTTCTATAACTCCGCTACACAACATGTCATAGTCGTACCATACCCAGCATTCATCTCGTATTATCGTGGGCATTCCAATGAGATCAAATATGTCCTATCTGGGATACATATTTACAGAGAAATCCCTACCTCTTCACCAGATGGAGTTAGACGCCCGTGCTTAGGGTGGCTGATAAAGCCGCCGAGGGAGATTCCAAATATGTATTTATTATTCTCCTATCTTAACTAGTTTGCCTAATATCTTACAAAAACAGAACAAAAGACTTTCATATTCTGGAAGTTTCTAATCCAGTTAAAGCTGGGCACTTTTCACTACAGGAAATGCCGGTCGTAAATACCTTTCGTCAATAAAACTCTCTTCCCCCATGACAAGGCAGCTCTTGGCTGAGTGAAAGGGAAGGGGGGTTTTTTAGCCCACAGCTTGCTAGCAACAGAACTAAACTTATATGATATTTCATACCATATCGTGACAATAATCCTCCGACCCACAATATCCGCATATTAAGAAACAATCACCTGAGGTTACATGCTGTAGAGCTATTGGGCATAAACCCGGATTGGTCCCGATTAGGGTTGAGCGACCTTTAGTTTTTTAGGGTCGACTGTCTTAAAAGTCGAGTCGAGTGTAATCGGCCGACCACCGTGAAAAGTCGGGTTTCGGCCGAAACACGAAACCCAATGAAGAAATTTTTAAAATATATTATTCTCTCTCTCTCTCCCTCCCTCTCTCCCAGAACGCTCATTTTACACTTTGCACATCGCTGTAATGCACGCGAAAAAAAATGCCTGTTGTTGTGTACGCCCCCTAACACCTACGTCAGCACTCTACCGCTCCTTCATTGGCTGCAAAAATGTCGCTAAACGCGTCATACGAAGCGCGACTTTCGCGCCTAGATCGCGTACCGCATGGCCGACCCCACACAGGGATCGGGTCGGGTTTCATGAAACGCCGACTTTGCCAAAAGTCGTCGACTTATGAAAATGAACGACCCGTTTCGCTCAACCCTAGTCCCGATGTATTAGTGTCGTTATCACCTTGTTAAGGCGGTTAGCCAACATCTTGGCCAGGATTTTGACATCCGTTGTTAATAACGAGATTGGGCGATAAGAAGCCGGATCCTTACCCTGCTTTGGCAACACTATAATTATTGCCTCTCACGTGGACCGCGCAGCTCCCCCTCCACCAGCATACACCCCCAACAGAGCGGAAAGAGGCTCCTCTGTATATTTTTCATACACCTCCCCCAGGATCCCATATACCCCCTGGGGCTTTATTATTAGGCCTAGAGACCAGTGCGGCTTCAAGCTCCTCCATATTAAACAGCTCCTCAAGAAGCCTCTGATCGGCCGCTGAACGTACAGCCGGTCACTTCCGATGCAGATTTATTACAGATTTTACAGAGAAATCTGCAGTCAGATCTTCATGTGATGCAGTGCTGTGGATCACCCGATCCTGCAGCTGCTTCCCCAGTAATGGCTGATAACAGGGAACAATAGATTGTTTAGCCGGTGGCAGTTTTTGTTTAATATCCTCAGTTTCAGCAGGAAAATTCACAGCGGAAAATCCGCTCCAATATCCACACAAATCAGGAAGGAATGAGTGAGGGAATAACCAGCAACAAATCTGGTGTGTGTGGACTCGCCCTAATGGGGCGAGGGGTGAAACTACTCTGAGCTGTTTCCACAGGGATCTTATCAGATGCCAGGAATGTGTGATGTCAGATCCCCGTCCTCTCCTGATCGGGGAGGTCGGCCACTACCGGCACCTCCTCTGTATTCACCCCCTTACCATGCTCTACACTGCAGCCTGCTGCCCTGTATATATCAGCACTGTATGGGAGGATACCCCAGGTGACAAGCTGACTGTTCCACCACCAGAGGGCGCTGCTAAGCAGGTGCCATGATGTGCAGTGTCTGCCCCATGGGCAGCGCAGTGTACACTAGTAATGCAGCGTCCGAAGTGATCACATTATCAGGCTGACCAGTGTCAGAGCTCTACAGGCTGTACATGGAGAATGATGGAAACCTCTGTAATCAGCTGCACTCACCGACCGGATACAGGTTTCTGCGGGTTTGTGAGATCTTGTGAGTAGTCGAGATGATATTGATCTGCTGATCGGTGCCTGGGGTGTCGCACCCCCCATTATATAAAGCTGTATAGGATTTCATTTCCTGTCCTACACTCACCTTTCCCCAGTAATGGCTGATAACAGGGAGTAATAGATTTAGTCTCTTGTCCTACAGTCACCTCCCCCAGTAATGGCTGATAACAGGGAGCAATTGGTGGAGTCAGCATACTCCTGTCCCCACAATGCACTTTCCAGGTCATCCCCCCAGTTCCGTCACTCATTCCCTTCTTTTGAGGTCCACACCATCAGGCTCTTCCGTCCCCTCTCCCTCAGAGTAGCGGTCATATACCGGCCCCAGGCTCACCCACCCACTTCCTGGACCATTTCTCTGCCTGGCTGCCGCACTTCATGTCCTCAGAACTACCAACCCTTATACTGGGAGACTTCAACATTCCCACTAACAGACCAAATTTCACATCTGCATCCCAGCTTCTATCACTAACCACTTCTCTCGGCCTCTCACAGCTCTCAACCTCAGATACACAAGGACGGCAACACCCTTGACCTGGTCTTTGACCGGCTCTGTTCAATCCCCTACCTAGATAACTCTCTGCTTCCCTTCTGACCACAACATTCTCTCCTTCACACTCACAATTCCTCCCCACCCCAGCACCTTCCTACCTACCATTCAATCAGAAATCTAAAAGCCATTAACCCTCATACACTTTCAGACTCCCTACACTCATCATTGTCCCTAATCTTTTTCCTCTCCTGATCTGGCTGTACATCACTACAATGACACTCTTAGAAGCCCCCTGGACCAAGTAGCTCCCCTCACCCTCAGAACGTCCAAACACAGAGTAAAAGAGCCCTGGCTCACATCGCAAACCAGATTTCTCCAGCGATGCTCTAGGAGTGCCGAACGCTTATGGAGGAAAACACGCACACCAGAAGACTTCATACACTTCAAATTTATGTTATGGACCTATAACTCTGCCCTTCACCTCGCCAAACAGACCTACTGTATTTTACCACCCTGATCTCCTCACTATCCAACAACCCCAAGAAACTTTTGACACCTTTTACTCCCTCCTCAGGCCAAAAGCACAAGCCCCTATCACAGACATTTGTGCTGAAGACCTGGCCTCCCACTTTATAGAGAAAATAGACAATATCCGTCAGGAAATCTGCTCCCAATCACCAAGTGGGAGAACCTATTATGAAGGAGGACGTAACGATGGTTGGATGAAATTCAGAACAATGAGGTCTTGAAAGGGCACGTGGAGAGCCCCCTCATGCGTAAAAGCATCACAACTAGTGTTGAGCGATACCGTCCGATACTTGAAAGTATCGGTATCGGAAAGTATCGGCCGATACCGGCAAAGTATCGGATCTAATCCGATACCGATACCCGATACCAATACAAGTCAATGGGACTCATGTATCGGACGGTATTCCTGATGGTTCCCAGGGTCTGAAGGAGAGGAAACTCTCCTTCAGGCCCTGGGAACCATATTAATGTGTAAAATAAAGAATTAAAATAAAAAATATTGCTATACTCACCTCTCCGACGCAGCCTGGACCTCACCGAGGGAACCGGCAGCGTTCTTTGCTTAAAATGCGCGCTTTTCCTTCCTTCCGTGACGTCACGGCTTCTGATTGGTCGCGTGCCGCCCATGTGGCCGCGACGCGACCAATCACAGCAAGCCGTGACGTAATTTTCAGGTCCTTCTAGGCATTCAGTATTTTAAAATTACGTTCCGGCTTTGTGATTGGTCGCGTCGCGGTCACATGGGCGACGCGACCAATCACAAGCCGTGACGTCACGGGAGGCAGGAGACGCGCGCATTTTTAAAATTACGTCACGGCTTGTGATTGGTTGCGTGCCGCCCATGTGACCGCGACGCGACCAATCACAGCAAGCCGTGACGTAATTTCAGGTCCTGATGCCTATTTCTGCATTCAGGACCTGAAATTACGTCACGGCTTGCTGTGATTGGTTGCGTCGCGGCCACATGGGCGGCACGCGACCAATCAGAAGCCGTGACGTCACGGAAGGAAGGAAAAGCGCGCATTTTAAGCAAAGAACGCTGCCGGTTCCCTCGGTGAGGTCCACGCTGCGTCGGAGAGGTGAGTATAGCAATATTTTTTATTTTAATTCTTTATTTTACACATTAATGTTGTATTTTACACATTAATGTTGTATTTTACACATTAATGTTGTTTCGATACCGATACCCGATACCACAAAAGTATCGGATCTCGGTATCGGAATTCCGATACAGCAAATATCGGCCGATACCCGATACTTGCGGTATCGGAATGCTCAACACTAATCACAACTCATCTTGTCTTAAAGGGGTTGTACACTACTTTCAATTATCCCCCCGGGGCCCCTGACGAATTATGTAAATACCTTGCGTTGCCTTTTTTGCCTGTGAGCGGCGCTATGCTGGTGGCTGAGTCCGGGTCACGTGACCCCGAGGCTGCAGCCACCGCTAATTTCCGCCGACGTCACGTCAATTTCCAGACTCTGGAAATTGACATGACGTCAGTAACAGGCGTGTCCCAGCCGCAGTCAGCAGTCACTCAAGAGTGACTGGGCTGTGGGTGGGACTTTGGGCTGCCTGTGCTGTGCTGGGGGCGGGCGGGGCTGTGCACTGCAGGTGTCTGGTGCTGGGATCTGCTTGCCGAGATGTGCGGCGGCTGGTTCCTTGGCGGCGGCGGCCGGTGTACTGTACTGTACTGTACCGGCGGCGGCCGGTGCGTGGGCGGCCGGTCCCGCCACGGCGGCCGGTGCCGTGGCGGCACCAGCGGCCGGTCCCGCGGCGGCGGCCGGTCCCGCGGCGGCGGCGGGGGTCTGCGTGGTGCTGAAGGTGGCTGTGCGGTGGTGGTGGCGGCGGCGTTGTCTCTGCGTGCAGGCATGTCCGATGGGACTACAAGTCCCATCGGGCTCTGCCTGCTACAGTGACAGTGAGTGACACATTAGCCAATGATGGGACAGTAGTAGTCCCATCATCCGGCTATTGTGTTGAATGTAAAAAAAAAAAAACAAAGAAAAAAAACACATATACAGTACATACATACATAGAACACATACAGAACATGCGACATGCGACGACATGCGGCATGCGACGACATGCGGCGGCATGCGTCGACATGCAGCATGCGTCGACATGCAGCATGCGACGACATGCAGCATGCGACGACATGGGGCATGCAACAACATGCGGCATGCGACGACATGCGGCATGTGACGACATGCGCCATGCGACGACATGCAGCATGCGACGACATGTGACAACATGCGCCATGCGACGACATGCGCTATGCGACGACATGTGACACCCGATGTCACTGTTCTATAGGGGGGATCGTCGTGGGACCCTCGTTATTAATTGGACTACGGCGGACAGGTAGTATGCGGTTTATTATTTTACGTTTTTTGCAGGCGCTGTAGTATGGTTAAATGAAGAATATTAAAATACTTTTTCCTAATGTGTGCGTGTTTTATTAACCCTTTTTTAGTATTGGATTAATAACGGATAGGCGTCTTATTGACGTCTCTCCGTTATTAACCCGGCTTAATGTGACCTTACAATAGCAAGGTGACATTAACCCCTTATTACCCCATATCCCACCGCTACACGGGAGTGGGAAGAGAGGGGCTAAGTGCCGGAATTGGCGCATCTTACAGATGCACCATTTCTGGGGCGGCTGCGGACTGGTATTTGTAGCCGGGGGGGGGGGGGGGGGGACCAGTATCCATGGCCCCTCTCTAGGCTATGAATATCAGCCCGCAGCTGTCTGCGTAGCCTTTCTGGCTATAAAATATAGGGGGACCCCACGTCATTTTTTTTGGGGGGGTCCCCCTATTTTAATAGCCAGTAAAGGCTACGCAGACAGCTGCGGGCTGATATTCATAGCAGGCTACAAATATTGGCCCCCGGCCGTCGGCTTTCCCCCTCTGGCGCAGAAAATTGCGCGGGAGCCCACGCCGTTTTTTTATTAAATGAAACGCTCATTAAGGCCTCTTTCACCCTTGCGTCGGTACGGGTCCATTGCTATGCGTCGGGCCGATGTACGTTGTGAAATTTGTGCACGTCGTGGGCAGCGGATGCAGTTTTACAACGCATCCGCTGCCCATTCTGAAGTCCGGGGAGGAGGGGGCGGAGTTTTGGCCGCGCATGCGCAGACGCGACGGACGTGCCAACGGTCCGCCAAAACACGGCGCATCCATTGCACGACGGACGCGACGTGTGGCCATCCGTCGCGATCCTTCACTAATACACGTCTATGGGTAAAAAACGCATCCTGCGAGCACATTTGCAGGATCCGTTTTTTTCCCAAAAAGACGGATTGCTAAAAACGCAAGTGTGAAAGTAGCCTTAGGCTGCTTTCACACTAGCATCGGTAAGGGTCCGTCGCGCTGCGTCGCTAATAAAAGTCTATGGAGAAAAAGCACATCCTGCAGACAACTTTGCAGGACGCGTTTTTTCTCCTCTACGACGCATTGCGATGTGCAGTGCACGACGCTAGTGTGAAAGAGGCCTTAGAAACATCGGCCTTTCTATTATATATCTATGGATATATCTATCCATAGATATATTTATAGATAGATATATCTATAGATACATAGATGTATCTATCCATATATTTGGCTGCTTTCACACATCAGGTTTTTGCCGTGAGGCACAATCCAGCGAGTTTTGAAAAAAACGGTTCAATTTTTTTCCGCCGGATCCATTTTTTTCTCATAGAGTTGTATTAGCGCCGGATTGCGCCTGATGGCCACACGTTTCATTCATTTTTTGCCGGATCCGTCAAAAAAGCTGTTTCCGCCGGATGGAAAACACATACAGAGGAACGTTTTTGCTGTCCGGCGAAAAAACGCACAGCGACGGATCCGGCAAAAAAAGTATGAAACTGAGCTGTGAAATGATGAATCTGGCCTTGGAATCAGAGTTTTCAGGCATGTTTCCATTCAAATCATGCACATTTTCCGTTTATTTACTTATTTCCAAAAACGGCATTAAAACCGCGCATAAACCGCACCAAAAAAAAGCATCAAAACTGCACCAAAAACTGCATCAAAACTGCACCAAAAACTGCATCAAAACCTGGTGCAGTTTTGGTGCAGTTTTTGGTGCGGTTTTGATGCAGTTCTTGGTGTGGTTTTGGTGCGGCTTTTTCCGCAGCATGTGCACAACAAGTCTGCGGCTCCAATAGACTTACATTGGTTGTGCACTACACTGCGGATTTGATGCAATTCAGTGCGGCAAAAAACGCTGCGGATCTGCAAACAGATCCGCAACGTGTGCACACAGCCTTAGCATTTAGGGAACCTAGCAAAAAAGCCAAGCAAACAACAAGTGTGGGATTGCACTTTTTTTGCCATTTCATTGCACTTTGAATTTTTTTCACATTTTCTGTTACACGACATGGTAAAACCAATGATGTCATTCAAAAGTAGAACTTGTCCCGCAAAAGATAAGCCCCCACATGGCCATATTGACGGAAAAATTATGGCTCTGGAAAGAAGGGGAGCGATAAACGAAAACAAAAAAGCTCCAGGGGTGAAGGGGTTTAGAAACATGGATATGGACATATCTATGGAAATAGACATAGATATATCTGTATGTATCTATCTATCTGTTATCTATCTATCTATCTATCTATCTATCTATCTATCTATCCGTGTGTAATGGAGTGTGGGTTGGACAAATGTAAAAGAGGAGGTTGGACAGAAATGACATCACAAATCTTTTTGAAGCTAGAGGGGGGAGAGGAGGGAGGGGTTGGGGTGTGTTTTGGAGTGGGTGTGGTAGGTTCGTGCTTAGTAGCAGTGCAATGCATCATGGAACTTGTAGTATTAGAGCACAATAACTCAGGAGAAAGGAAGTTGTCGATTAACCCCATGAGAGCTGAATCCAGCACTAAAGGATGTGCTGCTACAGCATGATAAAAGGTAATATTGCTAAAATAAACACAGTAGATGTTTTCAGTGGCACATAATAGCAAGATTTATAAAAAAAAAAAAAAAAAAAAGAGGTTATAGTAGTGGACAACTTCTTTAAGCTGCGAAGCAAGGGACCTGTATTTGGGTGAGATTGTTCCTGCATTCTAGCGGCTAATATAAGTGGCATATTTTGAATAGTTTAATATATAGGCCACTTGAGAAACACTTTTTGTGGTGTGATATCCCATGGAAAAGGTGTATTATGCTGGAGTTTAATGGCGCATGATTGAAGCGCCTGAGAGTATTTGTATGTTGTCCGTTGTGTGTTTTTGGTTAATATGGATTTTATGAGACAATATGGCTCGTTTTAATAGATAAAATTAAAAGTTATATTTTACTTTATTTAACTACAGCCCTACCTTGCTAAATATTGATTCAATCACCAAGTGCAATGACTCCCATCCCTCCCTGCATCTCCCTGGCTCACTCAACATTTGATCCCATCACAGAAGTAGTCTCCAGGCTCCTCTCCTCTTCCAACTACATGCACTACTGACCCCATTCCCTCACATCTCCTCCAGTCTCTCTCTCCAGTCGTCACAACTCACCTAACTACAATCTTTAATCTCTCCCTCTCCTCAGGCATCTTCCCCTCCTCCTTCAAACACTCTATCATTACTCCATTACTAAAGAAACCCGCTCTCGACCCATCCTGCACAAACATCTACAGACGGGTCACCAATCTCCCCTTCATCTCTAAACTCTTGGAGCACCGGAACTACTCCCGCCTTACCCGTTACTTCTCCACTCACTCCCTCCTAGACCCTTCACAGTCCGGCTTCCGCCCCCTACACGCGAGAGAAACTGCACTCATCAAGGTGACCAATGACCCTTCTGACAGCAAAATGTAACGGTGACCACACTCTGCTCTTTCTTCTCGACCTTTCTGCAGCTTTCGACACTTGACCATACTCTCCTACTCTCTAGGCTCCGGTCACTAGGCATTAGGGACACTGCTCTCTCCTGGTTCTCCTCCTATCTTTCTGACCGCTCCATCAGTGTATCGTTCGTTGGCTCCACTTCATCTCCTCTTCCTCTCACTGTCGGGGTACCTCAGGGTTCAGTCCTTGGCCCACTTCTCTTCTCTCTCTACACGGCCCCAATTGGACAGACCATCAGCAGATTTGGCTTTCAGTACCATCTTTATGCTGATGACACACAACTATACACGTCATCCCCTGACCTTAACCCCGCTGTACTACAGAACGCCAGTGACTCTCCGCAGTCTCCAACATCATGTCCGCTCTCTATCTGAAACTCAACCTCTCCAAAACTGAACAACTTCTGCTCTCGCCATCTACAGTCATGGACAAAAATGTTGAGAATGAGACAAATATTAATTTTTCCAAAGTCTACTGCTTCATTTTTTCTAATGGCAATTTGCATATACTCCTGAATGTCAGAGTGATCAGCTTAACAGCAATTACTGTACTTGCAAAGTCAATATTTGCCCAGAAAATGAACTTTAACCCCCAAAACACATTTCAACATCATTGCAGTCCTGCCTTAAAAGGAGCAGCTAACATCGTTTTAGTGATTGATCCATTACCACAGGTGTGGGTGTTGATGAGGACAGGGCTGGCGATCAGTCATGATTAAGAAAGAATGACATTACTGGACACTTTAAAAGGAAGCTGGTGCTTGGTATCATTGTTTCTCTTCAGTTAACCATGGTTATCTCTAAAGAAACACGTGCAGCCATCATTGCACTGCACAAAAATGGCCTAACACGGAAGAGTATCGCAGCTACAAAGATTGCACCTCAGTCAACAATCTATCGCATCATCAAGAACTTCAAGGAGAGAGCTTCCATTGTTGTCAAAAAGGCTCCAGGGCGCCCAAGAAAGACCAGCAAGCGCCAGGACCGTATCTTAACCCCTTCACCCCCAAGGGTGGTTTGCACGTTAATGACCGGGCCAATTTTTACAATTCTGACCACTGTCCCTTTATGAGGTTAAACTCTGGAACGCTTCAACGGATCTTGGCGATTCTGACACTGTTTTCTCGTGACATATTGTACTTGATGATAGTGGTAAAATTTCTTCGATATAATTTGCGTTTATTTGTGAAAAAAACGAATATTTGGCGAAAATTTTGCAATTTTCCAACTTTGAATTTTTATGCCCTTAAATCACAGACATATGTCACGCAAAATACTTAATAAGTAACATTTCCCACATGTCTACTTTACATCAGCACAATTTTGGAACCAAATTTTTTTTTTGTGACGGAGTTATAAGGGTTAAAAGTTGACCAGCAATTTCTCATTTTTACAACACCATTTTTTTTTAGGGACCACATCTCATTTGAAGTCATTTTGAGGGGTCTATATGATAGAAAATACCAAGTGTGACACCATTCTAAAAACTGCACCCCTCAAGGTACTCAAAACCACTTTCAAGAAGTTTATTAACCCTTCAGGTGTTTCACAGGAATTTTTGAAATGTTTAAATAAAAATGAACATTTAACTTTTTTTCACAAAAAAATTACTTCAGCTCCAATTTGTTTTATTTTACCAAGGGTAACAGGAGAAAATAGACCCCAAAATTTGTTGTACAATTTGTCCTGAGTACGCTGATACCCCATATGTGGGGGTAAACCACTGTTTGGGCGCATGGCAGAGCTCGGAAGGAAAGGAGCGCCATTTGACTTTTCAATGCAAAATTGACTGGAATTGACATGGGACGCCATGTTGCATTTGGAGAGCCCCTGATGTGCCTAAACATTGAAACCCCCCACAAGTGACACCATTTTGGAAAGTAGACCCCCTAAGGATCTTATCTAGATGTGTGGTGAGCACTTTGACCCAACAAGTGCTTCACAGAAGTTTATAATGCAGAGCCGTAAAAATAAAAAATCATATTTTTTCACAAAAATGATCTTTTCGCACCCATTTTTTTATTTCCCCAAGGGTAAGAGAAGAAATTAGACCACAAAAGTTGTTGTGCAATTTGTCCTGAGTACGACGATACCCCATATGTGGGGGTAAACCACTGTGTGGGCGCATAGCAGAGCTCGGAAGGGAAGGAGCGCTATTTTACTTTTCAATGCAAAATTGACTGGAATTAAGATGGGATGCCATGTTGCATTTGGAGAGCCCCTGATGTGCCTAAACACTAAAAACACCCACAAGTGACACAATTTTGGAAAGTAGACCCCCTAAGGAACTTATCTAGATGTGTTTTGAGAGCTTTGAACCCCCAAGTGTTTCACTACAGTTTATAACGCAGAGCCGTGAAAATAAAAATTCTTTTTTTTTTTCACAAAAATGATTTTTTAGCCCCCAGTTTTGTATTTTCACAAGGGTATCAGGATAAATTGGACCCCAAAAGATATTGTCCAATTTGTCCTGAGTACACTGATACCCCATATGTGGGGGGGAACCACTGTTTGGGCACACGGGAGAGCTCTGAAGGGAAGGAGCACTGTTTTCCTTTTTCAACGCAGAATTGGCTGGAATTCAGATCGGATGCCATGTCCCGTTTGGAGAGCCCCTGATGTGCCTAAACAGTGGAAACCCCCCAATTATAACTGAAACCCTAATCCAAACACACCCCTTACCCCAATTCCAACAGTAACCCTAACCACTCCTCTAACCCAGACACACCCAACCCTATTCCCAACCGTAAATGTAATCCAAACCCTAACCCTATCTTTAGCCCCAACCCTAGCCCTAACCCTAGCCCTATCACTAGCCCTAACACTAGCCGTAACCCTAGCCCTAACCCCATCCCTAGCCCTAACCCTAGCCCCAACCCTAGCCCTAACCCTAGCCCCAACCCTAGCCCTAACCCTAACTCTAGTCCTAACTCTAGCCCTAACCCTAACCCTAATGGGAAAATGGAAATAAATACATTTTTTAATTTTTTTATTTTTCCCTAACTAAGGGGGTGATGAAGGGGGGGTTTGATTTACTTTTATAGCGGCTTTTTTAGCGGATTTTTATGATTGGCAGCCGTCACACACTGAAAGACGCTTTTCATTGCAAAAAATATTTTTTGCGTTACCACATTTTGAGAGCTGTAATTTTTCCATATTTGAGTCCACAGAGTCATGTGAGATCTTGTTTTTTGCGGGACGAGTTGACGTTTTTATTGGTAACATTTTCCGACACGTGACATTTTTTGATCGCTTTTTATTCCGATTTTTGTGAGGCAGAGTGATCAAAAACCAGCTATTCATGAATTTCTTTTGGGGGAGGCGTTTATACCGTTCCGCGTTTGGTAAAATTGATAAAGCAGTTTTATTCGTCGGGTCAGTACGATTACAGCGATATCTCATTTTTTTATGTTTTGGCGCTTTTATACGATAAAAACTATTTTATAGAAAAAATAATTATTTTGGTATCGCTTTATTCTCAGGACTATAACTTTTTTATTTTTTTGCTGATGATGCTGTATGGCGGCTCGTTTTTTGCGGGACAAGATGACTTTTTCAGCGGTACCATGGTTATTTATATCCGTCTTTTTGATCGCGTGTTATTCCACTTTTTGTTCGGCGGTATAATAAAGCGTTGCTTTTTTACGCGTTTTTTTTTTTTTCTTAGGGTGTTTACTGAAGGGGTTAACTAGTGGGGCAGTTTTATAGGTTGGGTCGTTACGGACGCGGCGATACTAAATATGTGTACTTTCATTGTTTTTTTTTATTTTATTTAGCTAAAGAAATGTATTTATGGGAATAATATATATATATATTTTTTCTTTATTTAGGATATTTTTTTTATTTTTTTTTTTACACACGTGGGGAATTTTTTTTTTACTTTTTTACTTTGTCCCTGGGGGGGGACATTACAGATCATTGATCTGACAGTGTGCACAGCACTCTGTCAGATCGACGATCTGCTGTGCAGGGCTGCAGGCTTACCAGCGCCTGCTCTGAGCAGGCACTCGGTAAGCCACCTCCCTCCCTGCAGGACCCGGATGCCGCGGCCATCTTGGATCCGGGACCTGCGGCGAGGAGGGAGGTAGGAGACCCTCGGAGCAACGCGATCACATCGCGTTGCTCCGGGGGTCTCAGGGAAGCCCGCAGGGAGCCCCCTCCCTGCGCGATGCTTCCCTATACCGCCGGTACACCGCGATCATGTTTGATCGCGGTGTGCCGGGGGCGGTCCGTGACCGCTCCTGGCACATAGTGCCGGATGTCAGCTGCGATATGCAGCTGACACCCGGCCGCGCTCCCCCCGTGAGCGCGGCCGATCGTGTATGACGTACTATCCCGTCGGTGGTCATACGGGCCCACCCCACCTCGACGGGATAGTACGTCTAATGTCAGAAAGGGGTTAAAACTGTTTCAGCTGCAGGATCGGACTACCAGCAGTGCTAAGCTTGCTCAGGAATGGCAGCAGGCTGGTGTGAGTGCTTCTGCACGCACTGTGAGGCGGAGACTCTTTGAGCAAGGCCTGGTTTCAAGGAGGGCAGCAAAGAAGCCACTTCTCTCCAGAAAAAACATCAGGGACCGACTGATATTCTGCAAAAGGTACAGGAAGTGGACTGCTGAGGACTTGGGCAAAGTCATTTTCTCTGCTGAATCCCATTTTCGATTGTTTGAGACATCTGGAAAACAGCTTATTCGGAGAAGAAGAGGTGAGCGCTACCACCAGTCTTGTCTCATGCCAACTGTAAAGCATCCTGAAACCATTCATGTGTGGGGTTGCTTCTCAGCCAAGGGAATCGGCTCACTCACAGTCTTGCCTAAAAACACAGCCATGAATAAAGAATGGTACCAGAATGTCCTCCAAGAGCAACTTCTCCCAACCGTCCAAGAGCAGTTTGGCGCCCAACAATGCCTTTTCCAGCATGATGGAGCACCTTGCCATAAAGCAAAGGTGATAACTAAATGGCTCATGGAACAAAACATCGAGATTTTGGGTCCATGGCCTGGAAACTCCCCAGATCTTAATCCCATTGAGAACTTGTGGTCAATCATCAAGAGACGGGTGGACAAACAAAAACCAACAAATTCTGGCAAAATGCAAGCATTGATTATGCAAGAATGGACTGCTATCAGTCAGGATTTGGTCCAGAAGTTGATTGAGAGCATGCCAGGGAGAATTGCAGAGGTCTTGAAGAAGAAGGGTCAACACTGCAAATATTGACTTGCTGCATTAACGCATTCTAACTGTCAATATAACCTATTGGTACTCATAATATGATTGCAATTATATTTCTGTATGTGATATAAACATCAGACAAACACTAATAAAAACCAGAGGGCAGCAGATCATGTGAAAATATAATTTTGGTGTCATTCTCAAAACTTTTGGCCATGACTGTACTAACCTCCCTAAATCTGACATTTCCCTCTCCGTGGGTAGCACCATAATAACAACCCGGCAGCAGGTGCGCTGTCTGGGTGTTATGTTTGACTGCGATCTCTCCTTCACATCCCATATACAATCTCTTGCCCGCTCGTGCCACTTACACCTAAAGAACATCTCTAGAATCCGTCCGTTTCTCACCATGGAAAAAACAAAAACCCTCACTGTCGCCCTGATCCACTCCCGCCTGGACTACTGCAACGCTCTGTTAATTGGCCTCCCCCTCACTCGACTTTCCCCTCTCCAGTCTATCCTTAATGCAGCAGCCAGGGTCGTTCATCTGGCTAATCTTAACTCGGACGCGTCCGCTCTTCGCCAGTCATTACACTGGCTGCCCATTCATTATAGAATCCAATTCAAAGTACTTGTTCTCACCCAAAACTCTCCACAGTGCGGCCCCCCTACATCTCCTCCCTCATTTCTGTCTATCGGCCTAACCGACCGCTGCGCTCTGCAAATGACTTTCGACTAACCTCTGCACTAATCGGTACCTCCCACTCCCGACTCCAAGACTTCTCCCATGCTGCGCCAATCCTCTGGAATGCTCTACCCCAAGAAATTAGGACCATCCACAATTTGCATAGTTTTAGGCGCTCGCTCAAAACATTTGTTCACAGCAGCCCATCACGTTCCCTAATAAAAGTCATTTTATGTTTGTGTGTGTAGCCCATTCACTACTTCCATCTATCCCCCACCCCCTGAAGATGGCTGGACCCTCAGTGTAAATACATCATTGTCAATACACACCTGTACTTTGTATCTCCCCACCTCATTGTAGATTGTAAGCTCTCACGAGCAGGGGCGGCTTATTGTGCTTTAATTATTGTATTGTTAACGTTGTTACTTATGACTGATGTGTTTGAAACTGTTAAACTGTAAAGCGCTGCGGAATATGTTGGCGCTATATCTATATTATTATTAATTGATTGTACAAAAAGAAAATTACCAGCTCACTCTCTAGTCACTTCAATCGTGATCGATGCCACTGCACAGTGTGTGGTTGATGCAGGAGAAGAAAAAATGCTCCAGCTTCGAATCCAAGGCCATACAAAATTTAAGTTTCTTTATTTTCCAAGGTTAAAATAAACAAAAAGGGCCAAAAACCATGTACAGAAGGGTGAAAATGGGATTATTATGTATAGTCTTTTTCACATGTAAAGCGCCATGGAATAAGTGACACTATAATAATAATTAAAAAATATCCAGACACGTTTAGAACGCCACGTGTGTTCTTAGACTTGGTTTGAGTAATAGTCCTACTGCCTCCGTCCAGCAATGGCTGATAACAGGGAGTAATAGATAGTATTAACCTGTCCTACAGTGGCCTCCCCAAGTAACGGCTGAGCACGGGGAGTAATAGCTTGCAGCGTCCGGGCCCGTTCGCACGGATCTCTCAAATCTGTATCTTCTCTCGACTCATCGTAGTTTCGCTGCTGATAATAATTGGCCGGGTACGATACCAACTCTGGGCAGAATTCTCTACTCTGTGCAGGGTACTCCTTCCTCGTTTCCTCCTGGTATGTCGCAGCAGTCCGGGCACTATCATAGTAAGTGCGCCACGTGGTAGGTAATTCATGGAATGATCCTCTTGGGGTCTCATCACTCCTGGGAAGAAACAGACAGCATGATAGCCCTGTATATCCAACCTGAAAACACTGAACAGACCACATCGCTAAAATAATCTTACATAAACAATTTATGCACAGAGGACAACAAAAATGTACAAGCCGGCCCTAATCCAGCACTACAAGCATAGATCTGTTTAATCCCATGTTCACAGCTCTACCCATTCAGCAATGGTCATGGCACAAAAACAGCAAATCCAATCTCACTTTCCCATATTACAAGGTCTATGTGTATAAGGGCCATTTACACCTGATAGTGACTGGGAAATGAGGTCTTTTCCACAAGCAGAGAACACTCACCTTCCCTCCGATATTATTCCATGGAAGTCCCGAAGGTCTTGCTTTGCAGAATCCACGAGACCATAAAAAGCCATCTCTTTTTCATAGATTGCAAAATCCACCTAAAGGAAAAAATTAAGCTTTCATCAATTTCTCTGCACAGAATAGATCTACTATAGTCTGTTATAGTCTACAGAAATGGCCGCAGTGCCAGAGGCATGATCACAGATAGAAGTCTGCAGATTGCACGGCTGCAGGATGCTCAGGCGGCAGTAATGTCAGTTCTGCATCATACACAATTATTAGCTCATGATCAGAACTAGCACTACCTGTGGGCACTTAATTAAACAATGTGGCATTCTTTAATTATCACGCCAGCTTTAATATAAAGAAATGACAACAAGATGCTCAGAGAAACAAGACCCGTGCTCCGCTACTAAATGCTTCACGTCAGCCTAAAGGCTCTGGGAAAGCTGAGCTTATTCAGCAGCTTTCCAGCAATCCCCTGCAGTGGGTTTAACAATATTAAAACTTGCTAGAAAATCCTACTAAATTTCAGGATTTAAATTTTGATGCACTTATTAAGGTGGTCTCTGCACACCTTAACGACATTCCCACCAATCTTCCTCCCCTTGGTCTCTTTTACAGCTGTTTCGGCAAATTCCATCTCACTGTAGAGAATCAGGGCCATGCCTTTAGAGCGATCACACACCACCACCTGTCAGGGAAAAAAACAAGGAAACATAAGAGCCGCGTCCACTGGGGACTTGGTGAAAGATCAGCGTTCATCTCGTCTTGTTTCAATGTGGATTCTGATTTAATGGCCATCTCGTATCCCACGCAGTAAAATAGAATCCATTATTGACTTGATGATGAGAGGTCTAAATTAATTAATTAATAAATAATAATAATAATCATCTTTATTTTTATATAGCGCTAACATATTCCGCAGCGCTTTACAGGTTGCACACATTATCATCGCTGTCCCCGATGGGGCTCACAATCTAAATTCCCTATCAGTATGTCTTTGGAATGTGGGAGGAAACCGGAGTGCCCAGAGGAAACCCACGCAAACACGGAGAGAACATACAAACTCTTTGCAGATGTTGTCCTTAATGGGGTTTGAACCCAGGACTCCAGCGCTACAAGGCTGCAATGCTAACCACTGCGCCACCGTGCCGCCCCATAAGGCCTTTAAGGCCTCTTTCACAATTCCGTTTTTTACAATCAGTCACAATCCGTCAAAATGTTGATGTCACGATAATGTATAAAATGGAGTAGGATTTTTCATTTTCCCTGTTATCCTGCACGATGTGGGCTCTGACCCCTCCCTTCTCTTTTGATTCTGTGTGTGTGAAGCTATTCTTCTCAATGCTCTGCCCTTACCCAAACCAGGAAGGTTTATTGCGCTTGTAGAGGCACAAATCTCCCTCCAGCTGAAACTGGTCTGATATCCATCTCAAGACATGCGGTTCTTTGTTCTCTTATAGTAAGATATTGGGCCACCTATTTGGGCTAGAAAAATAAGTATATATTGCTAACTTCCATCGGTAGATCTGTCAGCCACTGTAACCACTAGCAGCTAAACGCAATGAGTAAAAAGTATGGATTTCTCCGGAACCGTGTGGGACAACTAGGACGAATTTGGTATCAATAAAGAGCTAATTTTAATACAAGATGGATGAGGTGTGTGTTATGACTCTGCCAGATTCTCCAGCGAAGATATGACAATTATAAGAATTACTATTGAAATCTGTATGTCTGGGGAGAGCGTAGGGTCCAGGGAAACCAGCCCCTTTAGTGATGTCACCAGGCTGCGGTTATAAGTTCCTGCACTTCACCCAGCCTTCAGTTTTGCCTGAGGAGCTGTTCCTATCCAGACCTCCTGAGGTACTGGGACATTTGGGGCTCCGCCTACCAGCATGGTTTTGCCTGAGATGATCTGAGCACATGAGTTTTATCTTTCTTCTTTAATCCATGTTATTTTATAATTGCTTTGTACATACATACTTTGTCTCATATTGTAACATCTTTATATACAGTACCTTTTTATAAACACTGCCTGTTCTTTTATGGAGTAAAATATTTAAAATACTAGCTTAGTTCTCCTGCTCTAAAACGTACCCTTAGGCTATGTTCACACGCTGCGGCTTTTGCTGCGGATCCGCAGCGGATTAGCAGCTGCGGATTTGCAGCTGCGGATCCGCAGACGTTTTCCATGCAGGGTACAGTACAATGTTACCCTATGGAAAACCAAATCCGCTGTGCCCACTTTGCTTTTTTCCGCTTGAAAATCCGCGCGGATTTTCTGCGGAAAAAAAGAAGTAGCATGTCAATTCTTTCTGCGGATTCCGCAACTGTTTTCCACCTGCACCAATAGGAAAGTAACCATAACCAACAAACACCATACTAATAATAGGTGAAAAAGAGGCATAGGCAATTATAAAATCATATGTACTTTATTAACACCTGATAAAAAACACAAGACAAGAATCTTCATATAAAACTGATTTGCAAGCAGGGCAGAACAATGTGATATTATACTCCTGAGTGACTTACGCCGTAACAAGAACGTACCAGCTGTATCAAACAAAATGCTTAGTGTAATTTAAATAAATTATCCTACTATATTTGATCAGCTGATTAGAAAAAAGATTGCACAGTTTATAATATATTGCACGCAAACGTTTCTCTAAGCTGCTCATAAGCAGTATGACAGAGCTAAAAAAGCATTAACTATCCCAAACAGCACATAAAAAAGTGTCTAGTGCATATAGGGTAAAGTATTATAGCATGACTCTACCTATAATAGAGAAATAAAGTGCCTAGTGCAATTCACATAGATACCATATTTAGTCAGCCGAAAAAAAAAAAAAAAAAGGATTTTACCAATGGCAGCATTAACTGTCCCAAGCAGCACATAATACAAAAAAAGTGTCTGGTGCATTTAGGGTAAAGTGCTGTAGCATAAATCTACTTCCAATAACAAAACGCAAACATTGCTAGTCACTGAAACTTAAACGGCATATCACTTACATATATATATTTTCCGACCTGCGTGCTCCTCAGTCACCCCGACAGCGCCGTTTCGCCTTTGTGGCTTCCTCAAAATAGGGGCATGAGGAAGCCACAAAGGCGAAACGGCGCTGTCGGGGTGACTGAGGAGCACGCAGGTCGGAAAATATATATATGTAAGTGATATGCCGTTTAAGTTTCAGTGACTAGCAATGTTTGCGTTTTGTTATTGGAAGTAGATTTATGCTACAGCACTTTACCCTAAATGCACCAGACACTTTTTTTGTATTATGTGCTGCTTGGGACAGTTAATGCTGCCATTGGTAAAATCCTTTTTTTTTTTTTTTTTCGGCTGACTAAATATGGTATCTATGTGAATTGCACTAGGCACTTTATTTCTCTATTATAGGTAGAGTCATGCTATAATACTTTACCCTATATGCACTAGACACTTTTTTATGTGCTGTTTGGGATAGTTAATGCTTTTTTAGCTCTGTCATACTGCTTATGAGCAGCTTAGAGAAACGTTTGCGTGCAATATATTATAAACTGTGCAATCTTTTTTCTAATCAGCTGATCAAATATAGTAGGATAATTTATTTAAATTACACTAAGCATTTTGTTTGATACAGCTGGTACGTTCTTGTTACGGCGTAAGTCACTCAGGAGTATAATATCACATTGTTCTGCCCTGCTTGCAAATCAGTTTTATATGAAGATTCTTGTCTTGTGTTTTTTATCAGGTGTTAATAAAGTACATATGATTTTATAATTGCCTATGCCTCTTTTTCACCTATTATTAGTATGGTGTTTGTTGGTTATTATTAGTTTTTGAGGTGGTGAGTCCACTATTGGATTGTGTTTTTGTACCAATAGGAAAGTGCAGTTGGAAACCCGCAGTGGAATCCGCAGGAGAAATCGCACAAAAAAACGCAGGGAAAACCTCCGCGGTTTTGCACTGCGGTTTTTCCAAATCAGGACCTGAAAAATCCGCAGCAAAAAAAGGATAGTGTGAACAAGCCCTAAGTCTTCTGAAGGGAATTACGCTACTGTTTTGGGTTAGCTTCGGACCCGTTAATCGAAGCTGGTGGCAGCATACCTGGTTCTGTGCCTTTGGGAGTCGTAGCGACGGCGGCATTGATAATTATTATTCCTGCCTGAGTGGGAGTAGTTATATCGCCTCGCTGCAGCGTGCCCAATAGCCAGTACATAGCAGGCAGCCTTTCTGGCGACTAATTACCCTAGGTGCAGTACCTAATCTGACCTGAGGGTAAGGGGGGGCGTCAGACAGCTACAAGTTTTCAAGCGGAACTGTAAAGCGGGATATACATAAATCCCTGCAGTTCGTGTTATATTGCAGAGCAGTGGGATAACTAAAATAAGCCCCTGCTGGCCAAAGCTCACCCCGATCGTGACGCACTGTTGACCATCACAGTGTGAATCCGTGATATATTGGTAGCAGCGGTGTGAATCCGTGACAGTTGAAAAGACAGATCCTGTGCAGATCGTAACAAACGGATGCACTGGAGCAGTTTTGACGGCTCCAGTGCATCCTAGAAGGCTATGTGCACACGTAGTGTAAGCGTCTTTGCAGTGGTTTTTCGCTGCGAAAACGCATACACAACACAACCCATGTTAAAAAAAAAAAAAAAAAAATATATATATATATATATATATATATATATATATATATATATATATATATATATATATATATATATATATATATATATATATATATATATATATATATATATATATATATACACATATATATATATACACACATATACATACACCCACAGTCATGGCCAAAAGAATTGACACCCCTGCAATTGTCAGATACTACTCAGTTTCTTCCTGAAAATGATTGCAAACACAAATTCTTTGGTATTATTATCTTCATTTAATTTGTCTTAAGTAAAAAAACACAAAAGAGAATGAAGCAAAAAGCAAAACATTGATCATTTCACACAAAACTCCAAAAATGGGCCAGACAAAAGTATTGGCACCCTCAGCCTAATACTTGGTTGCACAACCTTTAGCCAAAATAACTGCGACCAACCGCTTCCGGTAACCACCAATGAGTTTCTTACAATGCTCTGCTGGAATTTTAGACCATTCTTCTTTGGCAAACTGCTCCAGGTCCCTGATATTTGAAGGGTGCCTTCTCCAAACTGCCATTTTAAGATCTCTCCACAGGTGTTCTATGGGATTCAGGTCTGGACTCATTGCTGGCCACCTTAGAAGTCTCCAGTGCTTTCTCTCAAACCATTTTCTAGTGCTTTTTGAAGTGTGTTTTGGGTCATTGTCCTGCTGGAAGACCCATGACCTCTGAGGGAGACCCAGCTTTCTCACACTGTACCCTACATTATGCTGCAAAATTTGTTGGTAGTCTTCAGACTTCATAATGCCATGCACACGGTCAAGCAGTCCAGTGCCAGAGGCAGCAAAGCAACCCCAAAAACATCAGGGAACCTCCGCCATGTTTTACTGTGTTCTTTTCTTTGAATGCCTTTTTTTTCTCCTGTAAACTCTATGTTGATGCCTTTGCCCGAAAAGCTCTACTTTTGTCTCATCTGACCAGAGAACATTCTTCCAAAACGTTTTAGGCTTTTTCAGGTAAGTTTTGGCAAACTCTAGCCTGGCTTTTTTATGTCTCAGGGTAAGAAGTGGGGTCTTCCTGGGTCTCCTACCATACAGTCCCTTTTGATTCAGACGCCGACTGATAGTACGGGTTGACACTGTTGTACCCTCGGACTGCAGGGCAGCTTGAACTTGTTTGGATGTTAGTCGAGGTTCTTTATCCAACATCCGCACAATCTTGCGTTGAAATCTCTTGTCAATTTTTCTTTTCCGTCCACATCTAGGGAGGTTAGCCACAGTGCCATGGGCTTTAAACTTCTTGATGACACTGCGCACGGTAGACACAGGAACATTCAGGTCTTTTGGAGATGGACTTGTAGCCTTGAGATTGCTCATGCTTCCTCACAATTTGGTTTCTCAAGTCCTCAGACACTTCTTTGGTCTTCTTTCTTTTCTCCATGCTCAATGTGGTACACACAAGGACACAGGAAAGAGGTTGAGTCAACTTTAATCCATGTCAACTGGCTGCAAGTGTGATTTAGTTATTGCCAACACCTGTTAGGTGCCACAGGTAAGTTACAGGTGCTGTTAATTACACAAATTAGAGAAGCATCACATGATTTTTCGAACAGTGCCAATACTTTTGTCCACCCCCTTTTTTATGTTTGATGTGGAATTATATCCAATCTGGCTGTAGGACAATTCTTTTTGTATTTTTTCATTTAAGACAAATTAAATGAAGATAATACCAAAGAATTTGTGTTTGCAATCTTTTTCAGGAAGAAACTGAGTATTATCTGACCGAGTTGCAGGGGTGTCAATACTTTTGGCCATGACTGTAGATTAGAATATATACACTCACCGGCCACTTTATTAGGTACACCATGCTAGTAACGGGTTGGACCCCCTTTTGCCTTCAGAACTGCCTCAATTCTTCGTGGCATAGATTCAACAAGGTGCTGGAAGCATTCCTCAGAGATTTTGGTCCATATTGACATGATGGCATCACACAGTTGCCGCAGATTTGTCGGCTGCACATCCCAAAGATGCTCCATACAAGGCAGGATGGATCCATGCTTTCATGTTGTTTACGCCAAATTCTGACCCTACCATCCGAATGTCGCAGCAGAAATCGAGACTCATCAGACCAAGCAACGTTTTTCCAATCTTCTACTGTCCAATTTCGATGAGCTTGTACAAATTGTAGCCTCAGTTTCCTGTTCTTAGCTGAAAGGAGTGGTACCCGGTGTGGTCTTCTGCTGCTGTAGCCCATCTGCCTCAAAGTTCGACGCACTGTGCGTTCAGAGATGCTCTTAGGCCTACCTTGGTTGTAACGGGTGGCGATTTGAGTCACTGTTGCCTTTCTATCAGCTCGAACCAGTCTGCCCATTCTCCTCTGACCTCTGGCATCAACAAGGCATTTCCGCCCACAGAACTGCCGCTCACTGGATTTTTTTTCTTTTTCGGACCATTCTCTGTAAACCCTAGAGATGGTTGTGCGTGAAAATCCCAGTAGATCAGCAGTTTCTGAAATACTCAGACCAGCCCTTCTGGCACCAACAACCATGCCACGTTCAAAGGCACTCAAATCACCTTTCTTCCCCATACTGATGCTCGGTTTGAACTGCAGGAGATTGTCTTGACCATGTCTACATGCCTAAATGCACTGAGTTGCCGCCATGTGATTGGCTGATTAGAAATTAAGTGTTAACAAGAAGTTGGACAGGTGTACCTAATAAAGTGGCCGGTGAGTGTATATATATATATAAATTGTGATATTCTTACTTTCTGGCGTCCCCTGCATCCTTCCCACGGCCCCCCGATGCTGCCGGCAGCTCCCGTTCCCAGTAATGCCTTGCAAGACAATGACCTGTGATGACATAGTGGTCTCGTGAGACAGCTACGTCATTGGATCATTTCGCAATGCATTACTAGGAACGGGAGCTGTCGGCAGCATCGCGAGCATGGGGGTGAAGGCTGAAGGCAGTGACTGCTCTCGTGATTTTTAATTTTTTTAAAATTATTTTTAACATTATATCTGTTTACTATTGATGCTGCATAGGCAGCATCAATAGTAAAAAGAGAGAGCGAGAGTGAATTTCCCTGACGGGAAATTCTTCCGCCCATGCTCAGTTTGAAAAGATGGGACCCGTTGCTGGATTCCTGCTTTTGACAGTCAGCGATGGATCCTGTGTCCATAGGCTTCCATTATAGCTAACGACGAGCAGAGTAGGATCCGTCGCTGAGTGATTTTCCGACATACACAAAAAACATTTCTGTGTTGTCTTCGCCTGACGGACAGCGATTTGCCAACGGATCCAGTACACGACGGATGCAACGTGTGGCCATCCATCACAATCCGTCGCTAATACAAGCCTATGAGGAAAAAAACAGATCCAGCAGCATCATTTGCTGGATCCATTTTTTTTCTTTCTCACAAAACGACACATTGTGACGGAAAAAGAAAGACAGAAGTGTGAAAGACTATAAACATAAGGATGAATGACCTAGGAGAGATCAAAACATCCAACACTGCGGAGACACCATCACGTGTTTCTCAACGCAAGCAATGAATAGCCAGGTCTTTCACCGGGAAGGAACAACCACGAGAAGGGCAGCATCCAATAAAGGAAAACCACCTATGTTAAAACATGGTATCCATCCACAGACAGCTGTTTCGGGGTATTTGCCCCTCATCAGTGTGGAGTAGGAAACTGGCTATTAGGAGCAGTGCCTAGTGAAAAGACTATAAACATAAGGATGAATGACCTCGGAGAGATCAAAACAGGGATCTATGCCAAAACATGCTGCCCTTCCCGTGGTTGTTCCTTCCCGGTGAAAGACCTGGCTATTCATTGCTTGCGTTGAGAAACACGTGATGGTGTCTCCGTGGCTTTTCTACATGCATTTGCATATTTCCCTTGAGGGATGGGGGCAGTGTTCTGGACCCTCTCCACAAACTGCTGTCAGGGACAAGCGAAGCTCACACAGTACTGGCAATACAGATGGTGCAAGCTCTGATCCCGGATGTGGACTATTACATGACCATTACAAATACGGTCAGACCAGCACATTACAGATCACAATTTAGGGTTGTCTTCTGATTAAAAGGAAATGATGTCTGACAATATATGTAATTGTAATTAAAAGGACAGGAAAGAATATAAGAAGATGCAGGATTAACATTGACATCATCATGGAAAGTGTGTTGGGTAACGTACCTTAAGCACAGTCCCATAGCGGCTAAAATGGAGATTTAGATACTGCTGCTCCGTGACTCTGGGGGGCAGGCCATCTATCCACACGCAGTTGGTGGGCACAGATTTCCCAAAGTTGAGCTGTAAATGATAAATATGGCGACATGTCAGACTTACAATGAGGCGTGGATGTAATGTAAGCAGGGACCAGATGCAACACGCAGACAGAGACAAGGCGGAAGGAACCAATCACATTTCCCTAGTGTAGCAGGGAATTACCGTAACTATAGCAACAGTTAAACAATGCAAAACAGGTAATTACAGATGAAATATACAACACAGGGTATATAATGAATCCTCAGGTTCACCAATTATTGCAGCAGTCTCTTGTTAAAGGGAAGGTGCCGTGATTTAAATTTTTGAATTAATAATTATTGATTATATAATCAATTATTTTAATACAAAGTTAAATTAACTACTTTAATAGTTTTTTTTATTAACTTTTACTTTTGCCACTGGGGGTTGCCAATTTCATTAGTGTGGGCGTCTGGGCACGACACTTGCACACCTCTCACGGCAGCCATGGGCATACGAGACTGCACTGCTCCACCTGCCTCTTAGCTCTGACCCGGGCACGCACCACCCTGGGCTGTCCAGGTCACAGCTGTGGATGGAGATCACGGCCATTTTGTTGTAGCCACAGCGTATGCTGTGGGCTTTATTTTCCCCAGTCAGTGCACACACTGCTCAGTGCGTGCGATGACGGGAGCTGACGGTAAGACCGCCGGTCAGAGCGCTGTGGGGTTATGCTGTCAGATGTCAGCGTGATCCCGCAGCTGACTGTGACCTACAGCGGTGACCTGCGGTCAAAAAGCTGGCGTGGGCCAATCAGACTGCTGCTCCCATCGGGCTATGTCTGCTGTCACTAATAACGGTGATGGGAGATGTATCATCATCAGCCGGCACTTGTGTTCACAGTTAAAAAAAAAAAAAAAAAAAAAAAAAGTAATATGACATAATCACATAAAAAATAATAAAAAAAACATACTTGCCTTAATGCCCAAACCCCGATGCCCTCGTCTCCTAGAAATAATGTAAAATAATAAACCACCATATACTCACCTTTCCGCCGTAGTCCATGTAATCCCAAATGTCCCACGGCGATCTCAGGTGCAGAACAGTCACATCGGGAGATGTGACCGCTCTACCCAGCCGCCAGTGATACACTGCGGGAGCGATTACCTCTTGTCAGTGTGTCACTGAGCTGCCGTGAGAGTTCACTGGAGTTCATCAGCTCTGGTGCTCTCACTTACGGCACTGCGCTGTGAACTTTTCCACGCAGCAGTGTTACCGTAAGGGAGGTCACCGGAGTTCATCAGCTCTGGTGCTCTCGGTTACGGCACCGCTGTGTGAGAACTTTCCCACGCAGCAGTAGTACCGTAAGGGAGGTCACCGGAGCTGATCAGCTGATGAACTCCGGTGAACTCTCACGGCAGCTCTATTATCACTGCGGAAGCAATTACCTCTTGTTAGTGACTGCTCTCAAAGTGATCAGGATCATCGTGGGACATTATGCATTATCTTCACTGCGGATAGGTGAGGAATATTGTGGTTTTATTTTTGTTGCAGGAGACGTTGGCTTCGGTGGATTAGGTATTATTATAGGAGTCTGTCATTATTTCAAATAGAGGACTTTATTCTGGGTGTCTGTGTGTTATACAATATCACTATGGGGTTACTAATGGATAGGTGTCTTATAGACGCCTCTCTATTACTAACCTGTGAGCTTGATGTCACCTGACAATACAAAGGTGACATCAACCCCAGAAATATGAACCCCACTTGCCACCGCTACAGAGCAAGTGGGAAGAACGATGCTAAGCACCAGATTTGTCGTATCTTATAGATGCGCCTTTTGTTGGCCAGCTGAGAGCGGATGTTTTTAGCCTGGGAGGGGCTTATATCCATGGCCCCTTCCAAGGCTATTAATATCAGCACGCAGCTGTCTGCATAGCCTTTGCTGGTTATTATAGAGTACCCCATGTCTTTTTTTTTGGGTGGGGGGGTCCCCCCCTATTTTAATAGCCAGTAAAGGCTAAGTATACAGCTGTTAGCAGATATTAATAGCCTGGGAAGCTCCATAGGTATTACCCCCTTCCCAGGCTATAAACATCTGCCCCAGCTGGTTATTAAGATTACACGGGAGTCCACACTTTTTTTCCTCTAAAATTAACAGTTGTTGTCTGGTTACAGCCTATGTATGTTCACTCTGTTAACGCTCCTACATAGGCTGGTGACAATGTATGTGTAGGTTTGTGTGTGTTTACTTATCGGCTTAGTAATGAGGGTATCTGTGTCAGTGTGTGTGTATTTTCCTGTGTGTGAGCGTGCGTGTGTATTTTCCTGTGTGTGAGCGTGCATGAGCATGCATATTTCCCAGTTTATGATACAGCGAGCAGCACCAACTAACAGAATTGTTGCTGCCTGCAGGGCTGTGGAGTCGGTAGGCTAAATCTCCAACTCCAACTTCTCAATTTCCATGACAGACTCCCTCATACATGGCTCATGTTTAAGTGATAAATTTATTGTGGTAAAATGGTAACATCAGGCTTTTAATCATTATTATAATACAATAATCAAGCCATTTAGATAGAATCTAACATATTTATTGGAAAACAACTTTAGAAGAAAAAAAACTTTCATATTTACAATTTATTATACACTCTGCAGTAAGTGGAAAAAAACAGTTTTCAACAAGAACGTACTGAATAACATATGTGCAGTCTATGAATTTGTTCTGAGAAGTAGTATCGCCTCCATCAGGCCCTCCTCCATAGATGACCTCACATCTGACCTAGTTATTTTAAGGCTGGAGAACAACCTCTCTACACTAACTTGGGTTGGTGGTAAAGCAGTGACCACATGGGCGACATCTCTAACAATTTCAGGGTATAAAGGAATTGCCTCGTGCACAGTCAGCTTTGATGAACGATTGAACTCTTCTACTTTGAGAGCAAGTGAAAAATGTTGCTGAAATATGGTCAGTTTTCTAGTGGAGTCTTTTTCCCAGCAGCGACGCTTTGCCTGCTCCATGTCATCCAAATACTTGTCAAAATCAAATTCCTCATCTGATGAGGATGAAGGAATGGCAGCAGCAGCACTGGCAGAACCCGAGTCCTCTAGCCCACTCATCCTAACTGCTGCCTCAATCAGAGCTTCTTTAGTAAGCTGTTGGTCATACAGCAATATACGATGACTCTGGTCCACATAAACAGCTGCCAGAAGAGTTTTTTTCTTATAGCAGTGTCTCTGTTTCATTGAAGCAGCAATGCCATCTGCGATTAAACCTCCTCTTCGGGACAGGTAAAACAACAAGTTCTTCCACTCCTTTATAAAAATGCCAGGAGTTAAATCCTCAGCTTGTAACTTTTTAGTCACTGTAAATGGGTGATGAAGAAATTCCTTCAATTCAGCCACCTGTGTCCATTGACCTTCATTTAGTGTTACCTGAGGGTTGGACATATCTAAAAGGAAGGGTTTCAGCTCAAGCAATCGCTCAATCATTAAATAGGTGCTGCCCCACCGAGTGGTTTGATCCACAATTACCCCTTTTCCAGCACGTCTCTTCAAGATGGAATCAATTTTGGGGGTTGTGGCAGCAATAGCCAATTTCCTCACTTTGCTCACCAGAGTTCCAGCATGTCCCTCTTGCAGACTCTCTCTTATTGCCAGCTGCAGCGTGTGCACAACACAGCGCATGTGATGAATAGCAAAGAGTTGTGAAGCAGCTTCAACAAGATCATCTAATTGTAAAGAATCATATTGCTGTTCTTCTGTAGTATTATCTGTTTGTTCCTCCGTTATGGTAACAGGACTGTGGCCTTCCATCTCTAACATACTGAATGTGAAATGTTCTTCCAGCTGCTGTTCTTCATTATTCTCATTCATCAGTTTAATTGTACTTATCATTTATGCAGCATTATAAGTTACAATAGCAAGAACCTGTTTTTTTAGTTCATAATCTTGCAGAACTTATTCCACTAAGGTCTGGAGAAACTGGCTGCTGTGATGAACTTTAGTTATCTTTTACTGCCAACGTATCAGTAACAATTATTTTGTCGTCACAAATACAGTGGGGCAAAAAAGTATTTAGTCAGTCAGCAATAGTGCAAGTTCCGCCACTTAAAAAGATGAGAGGCGTCTGTAATTTACATCATAGGTAGACCTCAACTATGGGAGACAAACTGAGAAAAAAAAATCCAGAAAATCACATTGTCTGTTTTTTTATCATTTTATTTGCATATTATGGTGGAAAATAAGTATTTGGTCAGAAACAAACAATCAAGATTTCTGGCTCTCACAGACCTGTAACTTCTTCTTTAAGAGTCTCCTCTTTCCTCCACTCATTACCTGTAGTAATGGCACCTGTTTAAACTTGTTATCAGTATAAAAAGACACCTGTGCACACCCTCAAACAGTCTGACTCCAAACTCCACTATGGTGAAGACCAAAGAGCTGTCAAAGGACACCAGAAACAAAATTGTAGCCCTGCACCAGGCTGGAAAGACTGAATCTGCAATAGCCAACCAGCTTGGAGTGAAGAAATCAACAGTGGGAGCAATAATTAGAAAATGGAAGACATACAAGACCACTGATGATCTCCCTCGATCTGGGGCTCCACGCAAAATCCCACCCCGTGGGGTCAGAATGATCACAAGAACGGTGAGCAAAAATCCCAGAACCACGCGGGGGGACCTAGTGAATGAACTGCAGAGAGCTGGGACCAATGTAACAAGGCCTACCATAAGTAACACACTACGCCACCATGGACTCAGATCCTGCAGCGCCAGACGTGTCCCACTGCTTAAGCCAGTACATGTCCGGGCCCGTCTGAAGTTTGCTAGAGAGCATTTGGATGATCCAGAGGAGTTTTGGGAGAATGTCCTATGGTCTGATGAAACCAAACTGGAACTGTTTGGTAGAAACACAACTTGTCATGTTTGGAGGAAAAAGAATACTGAGTTGCATCCATCAAACACCATACCTACTGTAAAGCATGGTGGTGGAAACATCATGCTTTGGGGCTGTTTCTCTGCAAAGGGGCCAGGACGACTGATCCGGGTACATGAAAGAATGAATGGGGCCATGTATCGTGAGATTTTGAGTGCAAACCTCCTTCCATCAGCAAGGGCATTGAAGATGAAACGTGGCTGGGTCTTTCAACATGACAATGATCCAAAGCACACCGCCAGGGCAACGAAGGAGTGGCTTCGTAAGAAGCATTTCAAGGTCCTGGAGTGGCCTAGCCAGTCTCCAGATCTCAACCCTATAGAAAACCTTTGGAGGGAGTTGAAAGTCTGTGTTGCCAAGCGAAAAGCCAAAAACATCACTGCTCTAGAGGAGATCTGCATGGAGGAATGGGCCAACATACCAACAACAGTGTGTGGCAACCTTATAAAGACTTAAAGAAAACGTTTGACCTCTGTCATTGCCAACAAAGGATATATTACAAAGTATTGAGATGAAATTTTGTTTCTGACCAAATACTTATTTTCCACCATAAAATGCAAATAAAATGATAAAAAAACAGACAATGTGATTTTCTGGATTTTTTTTCTCAGTTTGTCTCCCATAGTTGAGGTCTACCTATGATGTAAATTACAGACGCCTCTCATCTTTTTAAGTGGTGGAACTTGCACTTTTGCTGACTGACTAAATACTTTTTTGCCCCACTGTATATCGAACGCTGATGGCAAAATAGTTCACTCTGACGTGTGCAGGCATCCATTTTAGGAAAAACAAAGCGTCTCAAGAGTCTTTTTAAGATCTTCCTTTTGGTTAAGGGCTTCTTCAATCACTAATTTTCTAATACTTTCTCTTTCCAGAAACACCAAGTTTGTGGGCCATTTCTCCATTAAGAGCTGTAAAAGCTGGTCATGCAAATAATGATAATGGTACACAGTCCTTCACAACAAGCTCGATGAGCTGTTTTTTTAAACACATCTGCTGTCATTGTTACATTAACTTTGTCACTTACAAAATATCTTGTAACCGACGTTGGCGATGCTCTTTTTTCCTCCTTTGCCTGGCAGAAAGTGCTGGGCTCTGGTTTCTTGGTGCTGCTGTGATCTTTTTCAATCACAGCTTTGTAAACTTCTGGGTGGCAGCGTTGTAAATGTCTTCTTAGATTGAAAGCTCTTGAAGGAGCATTTTTATCACTGCTTGAGTATGCACTGATTTGGGCATCACAGTATTTGTTTTCATCTGGGTCACTTATACACGGACACACAAAATATTTTTTAACTTGAGTCACTGTAAAATGCTCAAATACAGCTGACTTCATAAGATGCTTCTTAGACATTTTGTAATTATGTAAATTCGCTCTTAAAATATTTGTCCTGTAAAAAATAAGGTATATTGTAATTCTTGCAAGAACAGGGAATCATGCACTGTATAATTTAGTATATAAATAAAACAATCTTTGCATAAATCAATAGGACAGAAGATAAGTATAAAGTTTGTAAAATACGTTCGATAGCTTTATGCTGAACTTTCAATGTCAGGCTTGTCTGAGGGTACAGCTCACTAAATGCTTCACATCATATTTCTTCACAGTCTATGAAGAGGGGAGGAGGTAGGGAGCATGTTTGCGCTGAATCATATTGCAGAACACACACAAATATATATGTTCTCAGCGATCCTGTTACTGTATTTCTGAATTTGAGATGTTCGAAAACATTTTCTCTCCTTATATTTTATGTATAGTGTATACAAGTCATCAGGGCAGCTAATTTCTCCAAACATGAGCTAAGAGGAAAAACAAACTAAAACATCAAGCATACAGAGGCAACATAAACTGGACTATTGATTTATGCACAGTTTATTGAAAGTTTAGATATGCTGTAAGTAGTACTTGAATCCTTGAGTACTTGAATCTCTATCAGTCCCGTTTAGTTTAAATTTTGTCATTTGACCCATTGGTCCTGAATAGGATGTAGGTCATTAATTATATATTTTTTATAGTATCCGAGTGTATTTGTATTTTTTACAACACGGTCTTTGGTAGAGGGCGTCCTCTTATAAGTTAGTTGTGGTTTTTCAGGTTCTTATATAGACCTAGTATTTATACTCTAGAGGGTTGTAGGTGGTAAACAAAAATATGCTTATAGTAATAACTGTGATATTACCCATTGAGCAAGCTTATTTATATAGCAATATTCTTTTATAACTACGGGTCCCAGGGCGCAGGCGCGTATCTTTGGATCTGAGATAGGAGCGCATTATATTATTAGAAAGCACGAATAGTGGTACGCATTGACTACTTACTACGTACTACTGAGCCTGCGCAGGACACACATTTTTTCACTATACCGGCTGCGCAGGCGCATGGTGGAACGCATTAGCGCTTCACCGCAGACATGCGCAGTCATATATTTTTGAGCGCCTGCGCATAAGCCAGCTAAGGGGATTACGTGCTCAACCCGGAAGTCTTACTATGGCGGTATGTAGAGACCGCAAGAGATTATAAAAAGCGGGTAACCACACTTACCACAAGGCTGACAGAGACTGGACGGACATTGCTCCCCACTGCGTTAGAGGTTTTATCGCCCCTCAGAATATAGCCAGATAAGTTATTATTTTGTTCAGCTATGATATGGGTATGTCTCCTGGTGAACCTACAAAGGGGAAACACGTCGAGCAAAGCATACTCAAGGCTATAAGCTAAGCATAATTAAATGCTCTTACATACTTGGTCATATCTAAAGTCACGGGGTTAACGGCAATTTTTGCACTTTATATGCACTATTTTTTGCACTTTATTCTGCCTGCACTGTGTTATTTCACTTTATCTTGCCTGCCTTTATATGAAAATCTAATACCTACTTGAGGGTTTAATAGGGACAGACGACGAGAGCGGGGGCGCCATTTGCGCAGGATTGTAGGGTGCCAACCCCCGCAGGTAGGTAGGGTGGACTCTTTAGGTGCAGTACATTATACGAGTCAGTACTCGTTGCACGGCCTTTGCACTGAATCATAAGTGCAATAGTATCTCCCTAATAAGTGCAATATTTTCCTAAGTGACTTTCTATTTATGTTTTTTTGTCTTGTCTGTCTGTATGGTCTGCTGATTGTTTTTTCCTCACGATAGGGCCTAATAGGGTCAGTTGGGGTTAGTCAACGTTGAGCGGGGGCGCCAATGCGCAGGTCTTATAGGGTGCCAACCTCCGCTGCAAGGTAGGAAACAGATAGTTGGTCCCACAGGGAACGTGTGCACCTTGTACCTTTGTTAGCAGACATATATGGTTTTAGGTCGTGTATGTTGTATTATTTTATTATTAAATTCAGTAAATGTTAAGTTTTATTGGTGTCATTTACAGCATTTGTTATAGTGTCATATACGGTGAGCAGTAAGTAGTACTTGCCTTAATCCTGCTTTCCTGTTCACTCCAGAAGTTCTGAGATAAATGCAGACATTCCTTCCCTGTGTGTTGGTTATTTCCCCCCTTTTTCCCTCCATATTGGTCTCTCTCACCCCTCCTTCTTCTCAATTACGGCTTTGATTTGAAAGGTACTTACCCATCTGTGAGGTCATCTACAGGTCAGCAGCAACTGCCACGAAAAAATGCTGTTGGTTTGAGCAGGAAGAAATATTTGATCTTATTGGAGGACTGGAAAGTACGGGAAGATTAACAGTTTATAAGGCCCTTCTTCTGTGCAATCCAGGCAGTCCGTGTGCAGCAAGTAAGAAAAGTGCCCCTCCCTAATAAAATTTAAAATTTCTGTCGTGATATATTGTGGCCTATTTTACCCAAATAATTTGTCTGTGTCTTATTTTAGTTATTTAAGTTATATATTAATGTTAAACAAATTGGGCCTTGTGCCTCCGCAGTCTGTTCCTAAATCTCATCCTCTCTTATCCCTTAGCAAACCCCCAGAAGGGGAGGAGACATCACACACGGGAGCAGATTCAGCCCATACTTACTGCAGTTGTAATGTCAGCTAGTTTACACTAGGTTTGTGTGTCAAATTTCAGTAGCTGCTCGCCCTAGTGTTTAAAAGTGATCATATTTTTTAACAATTTAAACATCAACTGTCAACATTTTTTAAATTGCTGAGAATTTTTTTTTTATGGCACCTTCCCTTTAAATATTCTAATTGTCTAACAGGGGTTGTACGAGTCACAGTACTATCTCTTCTTCTAGCACAGGCCCTAGCAGGGTCTCTGCTTCTTCCCGCTAGGCCACAAGTCCTCCTGACAAAGTGTAACAAGGCTCGTTGGGCTGCCTTTGCTTCAACCGGCCCCCACCCAGTCTGTTATCCTATCCAAGGACAACCCCAGTACATACGTAAGAGCTGAAAGCAACAGCCCAGCTCAATCGCATCTGCTGTACTGTTAAGGCGTCCACTGTCAGGCGGAGTCTACTCATGGGTCTTCAATGCTTGGCAGACGACGGGTGTTCCTCAGGTCCGGTGGGATGAGGGCTGGGCCCCAACTCTTGACTGACGTAGTTTGGGTTCCAAGTCTTGCCACGTGCTGCTTGGGTCCTGCTTCAATGTGCAACTACCACCCACTGGCTCGCGCTTCCTATTGTGAACTGTCACCTTGGACTCAGCGTCTTCTCCAGGACACGTCTTGACTACCGCTTCTGTTGGCGCCAAAGACCTCTCCGTTTTGGCACGCTGGCTTCTTATCCCGGAGATCTGCATCATCAAGGTCACCTGATTAGGTGCTCTATCCAACCTCGTCCCTCCTGAAACTCTTCCTTTTCCGGTTGGGTCCACATGGTCCTGTTTGGACGGTAGATGGCAGTCTTCCTGCACCAATTTTGCATAGTGCTGATGATTTTCATGATTAACGTTACATCCTCCTCTATATTTAAATGGAGGAGTGCTGTCATCACGATGGACCTTTTCTATTCCTACCTCTTATGGTGCGATTACAGGTACTTTGATCATTTACTGAACAGCAGGCGCCATACTGATGGGTTTGTACATGGCCCATATTGTCGCACGGCCCAACTACTGGGGCTGGTTTTATTTCTGGGGTGGGACACCAATTCACTCTAAACTGTATACCTTCAACCGGTTGTTTCCCAGGTACTCTCCATCCATCTTCTTAATGGCTTTACAGACGCTTGTGATATCGCAGTACTGCAGGAAGGCATACTGAGGGACACCGTCCACCATCTTAACGTCGATATCCTGGACAGCAGAGGAGAAGAATACAAGTAAGATCAATAGGGCAGAAGTGGCGTGAAAGCACAACCTGCAATGTGTGCCACAAAAGCCGGATTACTAACACTTGGGCACATGAAGGGAACTACACAGAACAAGATCAGGGCTCCCAATACTAATCTGGAACATCAGGCGCCCTTCATCTACAACAGATCGTAGCGTAGGATTTCCCGAGATCACACATGTCATGCACATTACGATGAGAACAAATTAAATAATCACGTGTCAATCAATTATGAGGCAAACCCCTCATCCACAGCCCAAAACAGCGCAATGACGCTACAAAACATGAGAAAATAAAGGAGTTGTCAGAAGCCACCAATGAGCACCTACCACAATCCCCCCAAATCTCTGGAACACGTTGCGTATATCAAGGTGGGTGGTGGTTTTCTCCAAGTTACCGATGAAGAGAAACCTGGTGGCCTTGTGGTGAAACTCTTCTATTCGCTCATCGAAAGGCCGGAACTCATTCTTACATTCTGTTTCTGGAAGAAACACAGGACAGGCTTGTGATTTCTCCATCAGTGAACACAGATTATATTGCACACAGGTCCGCATCCACGTTCATTCATTCATGGATGATGTGACAACGTACCTGGTCCTTCCCATGCGGTTACTTCTATCTTCATGCCAAAGAAGAGTTTGCCTTTTGATGCGTTAAGTGCTTTTTCCTGATCTTCCTGCTGCCTGAAAAAGACCAGACCGTATCGCTCCGTGGATGCACCGTATAACTGCACCACATTGACTGTACCGTACTTTTTAAACTCGTGATAAAGTCCATCTTTAAGGCTTGAGTCTAGAGACAAAAAAATACATTTTCATAGATTTTCATAAGTTAGGGAAAATGTCTGCGCTAGGATTCATCCAAGACCTGTGGACATAATGGACTTTTCCACATACTCTACCTGACGAGCGCACAGGGAGATTCTGAACTTTGATGCCAAAACTTTTGTGAGGTTCATCTTTATCCATAGATGAGCGTGACCGCGCGGACCTGGCAGGAGACTCATCACTGGAGGTGCTGCTGGAATCACTGCTGTAATAACACAACCTCCGTCAGTCCCACCACCCTCACAGCCGACTATCACATACATCTACAGAAGACACCTGAGATGATAAAGAGCATCTATCGCCAATATTAGGGTTAATGACTTGTCATTATTCAGTTAGCTTCACGCAGTTGTCTGAGGGGTCAGTCAAAGTCCAGACAACAAATTACCCAAAGGGTAACTAGACCCGACTTAAGGGATGTAAATTAAATAAGACTTTTACTGATTTTGATTAAAAGTTTGTCTATACTATTTAAAACTACTAAAGTGAACTTGTATTATTTCTATATAAACCCCATAACGTCCAATGACGGGCATAGCCCGTCACAGCACAATGTCAGTTCCCGCACCAGGACAGGCTATGCCCGTCATGCATTTAAACTATCACTGCGTGTAAACATGTGCCGACGGCTGTGACAGTGAGAGGCATGGGAAGAGGTGCGGGGACCCATGCTGTCGGTGCCCACACCCAGATCGCTGTGATCGGTCAGTCAGTCTGACTGACCGATCACAGCATGATGTTGAAATGTCAGTACATCGTGCCCGATCAGTGCAGCAGAACAGCACTGCCAGCGGCTGAGTGTCTGCACTAACAGCCAGGAGCGGTGTCAGCCCTGCCCCTGGCTGTTAACCCACTAAATGCTGTGGTCGAGTGTTATTGCAGTGTTCAGGAGGGAGGCATAGGGACAGGAGCACCCTCTGCCTTCAGATCGGCGTCCCCATGGGGCCCGATCATTGCCATGGTGACCCAGGGTCGTCATGACAACCCCAGGTCACCAAGCTACAGAAAGCTTCTAACACCATGCTCACAGCATGATGTCAGAAGCTTTCAGTATAGGTATAATGCAGTGCAATGCTAGTGCATTACAATGCATTATGCCTGCAATCGAAGTAAAAAAAAAAATAAAAAAAAAAGTGAAAGTCCCATAAAGGGACTAGATTTAAAAAAAAGTTAAAAAAAAATTACAAAATAAAAAATTCCACTAATACACATTTATGTAAAAAAAAAATTTAAATAAAAAAAAAGAGTACATGTTGGTATCTCTGCGTCCGGAACAATACGATCTATAAAAGTGTCATGCTAGTTAAGCCCTTCAGTGAATGCCGTAAAAAAAAAAAAAAAAAAAAGTAGCAAACAATGCTTTATCATCATACTGCTTAGAAAAACTGGAACACAATAAAAAAGACGAATGTAAATAAAAATAGCATCACTGAAAACGCCATCTTGTCCCACAAAAAACAAGCCTCTCTACAGCTTCATCAGTGGAAAAATAAAAGTTATAGATCTCAGAATAAAGAAATAAAAAAATATATTTTTACTATCAAAGTTTTTATTGTGTAAAAGCCAAAACTAGTGATGAGCGAGTGTACTCGTTACTCGGGCTTTCCTGAGCATGCTCAGGTGACCTCCAAGTATTTGTTAGTGTTCAGAGACCTGGTGGTAGAGTCGGCATACTCCTGTCCCCACAATGCACCTTCCAGGTCATCCCCCCAGTTCCATCACTCTTATTCCCTTCTTTTGAGGTCCACACCATCAGGCTCTTTCGTCCCCTCACCCTCAGAGTAGCGGTCATATACCGGCCCCCAGGCTCACCCACCCACTTCCTGGACCACTTATCAGCCTGGCTGCCGCACTTCATGTCCTCAGAACTTCCAACCTCAACATCCCCATTAACAGCCCCACTTACACATCTGCATCCCAGCTTCTATCACTAACCACTTCTCTAGGCCTCTCACAGCTCTCAACCTCTGAGACACACAAGGACGGTAACACCCTGGACCTGGTCTTTGTCCGGCTCTGCTCAATCTCCTACCTAGATAACTCACCGCTTCCCCTCTCTGACCACAACATTCTATCCTTCACACTCACAAATCCTCGCTCACCCCAGCACTCTCCTACCTACCACACATTCAGAAATCTACATGTTATTAACCCTCATACACTTTCAGACTCCTTGCACTCATCATTGTCCCCAATCTCCTTTTTCCTGTCCTGATCTGGCTGTACATCACTACAATGACACTCTTAGAAGCCCCCTGGACCAAGTAGCTCCCCCTCACCCTCAGAACCTCCAAGCACAGAGTAAAATAGCCCTGGCTCACATCGCAAACCAGATTTCTCCAGCGATGCTCTAGGAGTGCTGAACGCTTATGGAGGAAAACTCACACACCAGAAGACTTCATACACTTCAAATTTATGTTAAGGACCTATAACTCTGCCCTTCACCTCGCCAAGCAGACCTACTACACCACCTTGATCTCCTCACTATCCAACAACCCCAAGAAACTTTTTGACACCTTTCACTCCCTCGTCAGCCCAAAAGCATAAGCCCCTATAACAGACATTTGTGCTGATGACCTGGCCTCCCACTTTATAGAGAAAATAGACAATATCCGTTAGGAAATCCGCTCCCAGACACCAAGTGCAGTGTCTCCCATCCCTCCCTGCATTTCCCCTGGCTCACTCTCCACATTCGATCCCATCACAGAAGAAGTAGTCTCCAGGCTCCTCTCCTCTTCTCATCCGACTACATGCACTACCGACCCCATTCCCTCACACTTCCTCCAGTCTCTCTCTCCAGTAGTCACTACTCACCTAACTATAATCTTTAATCTCTCCCTCTCCTCTGGCATTTTCCCCTCCTCCTTCAAATACTCTATCATCACTCCATTACTAAAAAAAAACCCCACCCTCGACCCATCCTGCACAAATAACTACAGACCGGTCACCAATCTCCCCTTCATCTCTAAACCCTTGGAGCGCCTGATCTACGCCCACCTTACCCGTTACCTCTCCACTCATTCCCTCCTAGACCCTTCACAGTCCGGCTTCCGCCCCCTACACTCGACAAACTGCACTCATCAAAATGTAACGGTGACCACTCTCTGCTCATTTTTCTCGATCTCTCTGCAGCTTTCAACACTGTTGACCACCCTCTCCTACTCACTAGGCTCCAGTCACTAGGCATTAAGGACACTGCTCTCTCCTGGTTCTTCTCCTACCTTTCTGACAGCTCCTTCAGTGTATCGTTCTCTGGTTCCACTTCATCTCCTCTTCCTCTCACTGTCGGGGTACCTCAGGGCTCAGTCCTTGGCCCCCTTCTCTTCTCCCTCTACACAGTCCCAATTGGACAGACCATCAGCAGATTTGGCTTTCAGTACCATCCTTATGCTGATGATACACAACTATACACGTCATCCCCTGACCTTACCCCCGCTGTACTACAGAACGCCACTGACTGTCTGTCCGCAGTCTCCGATATCATGTCCGCTCTCTATCTGAAACTCAACCTCTCCAAAACTGAACTACTTCTGCTCCCGCCATCTACTAACCTCCCTAAACCTGACATTTCCCTCTCCATGGGTGGCACCATAATAACACCCCGGCAGCAGGCGCGCTGTCTGGGTGTTATGTCTGACTCCGATCTCTCCTTCACCTCCCATATACAATCTCTTGCCCGCTCGTGCCGCTTACACCTAAAGAACATCTCTAGAATCCGTCCTTTTCTCACCATGGAAACAACAAAAACCCCTCACTCTCGCCTTGATCCACTCTTGCCTGGACTACTGTAACGCTCTATTAATTGGCCTCCCCCTCACTCGACTTTCCCCTCTCCAGTCTATCCTTAATGCAGCAGCCAGGGTCGTCCATCTAGCTAATCGTTACTCGGATGATTATGCACGATGGACACGCGATTGACCTTTTATTCTCTGAAGGCGACATGCACTTTTAGTTTTTTTTTTTTTTTTTATGTGACAAGGTGCAGGAAAGCCCCAGCAAAAAAAATATACAAAGCAGGATAAGTTTACAGTAGGACCCTATGGGCAACGTCTGCAGCTGTAAAGCCTATACAGGAGCCTTGTAGCAGGATGTGCCATTACCATGAATCTATATACAGAGTGAGGCCCTGAATGCCGAGCACACAAGACCTGAGGGCTCAGTCACACGGCCATATCATGGCTGCATGTTCCACTCCGAGCGATGGAGACCATTCCTGACCAGATATAACAGTCTTCTATTTGCCTAGGAGGTTGTTAGATGAGGTGGGGAGACTCGCAGGGAACTGCGGCCGCTACAGGAATCAGAAAACATGTCTGCTATATGGTCATGTGAAGCCCAGAAACGTCAGCTCCTGCATCCACCTTGGCTGATCTATTCCTAGGGATCCTCCAATGTGCAGGGAACACAATTGTGCTTTCCACAGCCTCAGAAAACACATGGAAGCAGGTGCAGCCTGGGTATATCTGGTGGCCAGGACTCGGCGTCACATTGTACCTGGCAGGATAACACTCTGGACACCTTTCTACATTTCATACGGCTGGATCTCATCAAGTAGCCATAGACATCACATCATCTGTGTAGCTTAGTCCTAGCAGCAGGACCAGGAGGAGGCCGAGCTCAGGCGCCGGTAGATCAGTCTGAGGACGGGCTGTGCTGAAACATTGGGCTGTATAGCTCGAGTCAGGAGACTCGCAGTCCTGAAGTCACAGTCAGGACTAGGTCCATGATATACAGACATCTGCATCTGCCCTTAATTTACAATCAAAGAAGCATGGCGGGCTGAAACAAAAAGGTCTTCTAGATGTGATACAGCAAAGCTCAAAACCCCCTCGTAGAAGCTGAACACACAAGCGAAAGCTAATATTCCACCTGACTAATAACGGCTGAACCAAAGTCCATCAGCGTCTCCTGATGACAGATGGGGAGGAGAAGGATCAAACGCGGCAGGCTAACACCAGAAATCCTTCCTTCCTTCAATATATAGATCACTACGGGAGGGGTCTTATTCCCATCAATGGAGGTGAATCATAAACCGCTAAATCACTTCATAGCAAGAATTCACACAAACAAACATTCACACAAACAGACAGCAAGAAAAAAGAAAATCCAACTATTTCCTGGGAAAACCCATTAATAGGCAGCAAAGGAAACAAACGTAACACAAGATATTAAAAATATAAAACTTTGCTGCTTACAATCTTGGAATCTACAAGATAAACGTACAGCAAAAGCCATGAATGGTGCAAAGTGACCAACGGCATCCAACAGAGGACATTAGCACGGAACGACTGTCCAAACCAAGCACAGTCGCTCGTGACATCATGGCGTTACCGGAGATTAAGGTGCACCTACCCACATGATGGTTTTCCACCCATCTCCAAGTTCCCTCCTCTCCTCTGATCGACAGCTCTGGTTCTATAGAGTAGAGGACAAGGAGGTGGGAAGGTGCACCGAAATGTCTGGCCGCCATGATGCCCCGAGCGCTCGGACTTGGCTTGAACAGTCATCCTGTGCCGACAGACGCCCTGCATACGACCGCAAACATAACAGTTCTAGAAGATGATCAGCAGTCATTTAAGAGGCAGTTTAGACCGATGAACACCACTTCCACAGAACGATCGTAAAATAGCGCAGATCATCATCCTCAGCAGCCACATGCTGATAAAACACAACCCGAGGGATACAGTGAACTATTCGGTCGTCAGAGTTTTCACCTTTTGAGAGTTGTTTTTTTTTTTTTTTTTTTAACAGCGACGGCAGTGCAATAAAAATGTTAATCACTGTAAGAAACAACAATTAAACTTTAGATTTAGTAATAATAGATGGACATTTACTGTGTAGAAGTTGTCTTCAAAGTTGCACCAATGCAAATAGAGACAAGTTGCATAATTAGCATATTTCCCAGAGGAGCATTGCGGCTTTAAGTCTCCTCATCTTGGCATGCTTAACATGTCAATCTCTGCAAGGAGAAATGATACTTCTTAGATATCTGTCGGACGCCTCTCACACAACCAAACCAGGTCTCCGCTTTGCAGTGACGAGGGGCAGGACCCTGAAACACCGTGTCTGCAAACGGAGATTCTGGCGTGGCTATTATCCTAAGTCATGTGACAAGGCTGGTTATAAATGGTTAACATTCACTTGTAGGATTGCTACTTCCAATAGGTGGCACTAGAGTTCTAGCTCTCTTCCTCTCTGAATTGACAATTTGTATAATTACCAATGCAAATAAAGTGACAAGATGAATCCCCATAAGATAACCTAAGCACAGCTGTGGGCAACCTACCTGTCACTACTGGTACTACTGCTGAGAGAATCACTACTAGACGATCTACTCCGAGAGCCGCTGCCGCTGGGGGATCTTGCAGGCCTGGATGCTTGGCTGGCCAGCCGCTGGGGGGACTGGTTCCTTGACTGCGATGAATGAGGCGAGCGGCTCCGGCTGTGCTGGTAGTTCCGTTTAGGTCGCCTGCCTCGTGCCTTTCGTGACGCGTCAGTCCGGTAAATATCCCTGTGAAATAGCACCGAATATCATCCTCAGCAGCACACTTCCTGTAAGCAGCACACGCTGAAAAAATGCAGCTCTTAGGCAATGTTCACACGTTGTGTGTTTGATGCATTTTCCCCCACAGGCAAATCTGCACTTTTGGCAGAAAGAAACTTGCATAAAAAAAGTGAGTTTTGCTTAGTTTTTGTTGCGTTTTGTCATGGTATATCTGTCTCTTGTTCATGCTGATAAAGTTTAGTGCGTAAAAAAACAAACAAACAAAAAATCTGATTCCACTTCAGGTTTCGGCACCAAAATCCGATACCTGCATTTTGTCAGCTTTTTTTGCACCGCCCATTGCTTTTAGATTTGGTGCGTTTTTTCTGTGCGGATTTGCAGCAAAACCTGATGCCAGCAATGTGAATGAGAAACCTAAAGTGTCATGCACAGATTTTGTGCAAAAAATAATCTGCAGCAAGTCAATCCTCTGAGCGTTTTTCCTGCCAAGAGATGCAGAAATGGTGCAGAAACTTTACGCAACGTGTGAACCAACCCTTAGGCCATGTGCACACGCTGCGGATTCCATTGCGGAATTTTTGCGTTTTTGATAAATCTGCAGTGCAAAACCGCTGCGGTTTTTACTGTGGATTTATCGCGGTTTTTAGTGTGTTTTTTCACCTGCAGTTTCCTATTGGAGCAGGTGAAAAAACGCTGCGGATTCCGCACAAAGAATTGACATGCTGCGGAAAATAAACCGCTGCGTTTCCGCGAGTTTTTCTGGAGAATGTGCACTGTGGATTTCATTTCCCAAAGTATTACATGGTACTGTAAATGCATGGGAAACCGCTGCGGATCCGCAGCTGCGGAAACGCTGCGGATCTGCAGCAAAATCCGCAGCGTGTGCACATACCCTTAGGCTCAGTGCACACGTCGCAGAATTGCTGCAGAAATTTCCACGGCAATTCTGCAACTCCTGCCGCGGGTATATCGCATGCGGAATTGGCATGCATATTGCTGCTAAAAACTAGTGTTTTGCAAGCATAATTAGCTTGCAGAACGCTAGCGTTTTCCAAGCGATCTGTAGCATCGCTTGGAAAACTGATTAACAGGTTGGTCACACTTGTCAAACATAGCGTTTGACAAGTGTGACCAACTTTTTACTATTGATCCTGCCTATGCAGCATCAATAGTAAAAGATAGAATGTTAAAAATAATAAAAAAAAAAGGTTCTTCTCACCTTCCGAAGGCAGCCGATCTCCTCAGCGGCTTCCGTTCCTATAGATGCTTTGTGTGCAGGACCTGCGATGATGCCACGGTCACGTGACCGCGACGTCATCGCAGGTCCTTCACACACAGCATCCCTGGGAACGGAAGCGGTAGCGTGCACCACAGAGGTGGGAAGACTCCGGGGCCATCAGAAGGTGAGTATATCACTATTTTTTATTTTAATTCTTTTTTTTTACCAATTATATGGTGCCCAGTCCGTGGAGGAGAGTCTCCTCTCCTCCACCCTGTGCACCAACCGCACATGATCTGCTTACTTCCTGCATGGTGGGCATAGCCCCATGCAGGGAGTAAGCGGATCAATGCATTCCTAGTTGTGCGGAATCCCCGCGATTCCACAAATGTAATGAACATGCTGCATTTTTTTCGGAATGCGATTCCGCTCAGGAAAACAACGCAGCATGTGCACAGAAAATGTGGATTGCATTCTATTAAATAGGATGCTTAATGTGAGCGTTTTTTTTTGCGGTTTATAGCGAAAAAAACGCAAAAAATCTGCTACGTGCGCACACAGCCTTACAGATACAGTGGACGATCCTGTCATCACCTTTTGGGTGTTTGTTAAACAGTGACAGCAGAACAATACAAATGTTAATCACTGTAAGAAACAATTATACATTAGATTTAGTACTAATATATGGACATTTACTAACTTCTCGTGGAAGTTGTCTTCAAAGCTTCACCAAAGCAAATAAAGTGACAAGATAAAAGCCCATGATACAACCCAAGCACAGCTGTGGCAAGACTTACCTGTCACTAGTGGTACTTCTACTGCTGCTGCTTCTGCGCGAATCAGTACTCCTGCTGCTGAAAGAATCACTACTAGAGGATCTACTCCATGAGCCGCTGGGGGATCTTGCAGACCTAGATGCTCGGCTGGCCCGTCGATGGGGGGACCGACTCCTTGACTGGGATGAATGAGGCGAGCGGCTCCGGCGGGACTTCCGTTTAGGGCGCCTGCTTCGTGCCTTTCGTGAAGAGTCAGTACGGCTTGGACTCCGCGAAGAATTAGAGCTTATTCCATGTAAGGTCCGGCCAAGTGGGTCAGGATAGTAACCCAGATAAAAGTGTCGTGCCCACTCATGGTGCCCAGAAGAACGCTCCGATGTATCAGAAGCCCTGTGATTAAAGAAAGAAAAGAAGGAGGAACGATCAGTCTCCCATCACAAAGAAAGAATACAAAAATACAATTAAAGGGAAGGTGCCGAGTTTTTATAGTTAAAAAAAATAAAATAATAAAAGAATGTTACAAAACAAGTTGTCTTATATAGGATTTATGTTCTGTGTGTTTTTTCTTTAAATTTTTTTTTTTTAATGCTGACATTTTACTTTGCAGGTCTGTAAAGGTCACAGCACGACATTTACAATCTGGCAGCACAGCAGCCCCTGGGCATGGGAGACCGCCATATCAGCGGTGCACACCTCTGTGGGCTGCCCAATTCACAGCTGTAGGGGTGGCTGGGCGCCATTTTCTTATAGCCCAGTGCTATCCGCTGAGCTCCACTCGTACTCCATTACAGGACCTGTTATGCCAGTGTTGAGGAGAACAGGCTGCGGACGCCAGAAAAGATGGACAGAAGAGCAGCAGACACCAGTGAAGAGAAGCGTCGAGTAACAGAGGAGTGGTGTGGACCAGAGGAGAGGTGACGACAGAAGCAGAGACAACAGCAGGGGCCAGGGCGGTGGTGTCACCCTTCAGCAAGATAGGATGGTGCAGCCTTCAGGAACGTAATGGGGGGGGGGGGGGGAGGGAGGCGTGGAATGTGATTGCGGGAGGGAGGCGTGGAATGTGATGGGGAGGGAAGGAGGCGTAGAATGTGATGGGGAGGGAAGGAGGCGTGGAATGTGATGGCGGGAAGGAGGCGTGGAATGTGATGGGGAGGGAGGGAGGCATGGAATGTGATGGCGAGAAGGAGGCATGGAATGTGATGGCGAGAAGGAGGCATGGAATGTGATGGAGGGAAGGAGGCATGGAATGTGATGGGGGAAGGAGGCATGGACTGTGATGGGGAGGGAAGGAGGCGTGGAATGTGATGGGGAGGGAAGGAGGCGTGGAATGTGATGGGGAGGGAAGGAGGCGTGGAATGTGATGGCGAGAAGGAGGCATGGAATGTGATGGCGAGAAGGAGGCCTGGAATGTGATGGGGTGAAGGAGGCCTGGAATGTGATGGGGTGAAGGAGGCATGGAATGTGATGGGGGTGAAGGAGGCATGGAATGTGATGGGGTGAAGGAGGCATGGAATGTGATGGGAGGAAGGAGGCATGGAATGTTATGGCGAGAAGGAGGCGTGGAATGTGATGGGGGGGAAGGAGGCATGGAATGTGATGGGGAGGGAAGGAGGCGTGGAATGTGATGGGGAGGGAAGGAGGCGTGGAATGTGATGGGGAGGGAAGGAGGCGTGGAATGTGATGGGAGGAAGGAGGCATGGAATGTTATGGCGAGAAGGAGGCGTGGAATGTGATGGGGGGAAGGAGGCGTGGAATGTGATGGGGGGGGAAGGAGGCGTGGAATGTGATGGGGAGGGAAGGAGGCGTGGAATGTGATGGGGAGGGAAGGAGGCGTGGAATGTGATGGGGAGGGAAGGAGGCGTGGAATGTGATGGCGAGAAGGAGGCATGGAATGTGATGGCGAGAAGGAGGCATGGAATGTGATGGAGGGAAGGAGGCCTGGAATGTGATGGGGTGAAGGAGGCATGGAATGTGATGGGGGTGAAGGAGGCATGGAATGTGATGGGGTGAAGGAGGCATGGAATGTGATGGGAGGAAGGAGGCATGGAATGTTATGGCGAGAAGGAGGCGTGGAATGTGATGGGGGGAAGGAGGCGTGGAATGTGATGGGGGGGAAGGAGGCATGGAATGTGATGGGGGAAGGAGGCATGGGATGTGATGGAGGGAAGGAGGCATGGGATGTGATGGGGGAAGGAGGCATGGAATGTGATGGAGGGAAGGAGGCACGGAATGTGATGGGGAGGGAAGGAGGCGTGGAATGTGCTGGGGAGGGAAGGAGGCGTGGAATGTGATGGCGAGAAGGAGGCATGGAATGTGATGGGGGGAAGGAGGCATGTAATGTGATGGGGGGAAGGAGGCATGTAATGTGATGGGGAAGGAGGCATGGAATGTGATGGGGAGGGAAGGAGGCGTGGAATGTGATGGGGAGGGAAGGAGGCGTAGAATGTGATGGTGAGAAAGAAGGCATGGAATGTGATGGGGGGAAGGAGGCATGGAATGTGATGGGGTGAAGGAGGCATGGAATGTGATGGGGGTGTAGGAGGCATGGAATATGATGGGGGTGAAGGAGGCATGGAATGTTATGGCGAGAAGGTGTGGAATGTGATGGGGGAAGGAGGCGTGGAATGTGATGGGGGAAGGAGGCATGGAATGTGATGGGGGAAGGAGGCATGGAATGTGATGGAGGGAAGGAGGCATGGGATGTGATGGGGGAAGGAGGCATGGAATGTGATGGGGAGGGAAGGAGGCATGGAATGTGATGGGGGTGAAGGAGGCATGGAATGTGATGGGGGAAGGAGGCATGGAATGTGATGGGGGAAGGAGGCATGGAATGTGATGGGGGAAGGAGGCATGGAATGTGATGGGGGTGAAGGAGGCATGGAATGTGATGGGGGTGAAGGAGGTATGGAATGTGATGGGGTGAAGGAGGCATGGAATGTGATGGGGGTGAAGGAGGCATGGAATGTGATGGGGTGAAGGAGGCATGGAATGTGATGGGGTGAAGGAGGCATGGAATGTGATGGGGTGAAGGAGGCATGGAATGTGATGGGGTGAAGGAGGCATGGAATGTGATGGGGGTGAAGGAGGCATGGAATGTTATGGAGAGAAGGAGGCGTGGAATGTGATGGGGGTGAAGGAGGCATGGAATGTGATGGGGAGGGTAGGAGGCATGGAATGTGATGGGGAGGGTAGGAGGCATAGAATGATGGGGGTGAAGGAGGCCTGGAATGTTTTTATTTATTTAAAAATAAACATGAGAAACTTACAGAAATCATCTAACTGGTAGTTTGCTTTCTGCTCCCTGAAGGGGGGGGTGAATGGAGTTGGTGGAATACATCAGCTTCTCAGGCTGCCCCCATTATGTGAACACCATTCTCTCTATACAGCCCTAATTTATAGCTTTGGTCTGGAGGTCAGGGCTCTAGACCAGCCCCTCAAGTTAATATCATAATTGCTTGTTTTTTTAATTGGACCACGGCCACGCCCCCAATGAATATATTCTTTTCTCTTGAGATCCTTTGGTAAGAGTTCTCACAGAGATACTATCAGGCCGTAATTGACATCTCTCTTCCAAGAGCTAGGAGGTGTCAAGTGTTACCCTTTCTTATTGGTCCTAGCTAGACCCCCTGGTGAGATTGGAGACAGAAGTCTACTTGTCTCAGGAAAATACATATTAAACACCTGGGTGAGAACCTGCAGCCTTCAGGACAGATGTTCCTAGTCATACAATACCTATACATAAGGTCACTGCATATGTATCTATATAATCATCTAAGGGGTACTTCCGTCTGTTTGTCTATTACGGAAATCCTGCGTCGCAGGCCGCGACCAATCAGAGACAGGCTTAGTCCGGTCACGAATTGGCCCCTCCCTATATAGATATGCTAAAAATAATAAAACAAAAATAAAAAATTTTGCTATTCTCATCTTTCGGCGTTCACCGATGCGCGCGATGCGATGCATGAGACCGCTAAGTCATCTGGGTAATTTTGCAATGCATCACTGAGAACGGAAGCTGGCGGCAGCATAGCGCGTATCGGACAGCTTTGTTGGACGCCGGAGGGCGAGTATATAACTATTTTAATTTTTTTCTTTAAACAGGGATATGGTGCCCACACTGCTATATACTGCGTGGCCAGTGCTATATACTACGTGGCCGTGCTATATACTACGTGGCCGAGCTATATACTACGTGGCCGAGCTATATACTACGTGGCCGAGCTATATACTACGTGGCCGAGCTATATACTAGGTGACTGTGCTAAGCGCGACGTACATACATACATATTCTAGAATAACCGATGCGTTAGAATAGGGTATATATATACCGTATTTTTCCGACTATAAGACGCACTTTTTTCCTCCAAATTTGTGGGTGCGTCTTATAGTACGGATATAGCATGTGGGGAGGGGGGCAGCAGCGAGTGGGATCGCAATAATATCCCACTTCAGGATGTCCCTGCTGCCGGAATCAGCTGCTGGGGAAACCACATGGCCCGCGCTGATTAAGTGCAGTGAATATTCATTAGCGGCTCCCCGCCCACCGATCAGCTGAGCGGTGAGCAGCAAATGAATACTGCACTTAAGCAGCAACACACAGTTTCCCCAGCACTGATTCTGGGGAGAATCTGTGTGTCCGGGGGAGGAGGCAGCAGCAGCAGGGGCCAGGAGATCGCTGCATACCTGCCTGTGCTGGACGCTGAGCTGTCTGTGGTGCACAAGGAGGACCTGTGTGATGTCAGAAGTGGGCGGGCTGGAGCATCACATGGCAGCTCAGAGACCTCCCTCTTCTGACATCATCATAGGTCCTTCAGACTCCCACCTAGAATCTGCAGCTTCCTCTTATGTCCTGCGCGTGCGCTGTGGAAAGGCAACAAGAGAGAGGGCTCTGTGTGTGCAGCCATGGGATGCTCCAGCTTTTACCTCACCACAGGCTGGCTCCCACAATTAAGAGGTTAGTCTTTACAAAACACAATAAAGCACTCTGCCACTCCTTTGGTGAACTATAACTCCCAGCATGTCATAGGATCTGCAGGACATGCTGGGAGTTATAGTTCTCCCATGGGATTTTAAAGCAGCACTCCAGTGTTATTTTGCAGTGCTGGAGTGGTGCTTTCACTATAAGCCCTGTGCCCCCATTCTTATACTCACCCTCCAGTGTCTTCATATAGTATACAGACACCACACTGGTCCCGCAGCTTCCAACATAATAACGTACTATTATATATAATAACACCACATATAATAGTATGTTATTTATGTTATTAAATATTTTACCACTTTTTTTTGCTTCAAATATTTTTTTCCCTATTTTCCACCTCTAAAACCTGGGTGCGCCTTATAGTCCGGTGCGTCCTATAGTCCGAAAAATACGGTATAGGTGTGTGTGTATGTGTATATGTATATATGTATATATGTATATATGTATGTATGTATATATATATATATATATATATATATATATATATATATATATATATATATATATATATATATATATATATATATATATATATATATACACACACACACACACACATACATACAGATATATATATATATACATACACAGTGCCTAAAGGTAGTATTCAACCCCCTGCAGATTTAGCAGGTTTACACATTTGGAATTAACTTGGCATTGTGACATTTGGACTGTAGATCAGCCTGGAAGTGTGAAATGCACTGCAGCAAAAAAGAATGTTATTTCTTTGTTTATTTTTTTTTTAAATTGTGTAAAGTCTTTTCAGAGGGTCATTTATTATTCAACCCCTCAACCCACCAGAATTCTGTTTGGTTCCCCTAAAGTACTAAGAAGTAGTTCAGGCACAAAGAACAATGAACTTCACATGTTTGGATTAATTATCTCTTTTTCCAGCCTTTTCTATTTAAGACCCTCTCCAAACTTGTGAACAGCACTCATACATGGTCAACATGGGAAAGACAAAGGAGCATTCCAAGGCCATCAGAGACAAGATCGTGGAGGGTCACAAGGCTGGCAAGGGGTACAAAACCCTTTCCAAGGAGTTGGGCCTACCTGTCTCCACTGTTGGGAGCATCATCCGGAAGTGGAAGGCTTATGGAACTACTGTTAGCCTTCCATGGCCTGGACAGCCTTTGAAAGTTTCCTCCCGTGCCGAGGCCAGGCTTGTCCGAAGAGTCAAGGCTAACCCAAGGACAACAAGGAAGGAGCTCCGGGAAGATCTCATGGCAGTGGGGACATTGGTTTCAGTCAATACCATAAGTAACGTACTCCACCGCAATGGTCTCCGTTCCAGACAAAGCCCGTAAGGTACCTTTACTTTCAAAGCGTCATGTCAAGGCTCGTCTACAGTTTGCTCATGATCACTTGGAGGACTCTGAGACTGACTGGTTCAAAATTCTCTGGTCTGATGAGACCAAGATCGAGATCTTTGGTGCCAACCACACACGTGACGTTTGGAGACTGGATGGCACTGCATATGACCCCAAGAATACCATCCCTACAGTCAAGCATGGTGGTGGCAGCATCATGCTGTGGGGCTGTTTCTCAGCCAAGGGGCCTGGCCATCTGGTCCGCATCCATGGGAAGACAGATAGCACGGCCTACCTGGAGATTTTGGCCAAGAACCTCCGCTCCTCCATCAAGGATCTTAAGACGGGTCGTCATTTCATCTTCCAACAAGACAACGACCCAAAGCACACAGCCCAGAAAACCAAGGCCTGGTTCAAGAGGCAAAAAATCAAGGTGTTGCAGTGGCCTAGTCAGTCTCCTGACCTTAACCCAATTGAAAACTTGTGGAAGGAGCTCAAGATTAAAGTCCACATGAGACACCCAAAGAACCTAGATAACTTGGAGAAGATCTGCATGGAGGAGTGGGCCAAGATAACTCCAGAGACCTGTGTCGGCCTGATCAGGTCTTATAAAAGACGATTATTAGCTGTAATTGCAAACAAAGGTTATTCCACAAAATATTAAACCTAGGGGTTGAATAATAATTGACCCACACTTTTATGTTTAAAATTTATAAAAATTTAACTGAGCAACAAAACTTTTTGGTTTGTAAGATTTATGCATCTGTTAATAAATCCTGCTCTTGTTTGAAGTTTGAAGGCTCTAACTTATTTGCATCTTATTAAACCTGCTAAATCTGCAGGGGGTTGAATACTACTTTTAGGCACTGTATACATACATATATATACACTTATATACTAGATGGTGGCCCGATTCTAACGCATCGGGTACTCTAGAATATGTATGTCCACGTAGTATATTGCACAGCCCACGTAGTATATTGCCCAGCCACGTAGTATATTGCCCAGTGATGTAGTATACAGCACAGAGCCACATAGTATATTGCCCAGTTACGTAGTATATTGGCCAGTTACATAGTATATTGCCTAGTGACGTAGTATACAGCACAGAGCCACGTAGTATATTGCACAGCCACGTAGTATATTGCCCAGTGACGTAGTATATTGGCCAGTGACGTAGTATATTGGCCAGTGACGTAGTATATTGGCCAGTGACGTAGTATATTGGCCAGTGACGTAGTATATTGGCCAGTGACGTAGTATACAGCACAGAGCCACGTAGTATATTGCCCAGCTACGTAGTATATTGCCCAGCCATGTATGACACAGGTAAAAAAAATAAAGAATAAACATACTGTATACTCACCTTCCGCAGGCGCGTTGTAGCTCTGTCGCCTGTGTGGGGTGCAGGTGGCAGCTTCCGGTCCCAGGGTGTGATGACGTCGCGGTCACATGACCGTGACGTCATGGCAGGTCCTTGTCGCGCAGGACCTGTGATGACGTCGCGGTCACATGACCGTGTTGCGGTCACATGACCGTGACGTCACGGCAGGTCCTTTCCGCGCAGGATTTGTGATGACGCATTCCTTTCATTAACTGCTCAAACAGATCTGAGTAGTGAGGTCTCGGTAGCATAACTTTTCCTTTTTGGCAGCATTGAGTAAACTGATTGTCAGATGGTTTTTCATCAATGAAATTCAGAGAGTCGCATTTAGAGCAAACTGCATTCATATTCCCACAGTAGTGTTCATGAATTGTACTTTCATTGTCTGTTACCTAATGTGCAAGTTGTTGAATATTGTCCTGGTCGTGCCTCAGTTAGTAGAGCATTCGTTTTTTATGAATTTGGCGATCATGTTGTTCCTGTCGTAAAACAGTTTGTTGTGGTGTCTCCTGTTGGCGACGGTGTCTGTGAGATTCCACATCCTGGGCTTGTCTGGCGGCAGTTTGTTGTGGTGTCTCCTGTTCCGGATGTTGTCATTTTCTTGCTGCTGCTGCTTTTCTGTCATCCTCATTGGCGTATTTTCGTTTACGACCCATTCTAAGATAGAAACACAGGGAGATGCCGCCCATACAGGGAGATGCAGGCACACACCCTACACAATGGCGGCACTTGACAGCAGTGGAGGACAATGATGATTCCAGAATTCGCGGCAGACTGTGCCCGTCGCCGGCTGGCCTCGACCAATCAGCAAGGCGGGATTTCCGAGACAGACAATTAGACCTTTAGACAACACAATGGCGGCACTTGACAGCAGTGGAGGGGGATGCCCGTCGCTGATTGGCGGCCTCGACCAATCAGAGACGCGGGATTTCCAGGACAGACAGACAATTAAACCCTTAGACAATGATTATATATATATATATATATATATATATATATATATATATATATATATATATATATATATATATATATATATATATATATATATATATATATATATATATATATATATATACATACATACATATATACATACATACATACATACATACATACATACATACATACATACATACATACATACATACATACATACATACACACCGGAAGGGGAGAATAACTTTTTATTATTTTCAACATTAGATCTTTTTACTATTGATGCTGCATAGGCAGCATCAATAGTAAAAAGTTGGTCACACTTGTCATGCACTATGTTTGGCCAGTGTGACCAACCTGTCAATCAGTTTTCCAAGCGATGCTAGAAAAAACGCTAGCATTCTGCAAGCTAATTACGCTTGTAAAACGCTAGTGTTTAGCGGGAATACGCATGCCAATTCCGCATGCAATATACCAGTGGCAGGAGTTGCGCAGCAATTCTGCAACGTGTGCACTTAGCCTAAAAGGAAAAAAGTCACACTTGCATTTCCAGAAATTGTTTTCCTTTGGTCTAAAAGCTTAAGACATTTATATGTAGTAATCTGTCATTTATCTTTCTGTAATTTTCTATGTATGAACATTTCAATAAATATAAATGTGCGCTGTTCATGTCTTTTCATTAAATTCTAATAAAAAAAATATTTTACATTATACTGTTCCTTTTTTCACCGTCCATACATCATTTCTCAATGATCATTCACACTCTTGCTGGGAGTACAAAAAAAAAAAAAAACGACATGTGCACAACAGTGTTGGGTTCCACAGTGTAAAATTTTATTTATATCAATGTGTGGCGTGTATATATACTGCCCAAAAAATAAAAGGAACACTTAAGGTAACTAAGTCAATCACTTCTGTGAAACCAACCTGTCCAGTTGCATAACTGCAACACCGATTGTGAATCAATTTCTCCTGGTGTTGTGGCTCAAAACAACAGCTAGAAATGATCGGCAATTAGCAAGACACCCCCTATAGAGGAGCGGTTCTGTAGGGGGTGACCACAGACCATTTCTCTGTTCTCATCCTTTTTGGCCACTTGCATTTTGTCATTGCGCTCACCTCTAGAGGTACTGTACATTAGCATGAGGCGGTGTCTACAACCCACAGAAGTTGCTCAGGTAGTGCAGCTCATCCAGGATGGCACATCAATGCGAGCGGAAGGGTAGCTGTGTCTGTCAGCAGTGTCCAGAGCATGGGACAGATACCAGAAGATGTGGAGGGGGCCGAAGGAGGGCAACAACCCAGCAGCAGGACCACTACCTCTTCCTTTGTGCAAGGAGGAGCAGGAGAAGCATTGCGCCAATGCAATGCAAAATGGCCTCCAGCAGGCCACTAACATCCATGTGTCTGCTCAAACTGTCAGACAGACTCAATGAGGGTGGTATGAGGGCCGACGTCTACAAGTGGATGTTGTGCTTACAGCCCAACACCGAACAGGGCGATTGACATCTGCCAGAGAACACCAAAATTGCCAGACTCAACATTGGCACCCTGTGCTCTGCACCAGAGAGCAGGTTCACACTGAGCATATGTGACAGAGTCTGGAGACGCCGTGGAGAGTGATCTGCTGCCTGCAACATCCTTCAGCATGACCGGTTTGGCAGTGGGTCAGTAATGGTGTGGGGTGGCATCTCTTTGAAGGGCCGCACAGCCCTCCATGTGCTCGCCAGAGGTAGCCTGACTGCCATTAGGTACCGAGATGAGATCCTCAGACCCCTTGTGAGAATATATGCTGGTGCGGTTGGCCCTGGGTTCCTCCTATTGCAGGACAATGCCAGACCTCATGTGGCTGGAGTGTGTCAGCAGTTCCTGCAAGATGAAGGCATTGAAGCTATGGACTGTACCGCCTGTTCTCCAGACCTGGATCCGATTGAACACATCAGGGACATCATGTCTCACTCCATCCACCAACGTCACATTGCACCAGACTGTCCAGGAGTTGGCGGATGCTTTAGTCCAGGTCTGGGAGGAGATCCCTCAGGAGACCATCCGCCGCCTCATCAGGAGCATGCCCAGGCATTGTAGGGAGGTCATACAGGCACATGGAAACCACACACACTACTGAGCATCATTTCCTTGTCTTGAGGCATTTCCACTGAAGTTGGATCAGCCTGTAATTTGATTTTCCATTTTGATTTTGAGCATCATTCCAACTCCAGACCTCCGTGGGATATTAATTTCCATTTACATTGATCATTTTTATGTTTCATTGTCCTCAACGCATTCCACTATTCAATTAGTAAAGTTTGCAACTGCAATATTTAATTCAGAGATTTCTAGGATGTGGGATTTTAGTGCTCCCTTTATTCTTTTGAGCAGTGTATATGCCTGTGTATACATGGCGGCACAGAAGAAAGGATTCAGAAGGATCTAGAGAAGATTAAACACTGGGCAGAAACTAATACAATAGTATTTACAGGGAGAAATGCAAGAGTCTACATCTGGGCAAGAAAAATGAAAATAACATCTACAGAATGGGAGGAATAGAAGCTCTGTCAAAAATTATGAGACCACTGCAAAATGTTCAGTTTGTCTGATTTTCCTCTTTATATTTTTGAGTAAAATGTAAATTGTTCTTTTATTCTATAAACTACTGACATGTCTCCGCAGTTCCAAGCAATAAACTTTTTTTTTTTTTTTTTAAATGGTCAAAATTAAAAAAAACAAAAAAAAACAAACAAACAAACAGCGCTTGCAGACCTCAAATAATGCAAAAAAACAAGTTCATAATCATTTAGAAACAACAATACTAATGTTTTACCTCAGGAAGAGTTCAGAAATCAATATTTTGTGGAATAACCGTGATTGTTAATCCCAGCTTTCCTGCGTCTTGGCATGCTTTCCACCAGTCTCTCACACTGCTCCTGGGTGACCTTATGCCACTCCTGGTACAATAATGTCAGCAGTTCTTCTTTGTTTGATGGCTTGTGACTATCCATCTTCCTCCTGATTACATTCCAGAGGTTTTCAGTGGGGGTTCAGGTCTGCAGATTGGGCGGCCATGACAGGGGTTTGATGTGGTGGGCTCTTAATTTTTGCCAGAGCTGTGTATGGGGCCATTATTTTGACAATTCACAGCAGTGATCAACCCCAACTACCCTTACCCCGATTGCTGCTGCACTTGGGCAATCGTGAAGAGCAGGGCAAAGCGACAAAATTGGAGCATCTAATGTGATGTGCCAATTCTGAGGTGGCTCAGGGCTGGTATGGGCCCAATAAAATAATAGGGGGAACCCACGTTTTTTTCATTTATTTATTAGGGTAAAAACCCTTTGGTGTCACATGAAATCACTAAAGGGTGCAAGTTTATTACATGAACGGGGCTTGTGGGGGGGGGGGGGAAAAATAAAAAAAAGAATAAAAAAAAATCGATATATATGCATACATACATACATACAAACAGGACATGTATCTATTCTATTTATTTAGTCTATTACACCACTGCTCCCACTAAAGTGGACAGGGCAAGGTTACATATGTCTGAGGAAGCAGTGGTGTAATGTGTGACCCACGCTCCATCCACTTCTATGGGAGTAGTAACTGGTGGACAGAGCAGGGTTACACATTACACCACTGCTCCCACTGAAGTAAATGGAGCAGAATCACATCTTACATACTGCGTATCTAATCCCACCCTGTGTGATACACTCCGCTGAGCTCAATATCTAATCCCATCATGTGATAAATACATGGAATGGATCACGTGTAGTTTAACGAGCAGCATCAACTAATAGAATCTGCGCTGTCAGCCGTCCTCGGACGCTACTTGCCAGTATCAATGGTGTTTGCAAACACCCAGAGGGGAAGGAGGAGAGACATTGCACGCACGGTGTCACAGCAGTCCTAATGTGAGACCATTGTACACTAGGTTATCACATTTCAGAAGCTGCTCCCCCTTGTGTTTAAAAGTGGAAGTAAACATTTATACATTTTTCATATTTTACTTCATTAAAAACAAATAGTTTAAAAAAAAACACATTATACATTATTACTTTATATTTTTTCAATTGTTAAAACATTTTTTTTGATGGCACCTTCCCTTTAAGCATTTCATGCATTCAAATATAAAATGCCATCTACTACTAAAAGGAATACACACTTGCTTTAACCGTAGGTCCACATGTGACTATGACCATCTACCAACTTATGGCACATATGAGGACTTTAGGTTAGGAAAGGGTCGGAATATATACAGGGAAGCACATACCAACCTTTTCTGAGTGAGGAAACACGACCTACAATTCCAATTAAATCTAGGGAGTGATTTGAGAACATAACTTCCCCAATTTGCTCCTTTTTAGGGTACATAAGGGGTGCATTCGTGCACTATTATTCGTGTAGTTTTATTCAAAGTATTTTTTTCTAAGTATGCAGCAGTTATAACATGGCAGAATATAACAAGCATCTCTCTTCTCTTCATACAGGTAAACATATCATTCATTCCCTGAACTGAAATATCCTGCATGTCTATTGCTCCATTCCCTGACAGCAAGCAGCTTGGATGGTAAACATATCATTCATTCCCTGAACTGAAATATCCTGCATGTCTATTGCTCCATTCCCTGACAGCAAGCAGCTTGGATGGTAAACATATCATTCATTCCCTGAACTGAAATATCCTGCATGTCTATTGCTCCATTCCCTGACAGCAAGCGGCTTGGATGGTATCTGAGTCATTCTATCTTTGGCATTGAATCCTGCATATATCTATATATGTTAGTCATCTTATTATGCATTTGTTTGTGTTTATAGATATTTAACTCACTTTTGCTTGTCCCTATGTAGAGAGATCACATAACTGTTTCAAAGGGGTTTATGATCCATGTAGACCTGGACATTTGTTTATCTGATCACTACATTTATTGTGTCCTGCTGTCTCAACGGAGTTAGATTGATTGATAATTAGAGGGGGAGAGAAAAAAAAAAAAGTGAGATCTAAGAGCTAGCCTTCTATAAATGTAGACATAGCTTGGGGAAGCATTCATGCACTATTATTCGTGTAGTTTTATTCAAAGTATTTTTTTCTAAGTATGCAGCAGTTATAACATGGCAGAATATAACAAGCATCTCTCTTCTCTTCATACAGGTAAACATATTATTCATTCCCTGAACTGAAATATCCTGCATGTCTATTGCTCCATTCCCTGACAGCAAGCGGCTTGGATGGTATCTGAGTCATTCTATCTTCAGCATTGAATCCTGCATATATCTATATATGTTAGTCATCTTATTATGCATTTGTTTGTGTTTATAGATATTTAACTCACTTTTGCTTGTCCCTATGTAGAGAGATCACATAACTGTTTCAAAGGGGTTTATGATCCATGTAGACCTGGACATTTGTTTATCTGATCACTACATTTATTGTGTCCTGCTGTCTCAACTGAGTTAGATTGATTGATAATTAGAGGGGGAGAAGAAAAAAAAAAAAAAGTGAGATCTAAAGGTACCTTCACACGAAACGACTTTGTAACGATATCGCTAGCGATCCGTGACGTTGCAGCGTCCTGGCTAGCGATATCGTTTAGTTTGACACGCAGCAGCGATCAGGATCCTGCTGTGATGTCGCTGGTCGCTGAATAAAGTCCAGAACTTTATTTGGTCGTCCGATCGCCGTGTATCGTTGTGTTTGACAGCAAAAGCAACGATACCAGCGATGTTTTACACTGGTAACCAGGGTAAACATCGGGTTACCAAGCGCAGGGCCGCGCTTAGTAACCCGATGTTTACCCTGGTTACCATCGTAAAAGTAAAAAAAACAAACAGTACATACTCACCTGCGCGTCCCCCGGCGTCTGCTTCCTGACACTTACTGAGCGCCGGCCCTAAAGTGAAAGTGAAAGCACAGCGGTGACGTTACCGCTGTGCTGTTAGGGCCGGAGCTGAGTGTCAGGAAGCAGACGCTGGGGGACGCGCAGGTAAGTATGTACTGTTTGTTTTTTTTACTTTTACGATGGTAACCAGGGTAAACATCGGGTTACTAAGCGCGGCCCTGCGCTTAGTAACCCGATGTTTACCCTGGTTACCCGGGGACCTCGGCATCGTTGGTCGCTGGAGAGCGGTCTGTATGACAGCTCTCCAGCGACCAAACAGCGACGCTGCAGCGATCGGCATCATTGTCGCTATCGCTGCAGCGTCGCTTCGTGTGAAGGTACCTTAAGAGCTAGCCTTCTATAAATGTAGACATAGCTTGGGGAAGCATTCATGCACTATTATTCGTGTAGTTTTATTCAAAGTATTTTTTTCTAAGTATGTAGCAGTTATAACATGGCAGTTAGACAGGGCAGGAGACAGGTAAGACAATCTAAACCTATTCCCTATTCATTTGGAACAGAACAAATATTCACCATATGTATCTGTATAATCTATATCCTGGCTGCTGCATTCACTCACCGCCCTTGCATAAACTCTTTAAACTCCATCCATATCGGCCCCTCTGTCCTTGCCTCTCCTATGTATAGCACTCATGCTCTGTTCACATTGCTTAACACCGCAGATCCATTCAGTCCCACCATCCAACACAAGAAACGCTCTCACAAATCACTTAACCATCTGCTCACTCTTTCTATCCTCCTTCTCCTAGTCGCTGGAGACATCTCTCCAAACCCCGGCCCCCCATGTTATAGCCAGTCAAACCTCCCAATTGCTACACCCAGAAACCCCTCTAACCTTATTAATATTCCCTGCATGCCTTCTGTCTCTTTCAATTGTGCCCTTTGGAATTCTCGCTCTGTGTGTAATAAACTCTCCTTCATTCATGACTTCTTCCTTTCAAAATCTCTTAATCTCCTGGCTCTTACTGAAACCTGGATCCAGCAGTCAGACACCACCGCTGCTGCTGCTCTCTCATATGGTGGACTACACTTTTCTCATACCCCAAGATCAGACAACAGAGCAGGTGGAGGCGATGGTCTGCTCCTTTCACCCAAATGTACCTTCCAAGTTATCCCCCAAGTACCCTCACTTGTATTCCCTTCCTTTGAGGTCCATGCTGTCCGACTCTACGTCCCCTTCTCCATGCGAGTGGCGGTGGTGTATCGTCCTCCTGGCCCCTCTCATCAGTTCCTGGATCATTTTGCCACCTGGCTTCCACACTTTCTCTCCTGTGACACCCCCACCCTTATCATGGGTGATTTTAACATTCCCATTGCTTCTCCCCTCTCCCCATCTGCTTCTCACCTTTTATCTCTAACCTCCTCTTTCGGCCTCTCGCAGCATACTAACTCTCCAACGCATGAAGATGGAAACTCCCTTGACTTGGTCTTCTCCCGGCTTTGCTCAGTGGATGATTTCACAAACTCCCCTCTCCCGCTCTCTGACCACAACCTTCTTTCATTCTCTATCAAGAACTGCCATCCCGCTCAGGTCACCCCCACTTTCCACACTTATAGAAACATACAGGCCATTAACACCCAGAAACTTATGAAGAACTTGCAGTCCTCATTGGCCCCAATCTCCTCCATCTCATGTCCTGATTCTGCTCTGAAGCATTACAATGAAACCCTGCAAAGTGCCCTGGATGAAGCTGCTCCTCCTATACATAGAGCAACTCGACACAGACGGCGACAACCGTGGCACACGCTGCAAACACGTTTCCTGCAGCGGTGCTCCAGGTGCGCCGAACGTCTGTGGAGAAAATCTAATCTACCCGAAGATTTCATCCATTATAAGTTCATGCTAAAAACATACAACTCTGCCCTTCACCTCTCCAAACAAACCTATTTCAACACCCTCATCACCTCACTGTCCAATAACCCTAAACGTCTCTTCGACACTTTCCAGTCCCTACTCAACCCAAGAGAGCAGGCCCCAACCACAGATCTCCGCGCTGACGATCTGGCCAATTACTTTAAAGAAAAAATTGACCACATTCGACAGGAAATCATCTCCCAATCTCTCCATACCAGGCATTGTCCTCCCTCACCCACTGCATCTAGTTCACTCTCTGACTTTGAACCAGTTACAGAAGAAGAAGTAAGCAGGCTCCTTGCATCTTCTCGCCCGACCACTTGCACCAGTGACCCCATTCCGTCACATCTCCTCCAGTCCCTTTCCCCGGCTGTCACCTCTCACATAACAAAAATATTCAACCTTTCCCTCACTTCCGGTATTTTTCCTTCCTCATTTAAGCATGCCATCATACATCCATTACTTAAAAAACCCTCCCTCGACCAACACTGTGCCGCTAATTATAGACCTGTCTCTAATCTTCCCTTCATCTCTAAACTCCTGGAACGCCTGGTCCACTCCCGTCTTACCCGCTATCTCTCAGATAACTCTCTTCTCGACCCTCTTCAATCTGGCTTCCGCTCTTTACACTCTACTGAAACTGCCCTCACTAAAGTCTCTAATGACCTACTAACAGCTAAATCTAATGGTCACTACTCCATGCTAATTCTCTTGGATCTTTCCGCAGCATTCGACACTGTGGATCATCAGCTCCTCCTCGCTATGCTCCGCTCCATCGGCATCAAGGACACCGTTCTCTCTTGGTTCTCCTCCTATCTCTCTGACCGATCCTTCACTGTATGCTTTGCTGGTTCCTCCTCCTCTCCCCTTCCCCTTACTGTTGGGGTTCCTCAAGGATCAGTCATAGGCCCCCTCCTCTTCTCTTTGTATACTGCCCCTATTGGACAAACAATCAGTAGATTTGGTTTCCAGTACCATCTCTATGCTGACGACACCCAATTATACACCTCTTCTCCTGCTTTCACTCCGACCTTCTTAGAAAACACCAGTGATTGTCTTACCGCTGTCTCTAACATCATGTCCTCCCTCTATCTGAAACTGAACCTGTCAAAAACCGAACTCCTCGTGTTCTCTCCCTCTACTAACCTACCTTTGCCTGACATTGCCAACTCCGTGTGCGGTTCCACCATTACTCCCAAGCAACATGCCCGCTGCCTTGGGGTCATCCTTGATTCCAAGCTTTCATTCAGCCCCCACATCCGATCACTGGCTCGCTCTTCTTATCTGCATCTCAAAAATATTTCTAGAATTCGCCCTTTTCTTACTTTCGACTCTGCAAAAACTCTTACTGTCTAACTTATTCATTCTCGTCTGGACTATTGTAACTCTACTAATCGGCCTCCCTCTTACCAAACTCTCCCCGCTCCAATCTGTCCTGAATGCTGCTGCCAGGATCATATTCCTCACCAACTGTTACACCGATGCCTCTACCTTGTGCCAGTCATTACACTGGCTACCCATCCACTCCAGAATCCAGTACAAAACTACTACCCTCATCCACAAAGCACTCCATGACTCAGCACCACCCTACATCTCCTCTCTGGTCTCAGTCTACCACCCTACCCGTGCCCTCCGCTCCGCTAATGACCTCAGGTTAGCATCCTCAATAATCAGAACCTCCCATTCCCGTCTCCAAGACTTTACACGTGCTGCGCCGATTCTTTGGAATGCACTACCTAGGTTAATACGATTAATCCCCAATCCCCACAGTTTTAAGCGTGCCTTAAACATGCATTTGTTCAGACTGGCCTACCGCCTCAACGCATTAACCTAACTATCCCTGTGTGGCCTAATAAAAAAAAACAAAAAACCATAATCAGATTCCTCGCATCATGTTCTCATACACTTTATGCAGTCAATAGCCTCTGTGTCTGTACTGCTACATACTTAGGCTGTTAACTGGTTCATGCAGCTTTACATGAACACCCGAGCCTTACACTATGGCTGGTCCAAATAACTAAAGCAATCGTTACCATCCACATCTCGTGTCTCCCCATTTCCTCATAGTTTGTAAGCTTGCGAGCAGGGCCCTCATTCCTCCTGGTATCTGTTTTGAACTGTGATTTCTGTTATGCTGTAATGTCTATTGTCTGTACAAGTCCCCTCTATAAGTTGTAAAGCGCTGCGGAATATGTTGGCGCTATATAAATAAAATTATTATTATTATTTATTACATCCACCTTCTTAACCCCTTTCTGACATCTGACGTACTATCCCGTCGAGGTGGGGTGGGCCCGTATGACCACCGACGGGATAGTACGTCATACACGATTGGCCGCGCTCACGGGGGGAGCGCGGCCGGGTGTCAGCTGCATATCGCAGCTGACATCCGGCACTATGTGCCAGGAGCGGTCACGGACCGCCCCCGGCACATTAACCCCCGGCACACTGCGATCAAACATGATCGCGGTGTACCGGCGGTATAGGGAAGCATCGCGCAGGGAGGGGGCTCCCTGCGGGCTTCCCTGAGACCCCCGGAGCAACGCGATGTGATCGCGTTGCTCCGAGGGTCTCCTACCTCCCTCCTCGCCGCAGGTCCCGGATTCAAGATGGCCGCTGCATCCGGGTCCTGCAGGGAGGGAGGTGGCTTACCGAGTGCCTGCTCAGAGCAGGCGCTGGTAAGCCTGCAGCCCTGCACAGCAGATCGCAGATCTGACAGAGTGCTGTGCACACTGTCAGATCACCGATCTGTAATGTCCCCCCCTGGGACAAAGTAAAAAAGTAAAAAAAAAATTCTCCACGTGTGTAAAAAAATAAAAATAAAAAAAGATCCTAAATAAATAAAAAAAAATATATTTATTATTCCCATAAATACATTTCTTCAGCTAAATAAAAAAAAACAAAACAATAGAAGTACACATATTTAGTATCGCCGCGTCCGTAACGACCCAACCTATAAAACTGCCCCACTAGTTAACCCCTTCAGTAAACACCGTAAGAAAAGAAAAAAAAAAAAAACCGAGGCAAAAAACAACGCTTTATTATCATACCGCCGAACAAAAAGTGGAATAACACGCGATCAAAAAAACTGATATAAATAACCATGGTACCGCTGAAAACGTCATCTTGTCCCGCAAAAAACGAGCCGCCATACAGCATCATAAGCAAAAAAATATAAAAGTTATAGCCCTGAGAATAAAGCGATACCAAAATAATTATTTTTTCTATAAAATAGTTTTTATCGTATAAAAGCGCCAAAACATAAAAAAAATGATATAAATGAGATATCGCTGTAATTGTACTGACCCGACGAATAAAACTGCTTTATCAATTTTACCAAACACGGAACGGTATAAACGCCTCCCCCAAAAGAAATTCATGAATAGCTGGTTTTTGATCACTCTGCCTCACAAAAATCGGAATAAAAAGCGATCAAAAAATGTCACGTGTCCGAAAATGTTACCAATAAAAACGTCAACTCGTCCCGCAAAAAACAAGATCTCACATGACTCTGTGGACTCGAATATGGAAAAATTATAGCTCTCAAAATGTGGTAACGCAAAAAATATTTTTTGCAATGAAAAGCGTCTTTCAGTGTGTGACGGCTGCCAATCATAAAAATCCGCTAAAAAACTCGCTATAAAAGTAAATCAAACTCCCCTTCATCACCCCCTTAGTTAGGGAAAAATAAAAAAATTAAAAAATGTATTTATTTCCATTTTCCCATTAGGGTTAGGGCTAGAGTTAGGACTAGAGTTAGGGCTAGGGTTAGGGCAAGGGTTAGGGTTGGGGCTAGGGTTAGGGCTAGTGTTACGGCTAGTGTTAGGGCTAGTGATAGGGCTAAGGTTATTGCTAGGGTTAGGGCTAGGGTTGGGGCTAGGGTTGGGGCTACAGTTAGGGTTGGGGCTAAAGATAGGGTTAGGGTTTGGATTACATTTACGGTTGGGAATAGGGTTGGGTGTGTCTGGGTTAGAGGAGTGGTTAGGGTTACTGTTGGGATTAGGGTAAGGGGTGTGTTTGGATTAGGGTTTCAGTTATAATTGGGGGGGTTTCCACTGGTTAGGCACATCAGGGGCTCTCCAAACGGGACATGGCATCCGATCTGAATTCCAGCCAATTCTGCGTTGAAAAAGGAAAACAGTGCTCCTTCCCTTCAGAGCTCTCCCGTGTGCCCAAACAGGGGTTTACCCCAACATATGGGGTATCAGCGTACTCAGGACAAATTGGACATCATCTTTTGGGGTCCAATTTCTCCTGCTACCCTTGGGAAAATACAAAACTGGGGGCCAAAAAATAAGTTTTGTGGGAAAAAAAAGATTTTTTATTTTCACGGCTCTGCGTTGTAAACTGTAGTGAAACACTTGGGGGTTCAAAGTTCTCACAACACATCTAGATAAGTTCCTTGGGGGGTCTAGTTTCCGATATGGGGTCACTTGTGGGGGGTTTGTACTGTTTGGGTACATCAGGGGCTCTGCAAATGCAACGTGACGTCTGCAGACCAATCCATTTAAGTCTGCATTCCAAATGGCGCTCCTTCCCTTCCGAGCTCTGTCATGCGCCCAAACAGTGGTTCCCCCCCACATATGGGGTATCAGCGTACTCAGGACAAATTGGACAACAACTTTTGGGGTCCAATTTATCCTGATACCCTTGTGAAAATACAAAACTGGGGGCTAAAAAATCATTTTTGTGAAAAAAAAAAGAACTTTTATTTTCGCGGCTCTGCGTTATAAACTGTAGTGAAACACTTGGGGGTTCAAAGCTCTCAAAACACATCTAGATAAGTTCCTTAGGGGGTCTACTTTCCAAAATGGTGTCACTTGTGGGGTTTTTTAATGTTTAGGCACATCAAGGGCTCTCCAAACGCAACATGGCATCCCATCTTAATTCCAGTCAATTTTACATTGAAAAGTAAAATAGCGCTCCTTCCCTTCCGAGCTCTGCTATGCGCCCAAACAGTGGTTTACCCCCACATATGGGGTATCGTCGTACTCAGGACAAATTGCACAACAACTTTTGTGGTCTAATTTCTTCTCTTACCCTTGGGGAAATAAAAAAATGGGGGCGAAAAGATCATTTTTGTGAACAAATATGATTTTTTATTTTTACGGCTCTGCATTATAAACTTCTGTGAAGCACTTGTTGGGTCAAAGTGCTCACCACACATCTAGATAAGTTCCTTAGGGGGTCTACTTTCCAAAATGGTGTCACTTGTGGGGGGTTTCAATGTTTAGGCACATCAGGGGCTCTCCAAATGCAACATGGCGTCCCATCTCAATTCCAGTCAATTTTGCATTGAAAAGTCAAATGGCGCTCCTTTCCTTCCGAGCTCTGCCATGCGCCCAAACAGTGGTTTACCCCCACATATGGGGTATCAGCGTACTCAGGACAAATTGTACAACAAATTTTGGGGTCTATTTTCTCCTGTTACCCTTGGTAAAATAAAACAAATTGGAGCTGAAATAAGTTGTGTGAAAAAAAGTTAAATGTTCATTTTTATTTAAACATTCCAAAAATTCCTGTGAAACACCTGAAGGGTTAATAAACTTCTTGAAAGTGGTTTTGAGTACCTTGAGGGGTGCAGTTTTTAGAATGGTGTCACACTTGGGTATTTTCTATCATATAGACCCCTCAAAATGACTTCAAATGAGATGTGGTCCCTAAAAAAAAATGGTGTTGTAAAAATGAGAAATTGCTTGTCAACTTTTAACCCTTATAACTCCGTCACAAAAAAAATTTTGGTTCCAAAATTGTGCTGATGTAAAGTAGACATGTGGGAAATGTTACTTATTAAGTATTTTGTGTGACATATGTCTGTGATTTAAGGGCATAAAAATTCAAAGTTGGAAAATTGCGAAACTTTCAAAAATTTTGCCAAATATTCATTTTTTTCACAAATAAACGCAAGTTATATCGAAGAAATTTTACCACTATCATGAAGTACAATATGTCACGAGAAAACAATGTCAGAATCGCCAAGATCCGTTGAAGCGTTCCAGAGTTATAACCTCATAAAGGGACAGTGGTCAGAATTGTAAAAATTGGCCCGGTCATTAACGTGCAAACCACCCTTGGGGGTGAAGGGGTTAATGAGGCAAAAGGGAAAGGATTTCAAATGATACTTTGGTTCAACCAAGAAAAAAAAAAGACAAAAAAACAAAAACACAACAGGTAACTAAACCAAAGAATACAAAAAGGGAGCAATCCGCAGAGGAACGGTGTCCAATAGGGAGGGGAGGATTTACCTTCCTCCAACCCCTGACTTGGATCAAAGTAATCCGCTGTGGGCTTTGGAAAAAAAATAAATATATATATATATATAAATATATATATATATATATATATATATATATATATATATATATATATATATATATATATATATATATATATATATATATATATATATATATACACACATACACACACAGATATCAGGATGTCCCATTGAAGCTGCTGATTTCAGGGAAACCATATCCGTTAGCGTCCGATATCCTGTAAGTCGCAGGGTTACGGTGTAGACATCCATACTTGTTACATCCTCAGGCCACCAATTTGTGCGACAAAATTATTCTACTTCTTGAATTTTCTTCTTCTTTTCATACATTATAGTAACACCATCCTCACTCCGACCATCCCTTTAAAGTCCAACATTCAGGAAGAATTTAATATCCCTTATCACACTCCACGTAATGTAGATTTATATTGCCATGTCATGGAATAATTCCCAGCCTTGCTGTAAATCCCAGGTGTATAGTCTTCACTCTTCTTAAACTATTCCCATTCAAATGAGTACAATCCAGAGCGGTCAGAAGATATGTCCCAGCGATTAACAATCCATGCCAAGGGCAACTCCACCAGCTGAACAACTGTACCTTACACCAGGCCCCAGCGATACATCCACGTGGACAGCAGCATGTCCCCGCAGGGAGGGTAATCCACGGGACGAACACCAGACTAAGTCAGGACATACATCCAGCCAGCTGCAGGAAGACTCCCTTACAAAGCCACAAGATCCCAGCCATTACGAGAAGAATTATATATTTCCAAACCCAGAGGTAGCATATAGATTTCCCAGAATTTTAAATCCGTCAGGGGGAACCTAAGAGTTGTGTTTTTTCTCACCATAATAAATACAAAATACCTGCCTAGCGAAACCTTACAACTTACCCATCAAGTCTTCGTGATTGTGGGGGGCTATAAGCGGGCCCACCACCACCTCCTTTGATACCAGAAACCGCTCGACGACGAGATCTTGTGGAAACTTTCTCATCCAAATCACGGACAGTTCCCGGCGTGTTATAATCCGTCCGTAGCTCTCGGTCCCCCATTTTGTTGACAGCATTGTGCGCTTTATGTGCACTTGCAATTGTCGCAAAATCCACAAACGCTGCCACTCCACCACGAGCTCCGCGTTTAGGTAAAATTGTGACATTTTCTATGTGTCCATATCTGAAGGGGAACAAAAAAAAACAAATTTAAGAAACCATTAGACCAAGACTAGAAGTCACTTATATTTTTATCATATCCATTTATTACAATTATCTATCCTCAAAAAACCAACTGTGCACTCAGATTGCGGGCGAGTCATGAAAAAAACAAAAAAAAAACATAACTATGAGCCCAGTTATAGTTCACCAGAAAGGAGGATTTCAATCAAAATGATTATTCGCTTGATCATCGCCCGAAAGACGGCGGACATGTTTATTAAAGTTACAGCAGATATAACGGTTATTCCCAAGCCTGGTGAAGATCGCACGCACACACACACACACACACACACACACACGCACACACACACACACACACACACACACACACACACACACACACACACACACACTAATAATTTTTGGTAATACAATGCACAGAATGTCCATCTTTGCTGACTACTTACTACTAGTGATGAGCGAGTATACTCCCTACTGGACATTTTCTGAGTACGCTCGGGTGGTCTCTGAGTATTTGCTTGTGCTCGGAGATTACGTTTCGGTCTCCTTAGCTGCATGATTTACAGCTGCTAGCCAGCCTGAGTACATGTGGCGGTTGCCTGTTTGTTAGGAAATCGTCACATGTACTCAGGCTGTCTAGCAGCCGCAAATCATGCAACTAAGGAGACAGAAACTTAATCTCCGAGCACAAGCAAATACTCGGAGGACCTCCGAGCATGATCAGGAAATCTCCAGTAACGAGTATACTCGCTCATCACTATTTACTACTATACGTGATGACGCCGAGAATCTCCCTACCAGCGATTCTGGCGGAGTTTCAGCAATTCGCTCTACTCTCTAACTTTAAGGTAAATATCTCCAAGTCTGGAAACAGAGACCTCACTCCTCAGCTCCACATTTCTCTTTAAATGGAGAAAGGACCATATCAAATATTTAGGTGTTACTATTCCAGTAGATGCCTCACAGATCTACCCACTTACAGTACATACTCGAGTATTAGCCGAGAATTTCAGCCCATTTTTTTAGGCTGAAATTGCCCCTCTCTGCTTATCCTCGAGTCATGCCCAAGGGTCGGCAGGGGAGGGGGAGCGGCAGCTGTCTATTCATACTCACCTGCTCCTGGCGCGGTCCCTGGTTCCCCGGGCACTGACAGCTTCTTCCAGCGTTGAGCGGTCACATGGTACCGCTCATTACAGTAATGAATATGGACCCGACTCCACTCCCATAGGGGTGGAGACGCATATTCATTACTGTAATGAGAGGTACCATGTGACCGCTCAACGCTGGAAGAAGCTGTCAGCGCCCAGAGAACCAGGGACTGCGCCAGGAGCAGGTGAGTATAACAAGGGCATTGCACGATATTCACCTTTCCGCGTTCTACCGCCGCTGAGTCTTCCGCGTCCTCTGCAGTGATGCTCAGGTCAGAGGGCGCGATGACGTATTAGTGTGCGCCGCCCTCTGCCTGAACTTTATTGCAGAGGAAGCGGAAGACACAGCGGCACCCAGTGGTGGAACGGAGGACAGGTGACTATAGCAAGTGACGGGGGCCTGAGCGACGAGAGGTGAGCGTGTAATTTTTTTTTTTTTTTTTTAAATCGCAGCTACAGCATATGGGGCATAATAGTCTATGGAGCATCTTATGGCGGCCATAATCAGCATTTGTGCAGCATTATATGGGGAAATATTTATATGGAGCATCTTATGGGGCCATGATCAGCATTTGTGCAGCACTATATGGGGCAAATATCTTTATGGAGCATCTTATGGGGCCATAATCGGCATTTGTGCAGCATTGTATAGGGCAAATATTTCTATGGAGCATCTTATGGGGCCATAATCAGCACTTGTGCAGCATTATATGGGGCACATGTTTGTATGGAGCATCTTATGGGGCCATAATCAGCATTTGTGCAGCATTGTATGAGGCATATTTTGTATGGAGCATCTTATGGGGCCATCATGAACTTTATGGAGCATTATATGGGGCTCCTGATTCAATATGGATATTCAAAAACACTTAACCTACTGATGTCTCAATTAATTTTACTTTTATTGGTATCTATTTTTTTTTATTTTTTTTTTACATTTACCAGTAGCTGCTGCATTTTCCACCCTAGGCTTATACTCGAGTCATTAAGTTTTCCCAGTTTTTTGTGGCAAAATTAGGGGGGGTCGGCTTATACTCGAGTATATACGGTAATTTTGTGCCGCTATTGCGAAACCTGGAGGAAGATCGATTACAATGGTCTAGGCTCTCAGTCTCCTGGTTCGGCCGAAGTAAGATTCTGAAGATGGACATTTTACCTAGAATTTTTTCTGTTCCAGACTATTCCTTATCATTTATTTTCTGAAGATTAAAGCAATTTCTTCAAAATTTATTTGGGAGGCATCCAAACCTAGATTATCATACACTGTTTTGACAAGACCTAAAACCTCGGGGGTCATGGGTGTCCCGAATTTTGTGGCATACCATAGAGCATCAATATTAAATAGCACTTTGCATATCATCATAAAGCCTTCCAAGGGGCTATGGACTGAATTGCAGGGACACTATACTCCCCCCCCCCCCCCCCCCCCATGTTGGCCTTTGTGTTCCCCCCAATTCTTCCCCATCATGTCTCGTCATTTGAAAACAACAATTTATTCACGACATGATACAACGTATCAATACTATTTGTTGCACTATACTCTCCCTTTCCAAATAAGTGTTTGCTGATTAATATAATTACATTCTGTTGACTGTACCTGTTGTGCAACCTGAATTTGATGTATGTTGAAACATCAATTGTTAATTATAACTTAAATAAAAATATATTAAACAATACAATTTTCAGCAGATAGTTGCTGGCCCATGAAAGATCCTTCTGAAAAAGATCATTCCCAGAACACTTGTTTCGTCCGCACTGCATGTCGTTGAATATGGGGGGTCAGTTGGATTCCTGCCGCTATATGGACTAGAACAAGTATGGCTACATCAGTTAAACGATCATTCACTAGACGACAGCTCAGTTATATGCCGGCCAGCCAAGAACTGACTGTGTAATGTGTACGGACACTGTTAGACCTTTAAAAACAACAAAACAAAACACAGTCCCATAACAATCTAAATGGGACAAAGAAGAGATCCCACGAATACCATATAAAATTATGTTTATTGATAAATAATTAAAGCAATAAATCAATCCAAAAAATACATAAGATACCATACAAAGGGACGCCACGGGACAAAAAGAATATGGGTACATGAAACTGCATGCGGCAACCTTCTGCATGTAGTATACGCTAGAGGGTGATGAAACGTACGATGGTACGTTTGAATCATGAATACCATGATAGCATGGTATCATGAATCATGTACAGCACCATGGAATTAATGGTGCTATATAAATAAATAATAATAATAATTCAGTTGCTGTGGAAATCCTAGCAACACAAGAGTCTTTATTTGTATAATCCTACAGAGTACAAAATGTCAGATTAATCTGGGGTCCAAAAATAACCTGTGCTGAAGGCGAGAGGAGCCCTAAAGGCATATAGAGGTGCCTGCATGTTACAGCGTCACTGCAGAGGGAGAGGCAGGAGGAATATGGCGGAGAGAAGGGAAGGCTGTGTACACAACTTGTGCCCGGATCGCAGGCGGCTTTGCGGCTTTCTGTAAGCCAGGCCGCCATTTTACGGAGATGGTCCGCTCCGTGGCTCTGGGTGATATGGGTGGGAGCAGGGAGGTCACAGCTGGGAGTTCTCCATACAAGGATGAAGAGTGAGCGATCACAGCCTCCCTCCCCACCGTACAATAGGCTCAAGACATTGTTTGTCCACAGGAACAAGCAGAGCATTGCCCCTCTAAACGTACATGACCCCCATCACAGGGCGTGCGTGTGGGATCCTCTGGGTCTGTTCCCAGCCCAGCAGCCATGGACAGAACCGGCTCCAGCCTCAGATTCCCACGAAATCCAGGACTATTAGCCATTATGAATGGAGAGCAATGACATCCCGCAGCTCCCCTCCCCCACACACAGAAAGCAGAGGGGAGGAAGGGTAAAACGTTTAATAATTCACCAGCCCAAGAGCAAAATCACAAACAATACCAGTGCCTGCACCCCCAGGCCAGCACAGCGCACACGTCCCTACACATGCACCATAATGGCCACACAAAAGCCCCTCTGCCTGCACATATCCACAGGTATCCACTGCTACAGTATACACCCCGAAAAAACAAACTGTGGGGTCTGCAGAGCTCAGGAGTCACAGGATAGAATGGGCTCAGACCCAGGAAACACGTGTCCTGCATGTGCCCTCAATGTGTGCACCCCACAGGCTCAGACCCAGGAAACCAGCGTCCTGCATGTGCCCTCAATGTGTGCACCCCACGTGCCCAGATCCAGGAAACCAGAGTCATGCATGTGCCCTCAATGTGTGCACCCCACGGGCCCAGATCCAGGAAACCAGTGTCCTGCATGTGCCCTCAATGTGTGCACCCCACGGGCTCAGACCCAGGAAACCAGTGTCCTGCATGTGCCCTCAATGTGTGCACCCAACGGGCTCAGACCCAGGAAACCAGTGTCCTGCATCTGCCCTTAATGTGTGCACCCCACGGGCTCAGACCCAGGAAACCAGTGTCCTGCATGTGCCCTCAATGTGTGCACCCAACGGGCTCAGACCCAGGAAACCAGTGTCCTGCATGTGCCCTTAATGTGTGCACCCCACGGGCCCAGACCCAGGAAACCAGTGTCCTGCATCTGCCCTTAATGTGTGCACCCCACGGGCCCAGACCCAGGAAACCAGTGTCCTGCATCTGCCCTTAATGTGTGCACCCCACGGGCCCAGACCCAGGAAACCAGTGTCCTGCATCTGCCCTCAATGTGTGCACCCCACAGCCTACATTCACATACACAGAGACCTAGCGACTGCACGGGGCAGAAAGCAGTGTCTGCAAACCCTCAAGCCATCAGGAAGGTGGAGACGCGGAATACTTGCCGTGATTTTACGGCCCCAATAGATTTCTATGGGGCCGCAAAAACGGGCCGCAATAATTCCACGGTGCGCTGTACGCCGAATGGCCGTGAGGGACGCATTTACGGCCTTTAAAAAATATCAAGCTTGCTCAGTATTTTTCACGGCTTACGGACAAGGCCCCCATTGTAAATCTATGGGGAGGCAAAAGCAACTGAAGGATGTTTTTGCAGTGCGCCGTGACTTCCGGTTTTGCGGACCGCCGTTTTTTTCCCCAATTGGGAACCAGAAAAACAGCGATCTGCAAGATTTTTGCGGTCCAATATTGCAGCAGACCTTGAAAATTGTGGCGATATGGCCAGCAAAAAAGGCCCGCAATAACAGGTTGCAAAAAAAATGGCAAATGTAAAAGAAGCCCAAGTACACATTAGCATATCTGTGCGCAGCGTATCATCTGCATGCGCAAACGGAGGCCAAAATGCATGATTACGCTGCGTTTTTTATCCGCATCAGCTTACGCATGACGCCAAAAAAAACGATGCGTGTGTGTATGTGCTGTTTATGCGCATGCGTTCGATATTTCGTCTCAATCAGTTCCTGGACATGAGCAGTCTGAAGTACGCAAGTGCATTGAACGCATGCATGTCCTTGCGTACCAATGCATTCCCATAGACAGTAATGCGTTATTTTGACGCACGCATGCCTGCACATATTTAACGCCTCAAAAAATGCAACATCTTGCTTTTGCCGCACACCACAAAACGACGCATCAGCATACAAACTGACGCAAACACAATGCTAAATATATGTACGCAAGAAGCATGTGGATCTATGCGGATCTGTACGCAGGCCTACGCTGCGCAAACATACGCTAATGTGAACCCGGCCTAAGCCACGAGGGCTTTCAGCATCCATGACCTATCTATCCATTATATGGAGGGCGCTGTGTCGGGAAACTCATCAGGAAACATGCAACAATCATTATAGAGAGGCACAGAACCGGAGACAGAACCCCACCGCGTGCACCAGAGGTACAGCCTGTCAAAAATATTGGGGTACACGCTGATATTGGGGCACAGCCGGTATCTGAGGTAAATCCTGTCAGGAATATTGGGGTACAGCCGGTATCTGAGGTAAATCCTGTCAGGAATATTGGGGCACAGCCGGTATCTGAGGTAAATCCTGTCCGGTATGCCCGGTATACTCAGGGTGCAGCCGGATAAATCCCTTCAGGAGGTCTCGGTAGTCGGTTACAGCCGGCGGAGTCCGTCTCCAGCCCCGATTGTGCTCTCGGAGGATCTTCCGCCACGTCGCGGCCACTCACCGTCTGAAATGCTCTCTAATCTTGTCCTCCCGCACGTTCTCGGGTAAGTTCCCCACCCACAGGTGCCTGGTTTCCCCCACCATGGTGGCTCGGTGTTCCGGCTCATGCAGACGGAGGTGAGGGGAGGTGGGCCGTGGAGCCCAACATTAGCGGGCAGGGTGCTGGGTTCTCTTCGTATTACTCGGTTCTCTCCGCCGTGTCTTGGTACTGTCTACAATGGGTAGATGCTAGAGTGTATGGGCTCCTTCCAGGTGTGACGTCATTTCCGGGGGCGTGTCCTATCGGGAGGGGGCGTGTTCTCCAAGGCGGCAAAGGAAAGCAGCATGACAGCTTGTGGACGCCATGGAGGTCAGCGGTTTCAGGGTGAAAAATGCTACTTGCCGATCGCTATTCGCTATTGGGGGGAGGCCCTGTGGTGGTCGACCTACTTGTCTGTGTGGGGAGTGACCCGTGGTGGGATTTTGGGGGGCTCCGCTGCTGCTGGCTATTGTGGGGGACCGCTGCGGTGTGGTTATGGGGGGCTCCGCTGCTGCTGGCTATTGTGGGGGACCGCTGCGGTGGGATTTTGGTGGGCTCCGCTGCTGTTGGCTATTGTGGGGGACTGCTGCGGTGTGGTTTTGGGGGGCTCCGCTGCTGCTGGCTATTGTGGGGGGACCCCTGCGGTGGGGTTTTGGGGGGCTCCGCTGCTGCTGGCTATTGTGGGGGGACCCCTGCGGTGGGGTTTTGGGGGGCTCCGCTGCTGCTGGCTATTGTGGGGGACCGCTGCGGTGTGGTTTTGGGGGGCTCCGCTGCTGCTGGCTATTGTGGGGGACCGCTGCGGTGTGGTTTTGGGGGGCTCCGCTGCTGCTGGCTATTGTGGGGGACCGCTGCGGTTTTGGTGGGCTCCGCTGCTGGCTATTGTGGGGGACCCCTGTGGTGTGGTTTTGGTGGGCTCCGCTGCTGCTGGCTATTGTGGGGACCCCTGTGGTGGGGTTTTGGTGGGCTCCGCTGCTGCTGGCTATTGTGGGGGACCCCTGCGGTGGGATTTTGGGGGGTTCCGCTGCTGGCTATTGTGGGGGACCCCTGTGGTGGGGTTTTGGTGGGCTCCGCTGCTGCTGGCTATTGTGGGGGACCCCTGTGGTGGGGTTTTGGTGGGCTCCGCTGCTGCTGGCTATTGTGGGGGACCCCTGTGGTGGGGTTTTGGTGGGCTCCGCTGCTGCTGGCTATTGTGGGGGACCCCTGTGGTGGGGTTTTGGTGGGCTCCGCTGCTGATGGCTATTGTGGGGGACCCCTGTGGTGGGATTTTGGTGGGCTCCGCTGCTGCTGGCTATTGTGGGGGATCCCTGCTGTGGGATTTTGGGGGGCTCCGCTGCTGCTGGCTATTGTGGGGGACCCCTGCGGTGGGATTTTGGGGGGCTCTGCTGCTGCTGGCTATTGTGGGGGACTCCTGCGGTGGGATTTTGGGAGGCTCTGCTGCTGCTGGCTATTGTGGGGGACCCCTGTGGTGGGCTTTTGGGGGGACCTGCTGCTGCTTGCTATTGTGGGATTTTGTGGGGGGGGGGGCTGCTGCTGGCTGTTGTGGTGGACTTCTGTGGTAGGCAACCTGCTTTTGTGAGGGGGGCTGCAGGCTATTGGGGGACCCCTGACCTGCTTGTGGGGGGGGGGGGGGGGCGACCTGCTGCATGCAATTGGGGGTGACCCATTTTAGTGGGGGGGTGACCTGTTTGTGGGGGGGGGGACCTGCTGCTGGCAATTGGGGGGACCCCTGTGGTGGGATTTAGGGGTGACCTGCTTATGGGGAGACTTGTTTGGGGTGGGAGACCTGCTGCTGGCTATTGGGGTGACCCCTGTGGTGTGATTTGGGGGCGACCTGCGTGGGGGGGACCCCTTTTAGTGAGGGTGACCTGCTTATGGTTGGGTTTGGGGTGGCGACCTGCTTGTTGCGGGACCCCTTTTAGTGGGGGCGACCTGCTTGTGGAGCGGTGACCTGCTGATGGCTATTGATGGGCCCCTGTGGTGGGGTTTGGGGGTGACCTGCTGGCTATTGTTGGGGACCCCTGTGGTGGGGTTTGGAGGTGACGTGCTGCTTACGGGGTGGACCCCTTTTAGTGGGGGCGACCTGCTGCTGGCTATTGGGGAGACCCTGGTGATGGGGTATGAGGGCGACATGCTTGTGGTCGGGTTTTGGGAGGGCGTGACCTGCTGTCTATTGGGGGGGACCCTTGTGGTGGATGTGGGGGGAGACCTGCTGCAAGCTATTGGGGGACCCCTGTGTTGGGATGCGGGGGTGACCTGCTTGTGGTGGGATGTGGGGAGGCGACCTGCATGTGAGGGGTGACCTGCAGGCTATTTGGGGGACCCCTGTGGTGAGATTTGAGGGCGACCTGCTTGTCGTTGAATGTGGGGAGGCGACCTGCTTGTCGTTGAATGTGGGGAGGCGACCTGCTTGTCGTTGAATGTGGGGAGGCGACCTGCTTGTCGTTGAATGTGGGGAGGCGACCTGCTTGTCGTTGAATGTGGGGAGGCGACCTGCTTGTCGTTGAATGTGGGGAGGCGACCTGCTTGTCGTTGAATGTGGGGAGGCGACCTGCTTGTCGTTGAATGTGGGGAGGCGACCTGCTTGTCGTTGAATGTGGGGAGGCGACCTGCTTGTCGTTGAATGTGGGGAGGCGACCTGCTTGTCGTTGAATGTGGGGAGGCGACCTGCTTGTCGTTGAATGTGGGGAGGCGACCTGCTTGTCGTTGAATGTGGGGAGGCGACCTGCTTGTCGTTGAATGTGGGGAGGCGACCTGCTTGTCGTTGAATGTGGGGAGGCGACCTGCTTGTCGTTGAATGTGGGGAGGCGACCTGCTTGTCGTTGAATGTGGGGAGGCGACCTGCTTGTCGTTGAATGTGGGGAGGCGACCTGCTTGTCGTTGAATGTGGGGAGGCGACCTGCTTGTCGTTGAATGTGGGGAGGCGACCTGCTTGTCGTTGAATGTGGGGAGGCGACCTGCTTGTCGTTGAATGTGGGGAGGCGACCTGCTTGTCGTTGAATGTGGGGAGGCGACCTGCTTGTCGTTGAATGTGGGGAGGCGACCTGCTTGTCGTTGAATGTGGGGAGGCGACCTGCTTGTCGTTGAATGTGGGGAGGCGACCTGCTTGTCGTTGAATGTGGGGAGGCGACCTGCTTGTCGTTGAATGTGGGGAGGCGACCTGCTTGTCGTTGAATGTGGGGAGGCGACCTGCTTGTCGTTGAATGTGGGGAGGCGACCTGCTGCTGGCTATTGGGGGGATCCCGTGGTGGGATTTGGGGATGACCTGCTGCTTACAGATGGAACCCTTTTATTGGGGGGTGACCTGCTGCTTACTGGGGGATCCCTTTTATTGGGGGCGACCTGCTTATGGGTTGGGTTTGGGGGGGGGGGGGGCTGAAGAGGGTTTAAGCTGGGTGGGGGGTGGACATCGAAGGGGGTGTGTGCTGGGTGGGGGGGGTCCACGTCCGATGGGTGTTGGATGTCCGATGGGGGTTTGTGGGGGTTGGACATCCGAAGGGGGTGTGTGCTGGGTGGGGGGGTCCACGTCCGATGGGGGTTTGTGCTCGGGAGGGGGGGTCCACGTGTGATGGGGGTTTGTGCTCGGGAGGGGGGGTCTGCATCTGGGGGTTTGCTGGGTGGGGGGTTCCGCGTCCGGTGGGGGTTGGACGTCCGATGGTGGTTTGTGGGGGTTGGACGTCCGATGGGGGTTTGTGGGGGTTGGACGTCCGATGAGAGTTTAAGCTGGGGTGGCGTTCGATTGGAGGGGGTGTCTGATGGGATTTATGGTTGGGGCAGGGGGCGCCATATTTGGATTTACGCTTGAGGGGAGGGAATGTCTGGTGGGCTTTGGATTTATCCTGTGGGGTCCGCTGGTTAATGTGAGGTGGATGTTCCTGACTGGGGGAGCGAGGTTATGCTGTGTGGCCATCTGGTTGATGTGGGGGGGGGGGCTAATGCTTCATTGGGGTACACAAAAAAAATATGAGTGTATGCTGCTTATGCTATGCAAAAAAAAAAGGTATTTCCCTGTAGAGTAGGCCACACCACCAACTGGCACGAAGCTAATCCTTTTTAGCTTAATGTCAGTAGGAGGCAGACATGGGTCTGGACCACCCAGCTCAGTTCTGACTTAGGTTTTGGGGTTTTTTTTTTTATTAACGATTTTCCTTTCTTTTTTTTTTTCTTTTTTTTTTTTTTTTTCAGATACGGCTTTTGAGGGCGACAGTGGAATTGTCACTCTAATCTCCCACCTAGAATTGTCACTACCATATCATCTGTGGTCTACGAGGCAAGGCCCTAACACATCAAAAGTGTTTGTGGTTTCCCAGAGGACGGTCCATGCCACGAATCCCCCTACCCTCTGGCCCCCCCAGAGCCAGATAGAGTAGGGAGGGAAGACTAATCCGTTATGTGCCAGCCGCCGAAAGGTCTGCGTCCAGGTTATTCCATGCCCATCTTCATCATCGGTCTGTGAAGAATGATGTGTGACCTTCAGGACAGGTATATCCTACCAGGCAGTGAGGGGGCTACTTAAAAAAAAAATAAAAAAAAAAATGGAAAGGACAGGACAAGTATGTCCTAGTTTGCCCCTGAGCAATATGGACATCTTCTGGGGAAACCTTCCTATTCATGCAGCCTCCATGTTTTCCAGAGGCTCCTGTGACCCTGCTCTTAAAATATCCAGGCTTCGGTCTAGGCCTTCTCTGGTGGCCGGTCCACACCGCCAGTGCCCTGAACAATCATGCACACCAACTTTCTAGTGTGTCCTACTCTGCACCTATCAGTTTAAGAGTACTTCGCTTCTGCAACAGAGGACTAAAGTCTGCCTCCCAAGACATCTGCTGTTCAATTTTGGTTGTTTTGGAAATGTTCTGTCCAAAAAACCGATGGGACAACTCTCCGACCCGCCAGGAAAAGATGAGACCTTCCTTTAGGCCAACCCCCTCCTGGCATCCATGAACCCACCAGCACTGGTCTGCTAGGCCTGGATCTAGCAGACTCTCTTCGACATGATGGGGCGTTCCCACCTTGGATGTTTCTCAGGGTCGGCTGCCGTGTCCTTCACAATTCAAGGCCGGTATTACAATCTCTGGTCTGGGACACCGAAACCTCAGACATCGGAGGCAGGCCTGGGGGGGGCAGAGACACATACCAAACCGACAGTCCAACCCGCATGCACCAACAGCATACTACAGTTTTACAATACTTTAGAAATGCATAAAATGAAACAAGCAAAGGCAGAAAGTTATTCAATGCAAAAAAATGCAGTTTTATAAAATTAGAAATGTTTCTATATCTAATGGTAAAATGATATTTATCCAGTATTTCTATAAGTAAAAGTCTGAGATTTCTGTGGGAAATGGTCATTTGTTCCTCTTAAACCAGTTCTGAATGTAAATAAAACATTGCTCTGATTAAGTCTCCACATTGTATTTTAGCCTTTCATTTCATGCGTAGGGCAGGACAAGCCCATGATGTATCTGTGTAACACATGGAAGGTGCTATAATAACAGCCTTAGGCTGGTTTCACACCAGCGTTCGGCAGGGCTGCGGATGGCAGCCTTCTTCCTCCGTTAAGGCTACTTTCACACTAACGTCGCTTGCTGTACGTCTCAATGCGTCATTTTGGAGAAAAAACGCATCCTGCAAAGTTGCCTGCATGATGCGTTTTTTCTCCATAGACTTTCATTAGCAACACATTGGGACGGATTGCCACACGTCGCATCCATCATGCGACAGATGCGTCGTGTTTTGGCGGACCGTCGGCACAAAAAAAGTTCCATGTAACTTTTTTGTGCGTCGAGTCCGCCATTTTCGACCGCGCATGCGTGGCCGAAACTCCGCCCCCTCCTCCCCGGAACTCACAATAGGCCCCGGATGCGTTGTAAAACTGCCTCCGGTGCCCATGTTCTATATAAAACACACTGTCCGTCGGGCCGACGGTTTGCGACTGCCCGTACCGACTGACTAGTGTGAAAGTAGCCTTAGCCCTGCTCACTGCCACAACTCTTCATTCAGTTCCGCCTACGTCTGCATGCGTCCTGCATACCCTATCTTTAATATTGGGTACGCAGGCCAAGCGGATGCCTCCACATGCGTTGTTTCAACGCTGCGCCGACTGCAATAAAATGCAACATGTTGCGTTCGACGCAGTTCAGCGCATCTTCAAAATGAGGCATGCCTGTGTACCCAATGTTAGATAGGGGACGTATGCAGACTTAGGCGGAGCTGAAGGAAGAGGCGCAGCAGTGGGCGGGGCTTAATGGAGGAAGAAGGCTGCCGAACGCTGGTGTGAAACCTGCCTGAGACAGGTAAGCCACTTTTGAAAGTGTTCACATGTACAAGCTCTTAGCCCCTTTGTGGCGGGGCCAATTTTTTAAAATCTGACCAGTGTCACTTTATATAGTAATAACTCTGGAATGCTTCAACATCCCATTGATTTTGAGATTAATTTTTTTTTCGTGTTATATTAGGCTTTATGATAATGGTAAACTTGAGTTGATATGTTTTGATTTATTTTGTAAAAAATCAGAAATTTTACAAATTTTAAAAAATATAAATTTTTAATGATTTTCCCTTTAAGGCCGGAGTCACACTAGAGAGGAATATGGACGAGTGCTATGCGAGAAAAAAATCGCATAGCACTCGAACCAATGTTAATCTCCCATCACTTTTTTTTTCACGGCCGTATATGTGCGAGTGAAATTGCAGTATGCTGTGATTTGCACCGTATATCAGCCGAGACTCGCCAATGAAAGTCTATTTGTGCAAGAAAAACTCGCACCACATGTGCCTTCAGTGTGACTTGTGAGAAATACGCAACGGTGTCCTTTGAAAGGCCGACAATTCAGGTGCAGTGTACAGTAAAATCACACTGACAGGTTACAATAGAATAGACATATACACACAGTATAGGTGTATATAAAATCTAAAGAGATACACTACAGACCAAAAGTTTGGACACACCTCATTTAAAGATTTTTCTGTATTTCATGACTGAAAATTGTATATTCACACTGAAGGCATCAAAACTATGAATTAACACATGTGGAATTATATACTTAATTTCAGTTTCACACTTTTTTGTTATGTCTTATATTCTAGGTTCTTCAAAGTAGCCACCTTTTTCTTTGATGACTGCTTTGCACACTCTTGGCATTCTCTTTATGAGCTGCAAGAGGTAGTCACTTGGAATGATTTTCACTTCACAGGTGTGCCCTGTCAGGTTTAATAAGTGGGATTTCTTGCCTTATAAATGGGTTTGGGACCATCAGTTGTGTTGTGCAGAAGTCTGGTGGATACACAGCTGATAGTCCTACTGAATAGACTGTTAGCTGCTTTTTTCCTGCCATAATACAAATTCTAAGTAAAGAAAAACGAGTGGCCATCATTACTTTAAGAAATGAAGATCAGTCAGTCCGAAAAATTGGGAAAACTGAAAGTGTCCCCAAGTGCAGTGGCAAAAACCACCAAGCGCTACTAAGAAACTGGCTCACATGAGGACCGCCCCAGGAAAGGAATACCAAGAGTCACCTCTGCTTCTGAGGATAAGTTTATCCGAGTCACCAGCCTCAGAAATCGCAGGTTAACAGCAGCTCAGATTAGAGACCAGGTCAATGCCATAAAGAGTTCTAGCAGCAGACACATCTCTACAACAACTGTTAGGGCTTGTTTCCATTTGCGAGAAACACATCCGTATCTCGCATGTGGAAACCAAGCTGTGGCGCCGGCACTTTGGAGCAAAGCGTGCAGCTCCATGTGTTCCTATGCGGCTGCATGCTCCGCTCTGGAGTGCCGGTGCTACAGCTTGGTTTCCACATGCGAGATACGGACGTGTTTCTCGCAAATGGAAACAAGCCCTTAAGAGGAGACTTTGTGCAGCAGGCCTTCATGGTAAAATAGCTGCTAGGAAACCACTGCTAAGGACAGGCAACAAGCAGAAGAGACTTGTTTGGGCTAAATAACGCAAGGAATGGACATTAGACCAGTGGAAACCTGTGCTTTGGTCAGATGAGTCCGAATTTTAGATCTTTGGTTCCAACCACCGTGTCTTTGTACACAGAAAAGGTGAACGGATGGACTCTAAATGCCTGGTTTCCACCGTGAAGCATGGAGGAGGAGGTGTGATGGTGTGGGGGGCTTTGCTGGTGACACTGTTGGGGATTTATTCAAAATTGAAGGCATACTGAACCAGCATGGCTACCACAGCATCTTGCAGCGACATGCTATACCATCCGGTTTGCTTTTAGTTGGACCATCATTTATTTTTCAACAGGACAATGACCCCAAACACACCTCCAGGCTGTGTAAGGGCTATTTGACCAAGAAGGAGAGTGATGGGGTGCTACGTCAGATGACCTGGCCACCACAGTCACCAGACCTGAACCCAATCGAGATGGTTTGGGGTGAGCTGGACCACAGAGTGAAGGCAAAAGGGCCAACAAGTGCTAAGCATCTCTGGGAACTCCTTCAAGATTGTTGGAAGACCATTCCCAGTGACTACCTCTTGAAGCTCATCAAGAGACTGCCAAGAGTGTGCAAAGCAGTCATCAAAGCAAAAGGTGGCTACTTTGAAAAACCTAGAATATAAGACATTTTCAGTTGCCTTACACTTTTATTAAGTATATAATTCCACATAGTTTTGATGCCTTCAGTGTGAATGTACAGTTTTCATAGTCATGAAAATACAGAAAAATCTTTAAATGAGGTGTGTCTAAACATTTGGTCTATACTGTCTGTGTGTGTGTGTATGTATGTATGTATGTATGTGTGTGTGTGTGTATATGTATATGTGTATATATATAATATATCACACGGACAGCGGAATAGCTGATAGTTAATTTGTCGGCTTCTGTTAAATCATTGCAGAGGCTGACAGGATAGGAGACATGGTTTACATACAGTAAACCATTGCAGAACAGTTAGACTTATATAGGTCAGTGACTAATACGGTTAGTAGTGTGTGTGTGTGTGTGTGTGTGTGTGTGTGTGTGTGTGTGTGTGTGTAAAATTTGGGGCCTGTATGTATTTAATAATGTTTTCACTGAAAAAACTGGCGTGGGCTCCCGCACAATTTTCTGTGCCACAGAGGGAAAGCCAGTGACTGAGGACAGATATTATAGCCTAGAGAGGGACCATGGTTATTGCCACCCCAGAAAAGGTGCATCTGTAAGATGCGCCAATTCTGGCACTCAGCCTCTGTCTTCTCACTGCCCTGTAGCGGTGGCATATGGGGTAATAAGGGGTTAATTTCACCTTTGTATTGTAAGGTGACATTAGGCCAGCTTAGTAATGGAGAGATGTCTGATAGATGCCTCTCCATTACTAACCTGTGGGCTTGATGTTACTTGACAATAAAAAGGTGACATCAACCGCACAATTATGAACCCCTCTGCTACAGGGCAAGTGGGAAGAGCGAGGCTAAGTGCCAGAATTGGCACATCTATAAGATGCGCCATTTCTGCGACGGCTGAGAGCTGATGGTTTTTAGCCTGTGGGGCTGCCAATATCCATGGCCTCTTCACAGGCTATAAATATCAGCCTACAGCTGTCTGCCTAGCATTTGCTGGTTGGATTTTATGTCAATATTTTGTGTCCCCCTGTAAAATAGCCAGTAAAGGCTAAGCAAACAGCTGTGAGCTGATATTAATAGCCTGGGAACCTTTATGGTTATTGGCTCCTTTCCAGAATAGTAACATCAGCTGTCAGCTTTCCCACTGCTGGTTATGAAAATTATGCGGGAGCCCATGCAGGCTTTATTTTTTGAAAAATAAACATTTTGCATTTCACGCAGGTTTCTTAGTTGTTTTTTTTTACAGCATATGTAGGTTAATTATGTTAATGCTCCTACATGGGTGTGTGTGTGTCTTTAGTTAATATTAATGAGGGTATCTCGTGAAGAGTTTGAATAAGGAAATGCATCAAATTCCTTTATTTATTTTTATTTTTTTTAATATATCTTTATTTAGCGCTCACGATTTACAGAAACGCATCAAATCCGCATAAAAAAGTACAGAATTTCCACTGCGTTTTCTGCTAAGAGACGCACTAACCATGCAGACATTTCCTCAAGCAAATCTGCAACGTGCGCACATAGCCTTAACCATTATGCGTCCATATTCATTAATGAGCAGAACCACGTGACCGCTGAACACAGGAAGAGCTGCCCGGAGACCATCGGACATGCAGGGACCGTGCCAGGAGCAGGTGAGTATGTGACAGCCGCCGCTTCCCCGCCGACAATGACTCGAGTATAAGCCGAGAGGGTCTCTTTCTGCCCCCCAAAATTTCGGCTTATACGCGAGTATATACGGTACAGCACTCTAGAAGGGTGTGTATAAGGCCATATAGGTGCTGGTGGTACTATATATGGGGAAAACCTGGTGACAGGTTCCCTTTAAGAAACCTATGGAACTAGGTTAAAATTAGCATTTTTTTGGATGGTGAAAAACTTGTAATTTAAATATTGATGGTGGCTGAACTGCAGGTGGTCTGTGTCGCTTCATAAATTTAAGGCCGGGGTCACACTAGCGTAGAATACGGACGAGCGCTATGTGAGAAAGCATCGCATGGCACTCGGACCAGTGTTAATCTATGGGGCAGATCACATCTGTGATTATTTTTTCATGCCAAATCAGCATACGAGAACAATCGCAGCATATATACCTGACAGGGGCCCATACAGTCTATATCTACAATAATATATACCTGACAGGAGCCCATACATTCTGATATCATCACTAATATATATACCTGACAGGGCCCATACATTCTGATATCACTAATATATACCTGACAGGGCCCATACATTCTGATATCACTAATATATACCTGACAGGGCCCATACATTCTGATATTATCAGTAATATATATACCTGACAGGGCCCATACATTCTGATATCACTAATATATACCTGACAGGAGCCCATACATTCTGATATCACTAATATATACCTGACAGGAGCCCATACATTCTGATATCATCACTAATATATACCTGACAGGGCCCAAACATTCTGATATTATCAGTAATATATACCTGACAGGGGCCCATGCATTCTGATACCATCACTAATATATACCTGACATGGGCCCATACATTCTGATATCATCACTAATATATATACCTGACAGGGCCCATACATTCTGATATCACTAATATATACCTGACAGGGCCCATACATTCTGATATTATCAGTAATATATGCCTGACGGGCCCATGCATTCTGATACCATCACTAATATATACCTGACATGGGCCCATACATTCTGATATCATCAGTAATATATACCTGACAGGAGCCCACACATTCTGATATCATCACTACTGTAATATATACCTCATAGAGGCCCATACATTCTGATATTATCACTAATATATACCTGACAGGGGCCCACACATTCTGATATCATCAGTAATATATACCTGACAGGAGCCCATGCATTCTGATACCATCACTAATATATACCTGACAGGAGCCCATACATTCTGATATCATCACTAATATATACCTGACATGGGCCCATACATTCTGATACCATCACTAATATATACCTGACAGGAGCCCATACATTCTGATATCATCACTAATATATACCTGACAGGAGCCCATAAATTCTGATATCATCACTAATATATACCTGACAGGAGCCCATGCATTCTGATACCATCACTAATATATACCTGACAGGAGCCCACACATTCTGATATCATCACTACTGTAATATATACCTCACAGAGGCCCATACATTCTGATATTATCACTAATATACACCTGACAGGAGCCCACACATTCTGATACCGTCAATGATATATATATACCTGATAGGAGCCCATACATTCTGATATCATCACTTATATATACCTGACAGGAGCCCGTACAGTCTACAGTAATATATACCTGACAGGAGCCCGTACAGTCTATATCTACAATAATATATGCCTGAAAGGAGTCTGTACAGTCTATATCTACAATAATATATACCAGGAAGGAGCCCATACACTCTAGCATCTTCAGTAGTGAGCCGGCTAGAGTGTATGGGCTGCAGTCAGGGAACCAGGAAGGAGCCCATACAGTCTATATCTACAATAATATATACCTGACAGGAGCCTGTACAGTCTATATCTACAATAATATATATCTGACAGGAGCCCGTACAGTCTATATCTACAATAATATATACCTGACAGGAGCACGTACAGTCTATATCTACAATAATATATACCTGACAGGAGCCCATACAGTCTATATCTACAATAATATATACCTGACAGGAGCCCGTACAGTCAGTATCTACAATAATATATGCCAGAAAGGAGTCTGTACAGTCCATATCTACAATAATATATACCAGCAAGGAGCCCATAAAACTCTAGCATCTTCAGTAATGAGCCGGCTAGAGTGTATGGGCTGCAGTCAGGCACCTGGAAGGAGCCCATACACTCTAGCATCTTCAGTAGTGTTGAGCATTCCGATACTGCAAGTATCGGGTATCGGCCGATACTTGCTGTATCGGAATTCCGATACCGAGATCCGATATTTTTGTGGTATCGGGTATCGGTATCGAAACAACATTAATGTAAAAATGTGTAAAAGAAAGAATTAAAATAAAAAATATTGCTATACTCACCTCTCCGACGCAGCCTGCACCTTACCGAGGGAAGCGGCAGCGTTCTTTGTTTAAAATTCGCGCTTTTCTTTCCTTTACTGAAGTCCCGGCTTGTGATTGGTCGCGTGCCGACCATGTGGCCGGGACGCAACCAATCACAGCAAGCCGTGACGTAATTTCAGGTCCTTCAGGATTTTAAAATTACGTTCCGGCGTTGTGATTGGTTGCGTCGCAGTCACATGGGCAACGCAACCAATCACAGCAAGCCGTGACGTAATTTCAGGTCCTTCAGGATTTTAAAATTACGTCCCGGCTTTGTGATTGGTTGCGTCGCAGTCACATGGGAGACGCAACCAATCACAAGCCGTGACGTCACGGGAGGCTGGACACGCGCGCATTTTAAAATGGGCGCGTGTCCAGCCTCCCGTGACGTCCCGGCTTGTGATTGGTTGCGTCGCGGTCAACCAATCACAAGCCGGGAGGCTGGACACGCGCGCATTTTAAAATTTTAAAATGCGCGCGTGTCCAGCCTCCCGGCTTGTGATTGGTTGACCGCGACGCAACCAATCACAAGCCGGGACGTCACGGGAGGCTGGACACGCGCCCATTTTAAAATGCGCGCGTGTCCAGCCTCCCGTGACGTCACGGCTTGTGATTGGTTGCGTCTCCCATGTGACTGCGACGCAACCAATCACAAAGCCGGGACGTAATTTTAAAATCCTGAAGGACCTGAAATTACGTCACGGCTTGCTGTGATTGGTTGCGTTGCCCATGTGACTGCGACGCAACCAATCACAACGCCGGAACGTAATTTTAAAATCCTGAAGGACCTGAAATTACGTCACGGCTTGCTGTGATTGGTTGCGTCCCGGCCACATGGTCGGCACGCGACCAATCACAAGCCGGGACTTCAGTAAAGGAAAGAAAAGCGCGAATTTTAAACAAAGAACGCTGCCGCTTCCCTCGGTAAGGTGCAGGCTGCGTCGGAGAGGTGAGTATAGCAATATTTTTTATTTTAATTCTTTCTTTTACACATTAATATGGTTCCCAGGGCCTGAAGGAGAGTTTCCTCTCCTTCAGACCCTGGGAACCATCAGGAATACCGTCCGATACATGAGTCCCATTGACTTGTATTGGTATCGGTATCGGATTGGATCCGATACTTTGCCGGTATCGGCCGATACTTTCCGATACCGATACTTTCAAGTATCGGACGGTATCGCTCAACACTAATCTTCAGTAGTGAGCCGGCTAGAGTGTATGGGCTGCAGTCAGGGAACCAGGAAGGAGCCCATACAGTCTATATCTACAATAATATATACCTGACAGGAGCCTGTACAGTCTATATCTACAATAATATATATCTGACAGGAGCCCGTACAGTCTATATCTACAATAATATATACCTGACAGGAGCACGTACAGTCTGTATCTACAATAATATATACCTGACAGGAGCCCATACAGTCTGTATCTACAATAATATATACCTGACAGGAGCCCGTACAATCTATATCTACAATAATATATACCTGACAGGAGCCTGTACAGTCTATATCTACAATAATATATACCTGACAGGAGCTCGTACAGTCTATATCTACAATAATATATGCCTGACAGGAGCCCATACAGTCTATATCTACAATAATATATACCTGACAGGAGCCCGTACAGTCTATATCTACAATAATATATACCTGACAGGAGCCCGTACAGTCTATATCTACAATAATATATACCTGACAGGAGCCCATACAGTCTATATCTACAATAATATATACCAGGAAGGAGCCCATACACTCTAGCATCTTCAGTAATGAGCCGGCTAGAGTGTATGGGCTGCAGTCAGGCACCTGGAAGGAGCCCATACACTCTAGCATCTTCAGTAGTGAGCCGGCTAGAGTGTATGGGCTGCAGTCAGGGAACCAGGAAGGAGCCCATACACTCTAGCATCTTCACAGTGAGCCGGCTAGAGTGTATGGGCTGCAGTCAGGACCTGGAAGGAGCCCATACACTCTAGGCTCAACCGTCTACAATGGAGCGAATCCTGTGAGGACTGGACGTGATGTCACCGGAAGGGGCGGCGGCTCCTTCAGTTTGAGGCTTGTGAAGACCCGATGGCAGGAAGCGGCGTTGTGCTGAAGCTGCTGGAGAGGAGGGAAATGAGGAGCTGTTTATTGAGAGGCCGTGTGGAGAGTGTGATGACTATGAGGGTCTGTGAGGAGAGGGAGATGATGAGGGGCTGTGTGCAGAAGGGATGATGATGAGGGGCTGTGTGGAGAAGGGGGGATGAGGGGCTGTGTGGAGAAGGGATGATGAGGGGCTGTGTGGAGAAGGGATGATGAGAGGCTGTGTGCAGAAGGGATGATGATGAGGGGCTGTGTGGAGAAGGGGGGATGAGGGGCTGTGTGGAGAAGGGATGATGAGGGGCTGTATGGAGAAGGGATGATGAGAGGCTGTGTAGAGAAGGATGATGAGAGGCTGTGTGGAGAAGGGATTATGAGGAGCTGTGTGGAGAAGGTGGGATAATGAGGGTCTGTGTGTGGAGAAGGGATGATGAGAGGCTGTGTAGAGAAGGGATGATAAGGGGCTGTGTGGAGAAGGGATGATGAGCTGTGTGGAGAAGGGATGATGAGGAGCTGTGTGGAGAAGGGATGATGAGGGGCTGTGTGGAGAAGGGATGATGAGAGGCTGTGTGGAGAAGGGATGATGATGAGGGGCTGTGTGGAGAAGGGATGATGAGAGGCTGTGTGGAGAAGGGATGATGAGGGGCTGTGTGGAGAAGGGATGATGATGAGGGGCTGTGTGGAGAAGGGATGATGAGAGGCTGTGTGGAGAAGGGATGATGAGGGGCTGTGTGCAGAAGGGATGATGAGAGGCTGTGTGGAGAAGGGATGATGAGGGGCTGTGTGGAGAAGGGATGATGAGGGGCTGTGTGGAGAAGGGATGATGAGGGGCTGTGTGGAGAAGGGGGGATGAGGGGTTGTGGAGAAGGGATGATGAGGAGCTGTGTGGAGAAAGGGGGATGAGGGGCTGTGGAGAAGGGATGATGAGAGGCTGGGTGCAGAAGGGATGATGATGAGGGGCTGTGTGGAGAAGGGGGGATGAGTGGCTGTGTGGAGAAGGGGGGATGAGTGGCTGTGGAGAAGGGATGATGAGGGGCTGTATGGAGAAGGGATGATGAGAGGCTGTGTAGAGAAGGATGATGAGGGGCTGTGTGGAGAAGGGGGGATAATGGGGGCTGTGTGTGGAGAAGGGATGATGAGAGGCTGTGTAGAGAAGGATGATGAGGAGCTGTGTGGAGAAGGGGGGATAATGGGGGCTGTATGTGGAGAAGGGATGATGAGAGGCTGTGTAGAGAAGGGATGATAAGGGGCTGTGTGGAGAAGGGATGATGAGCTGTGTGGAGAAGGGATGATGAGGAGCTGTGTGGAGAAGGGATGATGAGGGGCTGTGTGGAGAAGGGATGATGAGAGGCTGTGTGGAGAAGGGATGATGATGGGCTGTGTGGAGAGGGGGATGATGAGGGGACGTGTGGAGAAGGGATGATGAGAGGCTGTGTGGAGAAGGGATGATGAGGGGCTGTGTGGAGAAGGGATGATGATGAGGGGCTGTGTGGAGAAGGGATGATGAGAGGCTGTGTGGAGAAGGGATGACGAGGGGCTGTGTGGAGAAGGGATGATGAACTGTGGAGAAGGGATGATGAACTGTGGAGAAGGGGGGATGAGGGGCTGTGTGGAGAAGGGATGATGAGGGGCTGTGTGCAGAAGGGATGATGAGGGGCTGTGTGGAGAAGGGATGATGAGGGGCTGTGTGGAGAAGGGATGATGAGGGGCTGTGTGGAGAAGGGATGATGAGGGGCTGTGTGGAGAAGGGATGATGAGGGGCTGTGTGGAGAAGGGATGATGAGGGGCTGTGTGGAGAAGGGATGATGAGGGGCTGTGTGGAGAAGGGATGATGAGGGGCTGTGTGGAGAAGGGATGAGAGGCTGTGTGGAGAAGGGATGATGAGGGGCTGTGTGGAGAAGGGATGATGAGGGGCTGTGTGGAGAAGGGATGAGGGGTTGTGTGGAGAAGGGATGATGAGCTGTGTGGAGAAGGGGGGATGAGGGGCTGTGTGGAGAAGGGATGATGAGGAGCTGTGTGGAGAAGGGATGATGAGGAGCTGTGTGGAGAAGGGATGATGAGGAGCTGTGTGGAGAAGGGATGATGAGGGGCTGTGTGGAGAAGGGATGATGAGAGGCTATGTGGAGAGGGGATGATGAGCTGTGTGGAGAAGGGATGATGAGGGGCTGTGTGGAGAAGGGATGATGAGCTGTGTGGAGAAGGGATGATGAAGGGCTGTGTGCAGAAGGGATGATGAGAGGCTATGTGGAGAAGGGATGATGAGCTGTGTGGAGAAGGGATGATGAGGGGCTATGTGGAGAAGGGATGATGAGCTGTGTGGAGAAGGGATGATGAGGGGCTGTGTGGAGAAGGGATGATGAGAGGCTGGGTGGAGAATAGATGATGAGAGGCTGGGTGGAGAAGGGATGATGATGAGGGGCTGTGTGGAGAAGGGATGAGGGGCTGTGGAGAAGGGATGATGAGGGGCTGTATGGAGAAGGGATGATGAGAGGCTGTGTAGAGAAGGATAATGAGGGGCTGTGTGGAGAAGGGATGATGAGGAACTGTGGAGAAGGGATAAAACCATGACGATCGCTTATGTAACCAATGTTTTAGGTCCCAGCTGTGTTTCTTGGTGGATCTATTGCCTTCTGTGGCCTGATCATTTGCAGAAGTCATACAGGATACCATTTTTTACAGATTTTATTACAGGGCCATCAGATGCTGAGGGTCTGACTGCTGGAGCCCCCACTGCTCAATAGGACAGGCTCTGGCAGAGGTCATACTATATATTTTACAGAGGGGTAATAATACCCTGCTTAGCAATTTTGAAGAGTATTTGTAGCCACAATGGAGGACATAATTTGTAGTCACTCAAATCTATAGTACACATCAGCCCTGGGCAAAGTGCAGGACACATCCGGCCCCCTGGCTGTTCCTGTCTGGATTGTGGCATTCAAAGGGCTGAAAATGGGATCACCGGCTGCACCATGCGCCTGCCCTCCTGACATCCAAAGATGCCAGCCGGCCAGAAATTCCAGGACAGCCTATAAAAATCTGCCAATTTTTTGCCCGGTCTCCAAAAAAATTTAAGGTGTCTGTGTGTTTTGTTTTCTTTTTTTTAAAAAAAAGAAACTTCAGCAGATAATTTTGACTAATTCTCATCATTTTACAGTGACGGCAGCTATGGTCTTCATATCAACTTATGGACTGTAGATATGTATCACTTAGAGTCATTATGATTCATTAAGACGTTTCAATGTGTCCATAAAAATAATTTTTGCCTGATTTTTTTTTCGTTTCAGTAGATTTTTATTTAAAAAAAATATATATATATATTTTTTAAGATCAATAACAAGCTGTGCATGTGGCATATCACTTCTCTTTAAGTTTATCTTCTCAATATTTTACTATACTTAAGGCCTCTTTCACACGTCAGCGTCTCCGGTACGTGTAGTGACAGTTTTCTCACATACCGGAGACACTGACACACGTAGACCCATTCAAATGAATGGGTCTATGCACATGTCTCTTGTGTCCGTATGCAAAACACGGAGACATGTCCGTGTTTCTCCGGCAGCACGTACAGCAATGCGTCTTGCACACGGAGAACAGTGTGCACTCTCCTCCGTGTGCACGTACTGCCCGCAGGAGAGACAGCGCTACAGTAAGCGCTGTCCCCCCTGTGTGGTGCTGAAGGCGGCATTCATCTCTTCTCCCCCGCAGGAGAGAAGAGATGAAAGATCAAGTTTTTTTTTCTTTTTTGTTAAAAATAAAGTTGCTGGGACCTCCCGCCTCCCATCCCCAGTGCGCCGCCCGGCCCCTTGCACAAGAAATACTCACCCAGCACCCACGATGTCTCCTCTCAGCGCCGGCAGCCTGTCCTGTGTGAGCTTTCACGTGGGACCGCTCATTACAGTGAGGAATATGCACATATTCCTCACTGTAATGAGCGGTCCCACGTGACCGCTCACACAGGACAAGGTGCCAGCGCTGAGAGGAGAGAGGAGACATCGCGGGAGCTGGGTGAGTATTTCTTCTGCAAGGGGCCAGGCGGCGCACTGGGGATGGGAGGCGGGAGGTCCCAGCAACTTTATTTTTAACAAAAAAGAAAAAAAAACTTGATCTTTCATCTCTTCTCTCCTGCGGGGAGAAGAGATGAATGCCGCCTTCAGCACCACAGCGAGGGGGACAGTGCTTACTGTAGCGCTCTCTCCTGCACGGTCCGTGTGGTCCTCAGGCGGCACACGGATGCCGCACGTGTGCCACACTGATGTGCCGCGTGAGCACACGGATAACTCCGGTACCGATTTCTCCGGTACCGGAATTATCTGAACGTGTGAAAGAGGCCTAAGACATATTATTTATTGTAATAGGAGAGATAGGCAGGGGAAGGGCAAGGAGGGGGTTAGAAGGGTAAAGGAAGGGGTATGTCCAAATCTAGGATAAAAACTGGAGTAAATGCTGTAGAGTCCATTTTATCAACAAAAAAAACAACAATAAAAGGTGATTTTTCTGGATTTGTTTTCTCACTTTGACTCTCATAGTTGTGGTCTACCTATGATGTCAATTACAGGCCTCTCTCATCTTTACAAGTAGAACTTGGATAATTGATGATCGACTAAATATTTTTTTCGCCACTAGATGGAAAACAAGTTAGGTGGTAAGGTGCACTTAAATATTAGGCCGCACCAAGGGTGCATTGAGCGCCTGTGCTTGGTTTCAACAGTCATTCTGCGCTGACAGAGCCCCTTTAAGGCTACGGCCAGTATTTTACATCAGTATTTATAAGCCAAAACCAGGAGTGGGTGATAAATGCAGAAGTGGTGCCCTGTAGTGGAGGATTAGGCTGCCGTCACACTAGCAGTATTTGGTCAGTATTTTACATCAGTATTTGTAGCCAAAACCAGGAGTAGAACAATTAGGCTAAGTGCACACGTTGCAGAATTGCCGCGGAAATCTCCGCGGCAACTCCTGCCGCGGAAATCTCCGCGGCAATTCTGCAACTCCTGCCGCGGGAATATCGCATGCAGAATTGGTATGCGTATTCCTGCTAAAAACTAGCGTTTTGCAAGCATAATTAGCTTGCAGAATGCTAGCGTTTTCCAAGCGATCTGTAGCATCGCTTGGAAAACAGATTGACAGGTAGGCCACACTTGTCAAACATAGTGTTTGACAAGTGTGACCAACTTTTTACTATTGATGCTGCCTATGCATCATCAATAGTAAAAGATATAATGTTAAAAATAATAAAAAAGATGGTTATTCTCACCTTCCGAAGGCAGCCGATCTCCTCAGCGGCTTCCGTTCCTATAGATGCTTTGTGTGCAGGACCTGCGATGATGTCACGGTCACGTGACCGCGACGTCATCGCAGGTCCTTCACACACAGCATCCCTGAGAACGGAAGCGGTAGTGTGCACCACAGAGAGGTGGGAAGACTCCGGGGCCATCAGAAGGTGAGTATATCAATATTTTTTATTTTAATTCTTTTTTTTTTTTTAACAATTATATGGTGCCCAGTCCGTGGAGGAGAGTCTCCTCTCCTCCACCCTGGGTAACTACCGCACATGATCCGCTTACTTCCTGCATGGTGGGCATAGCCCCATGCAGGGAGTAAGCAGATCAATGCATTCCTAGGTGTGCGGAATCCCCGCGATTCTGCAAATTTAATGAACATGCTGCGTTTTTTTATGGAATGCGATTCCGCTCAAGAAAACAACGCAGCATGTGCACAAAAAATACGGATTGCATTCTATTAAATCGGATGCTTAAAGTGAGCGGTTTTTTTCGCGGTTTTATAGCGAAAAACTGTGAAAAAAACGAGAAAAATCTGCTACATGTGCACACAGCCTTAGAGGAAAAGTATAATAGAAACATATGCACCACATCTGTATTTATCACCCACTCCTGGTTTTGGCTTATAAATACTGATGTAAAATACTGACCAAATACTGATAGTATGACGGCAGCCTGAGGCCGGCGTCACACTCGGCGTAAGACAATACGGTCCGTATTTTACGGCCGTAATACGGAGAAATGTTCCCAAAATAGTGATCCGTAGTCAGGGTGTGTCAGCGTATTTTGCGCATGGCATCCTCCGTATGTAATCCGTATGGCATCCGTACTGCGAGATTTTCGCGCAGGCTTGCAAAACCGACATCTAATGGATTTATGTGCTCAAATGTTCTGGAAAACATATATACAGTATATATATATGTATATATGTCATTGAGACATATATATACACTCACCGGCCACTTTATTAGGTACACCTGTCCAACTTCTTGTTAACACTTAATTTCTAATCAGCCAATCACATGGCGGCAACTCAGTGCATTTAGGCATGTAGACATGGTCAAGACAATCTCCTGCAGTTCAAACCGAGCATCAGTATGGGGAAGAAAGGTGATTTGAGTGCCTTTGAACGTGGCATGGTTGTTGGTGCCAGAAGGGCTGGTCTGAGTATTTCAGAAACTGCTGATCTACTGGGATTTTCACGCACAACCATCTCTAGGGTTTACAGAGAATGGTCCGAAAAAGAAAAAAAATCCAGTGAGCGGCAGTTCTGTGGGTGGAAATGCCTTGTTGATGCCAGAGGTCAGAGGAGAATGGGCAGACTGGTTCGAGCTGATAGAAAGGCAACAGTGACTCAAATCGCCACCCGTTACAACCAAGGTAGGCCTAAGAGCATCTCTGAACGCACAGTGCGTCGAACTTTGAGACAGATGGGCTACAGCAGCAGAAGACCACACCGGGTACCACTCCTTTCAGCTAAGAACAGGAAACTGAGGCTACAATTTGTACAAGCTCATCGAAATTGGACAGTAGAAGATTGGAAAAACGTTGCTTGGTCTGATGAGTCTCGATTTCTGCTGCGACATTCGGATGGTAGGGTCAGAATTTGGCGTAAACAACATGAAAGCATGGATCCATCCTGCCTTGTATGGAGCATCTTTGGGATGTGCAGCCGACAAATCTGCGGCAACTGTGTGATGCCATCATGTCAATATGGACCAAAATCTCTGAGGAATGCTTCCAGCACCTTGTTGAATCTATGCCACGAAGAATTGAGGCAGTTCTGAAGGCAAAAGGGGGTCCAACCCGTTACTAGCATGGTGTACCTAATAAAGTAGCCGGTGAGTGTATATTCTGTATTTAGATTTCATTCAGCGCGATATCTGTGAAAAGCCGGTAATTCAATTGCCGGCTTTTCATTTCTCCTGCACAAACCCGACAGGATATGAGACATGGTTTACATATAGTAAACCATCTCATATCCCCTTTTTTTTTTGCATATTCCACACTACTAATGTTAGTAGTGTGTATGTGCAAAATTTCAGCGCTGTAGCTGCTAAAATAAAGGGTTAAATGGCGGAAAAAATTGGCGTGATCTCCCGCGCAATTTTCTCCGCCAGAATGGTAAAGCCAGTGACTGAGGGCAGATATTAATAGCCAGGAGAGGGTCCATGGTTATTGGCCCCCCCGTGGCTAAAAACCTCTGCCCCCAGCCACCCCAGAAAAGGCACATCTGGAAGATGCGCCTATTCTGGCACTTGGCCACTCTCTTCCCACTCCCTGTAGCAGTGGGATATGGGGTAATGAAGGGTTAATGCCACCTTGCTATTGTAAGGTGACATTAAGCCAGATTAATAATGGAGAGGCGTCAATTATGACACCTATCCATTATTAATCCATTTGTCTGAAAGGGTTAAAAAACACACACACGATTTAAAAGTATTTTAATGAAATAAAGACAGCGGTTGTTTTAATAATTTATTGCTCTCTCAATCCATTTCCTGGCCCTCGCTTGGCAAAATAATAAAATATTTAATATCTGCCCTCAGTCACTGGCTTTACCATTCTGGCGGAGAAAACTGCGCGGGAGCCCACGCCAATTTTTTCCGCCATTTAACCCTTTATTTTAGCAGCTACAGCGCTGAAATTTTGCACATACACACTACTAACATTAGTACTGTGGAATATGCAAAAAAAAGGGGGATATGAGATGGTTTACTGTATGTAAACCATGTCTCATATCCTGTCGGGTTTGTGAAGGAGAAATGAAAAGCCGGCAATTGAATTACCGACTTTTCACTAACACCGCTGCGTATTTCTCGCAAGTCACACTCCTGGTCCGTGTGGAATCCGTATTTTTCTCGCCCCCATAGACTTTCATTGGCGATTTTTTTTTTGCGCAATACGCTGACAAACGCAGCATGCTGCGATTTTGTACGGCCGTAGAAAGCCGTATAATACTGAACCGTAATATACGGCTGATAGGAGCAGCCCCATTGAGAATAATTGTGCCGTATGTTATGCGAGTTTTACGGACGTAGTTTCTGTGCCCTTACGTCCGTAAAACTCGCCAGTATGACGCCGGCCTAAGGCTACGGTCAGTATTTGGTCAGTATTTTACATCAGTATTTGTAAGCCAAAACCAGGAGTGGGTGATAAATACAGAAGCAGTAACGTGTTTCCATTATACTTTTCCTCACCTGGGTTTGGCTTACAAATACTGGGGTAAAATACTGACCAAATACTGATGGTGTGACCATGGCCTAAGACCCTCAAACAGAAGAGATAGCGGACAGTCCTACAACCTCAGTGCAGTAACGCCGATCCAGTCATCTCTGGAATGAGCTAGAATGGAGTTGCTGTATGGAGTTTCATTGTTTATTGGCAGACAGTTACACAAGATTACAGCCACAAGTGATGAATAGAATTTTGTATTCCAGTCTTAAAGGGTATATCTGGAACTTTATGGAAAAAAAAAAACAAAAAATGTGCCCGACACCATTCTTTTCCGTCACAGACGGCTCCTGCCATGGATTCAGCTGTTTCTGCTCACACGATGGGGTGTGACTTCCGATGTCATTATGATTGACAGCTTGCTCCCCCAGATATGCAGCGGGAATCCAGCAGACGTCGGCAATCCCACCCTGTCAGTAGACCAGAGTGGAAGAGAATCTGCAGCTCTGTCTACGTTATGTCAGCAGATGCAGCTGAATCTCCGGCAGGAGCGGTCTGTGGTGAAGAGCGACGCCGTGCACAACCGACAGGTAAGTAACACTTATCTGCCTGTTAGTGCTTAGGCATATTCTTTGTTTTTCATAAAGTCCCAGATATCTCCTTTTTAATAACTGTAATTGTTATTAAATTTAACAATTACATAAAGGAATCAACTTCAAGAAACCTCAAACACGAAGTACAATAAAAATGTATTGTTGGGGAACACTCCCCCTAGTGGTGACTGACCAAATTGCATAGTAAAACAGTAAGAGCTAAAGTTCAAGTAGGTCTCCATAAAGGTTATATTCGACGCCACATTAGACTGACTCCGTCCTTGAATTCATAACAGAATACTTGACAGATGAACATCACATAAAAAGGCAGGACACACACAAAGATGTGGGGGAGGGAAGACGCAAGGGTAGGAAGAAACAGAAAACCTAGCTGTTATTTTGAGCCCAATAGTAGTCCCAGGGAGCCCAACCTCAAACCGTCCACTCTCACACCCATCAATGCCGACATATATTCCTTCCTAGGAATGTCAGCTATTCTATGTAATAAACCTTGATGAGTGGGAGGAGAGGTCCGCTTCCATGAAGAGCGATCAAGCACCTCGCTGCAGGCAGTGTATGTAGTGGTGACCTAACTGAGCTCTTCCCCATACCTAGGAGGAACGTTTAGTAGGTATACAGCAGGATCGAGCGCAACCTCCACATAGAGACCTCTGCAAATTAAGACTTTCACATCCTCCGAAAATCCGGCCAAACTCTAGCGGGACCAGAAGATATATGATACTGGAGCCCACCGCTGAGCTCTCTCGCCAGCGTAGATTTGTGAGCTGAGGATTCAGTCTGTGGAGGAGCTCCGGAGTATGATACGGAAACATCGATATACTGGCGCTCCTGATAGACCACTTGGCTGCCTTTTCCTAAATGGACCAGCCCGCTCCCAAGAATAGACTCCCATCTGCTCACATAGGGATGTTTTGACTGGTGGCCCCGAGGGTAGTTTATAACCCTATAAATGTCCAATATTAACTCTTTAGTCAACGGGCCCATTTTGCATATCCTTTCAAAATTAGTAAAGATACCTTCAACGAGCCGTACAACGAGGAAGCGAGATGTTTAATCTGCATAAACTGGAAAAACTCTATTGGTTATAGCAAATTTAGACTTGATAGCGTCAAAGAAGCTCCAGCGTGTCCCCATCCACCAAGTCCGCAAATCGGAATAAACCCGCCAAAATCCACAGGTGGTCCATTGTGGAATCCAGAATACTTGGGATCAGAGGTTGATGGATAACTGACTAAATGATGAAACCGCCTCATATGAAAGCCAAACCTCCCTCCCCATAGAGCCCAATGTATCTTGATGGACTTAGTTGTCCACAAAAGGGAATTTGGATGAATTGGGGCCAACCATAATTTTTCTATTTCTGTCCATTATTAGAAGCCTATAATGAAGCCTATGATGGAATCCTTCTCAGGTGAGCCGCCCAGTAGTATTTAGTAATGTCCGGGATGGATAATGCCCTTAGAGCCGTTAGGAAAGGTCCCGAGACACCAAACGTCTTCATTGTTTCCAACAAGAAAGACCAATTAAGGCTGTCAAAGCCTTCTCTGCATCAAGGCTCAATATGAGGGTTTGTAAGGTATTTATATTAGATACATCTATTAGATCTATCGCCCATCTAGTGTTGTCACCACCCTGACCGAAGGGGACAAAACCCACCTGCTCCTTATTGGTGTAACCAACAATTAAGCCTATTAGGCCGGCGTCACACTGGTGTATTGCATCCGATGTGAGATCATCGGATGCGATATGCTAATGACACTCGGCCCCTGCTCGCAGCAGAGCAGGAGCCGAGTGTCATGCGTCTGTGCTCCGAGTCTCTCGCACATGGAGGATCGGAGCACAGCTGCAGAGGAGGCGGAGAAATGAATTTCTCCATCTCCTCCATTGCTGGGGTCCCCTTATAACGCACAGCACTCGGATGATATCCGAGTGGTGTGCGCTGTCTCACTCGCACCTATAGCATGCTGCGATTGTCTCGGACCGAGGAAAACGGCCGACAATACTGAAACTGTAAAGCGCTGCGGAATATGTTGGCGCTATATAAATAAAGATTATTATTATTATTTATAGGGCTGATGGATGATAGTGGGGCATCAGGATTTTGTGCTTTCTATGGTTTTTCACACAATGGAGCAGGTCATTTCTTTCAGAAATTTTTCACCCATTTAAATGAATGGGTGGTGAAAAAATGCACCAAAAACACAGGTATCAGATTTTGCTCCGTTTTTTGTGCCAAAACCTGATTCTATAGAATAGCACTTTTTTTTAACACTAAGGCCTCTTTCACACTAGCGTCGTGCACTGCACGCCGCTATGCGTCGTTTGGTTGACAAAACGCATCCTGCAAAAGTGCTTGACGTCAGCACCGTGTGACCATGAAATCCGCCCCCACCTCCCCGCACCTCACAATGGGGCGGCGGATGCGCTGGAAAAATGCATCCGCTGCCCCGTTGTGCGGCGCATTCACTGCTAGCGTCAGTACGTCGGCCCGACGCTAGTGTGAAAGTAGCCTAAGCTTTATCAGCATTTACAATAGACAAATCTAGCATGCCAAAATCGCAAAAAAAGGCACAAAAAACAAGGAAAACCTGCTTTTTCTGCAGCTTCTTTCCTGCCAAGAGATCAGGTTTTGCTGCAGAGAAAAAAATGCTGAAAAACACCTAGTGTGAACTTACAAGTCAGACAAGGAGTCGGCGCTTATCGGTTTCCTGAATTCCAATGCTAATCTAACTACATTTAGTGAGGGAGAGCACCAGACCTTCCTGGAAAGAGGACATTAACATCCCCTCCTATTAGTGAAGACACCGGCAGATGTTTCTGGAGTAAAGAAAATTCCTTCTGCAAAAAACGGATCTGTCCTGTATTCGGAGCATATACATTACACAAGGTAATAGGTTTACCCCTCAGAGATGCCTCCAAAACAACAAACCTGCCCCCCGGATCAATGAGTCTTGGTCACCTGCAGTGGACAATATGAACATCATAGTCCGCGTCCCATGGTCACACGGTGCAGACGTCATAGTCCGCGGCTCATGGTCACAGGGTGCTGACGTCATAGTCCGCGGCTCATGGTCACACGGTGCCGACGTCATAGCCCGCGGCTCATGGTCACACGGTGCTGACGTCAAAGTCCGCGGCTCATGGTCACACGGTGCTGACGTCATAGCCCGCGGCTCATGGTCACACGGTATTGACGTCATAGTCCGCGGCTCATGGTCACACGGTGCTGACGTCATAGCCCGCGGCTCATGGTCACACGGTGCTGACGTCAAAGTCCGCGGCTCATGGTCACACGGTACTGACGTCATAGTCCGCGGCTCATGGTCACACGGTGCTGACGTCATAGTCCGCGGCTCATGGTCACACGGTGCTGACGTCATAGTCCGCGGCTCATGGTCACACGGTGCTGACGTCATAGTCCACGGCTCATGGTCACACGGTGCTGACGTCAAAGTCCGCGGCTCATGGTCACACGGTGCCGACGTCATAGCCCGCGGCTCATGGTCACACGGTGCTGACGTCAAAGTCCGCGGCTCATGGTCACACGGTGCTGACGTCATAGTCCACGGCTCATGGTCACACGGTGCTGACGTCATAGTCCGCGGCTCATGGTCACACGTTACTGACGTCATAGTCCGCGGCTCATGGTCACACGGTGCTGACGTCATAGTCCACGGCTCATGGTCACACGGTGCTGACGTCATAGTCCGCGGCTCATGGTCACACGGTGCTGACGTCATAGTCCACGGCTCATGGTCACACGGTGCTGACGTCATAGTCCGCGGCTCATGGTCACAGGGTGCTGACGTCGTAGTCCGCGGCTCATGGTCACACGGTGCTGACGTCAAAGTCCGCGGCTCATGGTCACACGGTGCTGACGTCATAGTCCGCGGCTCATGATCACACGGTGCTGACGTCATAGTCCGCGGCCCATGGTCACACGGTGCTGACGTCATAGCCCGCGGCTCATGGTCACACGGTGCTGACATAGCCTGCGGCTCATGGTCACACGGTGCTGACGTCATACCCCGCGGCTCATGGTCACACGGTGCTGACGTCATAGTCCGCGGCTCATGGTCACACGGTGCTGACGTCATAGCCCTGTTCCTGTACTGCTTATATACAATTCTCCTCAGTCTGGTTACTGGTAACGTACAGCTGCTGCGCACAACCTGTACTGCGCAAGCGCGTCTCTGCGACACTTCTTGTTGCGGCTAGCCCCGGATTCACGCCACGCATGCGCGCTTTACTGAGAGAGAGTGAGGCAGCCGCTCTGTCAGCCTGGGCGAGATGGGTCAGTCAGTGGAAGCTTCTTGAACAGCGGAGGCAGCGGCTGTGAGAGCGCAGGGTTCCGCGGTGACCGGACGTCTCCTGTGCATCACTAATAAAGTGTCGGTGTGTGAGGTCCCCGCTGTAGGCTGGAGTCACGGAGTGCGGACGGCTGTGGAGCTGTGCAGTCCGGGATACGAGCGCTTCTGTGGACGGATAACGGAGCCTCGATAGATAGGATGTGCTCGGTGGCTGCTGCTCAGTTTGCACTCTTTCTAGTTGTCGCCGGCATTTTATGATCCGAGCTCTAGAGCGGCCGCCATTTTGAGTGGCGTGAAAATTGCGCACGCGCACATAATCTGTGAGCGGTTGGTCAGATTCCCGCCTTTTCGGTGAGGTGACGGGACGGTGGCTCATTGCGGCTGTAAGGTGATATTCATGTCACCAGACGGTGGCCAGTGTGTACATGTGTAATCTTGTGTGACCAGGTGGTAACGACGCAGCTGCGACAATAATAATAATAATTTTATTTATATAGCGCCAACATATTCCGCAGCGCTTTACAAATGATAGAGGGGACTTGTACAGACAATAGACATTACAGCATAACAGAAATCACAGTTCAAAACAGATACCAGGAGGAATGAGGGCCCTGCTCGCAAGCTTACAAACTATGAGGAAAAGGGGAGACACGAGAGGTGGATGGTAACAATTGCTTTAGTTACTTGGACCAGCCATAGTGTAAGGCTCGGGTGTTCATGTAAAGCTGCATGAACCAGTTAACTGCCTAAGTATGTAACAGTACATGACCATGTGTCAGAGCATAGAACTATAAGTCCCAGCACGTCCTGACCACTGCGCTAGGGCTGTAGTACCACAACTCCCAGCACGTCCTCATCACTGCACTAGGGCTGTAGTACTACAACTCCCAGCACGTCCCCATCACTGCACTAGGGCTGTAGTACTATAACTCCCAGCACGTCCTAATCACTGCACTAGGGCTGTAGTACTACAACTCCTAGCACATCCTCATCACTGCACTAGGGCTGTAGTACTACAACTCCCAGCACGTCCTCATCACTGCACTAGGTATGTAGTACTATAACTCCCAGCACGTCCCCATCACTGCACTAGGTATGTAGTACTACAACTCCCAGCACGTCCTCATCACTGCACTAGGTATGTAGTACTACAACTCCCAGCACATCCTCATCACTGCACTAGGGCTGTAGTACAACTCCCAGCACGTCCCCATCACTGCACTAGGTATGTAGTACTACAACTCCCAGCACGTCCTCATCACTGCACTAGGGCTGTAGTACAACTCCCAGCACGTCCCCATCACTGCACTAGGTATGTAGTACTACAACTCCCAGCACGTCCCCATCACTGCACAAGGTATGTAGTACTACAACTCCCAGCACGTCCTCATCACTGCACTAGGGCTGTAGTACTACAACTCCCAGCACATCTCCATCACTGCACTAGGTATGTAGTACTACAACTCCTAGCACGTCCTCATCACTGCACTAGGTATGTAGTACTATAACTCCCAGCACGTCCTCATCACTGCACTAGGTATGTAGTACTACAACTCCCAGCACGTCCTCATCACTGCACTAGGTATGTAGTACTATAACTCCCAGCACGTCCCCATCACTGCACTAGGTATGTAGTACTACAACTCCCAGCACGTCCTCATCACTGCACTAGGGCTGTAGTACTACAACTCCCAGCACGTCCCCATCACTGCACTAGGTATGTAGTACTACAACTCCCAGCACGTCCTCATCACTGCACTAGGGCTGTAGTACAACTCCCAGCACGTCCCCATCACTGCACTAGGGCTGTAGTACTACAACTCCCAGCACGTTCCCCATCACTGCACTAGGGCTGTAGGTTCTTTTCCCCCTTAGTTGTGTACTTCTGCAGTGTCCGTGCTCTGTGCTGTTTTTCCCCCTTAGTTCTGTGATTCTGCGGTGTCCGTGTTTCAGTGCTGTTTTTCCCCCCTTAGTTCTGTGATTCTGCGGTGTCCGTGTTCTCAGTGCTGTTTTTCCCCCTTAGTTCTGTGATTCTGCGGTGTCCGTGTTTCAGTGCTGTTTTTCCCCCCTTAGTTCTGTGATTCTGCGGTGTCCGTGTTCTCAGTGCTGTTTTCCCCCCTTAGTTCTGTGATTCTGCGGTGTCCGTGTTCTCAGTGCTGTTTTTCCCCCTTAGTTCTGTGATTCTGCGGTGTCCGTGTTCTCAGTGCTGTTTTTCCCCCTTAGGGTATGTGTCCACGTTCAGGATTGCATCAGGATTTGGTCAGGATTTTACATCAGTATTTTGTAAGCCAAAACCAGGAGTGGAACAATTAGAGGAAAAGTATAATAGAAACATATGCACCACTTCTGCATTTATCATCCACTCCTGGTTTTGGCTTACAAATACTGATGTAAAATCCTGACCAAATCCTGATGCAATCCTGAACGTGGACACATACCCTTAGGCCATGTTCACACAGTGCGTTTTTTACCGCGGAACCGCAGCGGTTTTGCAGCTGCGGTTCCGCAGCTTTTTTCCATGCAGGGTACAGTACAATGTACCCTATGGAAAACAGGAACCACTGTGCACACGATCCTGAATTTCCAAAAAAAAGCCGCGCTGAATAGCTGCGGGAAAAAAGGAGCATGTCACTTCTTTGGCTACGTTCACATTTGCGTTGTGCGCCGCAGCGTCGGCGCCGCAGCGCACAACGCAGACAAAAACGCGGCAAAACGCTGCGTTTTGCGCCGCATGCGTCCTTTTTGGCCGAAAGTTGGACGCAAAAAAAATGCAACTTGAAGCGTTTCTTGCGTCCAACGCTTGCGGCCATGCGGCGCAAAACGCAGCACAACGCATGTCCATGCGCTCCCATGTTAAATATAGGGGCGCATGACGCATGCTGCGGCGCCCGACGCTGCGGCGCTGACCGCAAATGTGAACGTAGCCTTTGTCCGAAACAGCAGCGGTTCTGCACCCATAGACCTCCATTGTGAGGTCAAACCCGCAGTAAAACCCGCAGATAAAAAATATATCTGCGGGTTTTATTGCGGTTTGTGGTGCAGAGCCGCTGCAGCAGGAAGTGCGTGGGCGGAGAGACATGGAGGCATACCGTCGCATGGGGATCGTGTCGGCCGTTTGATTGATTTGGTATGTATGTATGTATGTGTGTGTGTGTGTGTGTCCCCATGCGACGCTAGTGCCACCATTGTGCTAAGTCGCCGTATGGGACTACTACTCCCATCCGGTATTAGGATGGGAGAGTTGTCCCTGTGTCCGGCGACTTAGCACAGTTGTAAAGTTACACAAAACACACACAATACACATACATGACACACAGTACATACAACATATAACACAGAGTATATACTCACCAACAGCACACTGGTAGGCGAAGCCCTCGATCCCCTAGAAAAAAATCCCAAAATAAAAAATAAAATTCATACTCCCTGTCCGCAGAATCCATAAAACGAGTGTCCCACCCCGATCCCCTGCTCTCCGGCGATACACTGCCAGGAGCGAAGCTCCTAGCAGTGTATCGCGTACTGTTCCGGAGTTCAATGGCTCTGGCGTCTCGGTTAACGGCAGTACAGCTGCGTTGAACTTTCCCACGCAGCACTGCCGTTAAGCGAGAGTGCCGGGGTCAATGACCGCCGGCAAACTCGCTCGCGCATGCGCAGTGACACACCGACAGGAACTATGGCTCCTGTCAGTGTGTTATACGTTATATATATGTGTGATACGTGGCACTGAAATACGTGATACGTGGCACTTAAATACGTGATACGTGGCACTTAAATACGTGGCACTTAAATATGTGATACGTGGCACTGAAATACGTGATACGTGGCACTTAAATACGTGATATGTGGCACTTAAATACGTGGCACTGAAATACGTGATACGTGGCACTGAAATACGTGATACGTGGCACTGAAATACGTGATACGTGGCACTTAAATACGTGATACGTGGCACTGAAATACGTGATACGTGGCACTTAAATACGTGGCACTGAAATACGTGATACGTGGCACTTAAATACGTGGCACTGAAATACGTGATACGTGGCACTTAAATACGTGGCACTTAAATACGTGATATGTGGCACTTAAATACGTGGCAGTTAAATACGTGGCACTTAAATACGTGATACGTGGCATTGAAATACGTGGCACTTAAATACGTGGCACTTAAATACGTGATACGTGGCACTTAAATACGTGATACGTGGCACTTAAATACGTGGCACTGAAATACGTGATACATGGCACTGAAATACGTGATTTACGTGATACGTGGCACTGAAATACGTGATACGTGGCACTGAAATACGTGATACGTGGCACTGAAATACGTGATACGTGGCACTTAAATACGTGGCACTGAAATACGTGATACATGGCACTGAAATACGTGATACGTGGCACTTAAATACGTGGCACTGAAATACGTGATACGTGGCACTTAAATACGTGGCACTTAAATACGTGATATGTGGCACTTAAATACGTGGCAGTTAAATACGTGGCACTTAAATACGTGATACGTGGCACTTAAATACGTGGCACTTAAATACGTGGCATTGAAATACGTGGCACTTAAATACGTGGCACTTAAATACGTGATACGTGGCACTTAAATACGTGATACGTGGCACTTAAATACGTGATACGTGGCACTTAAATACGTGATACGTGGCACTTAAATACATGGCACTTAAATACGTGATACGTGGCACTGAAATACGTGGCACTGAAATACGTGGCACTTAAACACTTAAATACGTGGCACTGAAATACGTGGCACTGAAATACGTGGCACTGAAATACGTGGCACTGAAATACGTGGCACTGAAATACGTGGCACTTAAACACTTAAATACGTGGCACTTAAATACGTGGCACTTAGGCTATGTTCACATTTGCGTTGTGCGCCGCAGCGTCGGCGCCGCAACACACAACGCAAACAAAAACGCATGCACAACGCTGCGTTTTGCGCCGCATGCGTCCTTTTTTTGATTGATTTTGGACGCAGCAAAAATGCAACTTGCTGCGTCCTGCGCCCGGATGCGTGCGCTGCAGTGACGCATGCGGCGCAAAACGCAAGTGCGACGCATGTCCATGCGCCCCCATGTTAAATATAGGGGCGCATGACGCATGCGGCGCAGACCGCAAATGTGAACGTAGACTTAAATAGCTGGATAGAGCTGGATCCGCGGGCTGTGATCTGGGCTACGCTCAGCACTCTGCGGAGCGCTGTCATTCAAAACACGTCCACTCATTTTGGTGTTTAGTCCCAAAATGGAGGGATGGAAGAAGAAAAGGGTTGGACAAGGAAATGACATCATTTCTTTTTTTTTTTCCCCCACTGCAGTTAAAGCTTTATTTGTGTCCAACACAGACAATCTGCAGAGAAAACTGCATAAAAAAACGCACCAAAAACGCACCTGCGTTTTCTGCCAAGAGCTGCGGTTTTAGTCCTCAAAAAAAAAGGATTGAAATCAGGAACGTGTGAACATACCCTTAGTTCTGTGATTCTGCGGTGTCCGTGTTCTCAGTGCTGTTTTTCCCCCTTAGTTCTGTGATTCTGCGGTGTCCGTGTTCTCAGTGCTGTTTTTCCCCCTTAGTTCTGTGATTCTGCGGTGTCCGATCTCTCAGTGCTGTTTTTCCCCCAGAGTTGTGTATTTCTTCGGTGTCCGTGCTCTCAGTGCTGACTGTGTTTTCTTCCGTCTTCCGCCTTATTCTGGGGAACATTCAGCGTTTTCTTTTCTCTGTACACGTTAACCCCTTAATGACCGGCCAATTATTACACTTCTGACCACCGTCCCTTTATGAGGTTATTACTCTGGAGCTTCCATGGATCCCGCTGATTATTACACTGTTTTCTCGGGACACATTGTGCTTCATGTTACTGGTAACATTTCTTTGATATTACCTGCATTTATTTATTAAAAAAATGGAAATTTGGTGAAAATTTTGCTATTTTGCAATTTTCCAACTTTGAATTCTTAGGCCCTTAAATCACAGAGTTATGTCACACAAAATCGTTAATAAATAACATTTCCCACATGTCTACTTTACATCAGCACAATTTTGGAAATATATATATTTTTTGTCAGGATGTTATAAGGGTTAAAAGTTGACCAGCAATTTTTCATTTTTCCAACAAAATATATAAAAAATATTTTAGAGACCGCCTCACATTTGAAGTAATTATTTTGGGAGGGCTATATAACAGAAAATACCCAAAAGTGACACCATTCTAAAAACTGCCCCCTCAAGGTGCTCAAAACCACATTCAAGAAGTTTATTAACTCTTCAGGGGCTTCTGGAGAACTAAAGCAACGTGGAAGGAAAACAAAAAAGTGCTTTGGAACCATTTTTTTAAAAAATTTTCACAAAGGTTTTCAAAAGTTGTTGTGTAATTTCTCCTCAGTTCGCAGATACCCCATATGTGGGGGTAAACCACTGTTTGGGTGCATGGCAGGGCTCGGAAGGGAGGGAGCGCCATTTGACTTCTTGAACGGAAAATTAGCTGGAATCAGTGGTGGGTGCCATGTCGCATTTGGAGACCCCCTGATGTACCTAAACAGTGGAAGCCCCCCAATTGTAACTCCAACCCTCACGTGCCGCCATGTTGCGTCCTCCAGACCTCTGCTGCCCCCTTTGGTTTGTGTAGCTTGGTGGTGCGGCAGGTGTGAGCAGAGCGCCGGCTGATCCGGCACATGGCAAGCACTAATTATACTCAGGAGATTAGTGCCGCTGATCAGATGATATGGGCACAGCTCCGCCATCACCCTCAGGGGGTCCATGTGTGAAAATCTCTGCACTCATTATGCTGGGAAATGTTTCCCATGGTGCTCTGCTCCCGCACATATGCAGAGCCCCCGTTATGAGGCCGACTGCTCTTTTTCTGCCTGGTTTCCAGCAAATCCTAGTAGAGTTAAGGTACCTTCACACTAAGCGACGCTGCAGCGATACAGACAACGATGCCGATCGCTGCAGCGTCGCTGTTTAGTCGTGTGGTCGCTGGAGAGCTGTCACACAGACGGCTCTCCAGCGACCAACGATGCCGAAGTCCCCTGGTAACCAGGGTAAACATCGGATTACTAAGCGCAGGGCCGCGCTTAGTAACCCGATGTTTACCCTGGTTACCATTGTAAAAGTAAAAAAAAAACAACACATACTCACATTCCGGTGCCCGGCGTCCGCTTCCCTGCACTCCTCCTGCATCCTGTGTCAGTGCCGAACATCTCCGACATCTCCCACAGAGCAGAGCGGTGACGTCACCGCTCTGCTTTACGGCCGGCACTTACACAGGATGCAGGAGGAGTGCAGGGAAGCGGACGCCGGGCACCGGAATGTGAGTGTGTTTTTTTTTTTTTTACTTTTACAATGGTAACCAGGGTAAACATCGGGTTACTAAGCGCGGCCCTGCGCTTAGTAACCCGATGTTTACCCTGGTTACCAGTGAAGACCGCTGGATCGGCGTCACACACACCGATTCAGCGATGACAGCGGGAGATCCAGCGACTAAATAAAGTTCTGGACTTTCAGCAACGACCAGCGATCTCACAGCGGGATCCTGATCGCTGCTGCTTGTCAAACACAACGATATCGCTATCCAGGACGCTGCAACGTCACGGATCGCTATCGTTGTAAAGTCGCTTAGTGTGAAGGTACCTTTACAGATGACAGAAAGAAATGCTGATCTGCAGCTAATTACCCAAGTGCTGAAAATGCCAGCAGTGCCGCCACATAAAGGACAGGACCACGTCCCCCGCCTACCCCACATCATATCCTATAATCTGACATCAGAGAAAACCAGTCACTAAGAAAAGCAGAGACCAGAAACAAGGTCCAAAATAAAGAAATCTACCCGGAGGGATCTTACAATCATCTCCGCTCTGATTGAGAGAGATTCCAGATGATACTGATGCTCTGGGCCAGGTGCAATGGATGCCAGGCCCTCGGAGTGACGGTACTTACCTGTGTCTCCCGGGGGGCTCCTGGTATACAATGAGTCTGGAGGGGTGTTCTCGATATAGGGGGTCTTGTGGTGCACTTACAGTATATGCCAAGTCTTATGGAGTGCTCCTGGCTCACAATCACTGTCCTGGGATGCTCCCGGTATACAGTAATAATTTATATAATGCTGAGATATATTCTGCAGTACTTTACAATAAGCTGGGGCATGTACAGATAACAAGGACACTACAAAGTAACACATAATTCACCAGTTACAGAAGGAGTGCGGGTCCTGCTGATCACAAGCTAGAATCAAACACGCTTGTCATCTAATGTCCAGCTATCATTATTAGAGAGAGGGCATTTCACATTAATCTGCATAATCTGCCAGTATCTAAGGCTACGTTCACATTTGCGTCTTGCAACGCAGCGTCGTCGACGCATAACGACGCATGCGTCATGCGCCCCTATCTTTAACATTGGGGGCGCATGTACATGCGTTGTCATGCGTTTTTGCACAACGCACGACGCATGCGTCGTTTGGCCGCACCTGGCGGGGCGCGGCCGACGCTACATGTTGCATTTTTGTAGCGTCGTAAAAACGCGTGCGTCGCCCGTGCGTCGTAATTGCGTTATAATCCCCATTGAAACCTATTGACAACGCAAGAGACGCAAGTGTGTGCGTCGTACGTGCGTTGTGCGACGCATGCGTCGTTAATTAAAAAGTGTCTAGACTATGTCTAGACAGTGAAAAAACATCCCCCATACATTTTTGCATTGTTTGTCACTTTGGCTACAGCATACCAGACAGACCAGACCTACCTACCAGAGCTCTGCTTCAAGAGATGTAAGTATAGAATGATTCTGCGCATTGTAATGTTTTTTATTGTATTGCAAGTTGTGTATGTAGTTCTGCACTGTAGTGTATATGGACATTGGTGTATTATTCTGGTTGTGATGTATATTTCTGGCGTTATATGATGGCGTTCATTGTCTCCGGCCTTGTTGATTTTATTGTAAAGTATGGTGGTGTATCCAGGATTGACTTTTAGTTTCCAATTTTGGTGTGGTGTTTTTTTATTCTGGTTGTGATGTATATTTCTGGCGCTATTTGATGGCGTTTCATTGTCTCCGGCCTTGTTGATTTTATTGTAAAGTATGGTGGTCTATCCAGGATGACATTTATTTATTTTTATTTATTTATTTTTTTTTTTCTTTGCTGTTTGGGTTGTTCTGTGCATGCGGTTGTTCCATTTTTTTTTTAATATAAATATGTTCTTATCAGGTTCTGAAGAATTTTAGGGCTTCATATGTCGCCATACTCTTTTTTGGTCTTTTTTTCTATTGTAACGTATGGCGGTATGGTTTGCCTTTTCTTGGGCCTTTTTGGAAATCAATGTTGTAAATTGTGGCATAAAAAAAATCTGTGTCTTTTTGGATTAGTATACAGGCTCTGTTGTTTATTTATTTTATCTTTCCTGGGACTGGTATTATGCTTTTGCTATACTCTGGCATTGTGTAGTCTCTGCCATTGTTTTTTCTTTTAATGTATGGCGGTGTTGTTTGTTCAGCGCTTGGTCAGTTGGTATTGTACTGTGAGTGCACTGTTCGTTGTGGTTGTAATGTTAATGTATGGATTTTGGATATTTTACAATATGTGCCTCTGTGTTGTGCATAGTAAATATATATTTTTTTTTTTCATTTTAGAATTTAATAGCAATGGCGAGTGACTCGAGCCACACGACACCGCAGGGGAGTCCGGTGAGTACATGATCTTCTGTTGCTTATTATTCTGTGTCATTTCTAGTGTCACTCAATTTTTTACAACTATTTTCCAGGCTTCTTCAAGTGAGGAGGAACCCAGCCAGCAGGAGCAGCGACCTGAGGGCCAAGCTGTGGTGGCAAGACGGCGAGTAAGTATTTTTAAAAACAACGTAGTCCCCCTTTTTTTTTTTTTTATATAATTTTGTTTTCCTTTTTTTTTTTTTTTTTTTTGGAGGGGGTTGGGGGGGAAGAAGGGAGGGAGACCAATTTGTTTTTATATTGCAAACATTTATGTTTTCCTATAATTCTAGGTTTCACAACGGGACCAAGAAGAGAGCATTGATGTGGATGTCATGGTTGCATCAATCCAGGTGCGAGCCCCGTTGTGGGACCCCTGTGACCCCCGGCACGCGGACCAGGTGGTTTTGAAACGGATGTGGACTGAGGTAGCCAAATCACTGTGGGATGGCTTTGACAGCGCTTCACCCAGTGACCAAACTAAATTTGGTAAGTATTGCCAAAATGCCGCTCTGAACTATCAGGATACACAACCGTCTGTGATGTGTTCTACTTTTGTATCATCACACACAGTTGTGTTATCAATAAAATTTTCTCTCCAACTAATTGTTTGCCTTTTCCACAGTCAAAAAATTGAAGACCAGATGGCGCTCCATGAAGGACCGTTTCAATCGGGGCCTGAAAAAGGAGGGAGCGGCTCGTAGTGGTGCTGCAGCGGCAAGGTCAATACCTTACAAATATAACAGGATTCTGCAGTTCCTGAGACCTGCCCTTAGCCGCCGACAGTAAGTATTATTCCCACACATTATTCCCGCACATCGTGTACTCTCCAACATGCATATTCACATAGTATATTCCCCAGCCAAGTAGTTTGTTGGCCATCCATTTACGTTGGCCAATGACGTAGTATACAGCACACAGACACATAGTATATTGGGCAGCCACTAGTAAAATTTCATTGTGGCGTAGTATATTGCACATCCAGGGTTATCACCGTTTCCTATAACGTTAAAATAATTGACACGGGAGACCATGTAGTTTACGGCAGGTTTTGTACCCAGGGTTGGTCTGATCGCAGGACCTGTGATGACGTCTCGGTCACATGTCCGTGATGTCATGACAGTTACAACGATAAGCATAAACCATGCCGGCCGTTACAAACGGCAAACATGGTTGAGTATAGCTTGTAAATTTTTAAACCCCCAAAATTTCCAATTTTTAATATTGATGCCTCATCGGCAGTGTCAATACTAAAATTTGGGTTACATCTTAACGGCGGCAACGGTTACCGCCGGTAAGATTTTATCCATGACAGAGGGGAGTATGCGGGCGACAGGCATTCAGTGCGGGGAGTAAGGAGGACTGTGGCCGGCGCTGATTGGTCGTGTCAGCCCTGACATGCAGCTAGCCCTAAAAAAAATTTGGAAACCGTTAGGACTGACAGACGGTACTGACCCTTTACAATTATCTAAAAGTTAACAGTTTGTGATGCAATGTTAACTTTTTATTACACACAGGAGGTGGAGAATGTGAAATGTTATATTTTGTATACTAATGTTTTCCTTATGTTTCCACAGAACACACAGCAGCACCCTCGAGCCTGTTCGTCCCTCTGGAGCGGTCCTTCGTGAATCGCCATCTGGACCGTCACAGCCATCCCACAGCGACAGTAGGCTTGCACCACCATCTGGAGAACCGGCAGCCGGTCCATCAGATGTTCCCCTGCCCGAGGCCACTGGCGCTCCTTCCTTTGGGTTATCCCGACAGCGTCAGCGGGCCTCGGACAGGCCGCTACTGCCCGAATTTTTACATTTAAGCACGGTATTCCAGAATTGTTTCAAGGCGCTGGGCGATAGAATGGACACTGCTCTGTCCAATATCGACCGGCGCCTTGAAAATATGGAATCCGAGCTCTCGAGGCCGGCCAAACATTTCTTTAGTGCCATTGCGAAGGGCATGGTGGAACATCTTACGCCGGAACTCCAGATTTCGGTGATGCAGGCCTGCAACAATGCGTACGTTACTGCTCTGCAGCAGGCTCGGGTCATGCAGTCAGCGACTACAATGCCCGTAGTCCCCTCGCTGGCTAGCATGACTCCGACTCCTGCTGCAGAGCAGCCACACCAAACTCCGCGTGCCGAGGGCCACCGCCGCCGACACCATCGAAGAAAGCCGCAAAGTCCTGCTCCTGCAAGGCCTTCAAGGACCCACAGACGGCAGGAGGAACAACACCCAGAGGGAGAGAGGAGAAAACGGGCCAGAACCTCACCCGCTACGCCGGCTCTGGCTGCTCCGATACCTGCACCAAGCTCTCGGCAGGGGTCTAACCGGAGCAGGAGTAGCCAGAGCCAGCCCACAGAGCCAAGGACACTGGTTGTGCCTCCTCCCTCCCCTCCTGCGTTGGCATTCTCGCCACCGTCGACCACAGGGTGGTCAGACATTGGCATACCATCCAGCATCCTTCAATACGGTGGTTCCTCCTCCTCCTCCTCCACCTCCACCCACTCCCAAACTGGGGGATATCAGTCTCCGTTTATAGCGGACATTCCCAGCCCTTGAACCTTTCCCCATTTTTCGTTTTCTGTCACCCCTAATAAATTGTTTTATTTGGTTAACCATATTTGATTTCTTGTTCTAAAATAAAGTTTGCACCAACTCACACCGTGCGCCGTACACAAATTTTGTGTTTGCAACAACTCATATCTGCAATGTATGACAGATTTTTATGCTTTTTTTTTTTTTTTGCCCTGTCGCTCATTGTACTATGAGTTGTTACACACACAAATAGGTTAAAAAAATATATACATTTTCAAATCCTACTGTACTGGTACCGTCACACATAACGATTTTGTTAACAATATCGTTGATAGTTAACGAAATCTTAATGCGTGACAGCGACCTACGATCATGCCCCTGCTGGGATATAGTTGGTTGATGCGAATTATCAGGACCTTTTTTTGGTCGCTGATCACCCGCTGTCATCGCTGGATCGGAGTGTGTGACACCGATTCAGCGATGTCTTAACTGGTAACCAGGGTAAACAGCGATGTCTTCACTGGTAACAAGGGTAAATATCGGGTTACTAAGCGAAGGGCCGCTTAGTTACCCGATGTTTACCCTGGTTACCATTGGAAAGGTAAAACATGTAAACAGTATATACTTATATTCCGTTGTCTGCCACATCCCTGGCCGTCATCTTCCCGCAATGAGTGACAGTGATTTACGGCTGTAAAGTTAAAGCAGAGCACAGCGCTGACGTCAACGCTGTGCTGTGCTTTTGGCCCGGCAAAGTGCGGGAAGCTAACGGCGATGGACGTGGCAGACACGGTAATCTAAGTATATACTGTTTATATTTTTAAAATGTACAATCCTAACTAGGGTAAACACAGGCTTAAGCGGCCATGCGTAACCCAATGGTTACCCTGGTTACACGGTACTTCGGCATTGTTGGTCGCAGGAGAGCTGTCTGTGTGACAGCTCCAGCGACCACACAACGACTTACCAACTATCACGGCCAGGTCGTATCGCTGGTTGTGATAGTTGGTTAATCGTTTCTGTAACGGTACCTTAAGGCTAATGGTCATGAGAGTTTGTAGCAATGTTCACGTGGCCAAGCGTAGACACTATTTGACTCAGGTCGTATTCCACCATCCTGAGTTCAATAGTGTTACGCAGCGAACATGATCGTGTCCCTCCTTGTCAAGCAAAACACTTGCAGACTAGTAGCATATGTCCCCCGGCTTCATGGAGTGCGGATATGATCTGCAGCCACATGTTCAGAGGCTGTGTGACAGGCAGAACACATGCACATCCAAGGCATGTGTAGTGCCTGTCACACAGCTGCAGCACAGCGGCAGAAAACCTGCTTCAGCCATCACGCTCCATGATGCCAGGTTCCATATGCAAAGTCTGCAAGAATTGCTTAACAAGGTGGGAGCCAATCATGTTTGCTTTCAAAACTATGGGACACACGGCTATGTGAACAATTGGTTTGTTTTGTCAGTCAATTTGGGAACCGGTGCTCACATTACTACATTTTATGGTACACACATTTGGTTCTAGAACATTAATTGTTTTTTTTTTTTTTTATTGCCAACAACATTTATAGGGGAGAATTATTTTTAAAACGTAAAGACACAATAAAAAAATGTATTTAAAAACAAAAAGTGTAAAAACACGATACATTTCTACATTTAAAGAACAGTACATTTGGCTGAAATGTCATGGACTCAACAGTGTTTTATTATTTTTAAATTAGATTATATTTTTATTAATCACTATAATTTTACTTACAGTTCCAGCAGGATAAAGTACAGTATATACATTACACCATTTGATCTTGCCATGACACACGGCCAACATCAGAAACAAAATATGCTGCAAATTGATCCCTCATCTGAGCAATTTCCAAAGTTGTCCTCAGAGGATGATCTTGGAAATCGTGCAATGTGTTTGGTATGGGTTCATCTAGTTCCACGTTGACTCTCTCTTTGGTAATAACATAATTGTGGAGAACCACACAAGCCTTCACAACCTGATCAACTGTCTCAATTTTCAGATTTATAGCGGATCCTAAAATCCGCCATTTGGAGACAAGGATTCCAAACGCGCACTCCACAGTTCTTCTGGCCCTGGACAGTCTATAATTAAAAATCCTTTTTGTGTGGTCCAAGCCCCGACTTGAGTACGGTTTCAGAAGGTTGGCAGACATTTGAAATGCCTCATCACCAACAACCACAAATGGCATTGCCGGGCCTTGGGTGTTGGGAAGAGGTCTTGGCTGGGGGAAATTGAAATTGTTCTCATACAATCTTCGGCCCATATCAGACTCCTTAAAGGTCCGGGAATCATTGGCACGGCCAAATGCTCCAATATCCACGGTGAGAAACCTGCAGTCCGCACCTGCAATGGCCATGAGGACGGTTGAAAAGTATTTTTTGTAGTTAAAAAACAGCGAACCACTTCGTGCAGGCTTTAAAATCCGAATGTGCTTCCCATCAACTGCTCCAATACAATTAGGGAAGGAACACACTTGGTCAAATTTTTGGGCATTGGCCTCCCATAACTCCACTGTTGGGATTGGTAAAAATTCCTCACGGAGATTGTCCCACAATGCGCGGCATGTGTCGGCAATAATACCCGAAAGTGTTGAGACTCCAATCCGAAACTGGAAATGAAGAGATCTCAAGGTCTCTCCGGTAGCCAGGAAACTGCCAAGAAGAAAAATAAATTTAATAAAAGTATGTACATTGTTATTAAATAAAATTACATTTACATCCCTCACACACCAAAAACCAAAAAAAGATTAATGAAAAAAAGGCAACAACATTAAAGGGTATGTGTCCACGTTCAGGATTGCATCAGGATTTGGTCAGGATTTTCCATCAGTATTTGTAAGCCAAAACCAGGAGTGGAACAATTAGAGGAAAAGTATAATAGAAACATATGCACCACTTCTGCATTTATCATCCACTCCTGGTTTTGGCTTACAAATACTGATGAAAAATCCTGACCAAATCCTGATGCAATCCTGAACGTGGACACATACCCTCAGGGTATGTTTCCACGGTCAGGAAACGCAGCTTGTTTGACGCTGCGCAGAGCTGCAGCGTCAAACAAGCAGCGTCCAGATGTTCCAGCATAGTGGAGGGGATTTTATGAAATCCCGTCTCCACTATGCGTGGAAACCCGCACGCGGCGGCCCTGCGACTTCGGACATGCTGCGTGTCTTTTCAGATCGCAGCATGTCCGTACACCTTGTGGGGACGCAGCGTCCCCGCAAGGCATATCACAGGGCGCTATGGGAGAGAGCGATCATCCCGGATGTGAAGAGTTAACACATCCGGCATGATCGCGTCCCAGAAAGGGGGCGGGGCTTAGCGCCGAGCCATCCTGACGGTGGAAACATACCCTTAAAGTCCTTCAAATAGCTGCATTACGTACCGGAGAGTCACCAGCAGACGTTCCTTGGCAGAAATTGATCTCCGGAGCTGCATGTCCTGCCTGGAAATGGATCCTTCCACACGACGCAGCAGATAGCGGAAGCTGTCTTGAGACATCCTGGTATACTCGAAGTATTTCTCCAGGTTCTCATTCAGCTCTCCAAACAAACAATGGTAGGCTCCACGGCTCTCTCGGACTTCCACTATTGGGTGTAGCCAAAAACGCCGATGAATCCTTCTCCGTTGTTTTTCTCTTTTCCTTTGTTCATGACAAGCGATAGCGTAAGCATTAGCCATATATACTAAAATTCCATTATACCCACCCTCTTCTATCCATTGGTGTTCTTTATCTAGTGTCTAGACACTAAAAATGACATCATTGTTTGACAACGCATGCGTCGTAAAACGCGTTTTTTCGAAAAACGCACTGAAACGCACAAAAAACGCAGCGTTTTACGACGCATGCGTTAAACGCATGCGTCGAAATCAATGCGTTTTCTGATGCGTTTCTATGCGTCATGCGTTGCGTCGACGACGCTGCGTCGCAAGACGCAAATGTGAACGTAGCCTAAGTACAGTTACCAAGTACTGCTGGATTCATGGAGGATGTGGAGACAGATGAATAGGATGGAGCAGATTTTGAGGAAAAATTAGATGGGGGAAGGGGAAAATTAGATTAGTGAAGTGAGGGGATAGGTCTGTCTAAAAGGATGTGTTTGTAAAGCACGTTTGAAAATGTGTGATCTAGATATTAGTCATAAGTTCTGGAGTAGTGTATTCCAGAAAACTGGCACAGCACGAGAGAATTCTTGGAGACTGATGTGGAAAATTCAGATTATAGAGAGCATTAATAGTAGATCAGTTGCAGAATGTAAATCATGGTTCGAGTGTAGGATGGGGATGTAGGGCAGTGCAGCACCGTGGAGGGGACGAGTCGGGTGTTAGACATGATGGAGGAGATGTAGTGCGGTGCAGCACTGTGGACACGATGGGTAGGGTTGAAACACAAGGAGTTCAGTGTTGGAGAGATTCAGTGTCTGATGGAGGGAGGACATGATGTTAGAGACAGCAGGCAGACCATCCAATACAGCGATGAGTTTGGGTGTTCCTGGTTTCCAATGAGTCTCCTGGAATACGGTGGATCTTGTGGTGTGCTTCCAGTATGCAATGAGTTTGGAGGGTGCTGCCGGTATAGGATGGGTCTGCAGGGTGCTCCCGGTATAGGATGGGTCTGGAGGGTGCTCCCGGTATAGGATGGGTCTGGAGGATGCTGCCGGTATAGGATAAGTCTGGAGGATGCTGCCGGTATAGGATGAGTCTGGAGGGTGCTGCCGGTATAGGACGAGTCTGGAGGGTGCTCCCGGTATAGGACGGGTCTGGAGGGTGCTGCCGGTATAGGACGAGTCTGGAGGGTGCTGCCGGTATAGGACGAGTCTGGAGGGAGCTCCCAGTATAGGACGAGTCTGGAGGGTGCTCCCGGTATAGGACGGGTCTGGAGGGTGCTGCCGGTATAGGACGAGTCTGGAGGGTGCTGCCGGTATAGGACGAGTCTGGAGGGTGCTGCCGGTATAGGACGAGTCTGGAGGGTGCTCCCGGTGTAGGATGAGTCTGGAGGGTGCTCCCGGTATAGGATGGGAAGTGCAGACTACCTGTGCTGACCGATGTCCATCCTTGAATGTGCCTATAATGGGCATGACGTTCTATAGGGTGATGGGGCGATCATCTGCAGGCATTTACCACCTCCCTTCATTGTACAGCGCCCCCATCCTGGCAGTGGATTCCTTAGAGCAGCACTTCTGGCAGTAGATAATACTCAGTCAGGAATGGTCGGAGATGTGAGGTCATGATCCTAGATCTCATGCTATGCATGGAGGGAGCACCGAGCAACACACAGGATCTGCTGCCAGGTACACAGGTCTCCTGCGGAGGAATGTGGATTCTAGGGAGTGGTAATATAGAGTATGAGGCTTGTGGTATTAATGTTGTGGCTGATCGGTGTGTTTGGACCGTGCTGACAATCTCTGTCCTGCCCTAGAACAAGGCTCCTATTTACTTTTGTGTCTAACATTCCAGTAATCCGGCACAGCGCTGTAGTGTTATGTGAGATGTGACAATGATGGAACCCTGTAATCCGTACACAGCCTGTGCAGCCGGGATAGCAGTAGTTTGGGGTATTTTATCCTTTCATCATGGGCCCTGGGATGGTTTATCAGCCGCAGTCCTGTCCTGGGGATGCCATACTCTATGTGCTGTGCTCTCATCGCCCCCTGGTGGCCACAAGTCTGTAGTGGCCAAGACTGTTTCACTACTTAAACCTGACAGCAGTTGTGGCTGATATAAGATATGGCCACTGCCTTTCAGGGCTTATCTACAGCATTCTATAGCGTGTCTCACTCCTATCTCCCACACATGGTTCACATCACAGCCCAGGATAAAGCTGCCGTTCATTATTTTGTAATTTAAGTATCTCTATGCTAGGGATTACCTTACCCTTGATGCTAGTTGGTGGTCAATGATCAGGTATATTTATATCCTTATTATAATACATGGCTTAAAGGGAAGGTACCGCGCTTGTAGATTATTCATAAATCAATGTAATGGGGCATAACATGCTGTTATAACCAAGATTTGATTGCATTTGAAACATATTTTGTGTGTTATAGGAGTTTAAAGAAGGCACTGGAGGCTGACATCTTGCTTTCACAGTAGCAGCACGACACTATCAGTGTCATAATACGGCACCCCATGCTCATAACCAGAGGGATGCTGACCCTATCTATTGTAATAAAACTGTCACTGATGTGAACTGGGCACGCCTCTGTGGGCTGCACAATTCACAGTAGTAGGAGTGTTCTGCCGCCATTTTCATGGAGCCCTCGGCTGTCGATTTGTCTCCTGTCATTAGGATCTGCTAACAGAAGCATTAGTGCTTCCAGCAGAATAAATCCTAGATTGGAGTAAAATGGCAGAGAAAAGCCCAGGCAGAGACTGCAAAGACATCAAGGAAGAACAGTGTAGGATCAGCATTATCTGAGCTGAGAGGTCTGTGACTCAACCCTCAGTAAGAAGGAGATCCAGGCTGCAGTGAATAGCCAGGCATTGTGGAGGGAGGGGAGAGATAGTTAGTATGGCTGAGAGAGACTGATGGGGGAGAGGCATGTAGTATGATGAGTGAGACACATATGGAGCGTGATGGGGAGAGAGATACACATGGAGTAGCAGGGGTGAGACACTGAGTGTGATGGGGAGAGAAATGTAGTATGATGAGTGAGACACATGGAGCGTGATGGGGAGAGAGATACACATGGAATAGCAGGGGTGAGACACTGAGTGTGATGGGGAGAGACATGTATGATGAGTGAGACACATGGAGCATGATGGGGAGAGAGATACACATGGAATAGCAGGGGTGAGACACTGAGTGTGATGTGGGAGAGAGACGTGTAATATGATGCTATCTCTCTCCCCTGCTATTCCATGTGTATCTCTCTCCCCATCACGCTCCATAAGTCTCACTCATCATACTACATGTCTCTCTCCCCCATCAGTCTCTGTCAGCCAGACTACATGATTCTCCCCCCTTCACAATGCCTGGCCATTCACTGCAGCCTGGATCTCTACTGATAGATGAGTCACAGACAGCTCCGCTCAGATAATGCTGCTCCATACACACCACATGTCTTCACTCTTCCTCCGGTCCACCATGCTGCTGAGTCCACCATCTTCTGCTCCTCTGTAAACAAGCTGTGCTTCTGATGCAGTAACTGCTGGTGATAGCAGATGACAGGGCAGTCACACACAAAATGGCGCTGCCCTGTGATGCTACTCGATGAGGAGAAAATGGTGTGCACTCTGGTCTAAAATATGAGGTGCAGGCAGAACGGATTGTGATAGCCCCAGGACGTAGTAGTAGAAATTCACCGCATACTCTTTAGTTAGTTTGCAAGCGTGTTTTTACAATTTATTCCAAAGAAAATCTCAAAGGAAGTATATACAAGCCACAAGCAGAAAAGTGATAAAGTCTGATTCAAAACCCAACGTTTCGACCCTCCTGGGTCTTAGTCATGGGGTTACTATAGTAATAATATTTGTAAAAAATATATATATTTTTCATATAGAAATGTTTCCAAACAGTCCATTAACACATTTTAATTACTACTTTAAAGGGAACCTATCACCCCGTTTTTTAAAAATTAGATAAAAATAGTGTGAAATAGGGGCAGAGCTGGGCTTTAAATTAGTGCCTTTTTGGTGCCTTTACACCCCCGTTAGGCTGCCGAAATACCTTTGTGAAGTGGCCGTTTTGTCCTGTCACTCAAGTTGGTCAGGTCGGATGGGCGTGGTCACAGCGCTGTTTCTCCCCCAGAATCCTGCTCATCATTACGTTGGTGGCGTAGTGGTGTGCGCATGTCCAAAGAGAAGATCCACTGCCCAGGAGATTCAAAACAGCGCGGTCTTCGCTATTCGCCGTTTACCGGTGGGCGCGGCCATCTTTCCTGTGGCTGCGCGTGCGCAGATGGAGCGCTCTGCTGCCCGGGGCTTCAGGAAAATGGCCGCCGCGATCTCCATCTGCGCACGCGCGGAATCCCGCGGCCGTTTTCCTGAAGCCCCGGGCAGCAGAGCGCTCCATCTGCGCACGCGCGGCCACAGGAAAGATGGCCGCGCCCACCGGTAAACGGCGAATAGCGAAGACCGCGCTGTTTTGAATCTCCTGGGCAGTGGATCTTCTCTTTGGACATGCGCACACAACTACGCCACCAACGTAATGATGAGCCTGATCTGGGGGAGAAACAGCGCTGTGACCACGCCCATCCGACCTGACCAACTTGAGTGACAGGACAAAACGGCCACTTCACAAAGGTATTTCGGCAGCCTAACGGGGGTGTAAAGGCACCAAAAAGGCACTAATGTAAAGCCCAGCTCTGCCCCTATTTCACACTATTTTTATCTAATCTTTAAAAAACGGGGTGATAGGTTCCCTTTAAGCTTAATTTCACAAAAAAAAAAACTACAAGAAAACTGGTGGCACCTTCCCTTTAATACATTTTGTAATGCCTCGTTCTGGGACATTTGCAGGCTAGCTGTTGGTAGCTGGTGTTATTGTCAGCTTGTTTCCATCCTCCTTGTGGACATTTATTACCTGGTGCTGGTATTTGTAGTGAGACCCTTCTGTTCTCTTTCCTGATGCCCCATTATTTCCATCCGGCTATTTTGTAGCTGCTAAATGTGTGTTCTACCTCGCCTTATTACCTGTTATTTCTTTGTTCTCTTTGTTGTTTTTGTGCAATAAAATGTGTACTTATTTGCATTTATCCCCTTGTATTATTGGGTCATCTTATACTTAAATCTATATTGACTAGATGTAATTTATTGGATGTTATAGTACAGGGTGGGCCATTTATATGGATACACCTAAATGGAATGGTTGGTGACCCAGATCGGTGCGCTGAATTTGCAGAATGGGCAAAGCAATAATTGGAACAGGACCCTCAGTTTACACAGAACATTATGTTCAGTGATGAGGCAAACTTTTTTGGGTGGTCCATTTATATAGATACACCTAAATAACATGGGAATGGTGACAGTTTTCTGGCATAGGGCATCTTGCATGGAAATCTGCTGCAATGACCCGGGTACTGTGTTCACCAGACATCAGCAGTTTCTCTGACGCCCATGACGGCACCACGTAGAGAGGGGATCCGCCCACCAAGGACAGGAAACCTACAGATATAAAGGTGGTACCACTCTCCCGCATCAGTTGGTTTCCTGTCCTTGATGGGAGACCTACAGCTTACCGACAGAAGACGTTGGATCCGGGGCCAATCAGCCCGACTCGGGCAGTGGGGGTCCCCCTGCCTTGGCTGGTGTGGTGACCCGAAGCGCCACCGCTGGGGCTAGTGGGCCTCTAGGGTGTGCGGGGGAGGTGGCATGGAGTCGCGGCCACCTCCTCGAGTAAGATGCTGCAGCAGCGATAATCATCCAGGGTGGTCCCTCTGTGGCTGCAAGGAGAGTGGTGCCCTACCTCCGGAAGTGCTGGTTTGCAAGCTGCAAAAAGCCGGGGCCTCCGGTATGCAGCATCCCGCGCGTGGTATGCGCGGCGCCATTTTGGTTTTCCTGCGCGTGTGCGGGATTTGGCTGCGAATCCCGCAATACAGCCCATTGCGCATGCGCTAGCAAGCGGAGCGCTACTGCGCAGGCCTGAATTGGCGGCGGAAATTACCGCCCCATATAAAAAGGGAAAGGTGCCTAGCTTAGGTGCTTCTGTGGGTAACTGCGGCAGCGGCACCAAGCAGCGACAGCAGCAACAGCTGCAGCAGAGGCACCATGAGCGACCTGGGGGCATCACCCTTACCAGAATCGCCACCAGCGTCACCGCAGCAGCTAAAGCGGCGACAGCAGAAAGGACACCAAGATACTACCGGTAAAGAACGCCAAAGGTCCCAGCATAGCAAGGAGTCCAGTACGGCGTCCGGCAAAAAGACAGATGCAGAGCATCCCCAACTGGTATTTATAGGTCCGTGAGGTGGTAAGTGATCTTTGTGAAAGTCAGTGACTGTAAGGGCATATTTGTCTCTCTTACGTTAGGGGAAGAAAATCTTAGGCAAATCCAAGCATAGGATTTGTGCTCTTTGTAGAGAAGACCTTCCAAGTACCTGGGAGAAAAGACTTTGTAGCATGTGTATACAGCAGACAGTATCCGAAGGGCTTCCCAGGTTCGCAGCCAACCTCAAAACCCTGATAAAAAATCAGGTAGAAGACACCTTTAGATCCCTTAAAAGCGGCAAAAAGCGGAGAAAGACTAGGCACAGGTCTCCGTCTCCTGGGTCTAATATTACGGACAGTGATAATGTGGACTCAGATACGTCTAACTCCTCTTCTTCTTCATCATCCTCTTCTTCCTCTGAGGGTCATAGTTGTTTTCCTTTAGAGGACACAGATGGCCTCATTAAGGCGGTTAGAAGCACTATGGGGTTGGTGGACCCTCACCTAAAAAGATCGGTACAGGACATTATGTTCGGGGGTCTTGAACAAAAAAAAGAGAGCATTTCCCCTTAACCCCCGAGAGTGGTTTGCACGTTAATGACCGGGCCAATTTTTACAATTCTGACCACTGTCCCTTTATGAGGTTATAACTCTGGAACGCTTCAACAGATCTTAACGATTCTGACTTTGTTTTCTCGTGACATATTTTACTTCATGATACTGTTAAAATATCTTCGATATAACTTGCGTTTATTTGTGAAAAAAACAGAAATTTGGCAAAAATTTTGAAAATTTCTCAATTTTCCAACTTTGAATTTTTATGCCCTTAAATCACAGAGATATGTCACGCAAAATACTTAATAAGTAACATTTCCCACATGTCTACTTTACATCAGCACAATTTTGGAACCAAAATTTTTTTTTGTTAGGGAGTTATAAGGGTTAAAAGTTGACCAGAAATTTCTCATTTTTACAACACCATTTTTTTTTAGGGACCACATCTCATTTGAAGTCATTTGAGGGGTCTGTATGATAGAAAATACCCAAGTGTGACACCATTCTAAAAACTGCGCCCCTCAAGGTGCTCAAAACCACATTCAAGAAGTTTATTAACCCTTCAGGTGTTTCACAGGAATTTTTGGAATGTTTAAATAAAAATGAACATTTAACTTTTTTTCACACAAAATTTATTTCAGCTCCAATTTGTTGTATTTTACCAAGGGTAACAGGAGAAAATGGACCCCAAAAGTTGTTGTACAATTTGTCCTGAGTACGCTGATACCCTATATGTGGGGGTAAACCACTGTTTGGTCGCATGGCAGAGCTCGAAAGCGCCATTTTACTTTTCAATGCAAAATTGACAAGAATTGAGATGGGACGCCATGTTGCGTTTGGAGAGCCCCTGATGTGCGTAAACATTGAAACCCCTCACAAGTGACACCATTTTGGACAGTAGACCCCCTAAGGAACTTATCTAGATGTGTGGTGAGCACTTTGACCCACCAAGTGCTTCACAGAAGTTTATAATGCAGAGCCGTAAAAATAAAAAATCATATTTTTTCACAAAAATGATCTTTTCGCCCCCAATTTTTTATTTTCCCAAGGGTAAGAGAAGAAATTGGACCCCAAAAGTTGTTGTGCGATTTGTCCTGAGTACACTGATACCCCATATGTGGGGGTAAACGACTGTTGGGCGCATGGCAGAGCTCAGAAGGGAAGGAGCGCCGATTGACTTTTCAATGTAAAATTGACTGGAATTGAGATGGGACACCATGTCGCGCTTGGAGAGCCCCTGATGTGCCTAAACATTGAAACCCCCCACAAGTGACCCCATTTTGGAAAGTAGACCGCCCTAAGGAACTTATCTAGATGTGTTTTGAGAGCTTTGAACCCCCAAGTGTTTCACTACAGTTTATAACGCAGAGCCGTGAAAATAAAAATTCCTTTTTTTTTCTTCACAAAAATGATTTTTTAGCCCCCAGTTTTGTATTTTCCCAAGGGTAACAGGAGAAATTGGACCCCAATAGTTGTTGTCCAATTTGTCCTGAGTGCGCTGATACCCCGTATGTGGGGGGGAACCACTGTTTGGGCGCATGGCAGAGCTCGGAAGGGAAGGAGCGCCATTTGGAATGCAGACTTAGATGGATTGGTCTGCAGGCGTCACGTTGCATTTGCAGAGCCCCTGATGTACCCAAACAGTAGAAACCCCCAACAAGTGACCCCATATTGGAAAGTAGACCCCCTAAGGAACTCATCTAGATGTGTTGTGAGAGTTTTGAACGCCCAAGTGTTTCACTACAGTTTATAACGCAGAGCCGTGAAAATAAAAAATCCTTTTTTTCCCACAAAAATGATTTTCAGCCCCCCAAATTTTTATTTTACCAAGGATAACAAGAGAACTTGGACCCCAAAAGTTGTTGTCCAATTTGTCCCGAGTACGCTGATACCCCATATGTTAGGGTAAACCCCTGTTTAGGCGCACGGGAGAGCTCGGAAGGGAAGGAGCACTGTTTTACTTTTTCAACGCAGAATTGGCTGGAATTGAGATCGGACGCCATGTCGCGTTTGGAGAGCCCCTGATGTGCCTGAACAGTGGAAACTCCCCAATTCTACCTGAAACCCTAATCCAAACACACCCCTAACCCTAATCCCAACGGTAACCCTAACCACACCCCTAACCCTGACACACCCCTAATTCTAATCCCAACCCTAATCCCAACCGTAAATGTAATCCAAACCCTAACTTTAGCCCCAACCCTAACCCTAACTTTAGTTCCAAACCTAGCCCCAACCCTCACCCTAGCCCTAACCCTAATGGGAAAATGGAAATAAATACATTTTTTTTGCTAACTAAGGGGGTGATGAAGGGGGGTTTGATTTACTTTTATAGCGGGTTTTTTAGCAGATTTTTATGATTGGCAGCCGTCACACACTGAAAGATGCTTTTTATTGCAAAAAATATTTTTTGCGTTACCACATTTTGAGAGCTATAATTTTTCCATATTTTGGTCCACAGAGTTATGTAAGGTCTTGTTCTTTGCGGGACGAGTTGACCCTTTTATTTGTAACATTTTATTCCGATTTTTGTGAGGCAGAATGACCAAAAACCAGCTATTCATGAATTTCTTTTGAGGGAGGCGTTTATACCGTTGCGCGTTTGGTAAAATGGATAAAGCAGTTTTATTCTTCGGGTCAGTACGATAACAGCGATACCTCATTTATATAATTTTTTTATGTTTTGGTGCTTTTATACGATAAAAACTATTTTATAGAAAAAAATAATTATTTTTGCATCGCTTTATTCTGAGGACTATAACTTTTTATTTTTTCTTTGACGCTGTATGGTGGCTCGTTTTTTGCGGGACAAGATGACGTTTTCAGCAGTACCATGGTTATTTATACCTGTCTTTTTGATCGCATGTTATTCCACTTTTTATTTGGCGGTATGATAATAAAGCGTTGTTTTTTGCCTTGTTTTTTTTTTTACGGTGTTCACTGAAGGGGTTAACTAGTGGGACAGTTTTATAGGTCTGGTAGCTACGGACGCGGCGATACTAAATATGTGTACTTTTATTTATTTATTTTTTATTTAGATAAAGAAATGTATTTATAGGAACAATATTTTTTTTTTTTTTGCATTTTTTTTGGATTTTTTTTTTTTTTACACGTGAAATTTTTTTTTCTTACACTATAACATTGCCCCAGGGGGGGCATGATGTTATAGTGTAAGATCGCCGATCTGACACTTTGCTGTGCACTGTGTCAGATCGGCGATCTGACGTGCACAGCTCCTGAAGGCTTCCCGGCGCCTGCTCTGAGCAGGCGCAGTGAAGCCACCTCCCTGCAGGACCCGGATGCCGCGGCCATCTTGGATCCGGGCCTGCTGCAGGGAGGAGGAGGTAAGAGACCCTCGGAGCAACGCGATGCTTCCCTATACCGCCGGAACACTGCGATCATGTTTGATCGCAGTGTGCCGGGGGTTAATGTGCCGGGGGCGGTCCGTGACCGCTCCTGGCACATAGTGCCGGATGTCAGCTGCGATAGTCAGCTGACACTCGGCCGCACTCCCCCCGGGAGCGTGGCCGATCGCATATGACGTACTATCCCGTCACTGGGAATTAAGTCCCAGGTCACCTTGATGGGATAGTACGTCATATGGGATTAAGGGGTTAATGACACAATATCCGCACTAATCAAAAATAGAGTGGAAAAAAACTATAAGAAAGGCGTTACTGACGCCTAAAAGGAAATACCCTTTTGAGGATGAATCTTGCTCCTTTTGGGAAAAAGCCCCTAAACTTGATGTCGCCATTGCTAAGGCATCAAAGAAATTTGCCCTCCCATTTGAGGACATGGGGGTCTTGAAAGATCCTATGGACAAAAAGGCGGACGCCTTTCTAAAAAGTTCCTGGGAAGCAGCTGGGGGAGGTCTAAAGCCGGCAGTCGCCGCCGCATGTACGTCCCGTTCATTAATGATATGGTTAGACCAACTGGAAGGCCAACTAAAAGGGAAATCATCCCGGGACTCCATACTAAACACCTTGCCGGTAATGAGGGGGGCGGCCGCATTTTTGGCAGATGCTTCTGCCGATTCAATTAGATTAGCTGCTAGATCAGCAGTTTTCTCTAACGCGGCTAGGCGCGGCCTCTGGCTTAAGTGCTGGCCAGGGGACATGCAGACAAAATCAAAATTGTGTACCATTCCCTGTGAGGGGGAATTCCTGTTTGTTCCCACCTTACATGACATCCTAGAGAAGGCAGGGGATAAAAAGAAATATTTTCCCTCCCTGGGTTTCCCCTCTTATACACTATGTTCCAAATTATTATGCAAATTACATTTTTCTCAGATTTTCCTAAAAGGTCGGGGCAAATGACAGTCAGTCTAATAAAAGTCATCACCCGTTAGATTATATATTGAATTTTATTGAGAAACCTCCCAATGATAACAGTATAATCTCCAAAATGAATAAAAACTCAAAATGCACTGTTCCAAATTATTATGCACAGTAGAATTTCTAAACATTTGATATGTTTTAAAGAACCGAAAATGCTCAATTGTGGAATTTGCAGCATTAGGAGGTCACATTCACTGAACAAAAATGCTATTTAACTCCAAAACATCCTAACAGGCCAAGTTACATGTTAACATAGGAACCCTTCTTTGATATCACCTTCACAATTCTTGGATCCATTAAACTTGTGAATTTTTGGAGAGTTTCTGCTTGTATTTCTTTGCATGAAGTCAGAATTGCCTCCCAGAGCTGCTGTTTTGGTGTGAACTGCCTCCCACCCTCATAGATCTTTTGCTTGATGATACTCCAAAGGTTCTCTATAGGGTTGAGGTCAGGGGAAGATGGTGGCCACACCATGAGTTTATCTCCTTTTAGGCCCATAGCAGCCAATGACTCAGAGGTTTTCTTTGCAGCTTCAGATGGTGCGTTGTCATGCATGAAGAAGATTTTGCTCTTGAAGGAAAGTTTCTCCTTTTTATACCATGGAAGAAAGTTGTCAGTCAGAAACTTTATGTACTTTGCAGAGGTCAATTTCAGGAACCTTAAAGGGCCCTACCAGCTGTTTCCCCATGATTCCGGCCCAAAACATGACTCCTCCACTCCTTGCTGACGTCGCAGCCTTGTTGGGACATGGTGGCCATCCACTACTCCATCCATCTGGACCATCCACAGTTGCTCGACACTCATCAGTAAACAAGACTGTTGGAAAATTAGTCTTCATGTATGTCTGGGCCCACTACAACCGTTTCTGCTTGTGAAAACTGTTTAGCGGTGGCCGAATAGTAGGTTTATGCACCACAGCAAGCCTTTGAAGGATCCTACACCTTGAAGTTCGAGGGACTCCAGAGGCACCAGCAGCTTCAAATATCTGTTTGCTGGTTTGTAATGGCTTTTTAACAGCGGCTCTTTTAATCCGATCAACTTGACTGGCAAAAACCTTCCTCATTCTGCCTTTATCAGCACGAACACGTCTGTGCTCAGATTCAGCCACAAATCTCTTCACAGTATGATGATCACGCTTAAGTTTTCGGGAAATATCTATTGTTTTCATCCCTTGACCAAGGCATTGCACTATTTGATGCTTTTCAGGAAGAGAGAGATGCTTTTTATTTCCGATATTGCTTGAAACCTGTGACCTGCTTAATAATGTGGAACATCATTTTTAAGTTGTTTTCCTTTAATTAGAATCACCTGGAAAACTAATTATCACATGTGTTTCAGATTGATTTCAGTGATCCATTGAGCCCTGAGACACAATACCATCCACGAGTTTATTTAAAAAACTAAACAATTAAATCTTTACGACACTGAAATCCAATTTGCATAATAATTTGGAACACAGTGTAGAAGGCCCTTTCGGAGCAAGAGGTTTTTCCGTAAAAAGCCGGGGAAAAACCAGGAAAAATGGGAGGATAAGAGAAACAAAAATAAAGGATTCTTGTTTAATAAAAGCCCCAGCGACAACAAGAAACCTTCCCAATGAAGGTTTGCCCTAGGTGGGGGGAAGATTGTCACTCTTTCTCTCGGCCTGGGAGAAAATTACCTGCAGTCCATGGATCCTGGGCATAATAAAATCAGGTCTGAAACTGACATTTCTCAAAACCCCTCACCCCTCCTTTATGATAACATCACCAAGGTCTTCAGTGGAAGAGCAATTGGCATTGGAAAACGAGGTCATTGGACTAGTGGACAAGGGGGTTCTTCTGGAAGTTCCCCCCTCAAGAAAGAGGGCAAGGATACTATTCCCCTCTGTTCCTGAGAAAAAAAACGGACGGGTCATACAGGACTATCATAAACTTGAAAAACCTAAACAAATACCTAGAGGTACAAGCGTTCAAGATGGAAACAATAAAGACACCTATAAAAATGCTGTTTCCTCGGTGTTTCATGGTAGTCCTCGACCTGAAGGATGCCTACTATCACGTCCCTAGCCACAGAGATCACCAGAGGTTTCTCAGGATAGCAGTGCACATCAGGGGGGTGTTACACCACTTTCAGTTTTCAGCCCTACCCTTCGGGCTAGCCATAGCTCCAAAAATATTCACAAAGCTAATCGTGGAGGTAATGGCTCATCTGAGGGAACAGGACACCCTGATCGTGCCATACCTAGACGAACTTTTGGTAATAGGCTCCTCTCCCCAACACTGCAGCAAACAGCTAGAAGCAATAATGCGTTCTCTAGAGAAGCTGAGCTGGCTGATAAACTTAAAAAAGTCCAGGTTGTTGCCTTCCCAGGTCCAGGAATATCTAGGTCTCACTCTAGACTCCGTAAAGGAGGAATGCCGCCTTCCCGGGGAAAAAATACAAAAAATGACAGGACTGGTGTCCAAGATACAATCTCTCCCCTCCATAACTCTCTGCCAGGCTATGTCCCTCTTGGGATCCATGACTTCATGCATCCCTGCGGTCCAATGGGCTCAGCTCCATTCAAGAGACCTCCAATGGCAGATTTTGTCAGAGGAAGTCTCTCTAAGGGGGCATTTAGAAAGTTGGTTCAGGTTATCTCCACCCACAACTCGGTCACTAATCTGGTGGACATCGCAAAAAAAATCTTTCCCATGGAGTCCCGTGGGTAACTCTAATTTCAAAAATCTTAACCACAGATGCAAGCCCCAGTGGGTGGGGGGCTCATCTGAACGACCTATTAGCCCAAGGCACCTGGTCACCGTCTCTAGCAAAAGAATCTTCCAATATGAAAGAACTTCTAGCGGTCAAGTTCGCTCTGATGGAATTCTTGGGGGCCCTTCACTCTCACCATGTCAGAGTTATGTCAGACAACAGGGTAGTAGTGGCGTACCTGAATCACCATGGGGGTACTCGCTCTCAAAAACTGATGGAAGTAACCGAGTCAATATTTCACATAGCCGAAAGCAACCTTCTATCTCTGAAAAGTCTGCATATAAAGGGGGTGGAAAACTACAGAGCGGACTTTCTGAGTCGTTCCCATCTAAAGCAAGGGGAATGGGAGCTAAATCAGGCAATATTCACCCAGATTACAGAAAAATGGGGGGTACCCAACATAGACCTCTTTGCAAACAACCTAAACAAAAAAGTAAACTCTTTTTGCTCCTTAACCCCCCTGGGGAATCCAGTGGCGTTGGATGCGTTCCTGATTCCATGGCTACATCAGCTGGCTTACGCGTTTCCCCCATTTGCTCTGATTCCGGCAGTGCTGAGGAAGATTCGGGAGGACGGGGCTCATGTGATCTTAATAGCCCCGTTCTGGCCAAAGAGGCCTTGGTTCTCTTGGATGAGAAGAATGTCGATATCCGACCCGTGGGTACTTCCAGACCTCCCAAACCTACTCTCCCAGGGCCCAGTTCATCATCCACAAGTTACGAGCTTACACTTGACAGCCTGGCATTTGAGAGGAAGTTACTAGAAAGCAGAGCGAAAAAAATCCAGCTTCCAAAAACTTACAAATTTATTAAGGATAAAAGGCAACGTCAGTCCAATCCAATAAATTACATAGTGAAGAGTTAAATAGTGAAGAGTAGCAAGCAACGAGTTTGTTCGAAACGCGTTGCTTGCTACTCTTCACTATGTAATTTATTGGATTGGACTGGACTTTGCCTTTTATCCTTAATAAATTTGTAAGTTTTTGGAAGCTGGATTTTTTTCTCTTTTTTGGATTACTTGCTCACGTGATGACTACACGATATCATGCTTCCCCACAACACATGCCGACAGGTGAGCTGGTATATATTTTTTTCTTTTTTCTGCTACTAGAAAGCAGAGGTTTCTCTCCAGGGCTGGTATCTACTCTTTTACAAAGTAGGAAACTGATTACAACAAAGCAGTATGGGAAGATATGGAAAAAATTCCTTTTATCATCGGGCGCTAAAATAGGGGAAGAGGTCCCTCTTAAATCCATATTAGAATTTCTACAAAACGGGTTGGAGATCTGTCTAGCCACGAGTACCCTGAAAGTCCATGTGGCAGCATTGGGAGCCCTATTTAACCCCTTTCTGCCATTGGACGTACTATTCCGTCCATGTGGGGTGGGCCCTAATTCCCAAGGACGGAATAGTACGTCCAGCGCAATCGGCCGCGCTCACGGGGGGAGTGCGGCCGGGTGTCAGCTGCCCATCGCAGCTGACATCCGACACTATGTGCCAGGAGCGGTCACGGACCGCCCCCGGCACATTAACCCCTGGCACACCGCGATCAAACATGATCGCGGTGTGTCGGCGGTACAGGGAAGCATCACGCAGGGAGGGGGCTCCCTGCGGGCTTCCCTGAGGCCCCCGGAGCAACGCGATGTGATCGTGTTGCTGCGAGGGTCTCTTACCTCTCCTCCCTGCAGCAGGCCCGGATCCAAAATGGCCACGGCATCCGGGTCCTGCAGGGAGGGAGGTGGCTTACCAAGTGCCCGCTCAGAGCAGGCGCTGGTAAGCCTGCAGCACTGTAAGTCAGATCGCCGATCTGACAGAGTGCTGTGCAAACTGTCAGATCAGCGATCTGTGATGTCCCCTCCCCCCGGGACAAAGTAAAAAAAAACAATTTCCACATGTGTAAAAAAAAAATAAAAATTCCTAAATAAAAGAAAAAAAAAATATTATTCCCATAAATACATTTCTTTATCTAAATTAAAAAAAAATCAAACAATAAAAGTACACATATTTAGTATCGCCGCGTCCGTAACGACCCCACCTATAAAACTATATCACTAGTTAACCCCTTCAGTGAACACCGTAAAAAAAAAAAAAACAAGGCAAAAACCAACGCTTTATTCTCATACCGCCAAACAAAAAGTGGAATAACACGCGATCAAAAAGATGGATATAAATAACCATGGTACCGCTGAAAACGTCATCTTGTCCCGCAAAAAACGAGCTGCCATACAGCATCATCAGCAAAAAAATAAAAAAGTTATAGTCCTCAGAATAAAGCGATGCCAAAATAATTATTTTTTCTATAAAATAGTTTTTATCGTATAAAAGCGCCAAAACATGAAAAAATTATATAAATGAGGTATCGCTGTAATCGTACTGACCCGAAGAATAAAACTGCTTTATCAATTTTACCAAATGCGGAACGGTATAAACGCCTCCCCCAAAAGAAATTCATGAATAGCTGGTTTTTGGTCATTCTGCCTCACAAAAATCGGAATAAAAAGCGATCAAAAAAATCTCCCGTGCCCGAACATGTTATCAATAAAAACGTCAACTCGTCCCGCAAAAAACAAGACCTCACATGACTCTGTGGACTCAAATATGGAAAAATTATAGCTCTCAAAATGTGGTAACGCAAAAAATATTTTTTGCAATAAAAAGCGTCTTTCAGTGTGTGACGGCTGCCAATCATAAAAATCCGCTAAAAAACCCGCTATAAAAGTAAATCAAACCCCCCTTCATCACCCGCTTAGTTAGGGAAAAATTAAACAATTTAAAAAATGTATTTATTTCCATTTTCCCATTAGGGCTAGGGTTAGGGTTAGGGTTGGGGCTAAAGTTAGGGTTTGGATTACATTTACGGTTGGGAATAGGGTTGGGATTAGGGTTAGGGGTGTGTCTGGGTTAGAGGTGTGGTTAGGGTTACCGTTGGGATTAGTGGTGTGTTTGGATTAGGGTTTCCGTTATAATTGGGGGGTTTCCACTGTTTAGGCACATCAGGGGCTCTCCAAACGCGACATGGCGTCCGATCTCAATTCCAGCCAATTCTGCGTTGAAAAAGTAAAACTGCTCCTTCCCTTCCGAGCTCTCCCGTGCGCCCAAACAGGGGTTTAGCCCAACATATGGGGAATCAGCGTACTCGGAACATATTGGAGAACAACTTTTGGGGTCCAATTTCTCCTGTTACCCTTGGGAAAATACAAAACTGGGGGCTAAAAAATAATTTTTGTGGAAAAAAAAAATATTTTTTATTTTCACGGCTCTGCGTCATAAACTGTAGTGAAACACTTGGGGGTTCAAAGCTCTCACAACACATCTAGATAAGTTCCTTAGAGGGTCTACTTTCCAAAATGGTGTCACTTGTGGGGTGTTTCTACTGTTTAGGTACATTAGGGGCTCTGCAAACGCAATGTGACGCCTGCAGACCAATCCATCTAAGTCTGCATTCCAAATGATACTCCTTCCCTTCCGAGCTCTGCCATGCGCTCAAACAGTGGTTCCCCCCCACATATCAGGTATCAGCGTACTCAGGACAAATTGGACAACAATATTTAGGGTCCAGTTTCTCCTGTTACCCTCGGGAAAATACAAAACTGGGGGCTAAAAAATAATTTTTGTGGGAAAAAAATTTTTGTTTTATTTTTACGGCTCAGCATTTTAAACTTCTGTGAAGCACTTGGTGGGTCAAAGTGCTCACCACACCTCTAGATAAGTTCCTTGGGGGGTCTACTTTCCAAAATGGTGTCACTTGTGGGGGGTTTCAATGTTTAGGCACATCAGTGGCTCTCCAAACGCAACATGGGGCCCATCTCAATTCCTGTTCAATTTTGCATTGAAAAGTCAAACGGTGCTCCTTCCCTTCCGAGCTCTCCCATGTGCCCAAACAGTGGTTTACCCCCACATTTGGAGTATCAGCGTACTCAGGACAAATTGTACAACAACTTTTGGGGTCCAATTTCTTCTCTTACCCTTGGGAAAATAAAAAATTGGGGGCAAAAAGATAATTTTTGTGAAAAAATATGATTTTTTATTTTTACGGTTCTGCATTATAAACATCTGTGAAGCACTTGGTGGGTCAAAGTGCTCACCACACCTCTAGATAAGTTCCTTAGGGGGTCTACTTTCCAAAATGGTGTCACTTGTGGGGGGTTTCAATGTTTAGGCACATCAGGGGCTCTCCAAACGCAACATGGCGTCCCATCTCAATTCCAGTCAATTTTGCATTGAAAAGTCAAATGGCGCTCCTTCGCTTCCGAGCTCTGTCATGCGCCCAAACAGTGGTTTACCCCCACATATGGGGTATCGGCGTACTCAGGACAAATTGTACAACATCTTTTGGGGTCCATTTTCTCCTGTTACCCTTGGTAAAATACAACAAATTGGAGCTGAATTAAATTTTTTGTGAAAAAAAGTTAAATGTTCATTTTTATTTAAACATTCCAAAAATTCCTGTGAAACACCTGAAGGGTTAATAAACTTATTGAATGTGGTTTTGAGCACCTTGAGGGGTGCAGTTTTTAGAATGGTGTCACACTTGGGTATTTTCTATCATATAGACCCCTCAAAATGACTTTGAATGAGATGTGGTCCCTAAAAAAAAATGGTGTTGTAAAAATGAGAAATTGCTGGTCAACTTTTAACCCTTATAACTCCCTAACAAAAAAAGTTGGTTCCAAAATTGTGCTGATGTAAAGTAGACGTGGGGGAAATGTTACTTATTAAGTATTTTGTGTGACATATCACTGTGATTTAATTGCATAAAAATTCAAAGTTGGAAGATTGCGAAATTTTCTAAATTTTCGCCAAATTTCTGTTTTTTTCACAAATAAACGCAGGTAATATCAAAGAAATGTTACCACTGTCATGAAGTACAATATGTCACGAGAAAACAATGTCAGAATCACCAGGATCCATTGAAGCGTTCCAGAGTTATAACCTCATAAAGGGACAGTGGTCAGAATTGTAAAAATTGGCCTGGTCATTAACGTGCAAACCACCCTTGGGGGTGAAGGGGTTAACTATGATTTGGCAGGGAATCGGTGGGTTTCCAGGTTCATCAGTGCAGCAGGTAGATCGAGAGCACTTCCAGTGAAAGTTACCCCTCAATGGGATTTAAATTTGGTCCTTAAAGCCCTGACTAAACCTCCCTTCAAGCCCTTAGGAGATATCCCATTGAAATTCCTTTCCCTCAAAACATCCCTGCTCGTTGCCCTCACATCTGCACGTAGAGTTAGCGACATACAGGCTCTATCTGCTAACTCTGCTTACACACAGTTCTTGGAGGATAGGGTTGTTCTCAAAATAGACCCAGCATACCTCCCGAAGGTAGCATCCCGTTTCATGGAAATCAAGAGATATCTCTCCCCTCCTTCTGTCCCAACCCTAAAAAGAAGGAGGAAGAATCCTTACACACACTAGATGTCCGGAGATGCCTCATGCATTACATAGAAGCCACTAGAGAGAGTAGAGAGGATACCTCTCTTTTTGTGTGTTTTCAGGGTCCCCGGAAGGGGAAAAAAGCCTCCATAGCCACTTTGGCGAGATGGATCACGGATGCCATCATCCTATCATATTCATCAAGTGGAATGTCCATCCCGGGAGATGTCAAGGCTCACTCAACGAGAGCAGGAGCAACTTCTTGGACGGAGAAGGCCGGAGCTTCAATTGACCAGATATGTAGAGCTGCTACCTGGTCATCACCATCTACATTCTATAGGCACTATAGATTGGACCTTATCTCCTCTTCAGACCTTACCTTCGGTAAAAGGGTTCTGGAAGCGGTGGTCCCTCCCTAAATGTACAGTCTATGCAAATCTCTCCGTGGTGCCGTCATGGGCGTCAGAGAAAAATATAGTTCTTACCGATAACAGTATTTCTCTGAGCCCATGACGACACTCGTAGATTCCCTCCCTTCACTTATGGGTGTGCACACTAATATAGTGCCATATGCCAATTACCTGAATAAGTCACGCGGTATCTCAATTAAGTTAAGTAATGTTAAAACTAATACACTATTCCATAGTCTCCCATCCATATGGACCCATAGAAGCTCAAGTGTGCGAAACGGCCGTCGTTCAGTCGTTCACTCCCTGCACCCCTCTCCCCACATGCCGCCGCCGAAAATGTCTGTAACTTGCTGATCACAAATAAAGGACATCAATTCTACTGCTAGGAAGGGGCGAGTGCCGCTTTTATTCTTTATTCTTACACTTACTGTATCCATATAAATGGCCCACCCTGTACATTGTGATGGATGCGGGGTTCTCCGGTATATTCTGCTGGGTATAACCGGATAGTAGACGGTATTATAACCTCTCCTCGTCACTTGGGATCAGGATTCATTCTCTTATCTAGATTTGTCCTTTTCCATCTCCTGGTCACTCGACGCCGAGACCTGAACCACATATTCCACAGACGACTACCAGCTGGATGCCCAAACGCTCGGTGAGTGAAGCTCGGCTCAGAGGTATTTATGGCCGGGGCTGGGAGTAGCGTCCTGGTCCGGATGAACATAATTGATTAGTCTTTACTATCTTTTCAAAATGTTCCCAAATGTGGATGTGTAGTGAAATATGTATAGGTATATATGTGTGACTAGTAGTGATGAGCGAGTATACTCATTGCTCGGGTTTTCCCCAGCACACTCAGGTGATCTCTGAGTATTTGTTAGTGTTCGGAGATTAAGTTTTCAGCGCCTCAGCTGAATGATTTACAGCTATTAGCCAGGCTGAGTATATATGGGGATTTCCTAGCAACCAGGGAACCCCCACATGTACTCAGCCTGGCTAACAGATGTAAATCATTCAGCTGAGGCGATGAAAACTTAATCTCCGAACACTAACAAATACTCGGAGATCACCCGAGCCTGCTCAGGAAAACCCGAGCAACGAGTATACTCAATCACTAATGACTAGCAGTAATTTAACATCTGTCCTTAGACTGCAGGTCTCACAGGGGTCATAGCATATGTTCTCCTGAGAAGGCAGTCTACTGTCTCCAATCTCGCATGGGGGCCTCACTAAGAACCAGGAAGGGGAAACATTTCACACCTAGCTCTTTTGAAGAGAGATGTCAATTACAGCCTGACATTATCTATGAGAAATGTTACACAAAAAGTTTCAGAAAAAATAATATATTAATTGGTGGAGCGGCCATGGTCCAGTCACAAACCAGCAATTATAATATTAACCTGAGAGGCTGGTTTAGAAATTTGACCTCCAGGTCGACTCTAGAAATTAGGCCTACACACAAAGAAAGATGTTCACATGTGGAGGCAGCCTGGAAAGCTGATGTGAGCCATCCCATATTTCTCCCTCCCTCAGGGACAGAGTACCAGACCGCAAAGTCCGATATTTCTGTAAGTTTTATCCCTTCATTTTTATAACTGTTTTGCATATTTGTATATTGTAAGCACTGTACCTTTTCTATTAAAGCTTAAAACTTTAATAAGTCTGAACCTTGTATGCTCTAAAGAATCCATAGCCTTAAAGTGTGTGATCCTTATGATTGGCAGACAGTAGTAGTAATATTTCCGGGACTCATTGCCCGTGTATTCGGTGAGTGGTGGCAGCGTGTATGAGCGGGTGTGTGGCCTGGGTCGGTGTGTGATTTATGCACCCATTACAGCATAGGCCAGAGGTTGAATGCTGGACTGAGAGAGGGGAGCTAGATTAACCCTTGCAGGCACAACCCCCAGTCACGTGCTAAGAAGCGGGTACGTGACCGGATATATTACTCCATACATGGGGCATGGCTGACTCCCTGAGTAATAATGACACCCTGTGCTCCTGTGTGTTATTGCTGGTTTTTGAATCAGATAGATTTTTATTGACGAAATTCAAACAAAGAAACAGAGTCCAGATATTACAGTGTCCAACAAAGTCACATATTTTTAATTACTGTGCATCCCCTCCCTCCCCCCCTTATAGAAACATCAACAGCATATACTCAGAAGTATGATACTCCTTCGATTTCAATATGATCACTTGCACAGTGCTCCTTGGGATGTTTAAAGTTTTGGAAATCATTTTGTATCCAAATCCGGCTTTAAACTTCTCCACAACAGTATCACGGACCTGCCTGTTGTGTTCCTTGGTCTTCATGATGCTCTCTGTGCTTCATACAGAACCCTGAGACTCTCACAGAGCAGGTGCATTTATACGGAGACGTGATTACACACAGGTGGATTATATTTATCATCATTAGGCATTTAGGACAACATTGGATCAGTCAGAGATCCACAATGAACTTCTGGAGGGCGTTTGCTGCACTGAAAGTAAAGAGGATGAATAATATTGCACGCCCCACTTTTCAGTTTTTGAATTTCCACAAAAATTTAAAATAATCAATAAATTTCGTTCAACTTCACAATTGTGTTCCACTTGTTGATTCTTCACCAAAAATTTACATTTGGTATCTTTATGTTTGAAGCATGATATGTGGGAAAGGTGGAAAAGTTCCAGGGGGCCGAATACTTTCGCAAGGAACTGTATATGATGAGCTGTCAGTGACATGGCGCTGTGGGTTATCAGACGCTGCCCATCCCCCCATTACATAACAGCTCTTATAAGCAATGTCTCGTGCTGTCAGGTCGTGATTGTATTTATCACTGACAAGTACAGGACGTGCGGACACAAAATACATGGAAACAATCAGCACAGTCTGTATTAAGGTGCAAGTGGATGGCGGCCAAAGTCCAGGAAATGTTCTGGTGAGGTCTGGAAATGGGCCGAGCCCCCTCCTCCCAAGTACTGGGGTCCTCACTTTTCCTGGAATCAAATTTCACTCCTAGTGATGATGTCCGGGTGCTGGGGATATTAGGATGTGGGGTGCTGGCCTCCGGGGGTTAGGACACCTCGTCTTTCCAGGACAGGTGGCAAAATTTGCACAACAACCGGCCTTTCAGGGGGAAGCAGCCGCTGTCCGTCGGCTCCAGGGACAGCAGAACTCGACATTTCTAGGAGAAAAGAGTCGATTATTGAGAGATGACCTGGACAACTGCAGGACCCCTAAAGTATGCCCGCCGGACCCTGCTGGAACCAGGATATTTATGAGGAGACTTGAGGAGGGTCACTAAGTGTATGATGTGAACGATGCACACCGGCAGCACCGAGGATGTACGCACCTCACAGCGATAGCAGTTCTCGTGGTAGTTATGTCCCATACATTCAATCTTGTAGGAATCCTGCCCGTTCTTCGCTATTATCGGCTGCCGACAAGAAGTGCAAATCGGAGCATATTTCCTGTACGACGAGAAACATACGTAAGAAGAACAAAGTGGAAATCTGCAAGACACAGACAACTATTGTGTCCAGCCAAAAACATGGACCCTGAAGGTTCTGGGCTGAGTTTACCAAACTGAAGTCAATGTCTATGTTTTGTCACGCGAGTCCTGTTCAGACCAAAGCCCTCAAAGAAGTGTGAACCCAAACTTACGATATACAGAATGTGTCCTCCTGCCGCCCCAACATGTCGTATACCACATCATACATTATATGGAGAAAGGATTGGGCGGAACATTGTGATCACGGAATCCAGACATCTACTTCAGGTCCATCCCCCCAACGATTCATAGCGGGGGCCGAGTGTTGAGAAGCAGAAAAGTCCCCACTGCTCTGCTGACACCACTGGACTCTGGAGGAGACGTGTCCTGTGCAATGAAGGATCGCACTTCTCTATATGCGTCTGATCCAGGAGTCTGGGCTTGGTGATTCCAGGAGGACGTTACCCCGACTGCATTGTGCCCGCTGTAGAGATGGTGGAGGGTGAGAATGCTCTGGGCTCGTTATTAAGGGGCAGCCTCAGCTTTGTGGGAACAGTTTGGGGACTACCTTTATCTGTCCCCCATGATGGTGCCCAGTGCATAAGATTCATACAGACATGGAGTGGGGAGAACATGGGTGGCCATACAGAGCCCACACCCCAACCCCATGCTACACCACGGAAACTGTAAGCCTGGCCTCCCCCCAACATCAGGGTCCGACCCCACAAATGCTCTTCTGGATGAAGGGGCAAAGATTCTGTTATATCTGCAGAGGGTCCCACCCCATATTAATGTGTATGAATGTAGATGGGGGCACATCCTTTTCTCTGTATTAATGTCTATGGATGTGGATGAGTTCAGAAGCCCCAGGAGGTGGATGTGGGGGGCACATACTTTCTCCCTGGTCTATGTATCATCCCATTACCCGGTAGCCCGTGGTCTCTACCTGTAATAATCCTCTGCACAGTGAACGTCATTGTACTCGTCCACAGCGAAGCTCTCGTCGGCGATGGTCCGGTTGCAGACCACACAGGTGAAACATTCGGGGTGGTAACTGCCCCCCAGCGCCCGCACAATGTGCTGCAGGATCAGGCTCTGACATTTGCCGCACTTTTCCAATGTTTCCTGCAATAAGCATTAATTCAGAGGAATAAGATGACCGAGACTCCTGACACAACCCGAGGATCAGTAACTGTGGAGACACGGGGATCACTGGGTGCTCTGCTGTCCTAAGACCTCATGGACCAGCAGGGCTCATCCCACTGAACACCAGCACTCCTTTCCCGTGGGCAGAATGCTACTCAGACAAAGCAGGGTGAGGGTAAAACAGTGTGGCAATCATTTATTGAACCACAAACAGACATTAACAGAGTACAATCCCAGCAAATGCCCAAGATGGTGAAATTACAGAGTTTCACCCTACCACTGGCCCGCCAGGATTAGAGCAGCTGTGACTCCAGGGCTGACTACTCCCACCAGTGACACCCTGCTTTTGGTGGGTACCCACAGAGAGGAGGTAACAGGCTTAACCCCTTAGTGAGGAAGTGGTAATAACTCTGGAATTCTTCAACAAATCCCAGTGATTTTGAGATTGTTTTTCTAGGCACATTATAATTTATGACAATGGTCCATTTAGGTCAATATCTTTTGTGTTTATTTATAAAAAATATTTTAAAAATTACAAAAATGTAAAAAACATGTAGCAATTTTCAACCTTTGAATGATTATCCCTTTAACCCCTTAATCCCATATGACGTACTATCCCATCAAGGTGACCTGGGACTTAATTCCCAGTGACGGGATAGTACGTCATATGCGATCGGCCGCGCTCACGGGGGGAGCACGGCCGATCGCGGACGGGTGTCAGCTATGTGCCATGAGCGGTCACGGACCGCCCCCGGCACATTAACCCCCGGCACACTGCGATCAAACATGATCGCAGTGTACCGGCGGTACAGGGAAGCATCGCGCAGGGAGGGGGCTCCCCCGAGACGATCGGTACAAGGTGATGTACTCACCTTGTACCGAGCGTCTCCTCCCTGCAGTCCCCGGATCCAAAATGGCCGCGGGGCTGCATCCGCGTACTGCAGGGAGTACTTCCGGGTGCAGACCAGGCTCTGGCAAGCCTGCACTGCTGTATGTCAGATCGCCGATCTGACAGAATGCTATGCAAACTGTCAGATCGGCGATCTGTGATGTCCCCCCCCTGGGACAAAGTAAAAAAGTACCTAAAAAAAATTTCCGCATGTGTTTAAAAAAAAATCCTAAATAAAGAAAAAAAATATATATATTATTCCCATAAATACATGTCTTTATCTAAAAAAAAATAAAAGTACACATATTTAGTATCACCGCGTCCGTAACGACCCAGCCTATAAAACTGTCCCACTAGTTAACCCCTTCAGTGAACACCGTAAGAAAAAAAAAAAAAAAGAGCGAAAAAACAACGCTTTATTATCATGCCGCCAAACAAAAAGTGGAATAACACGCGATCAAAAAGACGGATATAAATAACCATGGTACCGCTGAAAACGTCATCTTGTCCCGCAAAAAACGAGCTGCTATACAGCATCATAAGCAAAAAAATAAAAAAAAGTTATAGTCCTCAGAATAAAGCGATGCCAAAATAATTATTTTTTCTATAAAATAGCTTTTATCGTATAAAAGCGCCAAAACATGAAAAAATTATATAAATGAGGTATCGCTGTAATCGTACTGACCCGAAGAATAAAACTGCTTTATCAATTTTACCAAATGTGGAACGGTATAAACGCCTCTCCCAAAAGAAATTCATGAATAGCTGGTTTTTGGTCATTCTGCCTCACAAAACTCGGAATAAAAAGTGATCAAAAACGGTCACGTGTCAGAAAATGTTACTAATAAAAACGTCAACTCGTCCCGCAAAAAACAAGACCTCACATGACTCTGTGGACCAAAATATGGAAAAATTATAGGTCTCAAAATGTGGAGACGCAAAAACTTTTTTGCTATAAAAAGCGCCTTTTAGTGTTTGACAGCTGCCAACCATAAAAATCCGATATAAAAAAACGCTATAAAAGTAAATCAAACCCCCCTTCATCACCCCCTTAGTTAGGGAAAAATAACAAAATTAAAAAAATGTATTTATTTCCATTAGGGCTAGGGTTAGGGCTAGGATTAGGGCTAGAGTTAGGGGTTAGGGTTAGGGTTGGAGCTAAAGTTAGGGTTAGGGTTGGGGCTAAAGTTAGGGTTAGGGTTTGGATTACATTTACGGTTGGGATTAGGGTTGGGATTAGAATTAGGGGTGTGTCAGGGTTAGGGGTGTGGTTAGGGTTACCGTTGGGATTAGGGTTAGGGGTGTGTTTGGATTAGGGTTTCAGGTAGAATTGGGGAGTTTCCACTGTTCAGGCACATCAGGGGCTCTCCAAACGCGACATGGCGTCCGATCTCAATTCCAGCCAATTCTGCGTTGAAAAAGTAAAACAGTGCTCCTTCCCTTCCGAGCTCTCCCGTGCGCCCAAACAGGGGTTTACCCCAACATATAGGGTATCAGCGTACTCGGGACAAATTGGACAACAACTTTTGAGGTCCAAGTTCTCGTTATCCTTGGTAAAATAAAAATTTGGGGGGCTAAAAATCATTTTTGTGGGAAAAAAAATTTTTTTTATTTTCACGGCTCTGCGTTGTAAACTGTAGTGAAACACTTGGGGGTTCAAAGTTCTCACAACACATCTAGATAAGTTCCTTGGGAGGTCTAGTTTCCAATATGGGGTCACTTGTGGGGGGTTTCTACTGTTTGGGTACATCAGGGGCTCTGCAAATGCAATGTGACGCCAGCAGACCAATCCATCTAAGTCTGCTTTCCAAACGGCGCTCCTTCCCTTCCGAGCTCTGCCATGCGCCCAAACAGTGGTTCCCCCCCACATATGGGGTATCAGCGTACTCAGGACAAATTGGACAACAACTTTTGGGGTCCAATTTATTCTGTTACCCTTGTGAAAATACAAATCTGGGGGCTAAAAAATCATTTTTGTGAAAAAAAAGATGTTTTATTTTCACGGCTCTGCGTTATAAACTGTAGTGAAACACTTGGAGGTTCAAAGCTCTCAAAACACATCTAGATAAGTTCCTTAAGGGGTCTACTTTCCAAAATGGTGTCACTTGTGGGGGGTTTTAATGTTTAGGCACATCAGGGGCTCTCCAAACGCAACATGGCGTCCTATCTTAATTCCAGTCAATTTTGCATTGAAAAGTAAAATGGCGCTCCTTCCCTTCCGAGCTCTGCTATGTGCCCAAACAGTGGTTTACCCCCACATATGGGGTATCGTCGTACTCAGGACAAATTGCACAACAACTTTTATGGTCTAATTTCTTCTCTTACCCTTAGGAAAATAAAAAATTGGGGGCGAAAAGATCATTTTTGTGAAAAAAATATGATTTTTTATTTTTACGGCTCTGCATTATAAACTTCTGTGAAGCACTTGGTGGGTCAAAGTGCTCACCACACATCTAGATAAGTTCCTTAGGGGGTCTACTTTCCAAAATGGTGTCACTTGTGGGGGGTTTCAATGTTTAGGCACATCAGGGGCTCTCCAAACGCAACATGGCGTTCCATCTCAATTCCAGTCAATTTTGCATTGAAAAGTCAGATGGCGCTCCTTTCCTTCCGAGCTCTGCCATGTGCCCAAACAGTGGTTTACCCCCACATATGGGGTATCAGCGTACACAGGACAAATTGTACAACAAATTTTGGTGTCCATTTTCTCCTGTTACCCTTGGTAAAATAAAACAAATTGGAGCTGAAATAAATTTTGTGTGAAAAAAAGTTAAATGTTCATTTTTATTTAAACATTCCAAAAATTCCTGTGAAACACCTGAAGGGTTAATAAACTTCTTGAATGTGGTTTTGAGCACCTTGAGGGGTGCAGTTTTTAGAATGGTGTCACACTTGGGTATTTTCTATCATATAGACCCCTCAAACTGACTTCAAATGAGATGTGGTCCCTAAAAAAAAATGGTGTTGGAAAAATGAGAAATTTCTGGTCAACTTTTAACCCTTATAACTCCCTAACAAAAAAAAATGTTGGTTCCAAAATTGTGCTGATGTGACGTAGACATGTGGGAAATGTTACTTATTAAGTATTTTGCGTGACATATCTCTGTGATTTAAGGGCATAAAAATTCAAAGTTGGAAAAGTGCGAAATTTTCAAAATTTTCGCCAAATTTCCATTTTTTTCACAAATAAACGCAAGTTATATCAAATAAATTTTACCACTAACATGAAGTACAATATCTCACGAGAAAACAGTGTCAGAATCGCCAAGATCCGTTGAAGCGTTCCAGAGTTATAACCTCATAAAGGGACAGTGGTCAGAATTGTAAAAATTGGCCCGGTCATTAACGTGCAAACCACCCTCGGGGCTTAAGGGGTTAATCCAGATAGTCATGCCACAGAAGAGCATTAATAAATATCATTTCCCACATGTTTGCCTTACATCAGCACCATTTAAGTGTTATTTTATTTTGTTAGCATTTTAGGAGGTTCAAAAATATAGCAGTAATTTTTCATTTTTTTTCAAGGAAATGTACAAAATTTATTTTTTCAGGGACCTATCCAGGTTTGAAGTGACTTTGCGGGTCCTATATAATAGCCGGCAGACTCTAAGGCCACTATTTGGCCGTGAATTGCCAGGGCAAACTTCAGGACCACACAATTATGATCTGTGGGTGCCGATGAGGTTAAATAGGAAGCCCCCACACTCTGTTAACCATTTATATGATGTAATCACTTTTGACAGCAGCATCTAAGGGGTTAAACAGATATGGACGGTGTCAACGCTGATCGTGGCTAATGCAGCAAGTTGTCAGCTATAGTGTACAGCGGACAGCTTCTGGATTGTCACTTGTATGTGGATGCTAGTCTCATATCTCAGGTCACTACAAAAACGTATTGGCGGTCATTAAGGGGTTAAGAAGCTGACAGTCCATAGAGGTATGTGGCCAGGTGACCTGATTGTCCCATCCTAGCTTCTTCATTTGAGCCAGGTGACCAGATGGTTCCAACCTGGCTTTTCTGAACGTCTCAATGGGGCCAGATGACTAGAGGGTCGCAACCTGGCTTCTCCGAAAGTCTCCATGGGTTTAGTGATGGTTGTTGGAGCCATGCTGCTGTTCTGTAGATTCTATCTGCATAAGAATAAAGGTCCTTTTTATACCCACATCTGTGGATCAGGCCGTCACCCACAGGTCAGAAGGAAGGTGGGATCAGGTCAACTCTCATTGTTTGAGTATTTAATCAATCTGCATAGTTTGTTCTTCACTGTTTTGCAGGTCAACAAGCTACATGGACTTATACAATGGGTAATGAACATATTAGCTAACATTAATTGTTCAATGACCCCGTGTCCCTGACCTCCAAAGATAGCAAAACAAACGGTAGGAGCTGTTATAATAGTTAAACAGCAGCCATTCAACCACTCACAAGTATCAATTCAAGAGACAACGTTCTGACTCATATGAACAATAGTCTGTGTCTCTTGGGCTACTGAAAATAGACATCTGGCATAATTAAGATTAAATGCTGTGTCGTCAGAGTAACTGTACGGTGGAAATAGGGAAGATGAGTAGAAATGTAAGCGACTGGGTTAGAGGATCGGTGGATCAACGGAGATCGCATGTTCAACCAGTAATATACTTTAAGCTCATGCACAGCCGCCTAAAGGGACCGTCCATAAGGGACGACGCAGAAGAGAATCTGTAGTTTTGTGGCCTGTGATTTACACCGCAACCATTTCACTCTCAGGAGGAAGGATGTTTGCTACAGTGTGTCAGTGAGTGTCAGCTCTTCAGCTCCATGTGAGAGAACGAGTCAGTGTCACTATTCAGTCTGCCACCAACAGCAAGCAGAGATCCTGAGGAAAAAACGGTCTATACGAAGCCCCCCTCATGTAAGGTGAATCCTCAGCGTTCTGCCGTCACCTGCTCTCTGTTATCAGCCACGTACCTTATAGCAGTGTTCACAAATGGGCTGTCCGTCTTTCTGGTAGTACATCTGCCCGGCCAGGAGCCGGTGACACTTCCGGCAGGTGAAGCAGCTGGCGTGATACTGCTTCTTCATGGCCTCGATGGTGGCGGTGCTGGCGGGGATGGTTTTATGGCAGAAAGCGCAAATATCTGAAGAAAAGAAGAGATAATGATGTGAGGGGACGTGACGGCATCCGGCACAGGACACTCGGTGTAGGGGTCCGCACGTCCTGCGCTGAGCAGCTCCGTGAAATCTGCCCCCAATCACAGCGACTGTAGCGGCTCCTGTAAATCTGCAGACTCCCCTCGAGATGATGAACACAATATACCCCGTGTACAGCCCTGATTCTGGGGGTCACTATGGCCAGTGCTGATCGGCCATTGCATGGAGACTGGTAAATCCACCTTCCTCTAAACCAGGTGGCCATGGACAGGAGTGATCCCCGTACCTGAGCCCTCCGGCTTCCCTTGGTGCTTCCCCGGAGCGGCCTCCTCTCTCTTCTCTGGGTTATGGGACGGCAGTCTCGTGGTCTTCAGCGGTCTCTGTATGTAGCAGACAGGACTCATGTGATTTGTATACAGTGATCTCCGGCAGCCATACTGGCCCCTTACATTGTGAGTCTCCCCAGTGTCATGGTTCCCAATGGCAGGGGAACGTCAGGACACATAAATAACGGACGAGCTCTTGGGTGATGGAATCTCGAGCTGACCGTGAGCTAAACCTACCACACAACTAATAGTGGCCGGGGGGCGTGCCTAAGTTTTATCCCTAGACGTCTCTCGCCAGCCGGAGGTCTAACTAACCCTAGTAGAGGAAAAAACAGACCTGGCTTACCTCTAGGGAAATTCCCCCGAAAAGAAGACAGAAGCCCCCCACATATATTGACGGTGAGTTCAGAGGAAAAGACATACGCAGTATGAAGGTAGGTTCAGCAAAGCGAGGTCCGCTTACTAGATAGTAGAAAGATACAAAAGGGAACTGCACGGTCATCTGAAAACCCTTTTAAAATACCATCCTGAAATTACTTTAAGACTCATGTGTCAACTCATGACACCGGAGTGGTAATTTCAGCCCACAAGAGCTTCCAGCTACAGAAAATGATATAACTGTAAACTGGAACAAAAAATGCAAACAAACTTAGGACTAAGAGTCCAACTTAGCTGATCAGTAGTCTAGGAGCAGGAACATGCAACAGAAAGGCTCTGGTTACATTGATGGCCGGCAAGGCAATGACTGAAGAGCAGGAATAAATAGGAACTCCCCACTACTGATGAAAACAGGTGAACTGAGAAAGAAAACACACCCGAGTCACCAGTACCACAAGCCACCACCAGAAGGAGCCCAAAAGCAGATTCACAACACCCCAGTTACATCATGTGTTATGCTCCAGTCACATCCAGAGCTGCATTCACATTGCCGCTAGTTTACCCCTCACCTGTCTCTTCTGTGCACAGAATACGCCCTGCCGTGGTGCATTGTGGGAGAATAGTGCTTACACGCACAGCACTCATGGGCTTCAGGTGGGGCAGAATTGTGACTGCAGCTCTGGGATTTCCTGGAGTAGGTACCTGGGACGGAGGAGGTCGGGTGAGGTCCAGCTTCTGTAGCTCCAGGCTTAGAGAGTCTGGGATAGGAGCAGGGGAAGGATCCAAGGGGACACGTTTAGGGGACAGCGGCAGGACCGGAGGTGAGGGGGGTGGAGGTGGGAGGTCCGGGCCGAGGCCGTCCTCTGGGGGGATCTCATCCAGGAATGTGGAGCGAAAGCGCAGATCTGCAGAAAAAGGACGAGTCGTTATCACAGACACACAGAATTGCTCATTAGTGATTGCATCTGGGTCCCCCAGGCCTGTAAGGGGGTCCGCACAGGTCGGAAGTCATGAGGATGCCCCGCCCCATGCTGCAGCCGGTCACTTCTGATGCAGATTTATTACAGATTTTACAGAGAAATCTGCAGTCAGATCGTCATGCGATGCAGTGCTGTGGATCACCCGATCCTGCAGCTGCTTCCCCAGTAACGGATGATAACAGGGAACAATAGATTGTTTAGCCGGTGGCATTTTTTGTTTAATATCCTCAGTTTCAGCAGGAAAATTCACAGCGGAAAATCCGCTCCAATATCCACACAAATCAGGAAGGAATGAGTGAGGGAATAACCAGCAACAAATCTGGTGTGTGTGGACTCGCCCTAATGGGGCGAGGGGTGAAACTACTCTGAGCTGTTTACACAGGGATCTTATCAGATGCCAGGAATGTGTGATGTCAGATCCCCGTCCTCTCCTGATCGGGGAGGTCGGTCACTACCGGCACTTCGTGTGTATTCACCCCCTTACCATGCTCTCCACTGCAGCCCGCTGCCCTGTATATATCAGCACTGTATGGGAGATACCCCAGGTGACAAGATGACTGTTCCACCACCAGAGGGCGCTGCTAAGGCTTCTTTCACACTTCAGTTGTTTGGCGTCAGTCCGCTCTGACATAGTGACGGATCCGTCACAATTGTTGAGAAAACGGTTCTAACGGATCCGTTTTTTTTACGGATCCGTTACTTGGGGGTTGTCTGGGAAAAGTATCTACTTTTTGGAGCATGCGCAATTGAAAAAGCGGATTGGGGCGACGGATCCGTCGCCCATAGGCGGCCATTCTATGGAATGGCGGACGTGACGGATCCGTCGCGAACCGCCATTTCAGCGCAGACAAAAAAACGTTATAATGTCCGTCAATGTCTAGATGACGTCCGCCAAATCTCGACGGATCCGTCACATGGCAGATGGAACGGACGACCATCCGCCACAATCCGTCGCTAATGCAAGTCTATGGGAAAATAGCGGATCCGCCCAAAAAAAATGGCGGATCCGCTATTTGACGAAAACGGCGGTTTCAGACTGACGCCAATAGACTGAAGTGTGAAAGAGGCCTAAGATTGTAGGCTCCTGTCCTACAGTCACCTCCCCCAGTAATGGGTGATCACAGGGAGTAATAGACTGTATGTGGTCAGGTATATTTGGTGCTGCTGTGGACGCTCTGGTGTATCGAGTTGTCAGAGCAGTCAGGTGTCAGGGCCCAGATCTTACCTCCGTTCTGCAGATCCTCGCTGTCTTGCCAGTCATCAGCCCTTATCGGTTCTGGATTCCTGGGCTGGGTCTTCTGTGACAGTTCTGCCCTCCATGGAGGTGCCAGCGTGATCTGGACGGAGGACACCATGCGTTTACTGGACGACATCTGTAGGGAAGATTCAGAATCACTGTATGTCACGGTTTACACCGTGCTGCCAATACTAGGTCACAGGTCCCAGCAGTAACTCAGGGATCCCAGGGAGGATATCTTTATCGTCTCCACCACTCACACCAATTTGTCATGACCGGGGTTGTTTGGTTGCCCCTGGTTCCTTCTGAAGGGGATTTATCTATATCCCACTTCCCAGTTCCGCTTTGGAACTTGCAGCTCTCTGGTGCACCCTTACCCTCAGGTCAGGCAGGGTACTGCACCTAGGGTTTTTAGTCACCAGAAAGGCTGCCTGCTATGTATGGGCTATTGGGCATGCTGCAGCGAAGGCGATTTATCTACTCCCACTCAGGTGGGAACAATAATTATCAACGCCGCCGTCGCTGCAAAGATTCCCAATCGCACAAAGTATGCTGCCACCAGCTCCGATTAACGGGTCCGGAGCCAACCCAAATCAGTAGCGCAATTCACTTCAGAGAACGCACAGTCGTACAGAGCAGAAGAGACAAGCTAGCAATTAAATATTTTACTCCATGAAAAATTAGGCAGTGCTTACAAAGTATAAAAAGATATTAGAAAGGCGACGATCATATGTACATTGCAACTACAAATAAAATAAGGATTAAAATAGAAGATTACACTAACATTTTGCTTAAATAATTGTGGGCTAACCATACTGGTTGAGGATCCAGACATCCCAATGCATGACAAAGGGTCTTCGTGCATTAAGGTCCCAGGCAAGAATGAAGGCTGGGCTAAGTGTAGTAACTTATACTTCTGGGCTTGTGACATCACTAAGTGGCTGAGTAATGATATGCACTGATCTGATAGTTATTTACTTTCTTAGAGTCTGGAGACAAAGGCATTCCAAGCCCAAGGGGAGGAGGGAATGAGTGGCCCTAAAGGGTTGGTCCTCTGCAGTTTAAAAGCCACACCCTGCTCACACGCTAGTCTCAAGTTGCATTGTGTATCTATACCAGCGAATGCAGTGGGGGGGAGAAAGAAGGGGAGGGGTCAACTGTCTAGGACCATGGTCACATGGGCAAAAATCTCAGACCAGGGCATTTTACATTATCATGACACTGTATCCGTAAAACACCGACATGACATAAAGCAGCTGAAACATTGTAACAAACCATCAGTAGTGGAGCGAGTAGTGAGTTGCTGAGGCTGAGAGCACACGGACCTGGATGTAATCACTACGGTTTCTATTCACTGAAGGCAGAAGAGATCTCAAAAATAGAGAGACAAGTCCAACAGTCTATTAGAAAGTGCCAGATCTGTAATGTCGCTGCCTCCTGAGAGATGATACAGAGTGGGTATATACACAGTATACAGTGGGCATATACAGGGTATAGAGTGGGTTTATACAGGGTACAGGGCGAGTATATACAGGGTATAGGGCTAGTACACTGCTCAAAAAAATAAAGGGAACACTTAAACAACATAATGTAACTCTAAGTGAATCACTTCTGTGAAATTAACCTGTCCAGTTATGAAGCTACACCGATTGTGAATCAATTTCTCCTGCTGATGTGCAAATGACAGAGATAACAGGTAGAAATGATCTGCAATTATCAAGACACCCCCTATAAAGGAGTGCTTCTGCAGGAGGTGACCACAGACCATTTCTCTGTTCTCATCCTTTCTGGCTGTTGTTTTGGACAGGTTTGCATTTTGTCATTGCTCTCACCCCCTTGAGGTACTGTACAGTAGCATGAGACGGTGTCTACAACCCACAGAAATTGCTCGGGTACTGCAGCTCATCCAGGATGGCACATCAATGCAAACTGTGTCTGTCAGCACAGTGCCCAAAGCATGGAGCAGATACCAGGAGATGTGGAGTGGTCCGTAGAAGGGCAACAACCCAGCAGCAGGACCGCTACCACCAATGCAAAGAGGAACAGGAGGAGTAGTGCCGGAGCCCTGCAAAATGGCCTCCAGCAGGCCACTAACATCCATGTGTCTGCTCAAACTGTCAGAAACCGACTCCATGAGGATGGTCTGAGTGCCCGACGTCCACAGATGGGGGTTGTGCTCACAGCCCAACACCGTGCAGGGCGATTGGCATTTGCCACAGAACACCAGGATGGGCAGATTCGACTGACGCCCTGTGCTCTTCACAGATGAAAGCAGGTTCACACTGAGCACATGTGACAGACGTGACAGAGTCTGGAGACGTAGTAGAGAACGTTCTGCTGCCTGCAACATCCTTCAGCATGACAAGTTTGGCAGTGGGTCAGTAATGGTGTGGGGTGGCATTTCTTTGGAGGGCCGCACAGCCCTCCATGTGCTCGCCAGAGGTAGCCTGACTGCCATTAGGTACCGAGATGAGATCCTCAGACCCCTTGTGAGACCATATGCTGGTGCGGTTGGCCCTGGGTTCCTCCTAATGCAGGACAATGCCAGACCTCGTGGCTGGAGTGTGTCAGCAGTTCCTGCAAGATGAAGGCATTGAAGCTATGGACTGGCCCGCCCGTCCCCCACACCTGAATCCAATTGAACACATCTGGGACATCATGTCTCGCACCATCCACCAACGTCACGTTGCACCACAGACTGTCCAGGAGTTGGCGGATGCTTTAGTCCAGGTCTTGGAGGAGATCCCTCAGGAGACCATCCGCCGTCTCATCAGGAGCATGCCCAGGCGTTGTAGGGAGGTCATACAGGCACGTGGAGGCCACACAGACTACTGAGCATCATTTCCTCATTGGGAGGCATTTCCACTGAAGTTGGATCAGCCTGTATTCTGGTTTCCCATTTTGATTTTGTGCATCATTCCAACTCCAGACCTCCACAGGATAATTTTCATTTACGTTGATCATTTTTATGTTTTATTGTTCTGAACACATTCCACTATGTAATGAAGATTTACAACTAGAATATTTCATTCAGTGAAATCTAGGATGTGGGATTTTAACCCCTTAATGACCCCTGATACGCCTTTTAACGGCAGTAGTTAGGGGTACTTAAACCACAGTGCAGTTAATTAACGGCGCTGTGGAAAAAGTGTATAGGGCCTCCAGAGTCGGATTTTCTCCACAGAGAACATGATTCGGGTACGTTTTTACCGACCCCGGTGCTGCAATCGCCATTATGAACCGTATAACGGCAACTCAAAAAAAAAAAAAAAAAAATCTGATTTGTCATTTAATTTCTCTCTCCTCTGATGTGATCGCATCGCACATCAGAGGAGAGAGAAATAGAGTCCCCCGATCTCCACTGGTACCTCCCGGTATCCCTGGACCCTCCTGCATCCCCTCACGGTCGCTGGCATCTTGTTCTGGGAATAAAATGGCGGGCGCATGCGCAGTTCTTGCCGAGATCTGCCGGCCGGCAACAATAGGAGATTTCTCCTATTGGTTCATTTTGATTACTGTGATAGACCCTATCACAGTGATCAAAATAAATAAAAAAATAGCACATAAAAAAAAACCTTTATCACCCCCTTAGTTAGGGAAAAACAAGGAAATAAAAAATATGTATTTATTTCCATTTTTCCATTAGGGTTAGATTTAGGGTAAAGTGAGTTGGGGTTAGGGTTGGAGTTAGAATTGGGGGGTTTCCACTGTTTAGGTACATCAGGGGCTCTCCAAATGTGACATGGCGCCATCATTGATTCCAGCCAATTTTGCGTTCAAAAAGTCAAACGGTGCCCCCTCCCTTCCGAGCTCTGCCATGCACCCAAACAGTGGTTTACTCCCACATATGGCGAACTCAGGAGAAATTGCACAACAAATTTTGTGGTCCATTTTCTCCTGATACCCCTGTGGAAAAAAAAAAAATGGCTCTAAAGTAAATTCTGGGTTTTTTTTTTCAGTCAAGATGGGGTGCAGAGTGTACATTAATGAGAAAAAAAGGAACCTTTTGAATTTACCAAATGGCTGCAATGAAACAAAGAGCGAAAAATTTTAAGGGGTCTGAATACTTTCGCACCCACTGTACATAGAGGTTATAGAGCAGGTATATAAGGGGTACAGAGCAGACATATACAGGGTATAGAGTGGGTATATACAGGGTATAGAGTGGGTATAATCAAGGTACATATATTGTAGGTTATAGAACAGGTACAGTATATACAGGGTACAGAGTGGGTACACACATGGTCAAAATTGTTGGTCCCCCTCGTTTAATGACAGAAAAACCCCACAATGGTCACAGAAATAACTTGAATCTGACACAAGTAATAATAAATAAAAGTTCTATGAAAATGAACAAATTAATGTCACACGTTGCTTGTCAACCATGCTCCCACAGAAGTTTTTAAAAAATAAAACTCATGAGGGGTCGTGGCCTGGACTGGGAGCCGAGCAGACGTGTGCTGGAGGAGCTCCTCGGTCTCTAACAGTTTACGGAGTGGGAACCCACTTTTCCACTCCGTGGACCCCGGACCAGGAGACCCCCGGTACCCCTCACCCATCTGGGACGACATACCTGTAGGTCCCCGGTACCGACGGGAGCCGGAACGCTCCCACAGAGTTGTCATCCCCACCTATTAGCTGGAGCCCAGAGGAGGAGGCGTGCTGCTCCGGTGACAGAGGATCAGTGGAACGAGTGGCGGTATAAAGGAGCTCGCCCGGGATCGCGGCAAAGCTCCGAGAAGATCCGGTGAGTGGGGGAGCAAGAAGTGCGGGAGGATAGTGGCCCCCAGAAGGCGCGGCGGCCATCTTAGTTGCGGAGTACCGCACTGCAGGACAGACGGACCGCGGCTCTGTGCATCAGCGGTAAGGCCCCGCTTCATTTCCTCAGTGGCTGCTTACCTGTTGGTTCATTATCCAGGGTGGGGCATCCAATTAAGGAGCCAGCAGACCCTTAGAGGTGCCATTCAAGTGCTCCCTCTCCCTGGTCCTTCTTTTGGCACCAAACGCCACCATTTTGCAAGGAGGCAAAGTCACGGCCTGAGGCCCAGCTTACCCCCTGGGTCAGCGCTGCTGCGCGCAAACTGCTGGACAATTGAAGGTCCCTAGGCCATCTCTCCATATAGGGAAGAGGTCATACTGGAGGAGGGGAGTGTGCTGATGGGGGTTCGGGCTGCGTGATGTAGCTGTTCTGGCTCCGTGTGCCCCCTCATGACCAGATGCGACCAGCCATAACCTGCTGATATTTATGGGCAGAACCAAAAAACGTGTTGGACAGTCTCTAGATCCTTTAGCTTACTCAGAGGACATGGATCGCTTCGTTACCACAAAAAATCAGCAGAGGAATACCAGATCCCAGTCCTCCTCCAAAATCCGTGGGGACTGTTCCTCAACACAGGACTCCCTAGCCTCCCACAGCTCCCCTGATAGAGCTGCATATGAGGGGGACAATAATTCTGAATTCCCTGATGACATGACTATCCAGGACCTCAGTAAATTTATCAGAACTCTTCCCACCAAAAATGACTTGGAGACATTCGCCTGCAGAATTGAAAGCTCCTACAAAAAGGAATTGCAGGTCCTTAAATCTGAATTCACATCTAGAGTGGAAGATGTTGAGAAATCTCAGGAAATTATCTTGCAAGAACTTCAAACCCACAGAGAGGTTCTAGTAAACCATACTATGAGATTGGAGGACATGGCTACAGGGTTAGAGGACTTAGAGAACCGCAACAGACGCAATAACATTAGAATACGCGGTCTCCCTGAATCTGTCAGTCCAACTGAACTAGACAGTACAGTCCAAAAACTGTTCCTTGAGATTCTGAACGACAAAGGTGCAAGTTCCATAGAGTTTGACCGGATTCACAGATCCCTGGGACCCAAACCGCAATCAGACTCTAGACCCAGAGACGTCATATGCAGAATACACTATTATAGAGTCAAAGAAACCATCATGTGGGCCGCTAGACAGAAAGGCTCCATTACCTTTTGTGGGGCTCAGATCCTAATATTATCAGATTTGTCTAGGCGGACCCTACAATTAAGAAGAGCTCTGCGTCCACTTTTATCTCTTCTAAAAGAAAAAAAATATTCTATACAAATGAGGATTTCCGTTTCAACTGATCGCTTTTAAGGGAGGGAAATCAGCAATATTTTGCAACTTGGGAGACCTCGCCACCTTCCTGGGAACTTTTGATTTACCACTGACTGAGCTTCCTGATTGGCCGAGGCCTTTTCAGCTTCCAGACATCCCACCCAGATGGCTGAAATCCCCCCACACCAAGCAATCTAAAAAGAACAGTTCAGCTCCTTATCAAACCTGAGGGGGCATCCATGTTCCTCATCTTACTCGAAGTTTTTTGTCCGACATACTTGTGTTCCAACAGGATACCTGGACTTTTGGTCCGATATATACTTGGTTTGCCCGTGCTCAATTGCACGGTTGGTTGTCATCTTGATAGACGCCCCGGCTTCTTACTTATGATGCTATAAAAGGTCTTACTTTCCTCTAATAGTTATCGCTAAATAGTTATAGCTCGAAACTTGGGACTCTGTTGACCTGCAGTTGTTTATTACCTGTTTCTGGGGTGTCTGGGTCGTGGGGGTGGCGCGTGGAGAACGGATCCGACCGTCGGCTTTTGCTCACTCAAATAGACGTGCTTGGTGATATGGGACACACCATCGCGTCACGACTTCTTCCGATAGGTGTACATACGCCTTACTTTGTACTCTTCTTTCTTTCTTTCTATTTGTTTGTCTTTATTTCTTCCCCCTCCTCTCTGTCGCTCAAATCCTCAGCGTACCTCCAACCCTGGGTTCACCTATGGGGGCCTTGGGGACCCGGCTTCCGCGCCTGCACTGCCAGTTCTGTAAAAATTGCCTTGACTATGGCTGAGATCAAGTTTTGTTCATACAATGTTAAGGGGCTCAACGTTCCAGAAAAAAGAAAACAGATTCTGTATTCCAGCCATAAGCAACGCATCTCAATTTTATTACTTCAGGAGACTCATTTTAAGACTGGGGTGATTCCTGACTGTACATCTCCTTATTATCCGAAATGGTTTCATAGCTCGAACCCCCATGTTAAATCCAAGGGTGTATCCATAGGTTTTCACAAGTCCTTCCTCCCGGGGGTCCTTGACTCTATGATTGATCCAGAAGGGAGATTTATTTTCTTAAAACTGACTTGAGGATCTCGTGAGCTCACTCTGGCGAATGTTTATTTTCCTAACCAGGACCAGCAGAAATTCGGTTACTCGTGCAAAAAGCTCCTGGAGAATTTTGCGGGCAGCTCACCGATTGTTTTGGGAGGTGACTTCAATCTTCTAATGAACCCCTCAGTTGACATGTCATCGGGTAGGTCCTCCTATCCCCTGTCTACTATCAAAAAGGTAAGAAAGCAGATGGGTGATCTGTGTCTGGTTGATGTTTGGAGGGCCCTTCACCCGGATACAAGAGATTATAGCTTCTATTCGCAGGTGCATTCCATCTATAGTAGAATCGATTATTTTTTTGTATCCCATTCCCTGCTGGATTCGGGGGTGGGGGCGGAGGTGGGGTCGATGTTGAGGTTATTTACTTTTCAACAAAACTGTACACCTCAGTGAGGCCTGGATTCTCTTGGCGCCTAAATGAGAACTTATTGCGAGATCTGTTATGTGCCTCAGAGGTGAAACGATCCATAGAAGGTTTTGTGGCGGATCATGCATCAGACTCCACATCTCCTGCGATAAAATGGGAGGCATTGAAGAGTGTCCTGAGGGGTGTCTTTATCTCCCACGGTGCCCGCCTCAAGAGGATCCGCATAGCAGAAATAGCTGATCTCTCCTCTAAGATATCTAAACTCGAGTCACAACATAAACAAGACCTTTCCCCGGTTACCCTGTTAGATCTATCCACGGCCAGACAAAAATTACTCACAATTCTGGATAAGAAGTCTCGGTGTTTTAGGGAGAAAATTAGGAGCCGTTTTTATCATTTGGGAAACAAGAGCGGCAAATTCTTAGCAAGGGCCTTATGCCCAAGGGGTCCGCAGACTTTTGTCCCATTCATAAAAACGGCCAAAGGTAAGGCTACGTTCACATTTGCGTTGTGCGCCGCAGCGTCGGCGACGCAACGCACAACGCATACAAAAACGCAGCAAAACGCTGCGTTTTGCGACGCATGCGTCCTTTTTTTGGTTGATTTTGGACGCAGCAAAAATGCAACTTGCTGCGTCCTCTGCGCCCGGACGCGTGCGCCGCAGTGACGCATGCGTCGCAAAACGCAAGTGCAACGCATGTCCATGCGCCCCCATGTTAAATATAGGGGCGCATGATGCATGCGGCGACCGACGCTGCGGCGCAGACCGCAAATGTGAACGTAGACTTAGATAGCACATAGTACACGGGATATATTATCCAGCTTTCATGAGTATTATAACTCCCTATATAATATAAAAGGTCACTTTGGGGATCTCCCGACTAACTTACTCCATGATAAAATAAAATCTTACATCCAATCAAATAAGTTGCCTGTGGTCTCGGAGGAGTGCCTGGTGGGTCTGGAGGAGGACTTTTCATTAGAAGAGGTCATCTCGGTAATTGGAGACCTGAAGACAGGGAAAAGCCCTGGTCCTGATGGCTACTCAGCAGGGTTTTATAAGCAATTCTCGGACCTTCTGGGCCCTCCATTCTTGGCCGCGTGCAATTATGTCGCCGCGGGGGGGGGGGGGGGTCGTTTCCCCCACAGGCCTTAGCCGCCCATATAACAATTATTCCTAAACCAGATAAGGATTCCTCCCTGTGTAGTAGTTATCGTCCCATCTCACTTATCAATATAGATGTCAAAATATTTGCCAAAATGATCGCTAAGAGATTAAGTGGTCTCTTGCCCCATTTGATTAATCAAGATCAGGTGGGATTCGTCCCGGGAAGAGAGGCTAGGGATAATATTATTAGATCCATTTCGTTGATAGACAAGGCAAACAGAACTGGGGACCCCATGTGCTTATTATCAATTGATGCTGAAAAAGCATTTGATAGGGTGGGTTGGGACTTCATGTATCTAACACTAGAGGGTATTGGAATAAAACAGAAAATGCTGAGGAGCATTATGGCACTCTGAGTCTCCATCGGCGCAAATCAAAGTTAATGGCTCCCTGTCGGAACACCTTCACATTCGAAACGGCACGAGACAGGGGTGCCCTCTATCACCCCTGCTGTACATACTAACTATGGAACACTTGGCCAATGCGATTCGCAATAATATATCAATCAAAGGGGTGCAGATCTCCTCAGAAGAACATAAGTTGGCTCTATTTGCTGATGATGTGCTTATGTATATCACCTCGCCCTTAACCACTATACCCAATGTCTTATTGGAACTGCATCGCTTTGGCCAATTGAGCAACTTTAAAATTAACTCACACAAATCGGAAATGCTAAATATCTCCCTATCCCCTGCATTGCTCTCACAACTACGTTCCTTCCCTTTTAAATGGCGTCCTGACTCCCTCAGATACCTGGGTATAGCTCTGACTGCCAAGACATCACGGTTGTATGAAACTAACCATAAAATGGCCCTTTGTAGGGCTGAGCTTAACCTGGAGCGTTGGAATAAATTGCACTTGTCCTGGCTTGGTAGGATCAATACTATAAAAATGGATCTATTACCACGCCTTCTCTATTACTTTTCGACCATTCCGATGGTTCTGCCTGCTTCCTTCTTCTCCAGACTCAAATCAGCTATTACAAGATTTATTTGGTCGGGCAAACGACCTCGCCTATCATACCAATTACTGAGTAGACCTAAACAAGAGGGAGGTCTGAGTCTGCCTAACTTTCAGCTTTACAACCATGCCTCCATTGGAACATGCCTACTAGATCTATATCATAATAAATTTAAAAAAAAGTGGGTGGACTTGGAGACGAAGATCTTAGGGGTCAATCCCAGAGTTTACATCTGGCGGGGTAGGGGGGGGGTGGGGTGCGGGGGTTCAGGGGGGGGGGGGAGTCTTCCCTTTCTTTCTAGAAATCTGATTCTTTTTGTCAATCGCAATCATCTAAAGCTTAATTTGTCATCTATGCCTGGTCCCTTGACCCCGATCTCTGACAATCCGGACTTCCCTGCGGGCCTAGATAAAATCATATTCCTTCATAAGCATAGGGATAGCCATCCAATAGTTCATGATTATATTACCCCTTTATGTGTAAAACCTTTGCACTCCCTCTTTGAGGGTTCAGAGATTCCATCTGGGATGTGGTTACTTTATGAACAAATCAAAAGCTTCGTTCTCAGGGTATCTAAACGGGTCGACCTTTTCCGGTCGCTTACTTCTTTTGAGTTGGCGTGTCTGGGTGGGGACCCTCCATCACACACAGTATCACTCCTGTATAAAATGTTCCAGGGGTACCAGATATCTACATTAGATCCTCCTGCTTTCTTCCAGAAATGGGAATTCGACTTGAATAAGTCGTTAATACCAGATGACAGGAATAGGAGTCTTCTCTATACACATAGATCCTCACTATGTGCGGATTACCAAGAGAGAAGCTATAGACTTCTGGCTCGGTGGTGTAGATGCCCAGATACCATCCACTCTATGTTCCCAAATACCCCAGACACGTGCTGGAGATGTTTGGGGGAGAGGGGTTCATACATACACATTTGGTGGTCTTGCCCATGCATTAAAGGTTTCTGGGAGGACGTGTTTAACCTACATAATAAGTTATCTATGCATAAAGCCCGACCCACAATAGAGGTGGCTCTACTATCTATTTGTGAGCTTTCCATAGCTAAATTTAAGAAAGGCCTCCTCCGACATCTCTTGACAGCTGTGCGTAATTTAATACCTCGCTACTGGAAGCAGACGAATATCCCTTCAAGATCCGAGCTTGTGGTGGAGCTGAACCACCTCTTTAGAATGGAGCAACTGATTGGTCAGGACACCGGGACCTTGGAGAAGGTCCTAAACATATGGGCCCCTTGGATAATGTTTAGGGAGACCGCGGGTCTGACTGCATGGATCAGCGGAGTCTCTGACTCAAATCTTTAACTTTTTCAGATCGGACCCTTTGGGTTATGAACTAATAAGCACTGAATTTGGTTCCAGGCTGAGTTGGGCGGGACAGCGGAGGCCGGTTCCCCCCCCCCCCATCCTTCCCCCCTTGTCTCTTCTTTTCTATCCGTCGCTTCTCACTCTTTTTTCTTTGTCTGTTAATTGTTGTATGTGTTATAAAGGTGTTTTGGTTATGATTAGGATTTAATTTGGATAATTTAATCTGGCGATATATTTGAGCCTGTTTGTTTAACGGAGTTCCGGAGATACGGATCCACACTGTAACAGTGACTATAGGCACATTCCGCCATCATTGGTTATAACAAGAAGACAATGAAGTCATGGTGTGGGATTATAGAGTATTGTTTATTATATATTTTCTCTTGACTACAGTATTAATAACTCAAATGTCATTTCAAGTTGTATAATTCTACTGTTATCTTACTTTAATGGTTTTTGTAAAAGTGACTTCATCCAATAAACTCGATTTACACAAAAAAATAAAACTCATGAAATCGGCCTGGACAGAAATGATGGGACCTTAACTTAATATTTTGTTGCACAACCTTTTGAGGCAATCACTGCAATCAAACAATTCCTATAACTGTCAATGAGACTTCTGCGCCTCTCGACAGGTATTTTGGCTGCTCCAGTTGTCTCGTGTCTGAAGGCTGCCTTTTCCACGTTTCGGCTCTTTCCAATAGGATGTAGGTCAGGGCTCCTAGAAGGCCATTTCAGAATAGTCCAATGTTTTCCTCTTAGCCATTCTTGGGTGTTTTGAGTCATTATCCTGTTGCAAGACCCATCACCTGCGGCTGAGACCAAGTTCTCTGACACTGGGCAGCACATTTCTCTCTAGAATCCCTTGATAGTCTTGAGATTTCATTGTACCCTGCAGAGATTCTAGACACCCTGTTTTAGATGCAGCAAAGCTGCCCCAGAATATATCAGAGCCTCCTCCATGCTTCACAGTAGGGACAGTGTTCTTTTCTTGATATGCTTCATTTTTCTGTCTGTGAACATAGAGCTGATGTGCCTTGCCAAAAAGTTCAATTTTTGTCTCATCTGTCCATAGGACATTCTCCCAGAAGCTTTGTGGCTTGTCAACATGTAGTTTGGCACATTCCAGTCTGGCTTCTTTATGATTTTTTTCAACAATGGTGTCCTCTTTGGTCACCTCCCATGAAGTCCACTTTGGCTCAGACAACGATAGATGATGCGATCTGACACTGATGTTCCTTGAGCTTGAAGTTCACCTTTAATCTGTTTAGAAGTTTTTCTGGCTCTTGTTACCATTCATATTATCCGTCTCTTTGATTTGTCACCAATGTTCCTCCTGCGGCCACGTCCAGGGAGGTCGGCTACAGTCCATGGATCTTACATTTCTGAATAATATGTGCAGCTGTAGTCACAGGAACATCACGCTGCCTGGAGATGTCTTATAACTTTTACCTGTAACATGTTTGTCTATAATGTTCTTTCTACTCTCCTGAGACCACTCTTTCCTTCGCTTCCTCTGGTCCATGCTGAGTGTGATACACACCATGTCACCACACAGCACAGTGAGGGTCTGTAGCCCTATATACCGGCCACTCACTGATTCCAGGATTGTAGACCCCTGTGATGATAGTTAGTGCACACACCGTGATCTAACATTGTGTCACATTATTTTCAGGGGTCCCATTATTTCTGTTCAGGCCGATTTCATGAGGGTTATTTATTTTTTAAATTCTGTGGAAGCATGGTGGAAAAGCAATGTCTGACCTTCATTTGTTCATGATCATAGATCTTTTATTTATTATTACTTTTGTCAGATTCAAGTTATTTCTTAGACCATTGTGGGGTTTTCTGTCATTAAACGAGGGGGACCTACAATTTTGACCACGTGTGTATACAGGCTATAGAGCAGGCATATACAGGGTATAGAGTTAATATATACGGGGCATAGAGCAGGTATATACAGGGTAAATACAGGGCATAGAGTGAGTATATATACAAAGTATATACAGAGAAGCACCCAGCAGGCTCCTGGCTGTGACCCGCATGGCCGGGTGTGCCGGGCGTGTATATTTACTGTTCGTACCTACAATGTCTCCGCTGTCCTCTCACAATGTGACCTTTGCTTTATGAGGCTGTCATAGTGTGACTGTAAACTCTGGGCCACTGAGCTGTGTACTGGGGGCCCGCTGCAGCCCATTATGCCCCCCCACACATTGCAGGACTTTCTGAGATGGAGGAGGGTCCATCACTGAATAATGAAGATACTGAGCGAAGTCCAGAATTCTGTCACCACAAACATTAACTCCTTGAACGCCAGAAGGAGAATGCTGACATCTTGTACAGTGTTCCTGGGGGTCCCCAATACCAGAATCACTAATCCAGACCCCGTGCTCTGAGCAGTGCAGTTGGGGGGCTGCCTGTTCATGGTCCTGTCTGCCTCCAGGTGTAGGCTGACATGGCTGCCATTACTGGGGGAGGAGCTTCCCTGACCCTGCCCTTATTAATATAATTCATAGAGTGGATGGTACAGACTGGGCCCAAACCCCTGACGCTCAGCCTGATCAGATGGGCATTTGTCCCCCACCATCATTCCTTATTGCTCCCATGTCTCTTTACAGATGTCTGGTTGTTGTGGGGTCCGCAGGCTCCATCCCACCCTCTGACATCATCCGGGCTGCATATATACTGTATATAGTTCATGTCATCTTCATCAGGTTCCCTGCACACATAGTGCATGCGCTAACTAGGCCCTGTATACTCCGCACCGAGCGGACTGGGAACAATCACTAGTATCAGTCATCAGTGTCAGGAAGGAAACCATCACCGTCTGCCCCAGAATTATCTGCCCCCGACAGGAATCATCCGATGCAAGATACAGAGGAATATAACGACGTGTGATACTGACTGCTGAGCCGTGTATCTAATCCTCTCCTGTGTGATACTGATTGCTGAGCCGGGTATCTAATCCTCTCCTGTGTGATACCGTCTGCTGAGCCGTGTATCCAATCCTCTCCTGTGTGATACTGACAGCTGAGCCGTGTATCTAATCCTCTCCTGTGTGATACTGACTGCTGAGCCGTGTATCTAATCCTCTCCTGTGTGATACTGACTGCTGAGCCGTGTATCTAATCCTCTCCTGTGTGATACTGACTGCTGAGCCGTGTATCTAATCCTCTCCTGTGTGATACGGTCTACTGAGCCATGTATCTAATCCTCTCCTGTGTGATACGGTCTGCTGAGCCGTGTATCTAATCCTATCCTGTGTGATACTGACTGCTGAGCCGTGTATCTAATCCTCTCCTGTGTGATACTGACTGCTGAGCCGTGTATCTAATCCTATCCTGTGTGATACTGGCTGCTGAGCCTTGTATCTAATCCTCTCCTGTGTGATACTGACTGCTGAGCCGTGTATCTAATCCTCTCCCGTGTGATACTGACTGCTGAGCCGTGTATCTAATCCTCTCCTGTGTGATACTGACTGCTGAGCCGTGTATCTAATCCTCTCCTGTGTGATACGGTCTGCTGAGCCGTGTATCTAATCCTCTCCTGTGTGATACGGTCTGCTGAGCCTTGTATCTAATCCTCTCCTGTGTGATACTGACTGCTGAGCCGTGTATCTAATCCTCTCCTGTGTGATACTGACTGCTGAGCCGTGTATCTAATCCTCTCCTGTGTGATACTGACAGCTGAGCCGTGTATCTAATCCTCTCCTGTGTGATACTGACTGCTGAGCCGTGTATCTAATCCTCTCCTGTGTGATACTGACTGCTGAGCCGTGTATCTAATCCTCTCCTGTGTGATACTGACTGCTGAGTCGTGTATCTAATCCTCTCCTGTGTGATACGGTCTGCTGAGCCGTGTATCTAATCCTCTCCTGTGTGATACGGTCTGCTGAGCCGTGTATCTAATCCTATCCTGTGTGATACTGACTGCTGAGCCGTGTATCTAATCCTCTCCTGTGTGATACTGACTGCTGAGCCACATATCTAATCCTCTCCTGTGTGATACTGACTGCTGAGCCGCGTATCTAATCCTCTCCTGTGTGATACTGACAGCTGAGCCGTGTATCTAATCCTCTCCTGTGTGATACTGACTGCTGAGCCGTGTATCTAATCCTCTCCTGTGTGATACTGACTGCTGAGCCGTGTATCTAATCCTCTCCTGTGTGATACGGTCTGCTGAGCCGTGTATCTAATCCTCTTGTGTGATACGGTCTGCTGAGCCGTGTATCTAATCCTATCCTGTGTGATACTGACTGCTGAGCCTTGTATCTAATCCTCTCCTGTGTGATACTGACTGCTGAGCCGGGTATCTAATCCTCTCCTGTGTGATACTGACTGCTGAGCCGTGTATCTAATCCTCTCCTGTGTGATACTGACTGCTGAGCCGTGTATCTAATACTCTCCTGTGTGATACTGACTGCTGAGCCGTGTATCTAATCCTCTCCTGTGTGATACGGTCTGCTGAGCTGTGTATCTAATCCTCTCCTGTGTGATACGGTCTGCTGAGCCGTGTATCTAATCCTATCCTGTGTAATACTGACTGCTGAGCCGTGTATCTAATCCTATCCTGTGTGATACTGACTGCTGAGCCGTGTATCTAATCCTCTCCTGTGTGATACGGTCTGCTGAGCCGTGTATCTAATCCTATCCTGTGTGATACTGACTGCTGAGCCGTGTATCTAATCCTCTCCTGTGTGATACTGACTGCTGAGCTGTGTATCTAATCCTCTCCTGTGTGATACTGACTGCTGAGCCTGTATCTGTGTCTCCTGAGCTCAGTAGCTGCACATTGCTGGGATACAGTGGGATTGGATGCACTTTTGCATCAGTGAGACGGGCAGTCAGGGCACATACCTGTGAAATAATCTGTACAGTGTAGAGTCCGGGTCGGGGAGGGGGTATGTCTGCTATCATTAGGGGCTGAGCTGAGACCCCCTGATGACACTCATTTATACACTGCTGGAAATAATCATGGATGGATGGACACAGATTACTGATCTCCCGCCATTGCCCAATTCAGGAGTCCCACTGCTAAATGTTGGCACATGCGGCATGCTGGGACTTGTAGCTCTCCAGCTGGTACATATAGCGAAAGTCCTAGTCATGACTGACGAGCTGACAATTCATTTGCCCACAGATTCCTGTCTCATGGCCTCCAAGGTCAGATCCTGGAGGGAAGAGGGGAAATCTCTCACCTGCCTGCTGGGACAGTCCTCTCTCCAGAACAATGGGCGTCCGGTGTCTGCAGCTCCGATCCTCAGTATTGTACAGGGGTCAGTGACTGAGGCAGAGCCTGCCTGACATCACCGGCCAGCCCCCACACTCCTCCCAGCCCAGCCCCAAAGCCTCACAGACCTGATAATTACCCTCCCACTCCTGCCTCAAAGCCTCCCACTCCTGATAATTACCCTCCCAGTCCTGCTCCTTACCCTCCCAGTCCTGCCCCACACTCCTCCCAGTCCTGCCCCACACTCCTCCCAGTCATGCTCCTTACCCTCCCAGTCCTGCTCCTTACCCTCCCAGTCCTACTAATTACCTTCCCAGTCCTGCTAATTACCCTCCCAGTCCTGCCCCACACTCCTCCCAGTCTTGCTCCTTACCCTCCCAGTCCTGCCCCACACTCCTCCCAGTCTTGCTCCTTACCCTCCCAGTCCTGCCCCACACTCCTCCCAGTCTTGCTCCTTACCCTCCCAGTCCTGCCCCAAAGCCTCCCACTTCTGCTAATTACCCTCCCATTCCTGATCCTTACCCTCCCACTCCTGCTAATTACCCTCCCAGTCCTGCCCCACACTCCTCCCAGTCCTGCTCCTTACCCTCCCAGTCATGCCCCACACTCCTCCCAGTCCTGCTAATTACCCTCCCAGTCCTGCCCCACACTCCTCCCAGTCCTGCTCCTTACCCTCCCAGTCCTGCTCCTTACCCTCCCAGTCCTGCTCCTTACCCTCCCAGTCCTGCTAATTACCCTCCCAGTCCTGCTAATTACCCTCCCAGTCCTGCTCCTTACCCTCCCTCTCCTGCCCCACAGTCCTCCCAGTCCTGCTAATTACCTTCCCAGTCCTGCTAATTACCCTCCCAGTCCTGCCCCACACTCCTCCCAGTCCTGCTCCTTACCCTCCCAGTCCTGCTAATTACCCTCCCAGTCCTGCCCCACACTCCTCCCAGTCCTGCTCCTTACCCTCCCTCTCCTGCCCCACACTCCTCCCAGTCCTGCTAATTACCTTCCCAGTCCTCCTAATTACCTTCCCAGTCCTGCCCCACACTCCTCCCAGCCCAGCCCCAAAGCCTCCCAGTCCTTCTCCTTACCCTCCCTCTCCTGCCCCACACTCCTCCCAGTCCTGCTCCTTACCCTCGCAGTCCTGCTAATTACCTTCCCAGTCCTGCTCCTTACCCTCCCTCTCCTGCCCCACACTCTTCTCAGTCCTGCTAATTACCTTCCCAGTCCTGCTAATTACCCTCCTAGTCCTGCCCCACACTCCTCCCAGTCCTGCTCCTTACCCTCCCAGTCCTGCTTCTTACCCTCCCAGTCCTGCACCTTACCCTCCCAGTCTTGCACCTTACCCTCCCAGTCCTGCTCCTTACCCAACCCAGTCCTGCTCCTTACCCAACCCAGTCCTGCTCCTTACCCTCCCAGTCCTGCCCCACACTCCTCCCAGTCCTGCTCCTTACCCTCCCAGTCCTGCCTCACAATCCTCCCAGTCCTGCTGCTTACCCTCCCAGTCCTGGTAATTACCCCCCCAGTCCTGCTCCTTACCCTCCCAGTTCTGCTCCTTACCCAACCCAGTCCTGCTCCTTACCCAACCCAGTCCTGCTCCTTACCCAACCCAGTCCTGCTCCTTACCCTCCCAGTCCTGCTCCTTACACTCCTACTCCTTACCCTCCCAGTCCTGCCCCACACTCCTCCCAGTCCTGCTCCTTACCCTCCCAGTCCTGCCTCACACTTTTCTTCCTTCTGCCCCTTCCTCCCTTCCATCCATAGCTCTCCCAGTGAAGGTGGGGTGGTCCCATACCTGCCCACAGTGGGGGTCTTACATTGGGATGTCTGTGCATTTGGCTCATGTCCTGTTTCTATAGATTTTTATTGATTTTCAAGTTGTAACAGAATAATAATGATTCACACTTCTTTCCTTGTACGCCCGAATACGGATTTCTGTAACAAGATGAATCTCTTTATTGGGGGAGGAAAGAAGAGGCAGGAGATGGGTGGGGGCACAGGGAGGGGGCACCGAGGGTCCGCACACAAGGGATCTGCCATGGATTTACACAGCTGACCTCCTGTTTATAAACATGGTAAACCAGATACATGTGGGTGCGGGACATCTCTGGCTCTGTGCACACTGTGCTGATCGGGTCATCTCTGGATCTGTGCACACTGTACTGATCGGGTCATCTATGGCTCTGCACACTGTACTGATCGGGTCATCTCTGGCTCTGCACACAGTACTGATCGGGTCACCTCTGGATCTGTGCACACTGTGCTGATCGGGTCATCTCTGGCTCTGCACACAGTACTGATCGGGTCATCTCTGGCTCTGTGCACGCTGTGCTGATTGGGTCATCTCTGGCTCTGTGCACACTGTGCTGATCGGGTTATCTCTGGCTCTGTGCACACTGTGCTGATCGGGTCATCTCTGGCTCTGTGCACACTGTGCTGATCGGGTCATCTCTGGCTCTGTGCATACTGTGCTGATCAGGTCATCTCTGGCTCTGTGCACACTGTGCTGATCAGGTCATCTCTGGCTCTGTGCACACTGTGCTGATCGGGTCATCTCTGGCTCTGTGCACACTGTGCTGATCGGGTCATCTCTGGCTCTGTGCACACTGTGCTGATCGGGTCATTTCTGGCTCTGTGCACACTGTGCTGATCGGGTCATCTCTGGCTCTGTGCACACTGTGCTGATCGGGTCATATCTGGCTCTGTGCACACTGTACTGATCATTTCTCCCCACCTCAGTCAGTACAAGGAGTCCAGATCTCCGCTGTGTGATTTACGCCCCAGTGTTCCATATATTTGGGGAATCTATCTCGTCTTATTTCCTGGTTATATTCCTGTTGACGTTGCTGCTATTTCTATGTCCAGTATTTCGGGAGGATCTTTGCTTTTCCAAGAAGATGCGATTGTTCTGTTCAATGCATGAGATACTTTGTATCTGCTTTCCCTTGGTTTATTCCCATCATGGGGACACTTTAATCTTGATTTTGATGTATTAATAATTCAGCTTCCATGCATGATCCTTTTATAACATTTCCAGACTAGTGGGGGTAGGCTGTGACCAGTCATTGTCCCCCCCCCAAATATCACATGTGGCCAGATCAGCTATTACTCCCTGTTTCAGCCATTACTGTGGAAGGAGACTGTAGGACAGGTGCCCACAATCAGCAGCAGGAGGCCCAGAGTCGGCCTCTCTTCTCCCCAGGGAGAGGCAGGCTTCCTGGGAGGCCGGCATGGCTTCCCAGGCTTCTGTTCCCCCATCTGTGCCGGCGGGGGACAGAGAGCAGCAGCAGCAACCGGCCCAAGAGGGACTGAGGAGGTCGGGACGGGTGAGAAGAACCATACCCACCTACACCAACCCTGACACGGCTCATCGTCCGCCCAGAGAGGGAGACAGGGGCAACCTAGGCCCCAGGAAGGAGAGCCCAGGAACATCCTGGGGGGAGAAGAGCTCCGGCGAGTCCACGAGTACCTTCTCCCGAGTGGTCACCATGCTACGTGAGTACGAGGACGCTGGCAAAGCACTGACCGGGCTGAAGGAGGAGCTGCGGGTGGCTTGGATCCTGAACACCCGAGCCTCTAACAAAGAGAAACCCGCGACCTCCCAGAGGTTCAGAGCCCTCAAAGATGAGGTGGTCCGGTTAGTGCTCCTCCGGGAGGGGATTGAGAAAAGCACAGGTCCCTTCCTGGAGAGGTTTAAGAACCAGCGGCGGTTCTCAGAAATGAAGGGGTTAAATACCTCAGGAGAGCCGCCAGCCGGTGTCCTAAGCGACGAGGAAGAGGAGGACGATGTGGCTGTGACTGGAGTCCCACAAGCTGGAACAAGCCGGGAGAGTGAGTCGCAGAGCCAACAACAGGGAAGCGGCCTCACGGCACGGCAGAGGACTCCGACATCACAGGCTGGAGTGTCAGCGGAGGAAGAGGAGGAGTGCGGTCTGCTACAGGAGATCCGAGAGCTGGAGTCTCCAGTGAACTTGGACCGCTTTTCCTTTATGAGGACGAGCCAGCGGAGGAAACCAAGAAGAGGAAGAAGACGAAGGAGACTGCACGGGAGGTGGTGAGTTACAAGTATGTACCTATGGCTGATGTTACACCTACCACCTCCTGGGTAAACCCCACCAAACCTAAAGGCACGGGCTCTGCAGTGAGTCCGGGGCATAGGCAAGGTGGGGAGAGGAGGAGGACGTCTGGCGGTGCTGCCGTCTGTGCAGGGAACAGTGCAGGGGGCGAGGCTGTGGAGGTACCGTATTTTTTAACCCCTGAAAAACTTCAAAGTCGGGGGTTGTCTTATACGCCGGGTGTCATCTTGTACGCCGGGTGCAGACCAATGTGTATATGGTGGGTGGGGGGGAGTGGTCCCGATGACGAAGAGAGGGGGCGTCTCACAGGAAAGTGTGAGTGGAGTATCTTCCTATTACCTCATTGTGGCAGCGTGAGGTTTCTGTGCTGGTGAGCGGCGGCGGCGGCTCCTCTTTGTGCAGCGTCAGGGCTCTGTGCTGTGGGGTGGCGGCGTATCTTAGTGCAGAGTCGGGGCTCCTCCGGCATCTCCTCAAAGCCCGGAGGCACCGGCAGCTCCATTGCTGCAATGCGGTAGCCTCCGGGAAAATGGCGGCTGGGGGCGGCGCATGCTCAGATTCAGATCTCATAGAGAAAACACCGTGTGCACTGCTATAATATGGTGCAGAGACTAGGTACCCAAATCCTTCAGTAAGCAATAGAAGAAGTCTCGCACTCAACTTAAATATAGATTTTTTTGCAGGTTTTATTGGTACTGAAGTAGTACTGGAGAAACGTTTCAGCCTCAAATAGGCTTTCATCAGTCACGTACTGTGTCTTTTCAGAGTGTGTGGACAGTTCCGATAAAACTAAGTCCTAGCCTCCAAGGGCGACCTGTGTGGTTTGACAGACAAGCGGTGGACACCGCGTCTGCGAGGAACACATCTCCCCACAGCGGCTCCCCTCCAGCCGGCACAAACCACACAGGTCGCCCTTGGCGGCTAGGACTTTGCATCTGGGCAAATTTATCTGAGTCTATCTCTGATCCCGATCCATACAGTACCGCACGCTTCCACATAGCGGCCATTTTTGCAACACGCAATAACTGCGTCCCGTTTTATCGGAACTGTCCACACACTCTGAAAAGACACAGTACGTGACTGATGAAAGCCTATTTGAGGCTGAAACGTTTCTCCAGTACTACTTCAGTACCAATAAAACCTGCAAAAAAATCTATATTCAGATTCAGATCTCGTCCCAAGATCTCGGGAGGCGAGATCTGAATCTGAGCATGCGCCGTCCCCAGCGGCCATTTTCCCGGAGGCCACCGCATCGCAGCAATGGAGCTGCCGGTGCCTCCGGGCTTTGAGGAGATGCTGGAGGAGCCTCGACTCTGCACTAAGATACGCCGCCCCACAGCACAGCACCCACGTGACACAAAGAGGAGCAGCCGCCGCCGCTCCCCAGCACAGAGGCCCGACGCTGCACGAAGATACGCCGCCCCACAGCACAGCACCCATGCGGCACAAAGAGGATCAGCCGCCGCCGCTCCCCAGCACAGAGACCCCACGCTGCTACAATGAGGTAATAGGGGGATACTCCAGTCACACTTTCCTGTGAGACACCCCCTCTCTTCGTCATCGGGACCACCCCCCCCCCCAAAAGGCACATTATTCATCGGCCCTATAAGACGACACATGGCATATAAGAAGACCCCCGACTTTTAAGAAGATTTTATATTTTAACTGGAAAAGTTGGGGGGTCGTCTTATACGCCCAGTCGCCTTATACGCCGGAAAATACGGTACTCACGTCACCGGACATAGGGGACCCCGAGGAGTTTCCCTCTCTGCCCTCTGCGGCTAAGCTGGTTATCACCGGGGCCAAGAAGGGCGAGGGGGATGTCCATGCCGTTGCGAAAGGGGGACGGTGTGGGCAAACTCCATCCCTGCTCACTACGGCTGACGCCGGGGCTGTGGGGGGCAGGTCCGAGAAACATGGTGCGGCGAAAGGGAGGCACACGGTTGTGACAGGGGCGCAGTGCGCCTCAACGGAGAAGGGGCACGCGGCTGCGACAGGAGAGCAGCGTGTCCAAAAAGCACAGAAAAAGCAGGATAAATCATCTGCAGGGAACACTGGGCGGCCTGCTGCGACGGGAGGACAGAGTGCTCCAGCACCCAAACGTGACACCAGGACCCCGAAGTCTGTGGGTGCAGGGCAGGCGGCGCCCCCAACAAGCAGCGGGCCCAGAATAGTAAAGTGCAAACTGCTGCAGTAGGGGGGCAGGGCGCTCCAGAGACACAACAGAGCACCAATCAAGGGAAAACGGGTGTGGTGCTGCACCCCTCCCCCGGTCCAGCAGGTGAGAGTGCAGAGAAGCCAGACACAAGTGAGGAAGGAATAGATGTCACTGTGGAAGGTGCTGAAAACACTGGGACAAATGGTGGTGACAATACTGGTAAGAAAGTGACGGGAAGTGGTGGCAATGGTAAGGGGAATGAAAGGAGCCTTGCAGGAAATGATGGGAGTAGTGGTGGAGTGAATGAGGAGAGCATTACTGGTGGTGGAGGGGAAGCAGGTAGTGGTCCCGCTACCCCCCCAGCGGTGGCGGGGTCTTCAGCCCCAAGCTATTCAGGAGCTGTCGCTGCTGGGGGTAGTAGTGCTCCCTTGTCTGGTGACCCTGAGGATGGTAACTTGCTTCCTGGACGCCCTGAGCAAAAGGGAGAGATCCATCAATGTATAGGGGAGGGAGGTTGATCTGTCTTCCTGGATAGAGAGACACGGTCTTTCCGCCTTCTGAGATAGAGGGGCAGAGACTGTCTGGTCTCTGCCGACACCGGGGCAGAGGAGTAACCGTAGGAACGTTGCCCGTCTCCAGTGAGTAACAAGGATGCCTGTCCTGATCGGTCAAAGGTTGCTGAGCTCCTGCTGGGGATGGGCTTCGCGGCATATGACATCTTCGCCTTGATCCATCCCTATGGGACCTCCTACTTCGATGTCAGCTTCGTGAGACCGGAGGGCCTTGAGCTTTTCTGGTCTCGCCATGAGCCGGCTTGGGGTCGCCCCGAATGGCAGGGTTTCCTCCCTGTAGCAATATCCCGCCAGAACTCGGTCAGGAAGGTGACCGTTTTGACCAGTAACGAGTCACTTTCCTGTGTGGACATCTCCACCTGGGTTGGACGATACGGCGACATTATCGGTATTCCCGAGAAGACCCTCGACGACCATGGTATCTGGTCAGGAGCCTGGACATTCATGGTGAAATTGAAGGTTTCAGGAAACAGTTACCCTTATCCCTTCCTCAACATTTTTTGGGAGGGACAGGGTCTTGATTTTCTACCGGGGGCAGCCTAAGGTCTGTCACAGGTGTGGTAGCCCCACACACTTCAGTGCGCAGTGTACCACCCAGAAATGCGCAGTGTGGGGACCTCGGCCATCTCGCTGTTACCTGTGGCAGGATTAGGTGTAACTTGTGTGGTGACCTCGGTCACCCGTTCAGTCGCTGTCCGCGTTCCTTTGCCAATGCGGTCCTGAAAGCGGCGAGTGCAGGACAGGCAAAAGCCGGGACTAATCTCGCCGGTGAAGGGACCAGCAGAGGCAGAGGAGGCAGGGAACCAGTGAGGAGCAGGCTGCCGCCATCCAATATCAGGCGGCAGGAGCAGCGCCATGGGAACAGGGGGCAGGGAGTAATGACCCTAAACTCTGACCCGGGTGCTTCACTTGCAGCTGAGGATCCTAAAGACAGCGAATTGAGCGAGGAAGTCAAGAGACTTGAAAGGGAGGAGCAAAAGGATGCCATGTCTGCCCAGGAACCTTCATCCGGTGACAGTCTGGATGAGGGAGAGGGGGAGTGGTCACAGCAAAAGAAAAAGGTTAACAGGAAAACAACTAAGGATAAGAGGGGGTCCGGGCCTTGAGCCTCCTCCTTGGAGTGCGACCCCTCTGACGCGGTAGCCCTGATCCAGGTGCCATTGGAAGGTCCAGCCGCCCCCCCTCTGGTGGATCGCTCTAACCGGTTCCGGGCCCTCCAGGACTCCCCTCCAGAGGGGGGCGACGGGGACCTGGAGCCGGAGGTTGCGGACAAGGTTGTTGGTGTTAGCACCATGCCGGATCCCTGCTCTCTTCACTCACCCATGCTGCAGTTATTTCTTCCCTTCCCCAGGCTCTGCATGCTTCCAGCCGGACCTTCAACCATGTCCTTAGGATATATTGCTTCCTCTCCACTGGGGAGGTGTTATGATCCCAATGGCAAGGATCTCAGAGATTACAGCAAAAGTCTGCAAACATAAATACCAGCTCATAGGGACGTGGTAACTAGGCTGACCATATACCTGATCCTAGCACAAACACTAACAGTAGCCGGGGAACGTACCTACGTTGATCCTAGATGTCTTGCGCCAGCCGGAGAACTAACTAACTAACCCTATCAGGGAAAATAAGACCTCTCTTGCCTCCAGAGAAAAGACCCCAAAGTAATACAAGCCCCCAACAAATAATAACGGTGAGGTAAGAAGAAAAGACAAACGTAAGAATGAACTAGATTTTAGCAAAGAGAGGCCCACTGACTAATAGCAGAAAATAGTAAGATGACTTATATGGTCAGCAAAAAACCCTGCAAAATATCCACGCTGAATATCCAAGAACCCCCAAACCGACTAACGGTGAGGGGGGAGAATATCAGCCCCCTAGAGCTTCCAGCAATATCAGGAATCACATATTGTACAAGCTGGACAAAAATATGAACAAAGCAAAATAACAAAAAATAAGAAAGCAGGACTTAGCTTATCTTGCAAAGAACCAGGACCTGAAGACAGGAGCAAACAGAAATGAACTGATTACAGTGATGCCAGGCACTGGACTGAGAATCCAGGAAGTTTAAATAGCAACACCCCAGGCCTAACGAAGCAGGTGAGTACCAACCTGGTAAAAGACAATCCAAGTGCCAAATCACTAGTGACCACAAGAGGGAGCCAAGAAGTATAGTTCACAACAGGGAGGTGCCTGAGCAACCTTCCTGTTTTTCAGTCTATGTTGTGTAAGGTTGCATACCAGTCCTCGCTGCACTCTGATGCAGATCCTGCCTGCTGCACTCTGATGCAGAAACATATAGAGGTAGGCATTCCAGCTCCTTAAAACAATTCCTTTATTCTTCAAGATTAGAACATTACAAACGGCAGAATCCTCATCAGATGTGGATGTGCACAACAGGCACTGAAGGTCTAGCGACACATTTCGATTCCGAGATGGATCTTTGTCTTTGCTGTGACAAAGATCCATCTCGGGATCGAAACTCATCGTTAGACTGTCAGTGTCTGTTGTGCACATCCACATCTGATGAGGATTTTGCCTTTTGTAGTGTTTTAATTTTGAAGATTAAAGGAATTGTTTTAAGGAGCTGGAACACCTACCTCTATATGTTGCTGATTCACGTCAAATCCTGATGGGAATTCCGTGCACCTGGGGCTAGTCGGTGAGCTGGCTAGATCGTTCAACCCAAACTTTTTTTCTTATACTCTGATGCAGACCCTGTCTGCTGAACACTTGTGGACACTCTGCCTGCTGCACTCTGGTGCGAACTCTGCCTGCTGCACTCTGCCTGCTGCACTCTGGTGCAAACTCTGCCTGCTGCTCCCTCCAGTCTGTCCTCTGGGTCCAGCTGCTGTGCTTCCGTTGGTCTGTCCTGGAGTGGCACCTGGCGTTCATCGGGAGTCAAGTCTAACCTCATCATCTGAGGCTCTAGTAAACAGTCAGGTGCTTGCTTGGTCACACCCCTCCAGGCTCTACGCTGTCCATGGCACAGTGGTTCCACAAACCACGTCCGTGACAGTTAGGGCTCAGGAGGTTGCAGGGTATTCTCCTCAGGGTGAAATAAAAGGCCCTCTGGGGGGACTAACTCAGGACCACTAGACAAGGGCCAGAGTGTATGTAAGGAGAGAATGGATGAGTCTTTGTCTTAAGCGCACTAAAAACTCATCATTGTTAGAGCTTCATCTCATTAACATCTACGGTCCCCTGTCCAAGTGCGACCGCAAATGCCTCTTCATGAATATCAAACATTTTTTATTTTCGAGTCGGCAGGTGGTCTTTGGAGGGGATTTCAATGTCACGAGACTTTGTGATAGAAGGTTCCGGAGACCGGCTGGTTCACGATTGTGTCGCACTAAGCAGGATAGTGAGTCACGCCTGGTGGATGTCCACGTCTGGCACAACACAGGCCACGCGGGGTTCACCTTTTTTAGAGGTAGTCAGTGCAGGTCTAGGTTAGACAGGTTTTATTTGAAGGAGGAGGCTGTCTCCTCAAAGTTGTCGGTTGTGGAGGTGGAGTTCTCCAATCACTGTTATGAGGGAGCGGCCGCCATCTTGGACGGGCATACTAACAGATTGGCGTTACTCTATTTTGTCTCCTGGTCACAGGTTTGCAGAGATGAGTGCTCCTGGCCCCCACCTTTTCTCATGAATAAAGTTCATTTTAGCATGGTAATGGATTTAAGCTCAGTGTAGCAGGCAGAAGGTACTTCAAAGCTCAATGAGGAAGCCACACCAGCAGGGGACTAGGAGGTGCTTGGGGGCATAATTAAAGCACGCATGTCAAGTGGCCACAGGATACACGTCTATTATGGTCTTCCAGTCGAACCGTCTCCAACATGGAATCGTGAATTATGGACGCATCGTCCGAGGTACAGGCTCATAAAAAATATTCCCCTCGCCCTAAAGTAATTAGGACAGTGCAACTCCCGGGTCCATGGGAGTTCTAAAACCTGAGATATGGAGATCAGCCTCCCACAGCGACCGAATGGGTCTAGGTTTGATCCCTATACGACTGGCAGAACAAACCTCATGCGCTGGTACCGCCCGGGTACTGATCCGATCACCCCTGAGAGAAGTTATCCCATTTATTAGATATTGGAATAAATCTTGAAGGGATGCAGAGGGGTAGAGATTGCTAAGCCCACCCAGCTACAGGGGGAGGGACACAGCAGGGTTAAGAGCTGGGACATTTGGAGAGTGGCACACAACAGAAGAAGATGACCATGAACTAAGCAAGAGGGCATACGCCAGCCAGAGGGGAGCAAGCACACGCTTTCTGTGGGGCTGCCCGGCAACTAAGTCTTATACCTGTGGACCGCAGAGCTCCCCGGCTTCCACAAGCGACCTTCAACCTGGTAAATTGACCTCCAGCTTTATACCTTTAAGCCTTGTATTATTATTGTTATATTTTACTCTGACTGTAACTCTTGATATATTTTGACTGTATATTTCTTGTAATTACCTAGTGCGCCCTTAAGGCAATTAAATCATAAATTAATTTTGGGCTGATCCTTTTACTCTGATTGCGGATCTTAGAATACCCAGCGTGGGTAACAGGGCAGTCTCCCCGGCGACCATTTGCTCGAGGTGCAGTTCCCTTATTGACCTGAGAGACATAGGGGGCGCCGGAGAGCTGTGCCTGTGTAGTGACATCACGGATTGGTGACGTGGGAGGAACTGGGTTTCCTTCACACTGTTTGATTATGTTTTCTCTGAGCGTTACAGAGACTCCTCGGATGGGAAGAGGTTATTGGAAGCTGAATTCGTCACTCCTTGAGAAAGAAGCTGTAAGACGGTCCTTTGAGGAATTTCTTCAGAGCCAGGTACCACTGCTGGGCCTAAGTAACACTAAGGCTACTTTCACACTTGCGTTGTTTGCTGTACATCGGAATGCGTCATTTTGGAGAAAAAACGCAGCCTGCAAAGTTGCCCGCAGGATGCATTTTTTCTCCATAGGCTTGCATTAGCGACGCATTGTGACGTATGGGCACACGTCGCATCTGTCGTGCGACGGATGCGTCGTGTTTTGGCGGACCGTCGGCACAAAAAAACGTTACTTGTAACTTTTTTTGTGCGTCGTGTCCGCCATTTCTGACCGCGCATGCGCGGCCGGAACTCCGCCCCCTCCTCCCCGGACATTAAAATGGGGCAGCGGATGCATTGAAAAACTGCATCCGCTGCCCCTGTTGTGCTTAATTAACACACTGTCCGTCAGTACGTCGGGCCGACGGTTTGCGACGGCCCGTACCGACGGACTAGTGTGAAAGTACCCTTAGTCTGAGCGGTGGGAGATGTTCAAACATCGGGTGGCGAGATTCTTTCGGCAACTCTCGAGCCTCAGAAGCCTGAACAGGGATCGCCTGTATCAGAGCCTGAGGAGGAAACTCGAGCATCTTGTCTCGACTGGGGGTAGCCACGAGGCGATCTCCAGTGTGAAATCCTTGCTGAAGAGGTGTCAGTACAATAGGCACGCATCTTTGGTTTGTCATATTGACTACGGGAAGTACTACTCCCCCGACCCTTACAGAAGATGTAAGATGTCAGTGAATAGGAAGATAGTGACAGGGCTGATGGACAGTACAGGATCCCTGAAAAGGTCCAGATCAGGGATCTTGGAGGTCGTCAGGTCATACTTCTCGCACCTCTTGGGAAGGAGGGGACTGGATCGTGACAGGATGACGTCTTTACTGGCTGAAGCTGTTTCTGAGCCAGGGGCTGACCTCTCGCTGGGAGGTGTGGCAGAAGTGATCAGAGAAGAGGAAGTGAGACTGGCGATCGATGGGCTCAGGCTCAAAAAGGCGCCAAGTCCGGATAGCTTAACATCCAAGTTCTTTAGGACCTTTAGGGACTGCTTGATCCCCCTCTTGACTAAGGTGTTTAATGAGTGTCTCTCCTTGACAACTCAATCAATCAGGTCACCTTTGATCATTTTGCAAAAGGGTAAGTATCCGTCACGCATTGAGAATTGGTGCCCTTCTCAATGTGGACAGGAAGGTTTTGGCTAAGATACCCCCGCCATCCTCACCTATATATAATACCCCCGCCATCCTCACCTCTACACAACATAAAATAGCAGACTGATGAGGCCCCTGTGTGGCTGCACAGGTTCCACTAATGGTACATTCACCTCTGACCCCGACCTCCTCGCCTATATATTATATACTTCCTCCATCACCCATCAATAAATTTTCTCTGGTCCTGATCTAACCTACCAAGATTTAACATGCTACTTTATTATCACCTGTGATATAACACCCCATACGTTTCATCTTTGTATAATACCCCCATCATTCTCCTCTACATTTAAAAGATATTAAATTCCCCTTGTCCTCACTGATGTACAGCCATCACAAGACAGTGCGGGGGTAACAATCTATAGAGTGTCATTGTCGGTGGTAGCAGAGAGACGAAGCAAATGAAAGGGGTTAATGTAACCCGTTTGAGCTCCATTGATGGGATGTAGATTTGACACTGATTGTTGATCTGCTGTAATCTAGTCTAGGCTCCATTGATGGGATGTAGATCTGACCCAGATGGTCGGTCTGCTGTGATCTGGTCTGGGCTCCATTGATGGGATGTAGATCTGTCGCTGATGGTCGGTCTGCTGTGATCTGGTCTGGGCTCCATTGATGGGATGTAGATCTGTCACTGATGGTCGGTCTGCTGTGATCTAGTCTGGGCTCCATTGATGGGATGTAGATCTGTCGCTGATGGTTGGTCTGCTGTGATCTGGTCTGGGCTCCATTGATGGGATGTAGATCTGTCGCTGGTGGTCGGTCTGCTGTGATCTGGTCTGGGCTCCATTGATGGGATGTAGATCTGTCGCTGATGGTCGGTCTGCTGTGATCTAGTCTGGGCTCTATTGATGGGATGTAGATCTGCCACTGGTGGTCGGTCTGCTGTGACCTGGCCTGGGCTCCATTGGAAGGATGTAGATTTGACGCTGATTGTTGGTCTGCTGTGATCTGGTCTGGCCTCCATTGATGGGATGTGGATTTGACGCTGATTGTTGGTCTGCCGTGATCTGGTCTGGGCTCCATTGATGGGATGTAGATCTGTTGCTGATGGTCGGTCTGCTGTGATCTGGTCTGGGCTCCATTGATGGGATGTAGATCTGTCACTAGTGGTCGGTCTGCTGTGATCTGGTCTGGGCTCCATTGATGGGATGTAGATCTGTCGCTGATGGTCGGTCTGCTGTGATTTGGTCTGGGCTCCATTGACGGGATGTAGATCTGTCACTGGTCATCGGTCTGCTGTGATGTGGTCTGGGCTCCATTGATGGGATGTAGATCTGTCACTGGTCATCAGTCTGCTGTGATCTGGTCTGTGCATTGATGGGATGTAGATCTGACCCAGATGGTCGGTCTGCTGTGATCTGGTCTGTGCTCCATTGATGGGATGTAGATCTGACCCAGATGGTTGGTCTGCTGTGATCTGGTCTGGGCTCCATTGATGGGATGTAGATCTGTCGCTGGTGGTTGGTCTGCTGTGATCTGGCCTGGGCTCCATTGATGGGATGTAGATCTGGTCTGGGGTCCATTGATGGGATGTAGATCTGGTCTGGGCTCCATTGATGGGATGTAGATCTGTCACTGGTCATCTGTCTGCTGTGATCTGGTCTGGGCTCCATTGATGGGATGTAGATTTGTCACTGGTGGTCGGTCTGCTGTGATCTGGTCTGGGCTCCATTGATGGGATGTAGATCTGTCACTGGTGGTCGGTCTGCTGTGATCTGGTCTGGGCTCAATTGATGGGATGTAAATCTCTCACTGGTGGTCGGTCTGCTGTGATCTGGTCTGGGATCAGATCTGTTTTAGATCCTCCCCCATCAGTCGTTATCTTGCTCCGCGAGGTGTCGGGTACATTGTATCTCTCTTTATGCCTTGTCCATCTGTTCTTGGACTTCCCTTTTGTTGTGGTCCCTCTCGGTGATTGCGTCATGTCCCTCTGGGGTCAGCGCTTCATGTCTGTGTTTTTGTTGCCCCTTCTGCCGTCGTATATCCACACGGTGTTTCCTCCATCTTTGCTTCTTCCCCTGTGATGTCAGGGTTCTTGCAGGTTGATATTTTGTGCCAGATGTAAAACTCAAATCCTGGTGCCTGGAGAGAGGCGGGAGCTCAGTGTGGTACGGTCACCCCCTGTATCGTGGGTCGTGCGAGTGATGTGACGTGTATCGTGGGTCGCGCAGGTGATGTGACGTGTATCGTGGGTCGCGCGGGTGATGTGACGTGTATCGTGGGTCGCGCGGGTGGTGTGACGTGTATCGTGGGTCGCGCGGGTGATGTGACGTGTATCGTGGGTCGCGCGGGTGATGTGACGTGTATCGTGGGTCGCGCGGGTGATGTGACGTGTATCGTGGGTCGCGCGGGTGATGTGACGTGTATCGTGGGTCGCGCGGGTGATGTGACGTGTGGGCTCTGTCACGACACAACATCTCCCCAGAGACGGATCCAGTTTCCTACAACTTTCCCTTAACCCCTTCAGCCCTGCACGGTCGCGTGGGATGGCGGGGCCCAGCAGGCACAGAAATGGTTAATGTGAGAAATCAGTCATTTTTTTTCCACCTGATTCCTGGCTGATCACTGAGCCCTTTGTCTACAAGATCCACTTGTCGTAGCTGTTTTCATTCTGACCCAATGTCAGTACGCCAGATCACCAGTGAGACCAAATCAAGAGGTTACGCCTGTCATTTTACAAGCGCGCTTGGAGACAAAAAGACACCTCACACATATCCTGTGAGCAAGTCACTTTTATCTGATGTAATGCAGCAAGATGCAGTATTTTATACCATTTACAACAAATGTAACACACAATGTAATTCATGTAGCCCCCACCATCACCCAGGGTCATACTGACCTTTATTCCTCACAACGTACCAAAAACATGTTGTGACTGACTATTGAGAACATACATGATAAGAAGTGTAGTCTCCTTGAAGGGGAGACCATCAGACTACTGCGTTAACAGATTCTAGTAATTCTAGCAATTAAAGGCAAGATGCACTTAAAGGCAACCTATTAACCCTTCTATATCAATTTCCCCCTTTTGTAAATGGTATAACCTTTGCTATAGGGTCAGCTGATGTCCACAAAGGAGCTACTGTCTCATGGGTCTAGTACCCACAAGGGGGCTTTCTACCTGCTTCGCCCATCCACCCTCAGTGTGGACACTCACCTCCCCCGTCAGCAGTGGCTATACGGGGCCTATGATACACTGCAGAAGGTTCAGCCTTAGGTAATACATATATTAGCGCTTTTACGGCTACATAAAACAATAAGCAAAGCAACAAGATTTGCATACAAGTCTGAAAAATACCAAAAATAATCCATCCCGCTAGGCCGCTAAGCCAATTGGCTGGATTTAAAAAGAAGTCTCTATATTGTATTAGTCTTATTAAGAACCTTAAGGAACCAAGAAAATCTGAGTCCAAGTCTATGTAATAAGTTTGTTGTCCTTGTCAACATTTAAAAGTTTATCCAGTGTCTCTGTAAGGTGCAAACATCCTACCACTGCCAGCAAGGTGATTAGAACAACAGTCTTTCTGCTAGTGAAAAGATCTTTTTGCAGTGACTGGCATGGATCCAGGTGGGCGTTCCCTCAAGTGAATGTGGTCAACTGGACTTTACAACGGGCCGTCAAACCGTGGATATAGGCTCCTTCTCACGTGTCTGTGTATGACCACCCAATCACCTTGATTCAGCAGATGTGCGTCTGCACTGGCATTAAGATCTGGAATGGATGAAAACACATGTTTATGCACCACATTAAGTCTTTTCTGCAGGGCCTGGACATGGGCTGTCATAGCACCGTGTTGCATTTGTAGCACCTGTGGGAAGTACAGACCAGTCTCTGGCAAACTACTAAACAGGACTTCAAAAGGAGACAAGCCTGTCTTTCTATTTTGAGTGTGTCTGACTGACAAGAGTGCAAGAGACAAGCACTCTACCCCGCTCTTTCCTGTGTCTGCCATGGCCTTTGAATTTTCAGTTTAAGTGTCCCATTTAGTCTTTCCACTTTCCCACTACTTTGTTGTCTATATGGTGCATGATATGCTTGCTGTACTCCCAGGGCCTGCATGACTTCCCTCATTATTTCTCCCGTGGAGTGTGTACCCCTATCACTCTCTATGGTCTCTGGACACCATACCTGCAGATCAGTTCTTTCATCAGTTTGTCTGCAGTCGCTTTAGCATTTGCACATTTTACCAGATAGGCTTCCAGCCAACCAGAGAAGAGATGCACACATACTAGGACATTTTTTCCTTTTCCACACACTCCTACCTTGGGTAGCTGTATGTAGCCAGTCTGCAGTCTCTGAAACGGGTAGAGAGGCCTGGGTGTCGCTTTCTTAGGGATTTTTACTGTTTTACCAGGGTTGTGCTGTGCACAGATGAGGCATGACTGTACGAGCTTTGCTGCTGCGTAACTGAAACCAGGAGCGATCCAGAAGGCATCTACCATGGACACATGTGACATTTTGAGGTGTGAGTGGGGCTAGGTGTTTCTTGCGCCATAATTAGGAACAGGGACCTTGGTATATACAATTTATCCTTCTTCTCCCAAAACTCCTTTTGAGTTCAGCTCAGCTCCCATTCTCCCCCGTGTTCCTTCTGTTTGGGCAGCTGGAGGGATTTCAGGACATCTAGGCTCAGTGTGGCTGGAATACGCTGACTCCCCGCCACCGTCCACTGCTCCCTAGGCCGCCTTGCTGCTACTTTAGCAGCCTCGTCCGCCCTTCTGTTGCCCTCTACCTCCACAGAGTCACCGTCCGTGTGTGCTTTTACCTTGATGATGCCAACCTGGACTGGTAACGTCAATGCCTCCACTAATTGTTTCACCAGCTCTGCTTTTTTTTTTTTTTAATGGGCTTACCGGCTGATGCAAGAAACATTCTGTTTCTCCAGATAGGGCAATAATCATGGGATATTCCCCATGCACAATTCGAATCTGTGTAAATATTAGCGACTTTACCTGCAGCAGCTCTACACGCCTCAGTGAGTGCCTTCAACTCTGCCTCCTGCACTGACATGTGAGGAGGGAGTGGTTCAGCTCAGATTACCTCATGTGAGGATACTACTGCATGTCCAGTGTAGAATCGCCCATCCTGGTGGTATCTGGAGCCATCTACAAAAATAAAAACCTCAAAATACGCATTAGGAACAGGTTTTTCATGAACATATGTAAAACATACTGTCTCCTGACTCATCAGTTCCTATGCAGTCATGTTTGTGTGTCATGTCAACGTACCAGAGTACTTTTTTTTTTTTTTCCCCCTCTAATGCTGTCACCAATTCCCCCTTTTCTGAATCCACAAGCAGATGAGTGTCTGGATTCAGATTTGAGGGTGACGTATTCATTAAATTAGTATTAGAGCACATTCAAGTCTGATCTGTCTAGCCATAGACAGGTGTTTTGGTTGAACTTGTACGAGTATGGCATTAATGTCATGTGAGGAACAAATTGTCAAAAGAAAAAGTCAGTGTGAGCTCACATGCCTAGCAGTAATACAGTAGCTCTTACAACACGGACACACGTAGGAGACCCTCTAATCACTGAGTCTAATTGTGCTGAGTAGTAAGCTATTTGTCTCTGTTTCTCTCCATGTTGTTGTGTCAGTACTGTGGTAGCATGTCCTCCCTGCTCTGTGCAAAATAAGAAAAATGGCTGATCATAGTTTGGAATGCCTAAGGCCGGGGCTGACACGATGAGCAGCTTCAGAGAATAGAAGGAATCAATTGCTTCTTGAGTGAGATTGTAGGGGTCTGATGACAACCTGTCATAGAGTGGTTGCATCATTTGTGAAGCAGACCTTATCCAAGGCCTACAGTAGGTCACCAAACCTAGGAAAATGCGTAGATGCTGGTGTGACCTGGGTAAAGGGAGATTTTGTATTGCCTGTTTTCTGTCTTCAGTCAGGTGTCTTGTACCTTCAGCAATACAATGTCCTAAAAATGTCAGAAATGAAGAAAGAATTCCAGCTCAGCGAGGCGGTGAAAAGTAAACACTTGGTACTTTATTCACTTCATGTCAGAAGCAGAGGATAAGACATCAGCACAATACAATTAAAAACACTATCTACGCGTTTCAGGTGACAGAGCACCCTTAATCATGATATCATGATTAAGGGTGCTCTGTCACCTGAAATGCGTAGATAGTGTTTTTAATTGTATTGTGCTGATGTCTTATCCTCTGCTTCTGACATGAAGTGAATAAAGTACCAAGTGTTTACTTTTCACCGCCTCGTTGAGCTGGAATTCTTTCTTCATTTCTGGCCTCCTCACTCCCTGACACAGCGTTTCCGTGCTCCGAGCTTCCTGGGATAACGACTATGGTGAGCTGGACTTTTCTTTTCCTAAAAATGTCACCTTTTGTTTGCAATACTGTAATTTGTCACTTGAGACCTTGCAACCCTTCTCTGCCAAAAAACACAGCAAGGAAACTGTAGCTTCCTTGCAGGACATCTGGTCCGGGCAGCAGAGCAAGAGGTCATCCACGTACTGCAATAGTAGAGTCTGTGGATGAGGTGGTTGCCACTGCTCAAGAATCCCTGCCATTGCTGTTGAATAGATGGTTGGGGAGTTCTTTCCCCCTTGTGGGAGGACCGTCCAACAGTATTGTTTACCTTCGTGAGTAAAAGAAAAAAGATACTGACAGTCAGAGTGCAGGGGTACAGAGAAGAATGCATTTGCCAAATTAATGACTGAAACATTTTGTGACCGTACGGTGTGTGTATTAGGGACAATTGAGATCACACTCACTGTAACATCATTAATAGCCTGTAAGTCATGAACTATTCTGTGTCAGGGGAACCCTTGGGTCCTTTTTCTTAATGGGATACAAAGGGGTGTTCCAGGGGGAAGATGTTTGCACCAGAACCCCTGCCTTAACGTACTCTTTAATATCCCTGCTCAGGGCCATTGATTTGACTAGAGTTAAGGGGTATTGCCTTAACCAAAAGGGAGTGGTTCCTTCTTTTAATTTAATCATGACAGGGGGAATGGGCAGCTGACCCACATCAGATTTTCCCCTTGCCCAAACGGTGTCTGGTACCTGACTCTTTTCCCTGTCCTCAGACATTCTGGTGTCAGGTGTTACTTTCACTACTCTTGCCATATACACCAGTTCTGCAATATTACACAAGTGTTTATATAAGTCACACATTAATGTCCAAATATTATTTATACCCGTATTTGATTGGGTAGAGTACCCCTTAAGAACTAAATTTGATTCACAGAATATGTTACCAAAAGAAAATTATATATATGAAAATATATAATTACTAAAGATACTGAGTCATAAAATGGGGGAGCACAATGCCATAGGGCACAGCAAAGCACAAGCTTATTCTAAGAAAGTAGCAGCCCTATATAAATCCATAACTAACAGTTCCAAATATAAAAAGAAGGTATTTGAAAAATACCAAATATCAATACCAGTTGCTTGCAATAAGGTATAAGAAGTGGAAAAGACAAATAAACAGTGGCTTGAGCCAATATAATGAATGGCTAAAAAACTATATATCATATGAAGACAACCTAGAAATACATGGTAACTATACCATCTTGTGTAAGGAAACTACTAAACTGGCAAATGAATGGAATTAAGTGTAACTATAATAGGGCATGATTTACCTGTGGTATAATGTGCACGTGGAAGACCCTGGCGTTCCTCTGCCCCAAGTGTTTATATGAAAGGGGACTTGTGACTGTAATACCCTCAGGAGAGTACTGTATGATGGCCTAGCCAGCACTCAACTCTGCTCCCAGCAAATTCATAGGGGAATTGTCACTAACAATAAGTTTGTAAGCACCTCTTGGCTGTCTCGTGATTCTAGTCTTATTTGTTTAGTCATAGTGGCTTCAGTCGCTTGTCCCTCTACACTCACACATTCCACAGTCTCGTCAGTAATCATGTCTGGCATTATCAAGTCTTTGTGTACCACAGTTCCGGCTGCCCCAGTGTCAATCAAGAATTCTGTCTCTTTCCCTCCCGGGATTGGTATGGTGGTCATCAAGGCAGGACCAGGTCCAGAGGGGACAAGAACAGGGCACACATTTGTCACTGGGTTGTCAGTTTCCTAGTCTGAAGGTGAAGAAAGTGGAAGACTGGTCTGAGTGTCTATTTTCTCCACAATTCCTGCACTTTACTGTTTCTAAGTCCCTAGGTCCCTTACTACGTCTCTACTGTTTTCCTTGTACTCCAGCATACATGACACGTCGTCTTATTGTCCTAGTTTGTTCAACTCCTTTAGGAACCTTCAGGTCTTTTGGATCTACATTTCTCCATTCAGGTCTGGCTCTCTGTACTGTGTCTCGTAAGCCTTTGGTCATACCGTCAATGAATGTATTTACTTTAACATCGAGTGGGTTTATGGGACTGTACCCCATGTCTGCCCATTTCAGCTGTAACCGTCCAAAGTACATCTCTACACTCTCTCCTTTTGTCACATCTGTAAAAGTCTTAATTTGCATCCTAGTACGTCACCTGCTTTTGTGCTCACCAACTCTCTAGGTCTGCTCAGGTGCACTTATACGTCCATCATATTGTCTTTGTCTGAAAAATGGGAAAGGTTGGTTCTCAGGGTCAGCTGTTGTGTATCCGCTTTTTGGGCTCCCCTGGTGGTTGCTGGTGGTACTGGTGACTTGTCTGCACTTTGCTGCTTCTGTTCACCTGCTTCCATCAGTGTTTGGGAGTTTCCTATTTAGCCTTGCTCTCCAGTCTTTTCCTTGCCGGTCATCATTGTAACCAGAGCCTTCGGTTGCATGTTCCTGCTACTAGTCTGCTGATCAGCTAAGTGGACTTTGTCCTTTTGTTTTGTACCTTTTGTCCAGTTTGCAGTTTTGTTATTCTCTGTAGCTGGAAGCTCTTGCGGGCTGAAATTGCCACTCCTGTGTCATGAGTTGACACAGGAGTCTTAAAGTAATTTCAGGATGGTTTTTGAAAGGGTTTTCAGTTGACCGTGAAGTCCTCTTTTGTATCCTTCTGCTATCTAGTAAGTGGACCTCTCTTTGCTAAATCTACTTTCATACTGTGTATGTCTTTTCCTCTTAATTCACCGTTATTACATGTGGGGGGCTGCTATCATCTTTTGGGGTATTTCCCTAGAGGTAAGCCAGGTCTGTTTCTTCCTCTACCAGGCGTAGTTAGTCCTCCGGCTGGCGCGTGGCATATAGGAAGCCGTAGGTATGCTCCCTGGCTACTGTTAGTTGTGTGGTAGATTTAGCTCACGGTCAACTCGAGTTTCCATCACCCGAGAGCTCGTTCGTTACTTATATGTTTCTTACGTTCCCTTGCCATTGGGAACCATGACAGTATGACCGGCCTGTGTTAAACTTATTGGCAGAAGAAAGGAGAGAAAAAAGAAGTCTGTAGATTTTTTTTTTTTTCCTATGTTTGCTCCATAGTTGGATCAGTTGTATTTCAGCTCTAATTACAGCCTTTGCCTTTCTCTCCTTCTAATCCTTGAATGGCTCTGAGCTCACCTGTTTAAAGATGGATCCTCAGAGTTTGGCTGCAGGTTTAAATAATCTTGCTACGAAGGTTCAAAATTTACAAGATTTTGTTATGCATACTCCTATTTCTGAACCTAAAATTCCTACACCAGAGGTGTTTTCTGGAGATAGATCTCGGTTTTTGAATTTCAAATATAATTGTAAATTATTCCTTTCTCTCAGACCTCACTCCTCAGGAGATCCTGTCCAGCAGGTTAAGATTGTAATTTCTTTGCTGCGAGGTGACCCTCAAAATTGGGCATTTTCATTGGCACCAGGGGATCCTGCGTTGCTCAATGTGGATGCGTTTTTCCTGGCTTTAGGGTTGCTTTATGAGGAACCTAATTTGGAGATTCAAGCTGAAAAAGCTTTGATAGCCCTATCTCAAGGGCAAGATGAAGCGGAGATATACTGCCAAAAATTTCGTAGGTGGTCTGTGCTTACTCAGTGGAATGAGTGCGCCTTAGCGGCAAATTTCAGAGAGGGCCTTTCTGATGCCGTTAAAGATGTTATGGTCGGGTTCCCTGCGCCTACAGGTCTGAATGAGTCCATGACAATGGCAATTCAGATTGATCGGCGTTTGCGGGAGCGCAAACCCGTGCACCATTTGGCGGTATCTTCTGAAGAGACGCCAGAGAAAATGCAATGTGACAGAGTTATGTCCAGAAGCAAGCGGCAGAATTATAGGCGTAAAAATGGGTTATGCTTCTATTGTGGTGATTCTGCTCATGTTATATCAGCATGCTCTAAGCGTACTAGGAAGGTTGACAAGTCCATTTCAATTGGCACTTTACAGTCCAAATTTATTTTGTCTGTAACCTTGATTTGTTCATTATCAGTTATTACCGTGGATGCCTATGTGGACTCTGGCGCCGCTCTGAGTCTTATGGACTGGTCCTTTGCCAGGCGCTGTGGGTTTGATTTAGAGCCTCTGGAAGTCCCTATACCTCTGAAGGGTATTGATTCTACACCTTTGGCTTGTAATAAACCACAGTTCTGGACGCAAGTGACTATGCGTATGACTCCAGACCATCAGGAGGTGATTCGCTTCCTTGTGTTGTACAATTTACATGATGTTTTGGTGCTTGGATTACCATGGTTACAGTCTCATAACCCAGTCCTTGACTGGAAGGCTATGTCTGTGTTAAGCTGGGGATGTCGGGGGGCTCATGGGGACACTCCTATGGTGTCCATTTCGTCATCTATTCCATCTGAGATTCCGGCATTTTTGTCTGATTATCGTGATATTTTTGAAGAGCCTAAGATTGGTTCACTCCCTCCTCACAGGGATTGTGATTGCGCCATAGATCTGATTCCTGGCAGTAAATTTCCAAAGGGTCGTTTGTTTAACCTATCTGTACCTGAACATGCTGCTATGCGCGAGTATATTAAGGAGTCCCTGGAAAAGGGACACATTCGTCCTTCTTCATCTCCTTTAGGAGCTGGTTTTTTCTTTGTCTCTAAAAAGGATGGCTCTCTGAGGCCTTGTATTGATTATCGTCTCCTGAATAAAATTACAGTCAAATATCAGTATCCGTTGCCTTTGTTGACTGATTTGTTTGCTCGCATAAGGGGGGCTAAGTGGTTCTCTAAGATTGATCTTCGTGGGGCGTATAATTTGGTGCGAATTAAGAAGGGGGATGAGTGGAAGACCGCATTTAATACGCCTGAGGGCCATTTTGAGTATTTGGTAATGCCTTTCGGCCTTTCTAATGCACCTTCTGTCTTTCAGTCCTTAATGCATGATATTTTCCGTGAATATTTGGATAAATTTATGATTGTGTACTTGGATGATATTTTGATTTTTTCTGATGACTGGGAGTCTCATGTTCAGCAGGTCAGGAGGGTTTTTCAGGTTTTGCGGGAGAATTCTTTGTGTGTAAAGGGTTCAAAGTGTGTTTTTGGGGTTCAAAAAATTTCAGTTTTGGGGTATATTTTTTCCCCTTCTTCTATTGAGATGGACCCTGTCAAGGTTCGGGCTATTTACGACTGGACGCAGCCTACTTCTCTGAAGAGTCTCCAGAAATTCTTGGGCTTTGCTAATTTTTATCGTCGATTTATAGCTGGTTTTTCTGGCGTTGCTAAACCTCTGACGGATTTGACTAAAAAGGGTGCTGATGTTGCCAATTGGTCCCCTGCTGCCGTGGAGGCCTTTCGGGAGCTTAAGCGCCGCTTTTTGTCTGCCCCTGTGTTGCGCCAGCCTGATGTTTCTCTTCCCTTTCAGGTTGAGGTCGATGCTTCCGAGATCGGAGCGGGGGCGGTTTTGTCGCAGAAAAGTTCCGACTGCTCAGTGATGAGACCTTGTGCGTTCTTTTCGCGAAAATTTTCGGCCGCCGAGCGAAACTATGATGTTGGTAATCGGGAGCTTTTGGCCATGAAGTGGGCATTTGAGGAGTGGCGTCATTGGCTTGAGGGTGCCAGACATCAGGTGGTAGTTTTGACTGATCACAAGAATTTAATTTATTTGGAGTCTGCCAGGCGCCTGAATCCTAGACAGGCACGTTGGTCATTGTTCTTTTCCCGGTTTAATTTTGTGGTCTCGTACTTACCGGGTTCTAGGAATGTGAAAGCAGATGCTCTTTCTAGGAGTTTTGAGCCTGACTCTCCTGGGAATTCTGAACCTGCTGGTGTCCTTAAGAATGGAGTGGTTTTGTCTGCTGTCTCTCCAGATTTGCGACGTGCTTTGCAAGAATTTCAGGCGGATAGACCTGATCGTTGTCCGTCTGGTAGACTGTTTGTTCCTGAAGAGTGGACCACTAGAGTCATCTCGGAAGTTCATTCTTCTACTCTGGCAGGTCATCCGGGAATTTTTGGCACCAGAGATTTGGTGGCTAGATCCTTCTGGTGGCCTTCCCTGTCTCGAGATGTGCGTGTTTTTGTGCAGTCTTGCGATGTGTGTGCTCGGGCCAAGCCTTGTTGTTCTAGGGCTAGTGGGTTGTTGTTGCCCTTGCCTATTCCGAAGAGGCCTTGGACGCACATCTCTATGGACTTTATCTCGGATCTCCCTGTTTCTCAGAAGATGTCTGTCATCTGGGTGGTGTGTGACCGTTTTTCTAAAATGGTTCATTTGGTGCCATTGCCTAAGTTGCCTTCCTCATCTGAGTTGGTCCCTCTGTTTTTTCAAAATGTGGTTCGCTTGCATGGTATTCCGGAAAACATCGTTTCTGACAGGGGTACCCAGTTCGTGTCTAGATTTTGGCGGGCAGTCTGTGCCAGGTTGGGCATTGATTTGTCCTTTTCGTCTGCATTCCATCCTCAGACCAATGGCCAGACGGAGCGAACTAATCAAACTTTGGAGACTTATTTGAGGTGTTTTGTGTCTGCGGATCAGGATGATTGGGTTGCCTTTCTGCCGTTGGCGGAGTTTGCTCTTAATAATCGGGCTAGTTCTGCCACTTTGGTTTCTCCTTTCTTTTGCAATTCAGGGTTTCATCCGCGTTTTTCATCTGGTCAGGTTGAATCTTCGGATTGTCCTGGAGTGGATGCGGTGGTGGATTGGTTGCATCGGATTTGGGGACAAGTGGTGGATAATTTGGAATTGTCCCAGGAGAGGACTCAGCAGTTTGCTAACCGTCGTCGTCGTGTTGGTCCCCACCTTCGCGTTGGGGACTTGGTGTGGTTGTCTTCCCGTTTTGTCCCTATGAGGGTTTCTTCTCCCAAATTTAAGCCTCGGTTCATCGGTCCTTATAGGATTTTGGAGATTCTTAACCCTGTTTCCTTTCGTTTGGACCTCCCGGCATCTTTCGCTATCCATAATGTGTTCCATCGGTCGTTGTTGCGGAGATATGAGGTACCGGTGGTTCCTTCTACTGAACCTCCTGCTCCTGTGCTGGTGGAGGGTGAATTGGAGTACGTCGTAGAGAAGATCTTGGACTCCCGTATTTCCAGACGGAGACTTCAATATCTGGTTAAATGGAAAGGCTATGGTCAGGAAGATAATTCTTGGGTAACTGCCTCTGATGTTCATGCCTCGGATTTGGTTTGTGCCTTTCATAGGGCTCATCCAGATTGCCCTGGCGGTTCTTGTGAGGGTTCGGTGCCCCCTCCTTAAGGGGAGGGTACTGTTGTGTATCCGCTTTTTGGGCTCCCCTGGTGGTTGCTGGTGGTACTGGTGACTTGTTTGCACTTTGCTGCTTCTGTTCACCTGCTTCCATCAGTGTTTGGGAGTTTCCTATTTAGCCTTGCTCTCCAGTCTTTTCCTTGCCGGTCATCATTGTAACCAGAGCCTTCGGTTGCATGTTCCTGCTACTAGTCTGCTGATCAGCTAAGTGGACTTTGTCCTTTTGTTTTGTACCTTTTGTCCAGTTTGCAGTTTTGTTATTCTCTGTAGCTGGAAGCTCTTGCGGGCTGAAATTGCCACTCCTGTGTCATGAGTTGACACAGGAGTCTTAAAGTAATTTCAGGATGGTTTTTGAAAGGGTTTTCAGTTGACCGTGAAGTCCTCTTTTGTATCCTTCTGCTATCTAGTAAGTGGACCTCTCTTTGCTAAATCTACTTTCATACTGTGTATGTCTTTTCCTCTTAATTCACCGTTATTACATGTGGGGGGCTGCTATCATCTTTTGGGGTATTTCCCTAGAGGTAAGCCAGGTCTGTTTCTTCCTCTACCAGGCGTAGTTAGTCCTCCGGCTGGCGCGTGGCATATAGGAAGCCGTAGGTATGCTCCCTGGCTACTGTTAGTTGTGTGGTAGATTTAGCTCACGGTCAACTCGAGTTTCCATCACCCGAGAGCTCGTTCGTTACTTATATGTTTCTTACGTTCCCTTGCCATTGGGAACCATGACAGTCAGCCAATTGTTTTAGCGTAGCTAGCTAGTCAGAGGGCCTCCAGGGATAATACTCCTTTATCTGTTTTACCCTACCTGATGTGGTTGGTTCTCTGGTGGTGGGGGCTACTAGATGACCGGTTGGGGGTGACATGACATGCTGGTCTACAGCTCCTTCCCAAAAGGATTACTGTCAGCCTACTCCCAAAAGTTAATGTCCCCACTATCCACCAATCACAACCCTGTGTCAGCTTCTTACAGTATGTCACTACATGTGATCTTGTCTGGACAGGATTCAGTGCAATTCTCTTAGGTCGGGTTGCAGCACGGATCATACAAGTATTTTTCCAGTCTGGGTTTGTCTGACCACAGTGTTTACAAGTCCATCTGTCTTGTCTGGGTCTCTGGTTATACAAAGGTATAACGGTAGCAGTAATGTGTCGGTCATAGTCGGACTTCATCAAAACATTCATAATACACCTTACTTCCGTCCTGCTGCACTCTCTCAGATGCCATTTATTCACTTGCTATTTTCCTCCTTTGTCTGTGCCTTTTTGAACATCCAAACATCCACACACTGGCATTTTTGCCTTTTTCAATCTCGGTCTCACATCTTTCACTGCTTCCTTTTTCAATCTGTACAGCGGTTTTGGATCCCATTGGGGCCCTGACTGCACACAGAATAAGTTGCCCATGGCTTCAACTTATCCGCTCAAACAACACCGAGCAGGTTACACCACCTACCACTCGGTAGATCAGCTGGCTAGCACAGCTCCATGGAACGGCAAGGTTACACCACCTATGTGCCGTAGGCTGACTGTAGCAAGGTTACACCACCTACTACATCAGCCGTGCAGTTGGTTACCTCCTCTGTTGATCCTCAATTTGCTATATCAATCACTCAACTTGAAGCAGGTGAATCTTTTACCAATCTTTCAATCACTTACAAGTTTCCTTCTAAAACTAGGCACAGTTCTTTTCACTTTGAACTTCCAACTTCAACTTAACAATATTTCTTTCTACTTCAATACATACAGTATTATTGCCTTAAACACAACTCTCTCAGCATGTACTAAACCAAGGACAGAATATTTGAGCGCAGCTCTATGCCCCCCTTCCTCGGGCACTCAGGACTGATAAGGACAGAAAGGAGAAATCACAAGCAATTCGCGCAGGGGTTCGCTTCCCTCCTCCCATCTGGTATTCTGCACAGATAAGAGCTTGGTGTCTTAGGGTACCGTCACACATTGAAATTTTCATCGCTGCGACGGCACGATTCGTGACGTCGCAGCGTCGTATAATCATCGCTCCAGCGTCGTAGACTGCGGTCACACGTTGCAATCACGGCGCTGGAGCGATGCCGAAGTCCCCGGGTAACCAGGGTAAACATCGGGTAACTAAGCGCAGGGCCGCGCTTAGTAACCCGATGTTTACCCTGGTTACCAGCGTAAACGTAAAAAAACAAACAGTACATACTCACCCGTCGGTGTCCTTCAGGTCCCTTGCCGTCTGCTTCCTGCTCTGAGTGCAGCCGTACAGTGAGAGCAGAGCGCAGCACCGCTGCGCTCTGCTCTCACTTTCCGGCCGGCACTCAGAGCAGGAAGCAGACGGCAAGGGACCTGAAGGACACCGACGGGTGAGTATGTACGGTTTGTTTTTTTACGTTTACGCTTGTAACCAGGGTAAACATCGGGTTACTAAGCGCGGCCCTGCGCTTAGTTACCCGATGTTTACCCTGGTTACAAGCGAAGACATCGCTGGATCGCTGTCACACACAACGATCCAGCGATGTCAGCGGGTGATCAAGCGACGAAAGAAAGTTCCAAACGATCTGCTACGACGTACGATTCTCAGCAGGGTGTCTGATCGCAGTAGCGTGTCAGACACTGCGATATCGTATGGATATCGCTAGAACGTCACGAATCGTACCGTCGTAGCGATGGAAATTTCAATGTGTGACGGTACCCTTACACACACACAGAAACAGAATGCAGCAGTTTTCAGACTTAATCTCTACAAAACATTCATCCTCTCGGAATTAAAAATAGTTTCTCTATACAGGCAGATCACTGCACAACTTGAATAAGCTGATTCTGACCGCGTCCGGCCAAAACACATATAGAAACCTATCCAGTATCAAACCATATATAACACAGGTGTCACTGAATCTCAGATGTAAATTAAATGTACATTAAAAATATCCACAACTCATTCATCCTGGACCCTAAACAACAGTTAGATAAGTAATGATACTTATGTGATCACTCATTCATACGTGCTCATTCAGGGATTGTTTTTTTCCTTTCTCCTTTCACTTTTCAGTTGATTTTTACAAGAAGAAAATCCCTTAACATCCATCACTCCACCTAATTCAGCTCAAACTGAGTTGAATAATGTCTTCTGTCACATACAGAGGACCACACCTAACGGAACCCCTCATCACTCAGGGATGGATTTATTTATTTATCCCTTATACTCATTTACTCACCTCTTATCTCATTCAGAGGTTCTCATAGACTTAGGGTACTGTCACACAGTGCAATTTTGATCGCTACGACGGTACGATTCGTGACGTTCTAGCGATATCGTTACGATATCGCAGTGTCTGACACGCAGCAGCGATCAGGGACCCTGCTGAGAATCGTACGTCGTAGCAGATCGTTTGGAACTTTCTTTCGTCGCTTGATCACCCGCTGACATCGCTGGATCGTTGTGTGTGACAGCGATCCAGCGATGTGTTCGCTTGTAACCAGGGTAAACATCGGGTAACTAAGCGCAGGGCCGCGCTTAGTAACCCGATGTTTACCCTGGTTAGCAGTGTAAACGTAAAAAAAACAAACAGTACATACTCACATTCCGGTGTCTGTCCTCCGGCGTCTCAGCTTCTCTGCACTGTGAGCGCCTTCCGGCCGGAAAGCGAGCACAGCGGTGACGCGGTGACGTCACCGCTGTGCTTTCCGGCTGGCACAGACACAGTGGAGAGAAGCAGAACGCCGGGGGACAGACACCGGAATGTAAGTATGTACTGTTTGTTTTTTTTACGTTTACGCTGGTAACCAGGGTAAACATCGGGTTACTAAGCGCGGCCCTGCGCTTAGTAACCCGATGTTTACCCTGGTTACCCGGGGACTTCGGCATCGCTCCAGCGCCGTGATTGCACCGTGTGACCGCAGCCTACGACGCTGGAGCGATAATCATACGCCGCTGCGACGTCACGAATCGTGCCGTCGTAGCGATCAAAATTGCACTGTGTGACAGTACCCTTACATACATACATACAAGGTTCACACAGCCTGCCTATTTTGCACTTTGGAATTAACATAACTCTATATAAATAAAACTGCAGCAGTGTCCACTTGACACTCTGAAAGCACTTTAAGGCCATACAACAAAAACCACAGCCATATACAAAATACAGCTTCATATAATGTACTGCCAATCCAAAATGACCAAAATAACACTGCACAGAGCCTATCCCAGCTCGGTATTACACACACACACACACTAAACAAATACACAACCAATTAGGATATTGACAAATAATACAGATAACAATTATTATCTTATTACTCTATTATTCAACTCTCATACGGACATAAACAGACAAAACACAAAACTCACTGGTGATGTGGATTCTTTGAACCGTGTTCGCAGCCTTTACCCAGAGGTATGGAGAGATCCAGAAGAGAGATTGCAAGTGCAAAACTGAGTGTAAGAATGAAATCTCACCTTGCTGCAGCTGGTGTTTTGCATGTCCAATCTCTCAGGAAGCCCCCACTTACGGATTCCGAATAGGCTGGTTACCACAGCCCCGGTCGGGCGCCAAAACTGTCGTAGCTGTTTTCATTCTGACCCAATGTCAGTACGCCAGATCACCAGTGAGACCAAATCAAGAGGTTACGCCCGTCATTTTACAAGCGCGCTTGGAGACAAAAAGATACCTCACACATATCCTGTGAGCAAGTCACTTTTATCTGATGTAATGCAGCAAGATGCAGTATTTTATACCATTTACAACAAATGTAACACACAATGTAATTCAAGTAGCCCCCACCATCACCCAGGGTCATACTGACCTTTATTCCTTACAACGTACCAAAAACATGTTGTGACTGACTATTGAGAACATACATGATAAGAAGTGTAGTCTCCTTGAAGGGGAGACCATCAGACTACTGCGTTAACAGATTCTAGTAATTCTAGCAATTAAAGGCAAGAGGCACTTAAAGGCAACCTATTAACCCTTCTAGATCACACTCACTGCACAAGTCTGCACCCCCCGGGTGTGAGGCACACCTAGTATGGTATTTGTGGGGGGGACAGACTCGCAGGATGGGATGAGGTATATGTCTCAGCAGGCGGTACCACAGAGGATGGGATTAGATACACGGCTCAGCAGGCGGTACCACAGTGGATGGGATTAGATACCTGGCTCAGCAGGCGGTACCACAGTGGATGGGATTAGATACCCGGCTCAGCAGGCGGTACCGCAGAGGATGGGATTAGATACACCGCCCAGCAGGAGGTACCACAGATGACGGGATTAGATACACAGCCCAGCAGGCGGTACCACAGAGGATAGGATTAGATACACCGCTCAGCAGGCGGTACCCAAAGAGGACCAGAATAGGTACATGGCTCAGCAGGCAGTACAACCGAGGATAGGATTAGATACATGGCTCAACAGGCAGTACCGCAGAGGATGGGATTAGATACACAGCTTATCAGGAGGTACCACAGAGGATGGGATTAGGTACACGGCTCAGAAGGCGGTACCCCACTGGAGGGGATTAGATGCATGGCTCAGCGCAGTACCACACTGGAGGGGATTAGATGCATGGCTCAGCAGGCGGTACCACACTGGAGGGGATTAGATGCACGTCTCACCACAGTACCACACTGGAGGGGATTAGATGCACGGCAAGCGCAGTACCACACTGGAGGGGATTAGATGCACGGCTCAGCATAGTACCACACTGGAGGGGATTAGAAGCACGGCTGAGCATAGTACCACACTGGAGGGGATTAGATGCACGGCTCAGCATAGTACCACACTGGAGGGGATTAGATGCACGGCTCAGCATAGTACCACACTGGAGGGGATCAGATGCACGGCTCAGCATAGTACCACACTGGAGGGGATTAGATGCACGGCTCAGCAGGCGGTACCACACTGGAGGGGAATAGATACATCAGTGATTATAGTTACAGATTCCGGTATACCGTGGCTTGGGTAATGGGCTTGGATACAGGGGCTGTGATGCCGCTCGCTCTTGTGGGGTCGCCTCCCGTAGAGATGAACGTACAGAGCCGACATTTGTACACAAACTGCTCACATATAATAAGTAGCACAGAGTCGACCAATCACGGGCTGGACGCCATGATGGCGAGTGCCCGGGACCTGATGTAGACAGACGTACAATGCCCACCCATCCCCCGGAGACACCGGATCCCAGCATCTTTCTTATATAATTAAAGTTCACCGCACACTCTGGTACTTGGGTGATGTAAGAAGAAAAAATGAGCAAATCACAGGAAAAATCAGATAACGTTACAAAAGAGACTTCATTCGATCGTAGCCTTTTCGCCCTATCCAGGCCTTATTCATTATGTCGTTGGATGAGGATAAGAGACATGTCTCAGAACGGGGCAGACCCCAGAATACGAGAATATACGAGAGCTTTGTAGTCCTGGGTGTCCTGGAGCAGCAGTGTGCCGGGCTGGAGAGTGGCGACGCTCCCACGCTTTTCACTAGGTTGTGAGCGTGTCCTCTCTCTGGTATATTCTCGTATTCTGGGGTCTGCCACCGCTCTGAAACATGAGTATCCTCATCCAACGACGTAATGAATAAGGCCTGGATAGGGCGAAACGGCTACAATCGAATATAGTCGCTTTTGCAACGTTATCTGATTTTTCCTGTGATTTGCTCATTTTTTTCTTCTGACTTTCACTGATTTAAATACAATTTTTCTTACAGCGCCCAAGTCCCAGAGCGAGCGGTAAACGTTAATTATACGGACTTGCCGTTACAGCAGCACCGTGCCATGGGACAGTGCAGGCCAATACTCTTCTTGCATCTTTCTCATAGACAATACGTTTCTGCTTTTCACCCCAAGATCCCTGATTGCTGGCAGTGAGTGGGAGAATTCTTGCTTATAGAAGCTCATAGGACCTAGTTGTAACAGCTGAAGGTTTGTTCCAATTGTATCCAGACAATCCTCTGATCTGATCCTATCATATCCAGGTCCTGTGCGTTTGTTACAGTGTATCAGTCCAGAGGACGCACTACTGCCCACATTGCAGCAAACCCTCAGCCTGGAGCAGTAGGAGGTCAGTGCGGGGCATCAGCTGCAGCTGTACATGCAAGTGTTTCTATCCAATAACAGCAAGCAGAGGACCGTGTCTGGGGCAGCAGATCACGGGTTTGTCATTCACACTGCAGGCGATCATCATTCGGTCCGCTCCACAAATGACGGAGGCTCCAGGAGGTGTCACCCCCCCGCTCACGAGTCTGCCCCGCCATTGCTTCCCTCTCGCTATGGGGGTCCGTGTTCTCGATGTTTCATACACAGTCACTATGAGACCACTCAAAATTGGTTTCGTCTCATTCCTCCAGGGTGGTCTCGGGTCTCAGATTTCTGGGCTTCGAGACCTTTCTAGCAGTCGATAATCTCTCAGCATAATCCTGGAGAATGAAAGGGAAATAAGAATATGGAAACTAAGACCTACCCTCCCCCCCCAAACAAAAAAAATCACAGGAAGAAGCCATTACATGGAATCCCAGCATCCTGCCCATGTACACTGCTGTGGACTACAACTTCCAGAGGGTATAGTGCGGATGTGTGCTGCCATCTAGAGGCCACAGTGGGTGTTACAGCCAAAATTAGCAAGAGCGCTAATGCCAACAAGGTGTGAGGGGTGCAGTGGAGGCGGCGAAAGAAATGGGGCGTAATTATTGGATCCAGTGGGGTATGTGCTCCTGAAAGTTGAGGGGGGGGGGGGGAGTAATCAGAGGATCCTTGTGCTTCTCTTACCTCCTCTCTGCAGACGTCCAGCATCACCCCGGCATGCATCAGACACCACAGCTCCCCGATCAGTGAGATGAAGATGTGTAAGATATCTGCCCATCTTCCCACTGTCATCATCAGGATCAGGAGGCCCCCCATCCGAACAAACACCGTCTGATAGGCCATCTGCTCTGTGGGGTTCTGGTGCTGCTCCTCTGCCGGACACAAACAGCAGAGATGGGAATCGGCCACAGCGAAAGCATTTCCCCAAAATAACAAGAAACAGTAGAGACAGGAGAGGGAGCACAGAAGGGGCGAGACAGGAGAGGAAGCACAGAGGGGGCGAGATGGGAGAGGGAGCACAGAGGGGGCGAGATACTATTGGGAGCACAGAGGGGGCGAGATGGGAGAGGGAGCACAGAGGGGGCGAGATACTATAGGGAGCACAGAGGGGCGAGACAGAAGCGGGAGCACAGAGGGGGCGAGATACTATAGGGAGCAGAGAGGGGGCGAGAAGCTATAGGGAGCACAGAGGGGGCGATATGAGAGAGGGAACACAGAGGGGGCGATATGAGAGAGGGAACACAGAGGGGGCGAGACGCTATAGGGAGCACAGAGGGGGCGAGACGCTATAGGGAGCACAGAGGGGGCGAGACGCTATAGGGAGCACAGAGGGGGCGAGACGCTATAGGGAGCACAGAGGGGGCGAGATGGGAGAGGGAGCACAGAGGGGGCGAGATGTGATAGGAGAGGGAGCATAGAGGGGGCGAGATGGGAGAGGGAGCACAAAGGGGGCGAGATGTGAGAGGGAGCACAGAAGGGGCGAGATGTGATATGAGAGGGAGCACAGAGGGGGCGAGACGCTATAGGGAGCACAGAGGGGGCGAGATGTGATGGGAGTGGTAACACAGAGGGGGCAAGGCGCTATAGGGAGCACAGACGGGGCGAGATGGGAGGGAGCACAGAGGGGGCGAGACGCTATAGGGAACACAGAGGGGGTGAGATGCTATAGGGAGCACAGAGGGGTGAGACGCTATATGGAGCACAGAGGGGGCGAGATGCTATAGGGTGCACAGAGGGGGCGAGATGCTATAGGGAGCCCAAAGGGGTGAGACGCTATAGGGACCACAGAGGGGGCGAGACGCTATAGGGTGCACAGAGGGGGCGAGATGCTATAGGGAGCACAGAGGGTGAGATGCTATAGGGTGCAGAGGGGGCGAGACGCTATAGGGAGCACAGAGGGGGCGAGATGGGAGAGGGAGCACAGAGGGGGCAAGATGTGATAGGAGAGGGAGCACAGAGGGGGTGAGATGGGAGAGGGAGCACAGAGGGGACGATATGGGAGAGGGAACACAGAGGGTGCGAGATGGGAGAGGGAACACAGAGGGGGCGAGACCCTATAGGGAGCACAAAGGGGGCGAGATGGGAGAGGGAGCACAGAGGGGGCGAGATGTGATAGGAGAGGGAGCACAGAGGTGTAGACGCTATAGGGAGCACAGAGGGGGCGAGATGTGATGAGAGTGGTAACACAGAGGGGGCGAGGAGCTATAGGGAGCACAGACGGGGCGAGATGGGAGAGGGAGCACAGAGGGGTGAGACGCTATAGGGAACACAGGGGCGAGATGCTATAGGGAGAACAGAGGGGTGAGACGCTATAGGGAACACAGGGGCGAGACGCTATAGGGAACACAGGGGCGAGACGCTATAGGGAGCACAGACGGGGCGAGATGCTATAGGGAGCACAGAGGGGTGAGACGCTATAGGGAACACAGGGGCGAGATGCTATAGGGAGAACAGAGGGGTGAGACGCTATAGGGAACACAGGGGCGAGACGCTATAGGGAGCACAGAGGGGGCGAGATGCTATAGGGTGCACAGAGGGGCGAGATGCTATAGGGAGCACAGAGGGGTGAGACGCTATAGGGAGCACAGAGGGGGCGATACGCTATAGGGTGCACAGAGGGGGCGAGATGCTATAGGGAGCACAGAGGGGGCAAGACGCTATGGGGTGCACAGAGGGGGCGAGATGCTATAGGGAGCACAGAGGGGGCGAGATGCTATAGGGAGCACAGAGGGGGCAAGACGCTATAGGGTGCACAGAGGGGGCGAGATGCTATAGGGAGCACAGAGGGGTGAGACGCTATAGGGAGCACAGAGGGGGCGATATGCTATAGGGAGCACAGAGGGGGCGAGACGCTATAGGGAGCACACAGGGCGAGATGTGATGGGAGAGGGAGCACAGAGGGGGCAAGATGGGAGAGGGAGCACAGAGGGGGCGAGACGCTATAGGGAGCACACAGGGCGAGATGTGATGGGAGAGGGAACACAGAGGGGGCAAGATGGGAGAGGGAACACAGAGGGGGCGAGACGCTATAGGGAGCACAGAGGGGACGAGATGTGATGGGAGAGGGAGCACAGAGGGGGCGAGATGGGAGAGGGAACACAGAGGGGGCGAGACGCTATAGGGAGCACAGAGGGGGCGAGATGTGATGGGAGAGGGAGCACAGAGGGGGCGAGATGGAAGAGGGAACACAGAGGGGGCGAGATGGGAGAGGGAACACAGAGGGGGTGAGATGGGAGAGGGAACACAGAGGGGGCGAGATGAGAGAGGGAGCACGGAGGGGGCGAGACGCTATAGGGAGCGCAGAGGGGGCGAGACGCTATAGGGAGCACAGAGGGGGCGAGATGTGATGGGAGAGAGCACAGAGGGGACGAGATGCTATAGGGGGCACAGAGGGGGCGAGATGCTATAGGGAGCACAGAGGGGGCGAGATGTGATGGGAGAGGGAGCACAGAGGGGGCGAGATGGGAGAGGGAACACGGGGTGAGATGTGATGGGAGAGGGAGCACAGAGGGGGCGAGATGCTATAGGGAACACAGAGGGTGCGAGATGGGAGAGGGAACAGAGGGAGCGAGATGGGAGAGGGAACACAGAGGGGGCGAGATGGGAGAGGGAGCACAGAGGGGGCGAGATGCTATACGGAGCACAGAGGGGGCGAGATGGGAGAGGGAACACAGAGGGGGCAAGATGGGAGAGGGAGCACAGAGGGGGTGAGACGCTATAGGAAGCACGGAGGGGGCGAGACGCTATAGGGAGCGCAGAGGGGGCGAGACGCTATAGGGAGCGCAGAGGGGGCGAGACGCTATAGGGTGCACAGAGGGGGCGAGATGCTATAGGGAGCACAGAGGGGTGAGATGCTATAGTGTGCACAGAGGGGGCGAGATGCTATAGGGAGCACAGAGGGGTGAGACGCTATAGGGTGCACAGAGGGGGCGAGATGCTATAGGGAGCACAGAGGGGTGAGATGCTATAGGGTGCACAGAGGGGGCGAGATGCTATAGGGAGCACAGAGAGGTGAGACGCTATAGGGTACACAGAGGGGCGAGATGCTATAGGGAGCACAGAGGGGTGAGATGCTATAGGGAGAACAGAGGGGGCGAGACGCTATAGGGAGCACAGAGGGGGCGATACGCTATAGGGTGCACAGAGGGGGCGAGATGCTATAGGGAGCACAGAGGGGGCAAGACGCTATAGGGTGCACAGAGGGGGCGAGATGCTATAGGGAGCACAGAGGGGTGAGACGCTATAGGGAGCACAGAGGGGGCGATATGCTATAGGGAGCACAGAGGGGGCGAGACGCTATAGGGAGCACACAGGGCGAGATGTGATGGGAGAGGGAGCACAGAGGGGGCGAGATGGGAGAGGGAACACAGAGGGGGCGAGACGCTATAGGGAGCACAGAGGGGGCGAGATGTGATGGGAGAGGGAGCACAGAGGGGGCGAGATGGAAGAGGGAACACAGAGGGGGCGAGATGGGAGAGGGAACACAGAGGGGGTGAGATGGGAGAGGGAACACAGAGGGGGCGAGATGAGAGAGGGAGCACGGAGGGGGCGAGACGCTATAGGGAGCGCAGAGGGGGCGAGACGCTATAGGGAGCACAGAGGGGGCGAGATGTGATGGGAGAGAGCACAGAGGGGACGAGACGCTATAGGGGGCACAGAGGGGGCGAGATGCTATAGGGAGCACAGAGGGGGCGAGATGTGATGGGAGAGGGAGCACAGAGGGGGCGAGATGGGAGAGGGAACACGGGGTGAGATGTGATGGGAGAGGGAGCACAGAGGGGGCGAGATGCTATAGGGAACACAGAGGGTGCGAGATGGGAGAGGGAACAGAGGGAGCGAGATGGGAGAGGGAACACAGAGGGGGCGAGATGGGAGAGGGAGCACAGAGGGGGCGAGATGCTATACGGAGCACAGAGGGGGCGAGATGGGAGAGGGAACACAGAGGGGGCAAGATGGGAGAGGGAGCACAGAGGGGGTGAGACGCTATAGGAAGCACGGAGGGGGCGAGACGCTATAGGGAGCGCAGAGGGGGCGAGACGCTATAGGGAGCGCAGAGGGGGCGAGACGCTATAGGGTGCACAGAGGGGGCGAGATGCTATAGGGAGCACAGAGGGGTGAGATGCTATAGTGTGCACAGAGGGGGCGAGATGCTATAGGGAGCACAGAGGGGTGAGACGCTATAGGGTGCACAGAGGGGGCGAGATGCTATAGGGAGCACAGAGGGGTGAGATGCTATAGGGTGCACAGAGGGGGCGAGATGCTATAGGGAGCACAGAGAGGTGAGACGCTATAGGGTGCACAGAGGGGCGAGATGCTATAGGGAGCACAGAGGGGTGAGATGCTATAGGGAGAACAGAGGGGGCGAGACGCTATAGGGAGCACAGAGGGGGCGATACGCTATAGGGTGCACAGAGGGGGCGAGATGCTATAGGGAGCACAGAGGGGGCAAGACGCTATAGGGTGCACAGAGGGGGCGAGATGCTATAGGGAGCACAGAGGGGTGAGACGCTATAGGGAGCACAGAGGGGGCGATATGCTATAGGGAGCACAGAGGGGGCGAGACGCTATAGGGAGCACACAGGGCGAGATGTGATGGGAGAGGGAGCACAGAGGGGGCGAGATGGGAGAGGGAACACAGAGGGGGCGAGACGCTATAGGGAGCACAGAGGGGGCGAGATGTGATGGGAGAGGGAGCACAGAGGGGGCGAGATGGGAGAGGGAACACAGAGGGGGCGAGACGCTATAGGGAGCACAGAGGGGGCGAGATGTGATGGGAGAGGGAGCACAGAGGGGGCGAGATGGGAGAGGGAACACAGAGGGGGCGAGATGGGAGAGGGAACACAGAGGGGGCGAGATGAGAGAGGGAGCACGGAGGGGGCGAGACGCTATAGGGAGCGCAGACGGGGCGAGACGCTATAGGGAGCACAGAGGGGGCGAGATGTGATGGGAGAGGGAGCACAGAGGGGACGAGACGCTATAGGGGGTACAGAGGGGGCGAGATGCTATAGGGGGTAGAGGGGCGGCGAGACGCTATAGGAAGCACAGAGGGGGCGAGACGCTATAGGGAGCACAGAGGGGGCGAGATGTGATGGGAGAGGGAGCACAGAGGGGGCGAGATGGGAGAGGGATCACAGAGGGGGCGAGATGTGATGGGAGAGGGAGCACAGAGGGGGCGAGATGCTATAGGGAGCACAGAGGGGGCGAGATGGGAGAGGGAGCGAGATGGGAGAGGGAACACAGAGGGGGCGAGATGGGAGAGGGAACACAGAGGGGGCGAGATGCTATACGGAGCACAGAGGGGGCGAGATGGGAGAGGGAACACAGAGGGGGTGAGATGGGAAAGGGAGCACAGAGGGGGTGAGACGCTATAGGAAGCACGGAGGGGGCGAGACGCTTTAGGGAGCACAGAGGGGGCGAGATGTGATGGGAGAAGGAGCACAGATGGGACGAGATGCTATAGGGGGCACAGAGGGGGCAAGATGCTATAGGGAGCACAGAGGGGGCGAGACGCTATAGGGAGCACAGGGGACGAGACGCTATAGGGAGCACAGAGGGGAAGAGACGCTATAGGCAGCAAAGAGGGGCGAGACGCTATAGGGAGCACAGAGGGGGCGAGATGTCATGGGAGAGGGAGCACAGAGGGGGCGAGATGTCATGGGAAAGGGAGCACAGAGGGGGCGAGACACTATAGGGGGCACAGAGGGGGCAAGACGCTATAGGGAGCACAGAGGGGGCAAGACGCTATAGGGGTCACAGAGGGGGCGAGATGCTATAGGGAGCACAGGGGCGAGACGCTATAGGGAGCACAGAGGGGTCGAGAGGCTATAGGGAGCACAGAAGGGGCGAGATGCTATAGGGAGCACAGAGGGGGCGAGATGGGAGAGGGAACACAGAGGGGGCGAGATGGGAGAGGGAACACAGAGGGTGTGACGCTATAGGGAGCACGGAGGGGGCGAGACGCTATAGGGAGCACAGAGGGGACGAGACGCTATAGGGGGCACAGAGGGGGCGAGATGCTATAGGGAGCACAGAGGGGCGAGACGCTATAGGGAGCACAGAGGGGACGAGACGCTATAGGGAGCACAGAGGGGACGAGACGCTATAGGGAGCACAGAGGGGGCGAGATGTGATGGGAGAGGGAGCACAGAGGGGGCGAGACGCTATAGGGAGCACAGAGGGGGCGAGACACTATAGGGGGCAAGACGCTATAGGGAGCACAGAGGGGGCAAGACGCTATAGGGGTCACAGAGGGGGCGAGATGCTATGCTATAGGGAGCACAGGGGCGAGATGCTATAGGGAGCACAGAGGGGTCGAGAGGCTATAGGGAGCACAGAGGGGGCGAGATGCTATAGGTAGCACAGAGGGGGCGAGATGGGAGAGGGAACACAGAGGGGGCGAGATGGGAGAGGGAACACAGGGGGTGAGACGCTATAGGGAGCACGGAGGGGGCGAGACGCTATAGGGAGCACAGAGGGGACGAGATGCTATAGGGAGCACAGAGGGGATGAAACGCTATAGGGAGCACAGGGGGCGAGATGCTATAGGGAGCACAGAGGGGGCCAGACGCTATAGGGAGCACAGAGGGGGCGAGACGCTATAGGGGGCACAGAGGGGGCGAGACGCTATAGGGAGCACAGGGGCAAGATGCTATAGGGAGCACAGGGGGCGAGACGCTATAAGGAGCACAGGGGGCGCGAGATGCTATAGGAGGGCACAGAGGGGGCGAGACGCTATAGGGAGCACAGAGGGGACGAGACGCTATAGGGAGCACAGAGGGGGCGAGACGCTATAGGGAGCACAGAGGGGACGAAACGCTATAGGGAGCACAGAGGGGCGAGACGCTATAGGGACCCCAGAGGGGGCGAGATGTGATGGGAGAGGGAGCACAGAGGGGATGAAACGCTATAGGGGGCACAGAGGGGGCGAGACGCTATAGGGAGCGAGATGTGATGGGAGAGGGAGCACAGAGGGGGCGAGACGCTATAGGGGGCACAGAGGGGACGAGACGCTATAGGGAGCACAGAGGGGGCGAGATGCTATAGGGGGCACAGAGGGGGTGAGACGCTATAGGGAGTACAGGGGTGAGACGCTATAGGGAGTACAGGGGCGAGACGCAATAGGGAGCACAGTGGGGGCCAGACGCTATAGGGAGCAGAGGGGGCGATACGCTATAGGGGGCACAGAGGGGGCGAGACGCTATAGGGAGCACAGAGGGGGCGAGATGCTATAGGGGTACAGAGGGGGCGAGAAGCTATAGGGAGCACAGAAGGGGCGAGATGTGATGGGAGAGGGAGCACAGAGGGGGCGAGATGCTATAGGGAGCACAGAGGGGTGAGACGCTATAGGGAGCACAGAGGGGTGAGACGCTATAGGGAGAACAGAGGGGGCGAGATGTGATGGGAGAGGGAGCACAGAGGGGGCAAGACGCTATAAGGGGCACAGAGGGGACGAGATGCTATAGGAAGCACAGAGGGGGCGAGATGCTATAGGGGGCACAGAGGGGGCGAGACGCTATAGGGAGTACAGGGGCGAGATGCTATAGGGAGCACAGAGGGGGCGAGACGCTATAGGGAGCACAGGGGGCGAGATGCTATAGGGAGCACAGAGGGGTCAGACGCTATAGGGAGCACAGAGGGGGCAAGACGCTATAGGGGGCACAGAGGGGGCGAGACGCTATAGGGAGCACAGGGGCAAGATGCTATAGGGAGCACAGGGGGCGAGACGCTATAGGGAGCACAGAGGGGGCGAGACACTATAGGCGGCACAGAGGGGGCAAGACGCTATAGGGAGCACAGATGGGGCAAGACGCTATAGGGGTCACAGAGGGGGCGAGATGCTATAGGGAGCACAGGGGCGAGACGCTATAGGGAGCACAGAGGGGTCGAGAGGCTATAGGGAGCACAGAGGGGGCGAGATGCTATAGGGAGCACATAGGGGGCGAGATGCTATAGGGAGCACAGAGGGAGCGAGATGGGAGAGGGAACACAGAGGGTGTGACGCTATAGGGAGCACGGAGGGGGCGAGACGCTATAGGGAGCACAGAGGGGACGAGACGCTATAGGGGGCACAGAGGGGGCGAGATGCTATAGGGAGCACAGAGGGGCGAGACGCTATAGGAAGTACAGGGGTGAGACGCTATAGGGAGTACAGGGGCGAGACGCTATAGGGAGTACAGGGGCGAGACGCTATAGGGAGCACAGAGGGGGCGAGACGCTATAGGGAGCACAGGGGGCGAGATGCTATAGGGAGGACAGTGGGTGCCAGACGCTATAGGGAGCAGAGGGGGCGATACACTATAGGGGGCACAGAGGGGGCGAGACGCTATAGGGAGCACGGAGGGGGCGAGACACTATAGGGTGCACGGAGGGGCGAGACACTATAGGGAGCACGGAGGGGGCGAGACGCTATAGGGAGCACAGAGGGGGCGAGATGCTATAGGGAGCACGGAGGGGTCGAGACGCTATAGGGAGCACGGAGGGGGCGAGACGCTATAGGGAGCACAGAGGGGGCGAGACGCTATAGGGAGCACGGAGGGGGCGAGACACTATAGGGAGCACGGAGGGAGCATAGAGGGCGAGACGAGAAAGGGAGAACGGAGATGGGAAGAATGTACACGATGGGAGAGGAGGTGCAGAGGGGATGTCATGGGAGAGGAGGCACGACAGGTGTGCGATCTCGATGGGAAAGGGTACACTATGGGAGTGGGAGCCCGGCAGAGGTATGACAGGAGAGGACATGTGACGACAGAGGGGCACGGTGGGTCCACGACGGCAGTGGGAGCGCATAGGTGGTATGCTAAGAAAAGGAACACAGATGAGGGGGAGCGTCAGGACAGAGATCACGGTGGGTGCAGGATGGCAGAGGGAGCGCTGCGGATTTGTAGGGTTGTTGTGTGCCGTCCCCTGCGGGTGCAGTGCTGGGGGCCATGGTGTGAGACATTTCGCGGCCCCCCAGGGCTGTATCTGCTCCTTTCTTGGGCGCTGCGGTCCTCACCTTGCATGTAGATCACCAGCAGGGTGTAGCAGATGGTCAGCGGTGTCCAGAACCTCACGGCCTCGGCCGTGCTGAGGAAGTCGCGGTTGATCACAGCCACAGCGGCCAGATCGGACACCAGGAATGCCACTCTCAGTGCCCGCCACAGCACTGCAGGGATGTCATGCCAGCTGGCCAGCAGAGACAGGCAGACCCCACAGTAGCGCTTACTGCTGTGCAGCTGGTACATGGCTGCCACGTGCCGGCACATCCTCCTCGTCTGCCACACAATCAGCCCCGAGAGCCCCACCGCCAGCAGCAGGTTCCAGGTCCGGTGCGGGGCCCCTTCATGCAGGTAATCCAGGCTACAGGTCACCCCACATCCCAGGGAAAACTGACAGAGGAGGAAAAGCTGGGAACTCCGGCTGCCCTGCTGAGACAGAGATGCGTTACGCTCCAGTCATGCTCATTTCTGGTTCTGCCCCTGTGGTGTCAAGGGCGGCTAATATTCTGTTCTGTTGAGGTGATCGGAGGGTTTTATAGTGTTTATGCCAAATTCTGTGATGTCATCAAGTGCTCAGGACAGATGTGACATCATGATGTCATGTGATGTCATCAGCCCCTGTTCTTGTCAATCTTTTACAAACCTTGTGTAGAGACAAGATCATGGACACTGCCCGGAGGGAGAACTCCAGGACCACCAGAGCGCCCACCCGGGGCCCCAGGAGGGAGTAGATGAAGGTGAGGAGCAGGAGATGGAGGAGGTCGCGGAGCCGAGACGAGGAGCTGAGCTGGGCCGCCTTCTTCTGCCTCTCGGGGTCACTGCAGGCGAGAAAAGATGGAGAATGCCGGGAACAGAGTGATGGCGAGCGAGCGGCCTCTGGGCGTCTAGTTAACATTCTGTACTGGAGGAGTTAGGGCGTACTAGTTAGCAGTCTGTACTGGAGGAGTTAGGGAGTACTAGTTAGCAGTCTGTACTGGAGGAGTTAGGGAGTACTAGTTAGCAGTCTACTGGAGGAGTTAGGGAGTACTAGTTAGCAGTCTGTACTGGAGGAGTTAGGGAGTACTAGTTAGCAGTCTGTACTGGAGGAGTTAGGGAGTACTAGTTAGCAGTCTGTACTGGAGGAGTTAGGGAGTACTAGTTAGCAGTCTGTACTGGAGGAGTTAGGGAGTACTAATTAGTAGTTAGCAGTCTGTACTGGAGGAGTTAGGGAGCACTAGTTAGCAGTCTGTACTGGAGGAGTTAGGGAGCACTAGTTAGCAGTCTGTACTGGAGGAGTTAGGGCGTACTAGTTAGCAGTCTGTACTGGAGGAGTTAGGGAGTACTAGTTAGCAACCAGAAGAGAGTTCTAGGTAGCAGCAGTGTAGATAGCACGTACTAGTTAGTAGCTTGTAGAGATGTAGTTAGTAAGGACTAGTCTATTGCAGTGAGTACTAGTTAGCTATCTCAGTATAGAGTACTGGTTCGCAGTCTCTAGCAGTGTAGTTAATGAGTAATTAGCAGTTAGTACTAGTTAGCAGTCTCTATTGGCATAGTTAGTGTGTAATAACAGTGAGTACTAGTGATCAGCCTGTAGTGGTGTAGTTAGTGAGTACTAGTTAGCTTTGTATTCATATAGTTAGTGAGCGATAACTAGCAGCTTGTAGTGGTGTAGTTAGTGAGTAGTAGTTAGTTGTCAGTACTAGTTAACAGTCTCTATTGGTATAGTGAGTAATAACAGTGAGTACTAGTTAGCAGTCTATAGTTGTAGTTAGTGAATAGTAATAACAGTGAGTACTAGTTAGCATTCTATAGGTGTAGTTAGTGAATAGTAATAACTACTAGTTAGCAGTCTATAGGTGTAGTTAGTGAATAGTAACAGTGAATACTAGTTAGCAGTCTATAGGTATAGTTAATAGTAATAACAGTGAGTACTAGTTAGCAGTCTATGGGTGTAGTTAGTGAGTAGTAATAGCAGTTAGTACTATTTAGCAGCCTGTAGAGGTGTAGTTACTGAGTAGTAATAGCAGATAGTACTAGTTAGCTGTCTGTAGGTGTAGTTATTGAGTAGTAATAGCAGTTAGTACTAGTTAGCTGTCTGTAGGTGTAGTTACTGAGTAGTAATAGCAGATAGTACTAGTTAGCTGTCTATATGTGTAGTTAGTGAATAGTAATAGCAGATAGTACTAGTTAGCTGTCTATAGGTGTAGTTAGTGAGTAGTAATAGCAGATAGTACTAGTTAGCTGTCTATAGGTGTAGTAATAGTACTAGTTAACTGTCTATAGGTGTAGTTAGTAGTAATAGCAGATAGTACTAGTTAGCAGTCTATATGTGTAGTTAGTGAGTAGTAATAGTACTAGTTAGTCTATAGGTGTATTTAGTAGTAATAGCAGATAGTACTAGTTAGCAGCCTGTAGAGGTGTAGTTAGCAGTGAGTATTAGCTGTCTATAGGAGTAGTTAGTGAGTAGTAATAGTACTAGTTAGCAGTCTATAGGTGTAGTTAATAGCGCAGGGCCTCTCTTAAAGAACTTATAAAGACAGGCCACAAGAATGTATGGTTAAAAAATACAAATTTTATTTGAAACAAGATAAAAATATCTCAATCATAAACACATGGATATAATGTTGAAAAATACCTCCAATCTAATATAGGTCCGGTGAAGGAACCCGTATAATATCTAAATCTCAATACAAAAAATGTATGCTTTGATATGCCATCTAGTGGCTATTGGTTATATACATCAGCATCATAACGGCAGCTATAGAAAAAGGTTAAAGTGCATGGTGCCTATATTTCTATGTGTATATAATAGTGGCTTATTAGTAACCTTATAAAGAGACCACACATGAATGAAAATCTATAGTGTACTCATAAGTATAACTGTCCACTATTATACCTCAAGTGCTAAAAAGCCAAATACATACCGATGTCAATAGTGATAGATGGACCTACACTGCCTCCCTGCAATAGAATGCAATTCAGGTATCAGGAGACCCTACAGGAAACCCTGTGTCAAAAGTGTGACGGTACCTGTTGTAGCATAGCAGACCAAATACATCTGCATGCGGCATAAGGCTGAAACACCAAGAAAACAGAAACCTAAAACATAGTTACCGGGATGGGAGACACCGGACCCAAGAACCCCTACGCGCGTTTCGATGTGTATTCTTCTTCCGGGTGTATTCTTCTTCACGCCCCCGGAAGAAGAATACACATCGAAACGCGCGTAGGGGTTCTTGGGTCCGGTGTCTCCCATCCCGGTAACTATGTTTTAGGTTTCTGTTTTCTTGGTGTTTCAGCCTTATGCCGCATGCAGATGTATTTGGTCTGCTATGCTACAACAGGTACCGTCACACTTTTGACACAGGGTTTCCTGTAGGGTCTCCTGATACCTGAATTGCATTCTATTGCAGGGAGGCAGTGTAGGTCCATCTATCACTATTGACATCGGTATGTATTTGGCTTTTTAGCACTTGAGGTATAATAGTGGACAGTTATACTTATGAGTACACTATAGATTTTCATTCATGTGTGGTCTCTTTATAAGGTTACTAATAAGCCACTATTATATACACATAGAAATATAGGCACCATGCACTTTAACCTTTTTCTATAGCTGTCGTTATGATGCTGATGTATATAACCAATAGCCACTAGATGGCATATCAAAGCATACATTTTTTGTACTGAGATTTAGATATTATACGGGTTCCTTCACCGGACCTATATTAGATTGGAGGTATTTTTCAACATTATATCCACGTGTTTATGATTGAGATATTTTTATCTTGTTTCAAATAAAATTTGTATTTTTTAACCATACATTCTTGTGGCCTGTCTTTATAAGTTCTTTAAGAGAGGCCCTGCGCTATTCAGTATTTATGAATGTGTTATGCTATATATTTATGGACTAATTATGTATACTATAGGTGTAGTTAGTAGTAATAGCAGATAGTACTAGTTAGCAGTCTATATGTGTAGTTAGTGAGTAGTAATAGTACTAGTTAGCAGTCTATAGGTGTAGTTAGTAGTAATAGCAGATAGTACTAGTTAGCAGCCTGTAGAGGTGTAGTTAGCAGTGAGTATTAGCTGTCTATAGTAGTTAGTGAGGAGTAGTAATAGTACTAGTTAGCAGTCTATAGGTGTAGTTAGTAGTAATAGCAGATAGTACTAGTTAGCAGCCTGTAGAGGTGTAGTTAGCAGTGAGTATTAGCTGTCTATAGTAGTTAGTGAGGAGTAGTAATAGTACTAGTTAGCAGTCTATAGGTGTAGTTAGTAGTAATAGCATAGTACTAGTTAGCAGTCTATATGTGTAGTTAGTGAGTAGTAATAGTACTAGTTAGCAGTCTATAGGTGTAGTTAGTAGTAATAGCAGATAGTACTAGTTAGCCGCCTGTAGAGGTGTAGTTAGCGGCAGTGAGTACTAGTTAGTCCCTGGTTAGCGCTGGGTGTGCTCTTACTTCAGACACATGATGTACAGATGGACCTTCATCAGGGTGTAGAGGACGGACACGGCGCAGGCCCCGACCAGACCTGTGGAGAGGGAGACAGGGGTATAAGCTGCGTTTTATACAGGGTACAGCGCTGACTGGGGGTCCTGCTGGGGACGAAGGGTCTCACCTTGTAGGAAGGAATCCACGCTGCCCCATGGGCTCCAGGGCACCTCGGGGAGGAAGGAGGCCACATAGGAGAGGAGCCCCATGCTGGTGATGTGGAAGGACGAGGCTGCTCTGCTCTTCCTCTGTAGTGAGACTAAAGGTCAGTCCTGATAAACTGTGCAAAGGGGCAGACGTTAACCCCTGCCGGCCCACTGTCTACAGGCAAAGGGGCAGACGTTAACCCCTGCTGGCCCACTGTCTACAGGCAAAGGGGCAGATGTTAACCCCTGCCGGCCCACTGTCTACAGGCAAAGGGGCAGACCATAACCCCTGCTGGCCCACTGTCTACAGGCAAAAGGGCAGATGTTAACCCCTGCTGGCCCACTGTCTACAGGCAAAGGGGCAGACGTTCACCCCTGCCGGCCCACTGACTACAGGCAAAGGGGCAGACGTTCACCCCTGCCGGCCCACTGTCTACAGGCAAAAGGGCAGACGCTAACCCCTGCCGGCCCACTGTCTACAGGCAAAGGGGCAGATGCTAACCCCTGCCGGCCCACTGTCTACAGGCAAAGGGGCAGACGGTAACTCTTGCTGGCCCACTGTCTACAGGCAAAGGGGCAGACGGTAACCCCTGCCGGCCCACTGTCTACAGGCAAAGGGGCAGACGGTCACCCCTGCCGGCCCACTGTCTACAGGCAAAAGGGCAGACGCTAACCCCTGCCGGCCCACTGTCTACAGGCAAAGGGGCAGATGCTAACCCCTGCCGGCCCACTGTCTACAGGCAAAGGGGCAGACGGTAACTCTTGCTGGCCCACTGTCTACAGGCAAAGGGGCAGACGGTAACCCCTGCCGGCCCACTGTCTACAGGCAAAGGGGCAGACGGTCACCCCTGCCGGCCCACTCTTTATAGGCAAAGGGGCAGACGTTCAGCCCTGCCGGCCCACTGACTACAGGCAAAGGGGCAGACAGTATCCCCTGCCGGGCACTGACTACAGGCAAAGGGGCAGACGTTCACCCCTGCCGGCCCACTGACTACAGGCAAAGGGGCAGACGCTAACCCCTGCCGGCCCACTGACTACAGGTAAAGGGGCAGACGATAACCCCTGCCGGCCCACTGACTACAGGCAAAGGGGCTGACGGTAACCCCTGCCGGCCCACTGTCTACAGGCAAAGAGGCAGACAGTATCCCCTGCCGGCGCACTGACTACAGGCAAAGGGGCAGACGTTCACCCCTGCCGGCCCACTGACTACAGGCAAAGGGGCAGACGCTAACCCCTGCCGGCCCACTGACTACAGGTAAAGGGGCAGACGATAACCCCTGCCGGCCCACTGACTACAGGCAAAGGGGCTGACGGTAACCCCTGCCGGCCCACTGTCTACAGGCAAAGAGGCAGACAGTATCCCCTGCCGGCGCACTGACTACAGGCAAAGGGGCAGACGTTCACCCCTGCCGGCCCACTGACTACAGGCAAAGGGGCAGACGCTAACCCCTGCCGGCCCACTGTCTACAGGCAAAGGGGCACACGTTAACCCCTGCCGGCCCACTGTCTACAGGCAAAGGGGCAGACACTATCCCCTGCTGGCCCACTGTCTACAGGCAAAGGGGCACACGTTAACCCCTGCCGGCCCACTGTCTACAGGCAAAGGGGCAGACACTATCCCCAGCAGGCCCACGCTCGCAGTCCCCAGGGCCCGGTCTGTGGCCCCAACCTCCCTGATGGCTGCATGCTCTCACTGCTGTACACCTGAACCTGGGAAGCAGCGGATGCCCGCCCATCACACCCTGTAATAAGAACAGGGGTCGTTGCTGTGGTTACCACACAATTCGGTTACCAAAAAACGTTTCCTTTTTGCACAATTTGTCGCTAAAATGTGACCTGATGTCACCAGTGAATATTTTCATAATTGGAGATTTGCTTTATTTGTCCTATGTGGCATAGCGCAGACATGGCGGTACGTCCCACAGCCGCCTCCGGCCGTAGCAGCACACCGCGAGGCATATACTACACCTGGGGAATCTGCAGCATCAACCAGAGCGTTGGCAGGAAAATCCTGCACAAAACACATGCAACAAGTTCTAAACAAGGAGGAGGTGTCAGCCTGTACATGTTCTGGGGGCAAAAAGCACAGTGTGAAGAGGGCCCTACAGTCAATCACCAGGAGCAATGGGCCGGAGATGGCCTCTGGTTATCACAGGGTTAATGCGGGGGTCAGCGAGACCTTGCCCTGGTGCAGAGGAGACAACTGGGAGGATTCTCCAGGTAAATATTTGCTGGTGACAGGACAAGGTCTGGGGCCTCGGTGAGCATCAGACATCGGAGCTGTGACCGGCGCAGCCCACCAGGTATAGGGTGACCCCCGGCCCCTCTGTAAAACTACTAAAAACCAGTTGTTGTTTCTCTGGGTAGGATTATGGCGTTTTGCTGCAGATGTGAATTAGCTTTTATTCTGCAGCGTTTTCTAGTAGAGAAGCTTCAATTCTGCACTTCATCAACTGTGATTTTGTAATCTGCATTTTGTCAGATTCTCCATAGAGGAGACATGCACTAAAATAAATATCTGTACAGTTCAGCGACGCCCGTACACGCAGCGGGCGACTTCTCGGACTCACATCAACGTCACCTGGATGATCAAACACCACAGTCTCTGCACAAACCCCCCTGTACTGCTGCTACATGGGAATATGGCTCAAAAGAAAAGCCGCACTCACCATTACAGAGGACTGAGGGCAGCACAGGTGGGAAACTGATGTCCAACCACTCCCATCATCCACAGAGGGGTGCACCAGTCACACTGATACGTGTAGTGATCCACTACAGCTAACCCCCATTACTGCCATCCATGCTGTTAGATCAGTGTGTGCACCCCCTCCTTGTGAATGATTGGAGTGGTAGTTCATCAGTGTTCCCACCTGTGCTGCCCCTCGGGACATTATATTGGGGGAGTGCATTGGATTCGCATTGCCCTGCGTGTCCCCCTCATTGTACAGATCGTATATTGTCCTCTATGGTTCTGCTCCATTGTATTTAGCTAATGAGCTGAGCTGGGTCAGCAGTTTTTACCTATTTATTACTTTTATTTGTGCTAGAAACACAGTAATTTACTAAGAAAGAGCTATCAGGACTGATGACAATCACAGCTGATGTGAGGTGACTTATCACCAGCAGGAGGCAGCCTCAGGACTCCTATTAGGGCTCACACAAGCATATTCATCGGATGAGCGCGATCTGATGGTTTATCGGATCGCACACGGCCCGGTATTATACTATGGGGCAGTGCAGATCTGTGAGTCAGCATGAGAAAACATCCAATAATCGGATCACGTGCACCCATACAAGTCTAGGGGTGAGTGGGAAACATCGGACTGCACTCGGATGTCATCACAGTCCAGTCCGACATCCGCAGACACAGGCATTGGAAATATTTAGTTCTCCAGAATCGGCTCACATTAAGCTGATGCTCTGATCAACCTCGGAGCTGAGATTAAGCCGAGCGTCAAGAACATGATGGATCCATAGACTCGTGTGACCCCGGCCTTACTGACACTTCATGACCCCCACTGATCACTTTCTGGGGTACTCGGGGTCTCCGCGCTCTAGAGAAAAACGTTGTGTCCTCAGTGTCTGCAGCTGCTTTCTCGTTGTAGGGCAGGATTCACAAATCGTTAGCGCTTATCGATGGCCCCTATTTCCCTACATTTTTTATGAGACCCCCTTGCCCTGCTCACATCATCCGCAGGATCCTCCGCACTCACGGCTATTTATAATCTGTTTACAAGTTGTCATTCCCTCATGTCCCACAGATCCCTGCACCTGCGGCCCACGTGGACCGGCACCAGTGTGGGGCTCGGGAATAGACCTTTACGCTGTTCACATGGGGGAAGGGAGCGCCACTGATATGGAGGGAACCACTGCCTGCTCCTCACTGGTCTATAAGAGAAGCCAGAAAACAACACTGCACAGTACCACTCCTCCTGTATATACACTGCACAGTACCACTCCTCCTGTATATATACATTGCACAGTACCGCTCCTCCTGTCCTGTATATATACACTGCACAGAACCACTCCTCCTATCCTGTATATATACACTGCACAGTACCACTCCTCCTGTCCTGTATATATACACTGCACAGTACCACTCCTCCTGTCCTGTATGTATACAGTGAACAGTACCACTCCTGTATATATACACTGCACAATACCACTCCTCCTGTCCTGTATATATACACTGCACAGTACCACTCCTCCTGTCCTGTATATATAAACTGCACAGTACCGCTCCTCCTGTCCTGTATATATACACTGCACAGTACCGCTCCTCCTGTCCTGTATATATACACTGCACAGTACCGCTCCTCCTGTCGTGTATATACACACTGCACAGTACCGCTCCTCCTGTCCGGTATTTATACTCTGCACAGTACCGCTCCTCCTGTCCTGTATATATACACTGCACAGTACCGCTCCCCCTGTCCTGTATATACACACTGCACAGTACCGCTCCCCCTGTCCTGTATATATACACTGCACAGTACCGCTCCCCCTGTCCTGTATATATACACTGCACAGTACCACTCCTCCTGTCCTGTATATATACACTGCACAGTACCACTCCTCCTGTATATACACTGCACAGCACCACTCCTCCTGTATATATACACTGCACGGTACCGCTCCCCCTGTCCTGTATATATACACTGCACAATACCGCTCCTCCTGGTCTGTATATATACACTGCACAGTACCGCTCCCCCTGTCCTGTATATACACACTGCACAGTACCGCTCCCCCTGTCCTGTATATACACACTGCACAGTACCGCTCCCCCTGTCCTGTATATATGCACTGCACAGTACCGCTCCCCCTGTCCTGTATATAAACACTGCACAGTACCACTCCTCCTGTCGTGTATATATACACTGCACAGTACCGCTCCTCCTGTCCAGTATATATACACTGCACAGTACCACTCCTCCTGTCGTGTATATACACTGCACAGTACCGCTCTTCCTGTCCTGTATATATACACTGCACAGTACCGCTCCTCCTGTATATATACACTGCACAGTACCGCTCCTCCTGTCCTGTATATATACACTGCACAGTACCGCTCCTCCTGTCCTGTATATATACACTGCACAGTACCGCTCCTCCTGTCCTGTATATATACAGTGAACAGTACCACTCCTGTATATATACACTGCACAATACCACTCCTCCTGTCCTGTATATATACACTGCACAGTACCGCTCCTCCTGTCCTGTATATATACACTGCACAGTACCGCTCCTCCTGTCCTGTATATATACACTGCACAGTACCGCTCCTCCTGTCCGGTATTTATACACTGCACAGTACCGCTCCTCCTGTCCTGTATATATACACTGCACAGTACCACTCCTCCTGTCCTGTATATATACACTGCACAGTACCACTCCTCCTGTATATACACTGCACAGCACCACTCCTCCTGTATATATACACTGCACGGTACCGCTCCCCCTGTCCTGTATATATACACTGCACAATACCGCTCCTCCTGGTCTGTATATATACACTGCACAGTACCGCTCCCCCTGTCCTGTATATACACACTGCACAGTACCGCTCCCCCTGTCCTGTATATACACACTGCACAGTACCGCTCCCCCTGTCCTGTATATATGCACTGCACAGTACCGCTCCCCCTGTCCTGTATATATACACTGCACAGTACCACTCCTCCTGTCGTGTATATATACACTGCACAGTACCGCTCCTCCTGTCCAGTATATATACACTGCACAGTACCACTCCTCCTGTCGTGTATATACACTGCACAGTACCGCTCTTCCTGTCCTGTATATATACACTGCACAGTACCGCTCCTCCTGTATATATACACTGCACAGTACCGCTCCTCCTGTCCTGTATATATACACTGCACAGTACCGCTCTTCCTGTCCTGTATATATACACTGCACAGTACCGCTCCTCCTGTCCTGTATATATACAGTGAACAGTACCACTCCTGTATATATACACTGCACAATACCACTCCTCCTGTCCTGTATATATACACTGCACAGTACCGCTCCTCCTGTCCTGTATATATACACTGCACAGTACCGCTCCTCCTGTCCGGTATTTATACACTGCACAGTACCGCTCCTCCTGTCCTGTATATATACACTGCACAGTACCGCTCCTCCTGTCCTATATACACACTGCACAGTACCGCTCCCCCTGTCCTGTATATACACTCTGCACAGTACCGCTCCCCCTGTCCTGTATATATACACTGCACAGTACCGCTCCCCCTGTCCTGTGTATATATATATACACTGCACAGTACCGCTCCCCCTGTCCTGTATATATACACTGCACAGTACCACTCCTCCTGTCCTTTATATATACACTGCACAGTACCACTCCTCCTGTATATACACTGCACAGCACCACTCCTCCTGTATATATACACTGCACAGTACCGCTCCTCCTGTCCTGTATATATACACTGCACAGTACCGCTCCTCCTGTCCTGTATATATACACTGCACAGTACCGCTCCCCCTGTCCTGTATATATACACTGCACAGTACCGCTCCTCCTGTCCTGTATACAGGTCCTTCTCAAAAAATTAGCATATAGTGTTAAATTTCATTATTTACCATAATGTAATGATTACAATTAAACTTTCATATATTATAGATTCATTATCCACCAACTGAAATTTGTCAGGTCTTTTATTGTTTTAATACTGATGATTTTGGCATACAACTCCTGAAAACCCCAAAAACCTGTCTCAATAAATTAGCATATCAAGAAAAGGTTCTCTAAACGACCTATTACCCTAATCTTCTGAATCAACTAATTAACTCTAAACACATGCAAAAGATACCTGAGGCTTTTAAAAACTCCCTGCCTGGTTCATTACTCAAAACCCCCATCATGGGTAAGACTAGCGACCTGACAGATGTCAAGAAGGCCATCATTGACACCCTCAAGCAAGAGGGTAAGACCCAGAAAGAAATTTCTCAACAAATAGGCTGTTCCCAGAGTGCTGTATCAAGGCACCTCAATGGTAAGTCTGTTGGAAGGAAACAATGTGGCAGAAAACGCTGTACAACGAGAAGAGGTGACCGGACCCTGAGGAAGATTGTGGACTGAGTCTGGTGTGGAAACATCCAAAGCCACCGTGCACAGGCGTGTGCAGGAAATGGGCTACAGGTGCCGCATTCCCCAGGTAAAGCCACTTTTGAACCATAAACAGCGGCAGAAGCGCCTGACCTGGGCTACAGAGAAGCAGCACTGGACTGTTGCTAAGTGGTCCCAAGTACTTTTTTCTGATGAAAGCAAATTTTGCATGTCATTCGGAAATCAAGGTGCCAGAGTCTGGAGGAAGACTGGGGAGAAGGAAATGCCAAAATGCCTGAAGTCCAGTGTCAAGTACCCACAGTCAGTGATGGTGTGGGGTGCCATGTCAGCTGCTGGTGTTGGTCCACTGTGTTTCATCAAGGGCAGGGTCAATGCAGCTAGCTATCAGGAGATTTTGGAGCACTTCATGCTTCCATCGGCTGAAATGCTTTATGGAGATGAAGATTTCATTTTCCAGCACGACCTGGCACCTGCTCACAGTGCCAAAACCACTGGTAAATGGTTTACTGACCATGGTATTACTGTGCTCAATTGGCCTGCCAACTCTCCTGACCTGAACCCCATAGAGAATCTGTGGGATATTGTGAAGAGAAAGTTGAGAGATGCAAGACCCAACACTCTGGATGAGCTTAAGGCCGCTATTGAAGCATCCTGGGCCTCCATAACATCTCAGCAGTGTCACAGGCTGATTGCCTCCATGCCACGCCGCATTGAAGCAGTCATTTCTGCCAAAGGATTCCCGACCAAGTATTGAGTGCATAACTGAACATTAATATTTGATGTTTTTTTTGTTTGTTATTAAAAAACACTTTTATTTGATTGGACGGGTGAAATATGCTAATTTATTGAGACAGGTTTTTTGGGTTATCAGGAGTTGTATGCCAAAATCATCAGTATTAAAACAATAAAAGACCTGACAAATTTCAGTTGGTGGATAATGAATCTATAATATATGAAAGTTTAATTGTAATCATTACATTATGGTAAATAATGAAATTTAACACTATATGCTAATTTTTTGAGAAGGACCTGTATATACACACTGTACAGTACCACTCCTCCTGTCCTGTATATTTACACTGCACAATACCACTCCTCCTGTCCTGTATATATACACTGCACAGTACCACTCCTCCTGTCCTGTATATATACACTGCTCCTCCTGTCCTGTATATTTACACTGCACAATACCACTCCTCCTGTCCTGTATATATACACTGCACAGTACCACTCCTCCTGTCCTGTATATATACACTGCTCCTCCTGTCCTGTATATATACACTGCACAGTACCACTCCTCCTGTCCTGTATATATACACTGCACAGTACCACTCCTCCTGTCCTGTATATATACACTGAACAGTACCACTCCTCCTGTCCTGTATATATACACTGAACAGAACCGCTTCTACTGTATATATACACTGCACAGTACCACTCCTCCAGTACATATACACTGCACAGTACCACTCCTCCTGTCCTGTATATATACACTGCACAGTACCACTCCTCCTGTCCTGTATATATACACTGCACAGTACCACTTCACCTGTCCTGTATATATACACTGCACAGTACCGCTCTCCTGTCCTGTATATATACACTGCACAGTACCACTCCTCCTGTCCTGTATATATACACTGCACAATACCACTCCTCCTGTCCTGTATATATACACTGCACAGTACCGCTCCTACTGTATATATATATACTGCACAGTACCACTCCTCCTGTCCTGTATATATACACTGCACAGTACCGCTCCCCTGTCCTGTATATATACACTGCACAGTACCACTCCTCCTGTCCTGTATATATACACTGCACAGTACCACTCCTCCTGTCCTGTATACAATTAGGTCCATATATATTTGGACAGAGACAATATTTTTCTAGTTTTGGTTATAGACAATACCACAATGAATTTTAAACAAAACAATTCAGATGCAGTTGAAGTTCAGACTTTCAGCTTTCATTTGAGGGTATCCACATTAAAATCGGATGAAGGGTTTAAGAGTTTCAGCTCCTTAACATGTGGCACCCTGTTTTTAAAAGGACCAAAAGTAATTGGACAGATTCAATAATTTTAAATAAAATGTTTATTTTTAGTACTTGGTTGAAAACCCTTGGCTGGCAATGACGGCCTGAAGTCTTGAACTCATGGACATCACCAGACGCTGTGTTTCCCCCTTTTTGATGCTCGGCCAGGCCTTCACTGCGGTGGTTTTCAGTTGCTGTGTGTTTGTTGCCTTTCTGTCTGAAGTTTAGTCTTTAACAAGTGAAATGCATGCTCAATTGGGTTGAGATCAGGTGACTGACTTGGCCATTCAAGAATATTCCACTTCTTTGATTTAATTAACTCCTGGGTTGCTTTGGCTTTATGTTTTGGGTCATTGTCTATCTGTAGGATGAAACGACGACCAATCAGTTTTGCTGCATTTGGCTGGATCTGAGCACTCAGTATGGCGGCTCTGAATACCTCAGAATTCATTCGGCTGCTTCTGTCCTGTGTCACATCATCAATAAACAGTAGTGACCCAGTGCCACTGGCAGCCATGCATGCCCAAGCCATCACACTGCCTCCGCCGTGTGTTACAGATGATGTGGTATGCTTTGGATCATGAGCTGTACCACGCCTTCGCCATACATTTCTCTTTCCATCATTCTGGTAGAGGTTGATCTTGGTTTCATCTGTCCAAAGAATGTTCTTTCAGAACTGTGCTGGCTTTTTTAGATGTTTTTTAGCAAAGTCCAGTCTAGCCTTTTTATTCTTGATTCTTATGAGTGGCTTGCACCGTGCAGTGAACCCTCTGTATTTACTTTCATGCAGTCTTCTCTTTATGGTAGATTTGGATATTGATACGCCGACCTCCTGGAGAGTGTTGGTCACCTGGTTGGCTGTTGTGAAGGGGTTTCTCTTCACCATGGAGATTATTCTTCTATCCTCCACCACTGTTGTCTTCCGTGGGCGCCCAGGTCTTTTTGCATTGATGAGTTCACCAGTGCTTTCTTTCTTTCTCAGGATGTACCAAACTGTAGATTTTGCCACTCCTAATATTGTAGCAATTTCTCGGCTTGTTTTTTTCTGTTTTCACAGCTTAAGGATGGCTTGTTTCACCTGCATGGAGAGCTCCTTTGACCGCATGTTTACTTCACAGCAAAACCTTCCAAATGCAAGCACCACACTTCAAATCAGCTCCAGGCCTTTTATCTGCTTAATTGAGAATGACCTAACGAAGGGATTGCCCACACCTGTTCATGAAATAGCCTTGGAGTCAATTGTCCAATTACTTTTGGTCCCTTTAAAAACAGGGTCGCACATGTTAAGGAGCTGAAACTCCTAAACCCTTCATCCAATTTTATTGTGGATACCCTCAAATGAAAGCTGAAAGTCTGAACTTCAACTGCATCTGAATTGTTTTGTTTAAAATTCATTGTGGTAATGTCTATAACCAAAATTAGAAAAATGTTGTCTCTGTCCAAATATATATGGACCTAACTGTATATACACTGCACAGTACCACTCCTCCTGTCCTGTATATATACACTGCACAGTACCACTCCTCCTGTCCTGTATATATACACTGCACAGTACCGCTCTCCTGTCCTGTATATATACACTGCACAGTACCACTCCTCCTGTCCTGTATATATACACTGCACAGTACCACTCCTCCTGTCCTGTATATATACACTGCACAGTACCACTCCTCCTGTCCTGTATATATACACTGAACAGTACCGCTCCTACTGTATATATACACTGCACAGTACCACTCCTCCTGTCCTGTATATATACACTGCACAGTACCACTCCTCCTGTCCTGTATATATACACTGCACAGTATCACTCCTCCTGTCCTGTATATATACACTGCACAGTACCGCTCTCCTGTCCTGTATATATACACTGCACAGTACCACTCCTCCTGTCCTGTATATATACACTGCACAGTACCACTCCTCCTGTCCTGTATATATACACTGCACAGTACCACTCCTCCTGTCCTGTCCTGTATATATACACTGAACAGTACCGCTCCTACTGTATATATACACTGCACAGTACCACTCCTCCTGTCCTGTATATATACACTGAACAGTACCGCTCCTACTGTATATATATACTGCACAGTACCACTCCTCCTGTCCTGTATATATGCACTGCACAGTACCGCTCCTCCTGTCCTGCATATATACACTGCACAATACTGTCACGATTCACACCGCGACTGTCAAGATCCCTTAGCCGCTGCCCACAATATGTCACGGATCGGGGTAACTTTAGACCAGCAGACGGCTATCACATGTGCAGAGGGGCTTATCCTAGTTATCCCTCCACTGCCACAATGTGATGAAAAGAACACACACAAGGTTATTGACCTCTTAGTTTACAGCAGGGGCTTATTTTAGGTATCCCACTGCTCTTCAATATACCATGAACTGCAGGGATTTGTGTATATCCCGCTTACAGTTCCACTTAACACTTGCAGCTCTCTGGCGCCCCCCTTACTCTCAGGTCAGATTAGGTACTGCACCTAGGGTAATTGGTCGCCAGAAAGGCTGCCTGCTATGTACTGGCTATTGGGCGCGCTGCAGCGACGCGATAACTACTCCCACTCAGGCAGGAACAATAATTATCAAGCCGCAGTCGCTACAGTGAAACCCAAAGGCCTGCACAGTACACGGTATCACTGCCACCAGCCTCGATTAAACGGGTCCGAAGCAAACCCCAAAACAGTAGCGTACTTTCCCTTCAAGAGACAGGGTACGTTTTTAGAGCATGGAGAAATAACTGGCATGAAATAATATACCCATAAAGTTTATGCAGTGTTTATCAAAATATTCTACAAAGATGTTACAAGTGAGACAATTGCAAATATGTACCAGGTAATTATAAAAATAAAGGGATTAAAGGAAGAAAAGATAACTCACATGTTCTTAGTTCATATCAGTTCAGGCAAACACCATGCTAGGGGGGAGGGGCTCCCAAAAATCCCAATGCATGAGGTACAGCTCTTCAGGTCAGACCCACATGTTCTTCCAGCAACAGACTCACTGCTGGAGTCCGGCCAAAACAGTTATAGTTTAACCTGGTGACATCACCAAAAAGGCTGGCTATCCCAGTCCCTCCTCTCTCTGCATTCTGACTAAGTATAAGCTAAATCTTTCTAAGACTTGTAATTCCGCTGCTGAACATATCATCATCGCACCATACCCCTCATTCATCTCGTATTATCGCTGGCATTCTAGTGAGATCAAATATGTCCTATTTGGGATGTATATTTACAGAGAAATCCCTACTTCTTCCCCTGATGGAGTTAAAAGCTCATGTTTAGAGTGATGGGTAGCTCCTTCGATGGAGATTACAAATATATGTTTTTGTGGTCTTAACTTAAACGATTTGCCTAATATCTTCCAAAAACAGAACAAAAGACTTTCATGATTCTAGAAGCTTCTAGTCCAGTGATACCTGGACACGAGCTTACACGGCAGGAAATGCCGGTCGTAAATGCCTTTCTTCAATAAAACTCCCCTCTCACATACATTGGCAAGGCAGCTCTTGGCTGAGTGAAAGGGAAGGGGGGTTTTTAACCCACAGCTTGCTAGCAACAGAACTAAACTTATATGATATTTCATACCATATCGTGACACCTCCCCCTTTTAGCATGCGCTACGGCGGCAGAACCTCTCGGTATGCCTCCATGCGCACCTCCATGGGTTCACCCTGGCGGGAGAGTCCATCTGCATTACCATGCTCTTTGCCCGCTTTGTGTTTAATGGTGAAGTCAAATTGCTGAAGGGCAAGGCTCCAGCGTAGCAACCTGCCGTTGGTTCCACACATGGTGCTTAGCCAGCGCAGAGGGTTGTGGTCGGTCACCACCGTGAAGGTGCGACCGTACAAGTAGGGCTGCAAGCGCTGCAGGGCCCAGACTATGGCCAGGCACTCCTTCTCGATGGTGGAGTAGGCCACTTACCTCGGCAAAAGTTTCCGGCTCAGGTACAACACGGGGTGCTCTTGGTCCTCCGAGTCCACCTGGCTGAGCACAGCACCAAGGCCAAACTCGCTGGCGTCGGTCTGTACCAAGAATGGTCGACTGCTGTCGACTGCTTTCAACACAGGGGCGTTGCACAGTGCTGTCTTCAACGCCTGGAAGGCCCCCTCACAGCCATCTGTCCAGTTGACGATGTGGGGTAGCTTCTTCCTGGTGAGGTCCGTCAAAGGTTTTGCCAGGATACTATAGTGCTGCACGAAGCGCCTATAGTACCCTGCAGTGCTCAGGAGGGACATCACCTGTTTCTTGTTCCTGGGAGTGGGCCAGTTCACGATCACGCCCACTTTGTCAGGCTCCGGTTTCAGGGTGCCTCCACCTACCCGGTGTCCCAGGTAGTGGACCTCCCTCATGCCCATCTGGCACTTTCCCGGCTTGATAGTCAGGCCTGCTTGGTGAATTCGCCCAAGCACCTCCTCGAGATGCTGCAGGTGTTCATCCCAGGAGGGACTGAAGATGGCAATGTCATCTAAGTACGCCACAGCGTACTTCTCCAGTCCCTGAAGCAGGAGATTGACCATCCGCTGGAAAGTGGCAGGGGCATTCTTCATGCCGAAGGGCATGACCGTGGACTCGTACAGTCCAAAGGGTGTGATAAAGGCGGACTTCTCCTGCGCCTCGGGGCTCAGGGGAATCTGCCAGTATCCGCGACTCAGATCCATTATTGTCAGGTATTTTGCGCCAGCTAACTTCTCAAGCAGCTCCTCGATGCGCGGCATTGGGTGCGCGTCAGAGGCTGTAATGGCATTGAGCCCCCTGTAGTCCACGCAGAACCGGGTGGTCCGGTCCTTCTTTGGCACGAGAACTACAGGTGAGGCCCACGCGCTCTTTGACCGTCGAATCACCCCCAGCTGTAACATCTCATCGATCTCCTGGCGCATAATCTGCTGCACCTGGTCAGAGATTCGATAGGGTGTTCGCCGTAGTGGGGCGTGATTCCCGGTGTCCACCTCGTGGACCGCTAACTCAGTCCTTCCAGGCCGGTTGGAGAACACGACCCGGAAGGGTTCCAGTGTGGTTTGCAACTGCAACCACTGTGGTTCATCTAGCGAGGCGCTTACCTCCACGTCCTCAATGGACCCACGGGCCTTGGCTTGGGCCAGCATGTCCAGGAGGGTGTCTTCCTCCCCTTCTTCGGGTGCGCTGCAGACCGGTAGGATGAAAGGTTCACGTTCGTGATGAGCCTTCATCATGTTGACGTGAAAGGCCTTTCGCCTACCCCGAGTGTGGTCAAGCGTGACCACATAGGTGACCGGGTTGAGCTGTTGGTGGACGACGTACGGGCCCTCCCAGGCTGCCTGAAGCTTATCCGTTGGTACAGGAACCAGCACGCACACCTTTTGACCCACGTGGTAGGTCCGCTCCCGGGCGTTCTGGTCGTACCAGTGCTTCTGATCAGCCTGAGCCTGCGTCATGTTGTCATGCACCAACTGCGTCAAGGTCTGCATCTTGTCACGGAAGCGCATGACATACTCCACTATGGACACTTCAGAAGGGTTCGGCTCCTCTTCCCAGGATTCTCTTACCAACCCAAGGGGTCCCCGGACTCGCCTGCCGTACAGGAGCTCGAAGGGGGAGGACCCCGTCGAGGCCTGCGGAACCTCTCTGTAAGCGAATAGCAGGTGTGGGAGGTACCGCTCCCAGTCGCGCCCTTGTGTCTCAACCAGCATGCGTAGCATCTGTTTGAGGGTACCATTGAAGCGTTCACACAAGCCATTGGTCTGTGGGTGATATGCACTCGATACCAGGTGCTTCACCTGCATTTTCTTACAGAGAGCCTCCATTAGGTGAGACATAAATTGGGTCCCTCGATCAGTAAGCATTTCCCTGGGAAATCCTACCCGTGAAAAGATGGCCAACAGGGCATCCGCCACCTTATCTGCCCTAGTTGACGACAGAGCTACTGCCTCTGGGTACCGGGTAGCGTAGTCTACCACAGTAAGAATATATCGCTTTCCAGAGCTGCTGGAGACGGCCAGCGGGCCCACAATGTCCACCGCAATCCTCAGGAAAGGCTCCTCTATCACTGGCAAAGGGATCAGGGGAGCCTTAAGAGCAGGCCCCGCCTTCCCCACTCTTTGACAGGTGACACAGGAGCGGCAGTAGTTTGACACATCTGTCCCCATCTTAGGCCAATAGAAGTGTTGAGACAGCCGGGCCTTAGTTTTGCTGATCCCCAAGTGTCCAGCTAGCGGGATCTCATGGGCAATCCGCAACAACTCACCCCGGAATTGCTGCGGGACGACCAGCTGTCTTTCCCTCAACCACTCCTTTTGTGATTCTCCGGGTACTGTCTCCCGGTACAACCTTCCTCCTTCCCAGAACACCTTCTCCTTATCAGTCTCGGAGAATGACGTCCCGGCGAGTTGTCTCAAACTCTCTAGGCTCGCATCTGTGTGCAGAGCGGCCTGAAACTCCTGGCTAGGGGAAGCCAGAAGCGACGTCAGGGTCCCTTCCCCACGGGAGCCCTCTGGGACCTGCTCTGGGTCCACCTCTGGTTCAGTCACACTGATGACTGAGGAGGGTCCGGGAGGCAGACAGTTATCTGCGTTCCGGGCACTCTGACTGCGGGTGACAGCAGCTACGTAGGCTGTCTCCCCGGGGGTTTCCACAGACCCATCAGCCGATGCTGCTATGGGCTCTACCTCCCCATCCACCCCCATTACCTCAGGAGCATTGCTACTTATGGGCCAGTTACCTTCCTCGGTGGCACTGGTCAATTGCATGGCATCACCTTCCTCACGGTTCCCATGTATCTCCCCATTTCTTGTAGCACCGACACTTGCCCCTGCTAGGGGTTCCTCAGCCGTCTCACTCCGCAGAGCGATGTGGCTGAGCACTCCTGTACCTATGGACACATCAACTTTCACAGAAACATCATTATCAGATACAGTTGGCACAGGTACAACATTTCCACCATCAATCTTAGGGAAAAAATGGTTATCAGATGCAACATTACAAGATAAAGCATGGTCAGGTAACACATGCGATTTCCCATCATCATCATCATCAGGGTTAACTTTACCCTCATTAGTAGATTGGGGAGGAGGGTCATCCACGAAGTATGCAACCAACCTCCCCAAATCAGTCCCCAACAAAACATCAGTGGGCAAATTATCAGACAGCCCCACTTCCTTCACCCCGCTCCCGGCACCCCAATTAATAAAAACCCGGGCCATTGGCAAGGGACAGCTGATGCCCCCAATCCCAGTGACAGTTAGGGTTTTCCCCGGAATGATTTCTTCAGGGGCCGCCAGTTCGGGTCGGATGAGGGTTCGTTCAGCCCCGGTGTCCTTGAGGCCTGTAGCAACACGACCTCCCACAATGACAGGCTGTACGTTATCACACCCCCTTCCAGCCACACCACCCACCAAAAGAACTGCTGCATTAGGCCCTGGGGCCTGGGATGAGGGGTTCTTTTGCTTGGCTGGACATCGGTGACTGAGGTGTCCAGTCTGCCTGCAGTGGTAACACTGGCGAAGTTCGGTGGTAGGTCTGGTGCTGTTGGCCACGGGGACAGGACCTCTGGTATGTTGGCTGGCAGGGGTACTGGCGTTGGATGCAGGCTTACCCCCTCTCCAGCTGGTGGTGACTGGCTTCCGCACTTCCGATCTACGGTTGGCCTCATAGGCATCGGCAATCTGCGCTGCTTTCGTCACGTCTTTGGGTTCTCTGTCCATCACGAACTGTCGCACCTCAGTTGGGCAAAGATGGAAGAACTGGTCTTTGATCATCAGGTCTCGCAGCTGTGCAAAGGTGGTCACTGACAGTCCTTGGGTCCACTGGTCAAAGTGGGTCCCCAGTCCATGCACCACATCACTGTAACTGTCGTGTGGGCCACGTAGGAGGGTCCGAAACTTTTTACAGTACACCTCGGGTGTAAGCTGGTACTTGGCTATCAGAGCCTGCTTGATGGCCTCATAGTCACCATCTTGTTCTTGAGGGAGGGCAGCAAACGCCTCCAGAGCTTTTCCTCTCAGCCCTGGTGTCAGGTATCGTGCCCATTCTTGTGTAGGCAGCTGGTACTGTCTGCAGGCTTTCTCAAAGGCCCGCAGAAACGTGTCCAAGTCCCCATCCTTTTCCATAACAGGAAAGTGGTCGGGCCGGGGCTTTGGTGTCTGAGCGCTGCTGGGCTCACGGCTGGACTGGGACGACCCCTGCATTTGCAGTTGGGCCATCTGCAGCTGGTACTCCCGCTGCGCTTGGGCCTCTCGCTCGGCTCGCTGGGCCTCTCGCTCGGCTCGGGCCTCGGCCTCCTGCCGGTATTGCTGAATCAGCTGCCGACGTCCCTCATGGGCGTCAGTGGGGAATTCTTTCAAGGCCGCCTGCAGGTGGGGGTCCAATTCGCCCGGATTGCTAACAGGGCCAGCATTCAGTGGTTGGACCTCTGCTGCAGCACCATGTTCGCTGGTGCTGGCATCTGCGGCTTCTGGGCTCTGTGAGTGGTCTAGAGCGGCTTCCCATTGCATCAGGGCTGCGACCAGTTCGCTTTTGTTTTTGCTTGCATAGTCAATGTGCTGTGACTTGCATAAGGCAACAAGGGTGTCTCTGGTCTGCTGTTCATAAAAGGCTTCTCCCAGCCCAACCATGGTTGCCAAATAAAAGATAGGATAGAAAAACGAAGAAAAAGGGAGGGGATAATTACCAGTACACAATTGTCTCACAACTAATAAACACTGAGTTCTTTCTCCAAACTTATTTGCGCAGAGTCCTCGCAAGAACTTTCTGCAAGTTTTTAGTGAGAGGAATGATTGCTCAAACCAAATCACTAATGCTCTAATATCCCACCGCCTTGCCACCAATATGTCACGATTCACACCGCGACTGTCAAGATCCCTTAGCCGCTGCCCACAATATGTCACGGATCGGGGTAACTTTAGACCAGCAGACGGCTATCACATGTGCAGAGGGGCTTATCCTAGTTATCCCTCCACTGCCACAATGTGATGAAAAGAACACACACAAGGTTATTGACCTCTTAGTTTACAGCAGGGGCTTATTTTAGGTATCCCACTGCTCTTCAATATACCATGAACTGCAGGGATTTGTGTATATCCCGCTTACAGTTCCACTTAACACTTGCAGCTCTCTGGCGCCCCCCTTACTCTCAGGTCAGATTAGGTACTGCACCTAGGGTAATTGGTCGCCAGAAAGGCTGCCTGCTATGTACTGGCTATTGGGCGCGCTGCAGCGACGCGATAACTACTCCCACTCAGGCAGGAACAATAATTATCAAGCCGCAGTCGCTACAGTGAAACCCAAAGGCCTGCACAGTACACGGTATCACTGCCACCAGCCTCGATTAAACGGGTCCGAAGCAAACCCCAAAACAGTAGCGTACTTTCCCTTCAAGAGACAGGGTACGTTTTTAGAGCATGGAGAAATAACTGGCATGAAATAACATACCCATAAAGTTTATGCAGTGTTTATCAAAATATTCTACAAAGATGTTACAAGTGAGACAATTGCAAATATGTACCAGGTAATTATAAAAATAAAGGGATTAAAGGAAGAAAAGATAACTCACATGTTCTTAGTTCATATCAGTTCAGGCAAACACCATGCTAGGGGGGAGGGGCTCCCAAAAATCCCAATGCATGAGGTACAGCTCTTCAGGTCAGACCCACATGTTCTTCCAGCAACAGACTCACTGCTGGAGTCCGGCCAAAACAGTTATAGTTTAACCTGGTGACATCACCAAAAAGGCTGGCTATCCCAGTCCCTCCTCTCTCTGCATTCTGACTAAGTATAAGCTAAATCTTTCTAAGACTTGTAATTCCGCTGCTGAACATATCATCATCGCACCATACCCCTCATTCATCTCGTATTATCGCTGGCATTCTAGTGAGATCAAATATGTCCTATTTGGGATGTATATTTACAGAGAAATCCCTACTTCTTCCCCTGATGGAGTTAAAAGCTCATGTTTAGAGTGATGGGTAGCTCCTTCGATGGAGATTACAAATATATGTTTTCGTGGTCTTAACTTAAACGATTTGCCTAATATCTTCCAAAAACAGAACAAAAGACTTTCATGATTCTAGAAGCTTCTAGTCCAGTGATACCTGGACACGAGCTTACACGGCAGGAAATGCCGGTCGTAAATGCCTTTCTTCAATAAAACTCCCCTCTCACATACATTGGCAAGGCAGCTCTTGGCTGAGTGAAAGGGAAGGGGGGTTTTTAACCCACAGCTTGCTAGCAACAGAACTAAACTTATATATTTCATACCATATCGTGACAAATACCGCTCCTCCTGTCCTGTATATATACACTGCTCCTCCTGTCCTGTATATATACACTGTACAGTACCACTCCTCCTGTCCTGTATATATACACTGCTCCTCCTGTCCTGTATATATACACTGCACAGTACCGCTCCTCCTGTCCTTTATATATACACTGAACAGTACCGCTCCTCCTATATATATATACACTGTACAGTACCACTCCTCCTGTCCTGTATACACTATGTTCCAAATTATTATGCAAATGACATTTTTCTCTGATTTTCCTAAATGGTCGGTGCAAATGACAGTCAGTCTAATAAAAGTCATCACTCGTTAGAGTATACATCGAATTTTATTGAAGAAACCTCCCAATCATAACAGTATAATCTCCAAAATGAATAAAAACTCAAAATGCACTGTTCCAAATTATTAGGCACAGTAGAATTTCTAAACATTTGATATGTTTTAAAGAACTGAAAATGCTCATTTGTGGAATTTGCAGCGTTAGCTTTTTTGTTCAGTGAATGTGACCTCCTATTTAACTCCAAAACCTCCTAATAGGCCAAGTTATATTAACATAGGAACCCTTCTTTGATATCACCTCCACAATTCTTGCATCGATTGAACTTGTGAGTTTTTGGAGTTTCTGCTTGTATTTCTTTGCATGAAGTCAGAATAGCCTCCCAGAGCTGCTGTTTGGATATGAACTGCCTCCCACCCTCATAGATCTTTTGCTTGATGATACTCCAAAGGTTCTCTATAGGGTTGAGGACAGGGGAAGATGGTGGCCACACCATGAGTTTATCTCCTTTTATGCCCATAGCAGCCAATGACTCAGAGGTATTCTTTGCAGCATGAGATGGGGCATTGTCAGCATGAAGATGATTTTTCTCCTGAAGGCACATTTCTGCTTTTTATACCATGGAGGAAAGTTGTCAGTCAGAAACTCTATATACTTTGCAGAGGTCATTTTCACACCTTCAGGAACCTTAAAGGGCCCTATCAGCTGTTTCTCCATGATTCCGGCCCAAAACATGAATCCTCCACCTCCTTGCTGTTGTTGCAGCCTTGTTGGGACATGGCGGCCATCCATCAATCATCCACTGCTCCATCCATCTGGACCATCCAGGGTTGCTCAACACTTATCAGTAAACAAGACTGTTTGGAAATTAGTCTTCATGCATGTCTGGGCCCAATGCAACCATTTCTGCTTGTGAACACTGTTTAAGGGTGGTCGAATAGTAGGTTTATGCACCACAGCAAGCCTTTGAACGATCCTACACCTTGAGGTTCGAGGGACTCCAGAGGCACCAGCAGCTTCAAATATCTGTTTTGCTGGTTTGTAATGGCTTTTTAGCAGCTGCTCTCTTAATCCGATGAACTTGCCTGGCAGAAACCTTCCGCATTATGCCTTTATCAGCACAAACACATCTGTGCTCAGATACAGCCACAAATCTCTTAACAGTACAATGATCACGCTTAAGTTTTCGGGAAATTTCTAATGTTTTCATCCCTTCACCAAGGCATTGCACTATTTGATGCTTTTCAGCAGCAGAGAGATCCTTTTACTTTCCAATGTTACTTGAAAACTGTGACCTGCTTAATAATGTGGAACATTTTTAAGTAGTTTTCCTTTCATTAGAATCACCTGGAAAACTAATTATCCCATGTGTTTAAGATTGATGTCAGTGATCCATTGAGCCCTGAGACACAATACCATCCACGAGTTTATTTGAAAAACAAAACAATTAAATCTTTATCACACTTAAATCCAATTTGCATAATAATTTGGAACACAGTGTATATACACTGCACAGTACCACTCCTCCTGTCCTGTATATATACACTGCACAGTACCACTCCTCCTGTATATATACACTGCACAGTACCACTCCTCCTATATATATACACTGCACAGTACCACCCCTCCTGTCCTGTATATATACACTGCACAGTACCACTCCTCCTGTATATATACACTGCACAGTACCACTCCTCCTGTATATATACACTGCACAGTACCACTCCTCCTGTCCTGTATATATACACTGCACAGCACCGCTCTCCTGTCCTGTATATATACACTGCACAGTACCGCTCTCCTGTCCTGTATATATACACTGCACAGTACCACTCCTCCTGTATATATACACTGCACAGTACCACTCCTCCTGTCCTGTATATATACACTGCACAGTACCACTCCTCCTGTCCTGTATATATACACTGCACAGCACCGCTCTCCTGTCCTGTATATATACACTGCACAGTACCGCTCTCCTGTCCTGTATATATACATTGCACAGTACCGCTCTCCTGTCCTGTATATATACACTGCACAGTACCACTCCTCCTGTATATATACACTGCACAGTACCACTCCTCCTGTCCTGTATATATACACTGCACAGTACCACTCCTCCTGTCCTGTATATATACACTGCACAGCACCGCTCTCCTGTCCTGTATATATACACTGCACAGTACCGCTCTCCTGTCCTGTATATATACACTGCACAGTACCGCTCTCCTGTCCTGTATATATACACTGCACAGTACCACTCCTCCTGTATATATACACTGCACAGTACCACTCCTCCTGTCCTGTATATATACACTGCACAGTACCACTCCTCCTGTCCTGTATATATACACTGCACAGCACCGCTCTCCTGTCCTGTATATATACACTGCACAGTACCGCTCTCCTGTCCTGTATATATACACTGCACAGTACTCCTCCTGTCCTGTATATATACACTGCACAGTACCGCTCCTACTGTATATATACACTGCACAGTACCGCTCTCCTGTCCTGTATATATACACTGCACAGTACCACTCCTCCTGTCCTGTATATATACACTGCACAGTACCACTCCTCCTGTCCTGTATATATACACTGAACAGTACCGCTCCTACTGTATATATACACTGCACAGTACCACTCCTCCTGTCCTGTATATATACACTGCACAGTACCACTCCTCCTGTCCTGTATATATACACTGCTCCTCCTGTCCTGTATATATACACTGAACAGTACCGCTCCTACTGTATATATACACTGCACAGTACCACTCCTCCTGTCCTGTATATATACACTGCACAGTACCACTCCTCCTGTCCTGTATATATACACTGCTCCTCCTGTCCTGTATATATACACTGCACAGTACCGCTCCTCCTGTCCTGTATATATACACTGAACAGTACCGCTCCTACTGTATATATACACTGCACAGTACCACTCCTCCTGTCCTGTATATATACACTGCTCCTCCGGTCCTGTATATATACACTGCACAGTACCACTCCTCCTGTCCTGTATATATACACTGAACAGTACCACTCATACTGTATATATACACTGCACAGTACCACTCCTCCTGTCCTGTATATATACACTGAACAGTACCGCTCCTCCTGTCCTGCATGTATACACTGCACAATACCGCTCCTCCTGTCCTGTATATATACACTGCACAGTACCACTCCTCCTGTCCTGTATATATACACTGCACAGTACCACTCCTCCTGTCCTGTATATATACACTGCACAGTACCGCTCTCCTGTCCTGTATATATACACTGCACAGTACCACTCCTCCTGTCCTGTATATATACACTGCACAGTACCACTCCTCCTGTCCTGTATATATACACTGAACAGTACCGCTCCTACTGTATATATACACTGCACAGTACCACTCCTCCTGTCCTGTATATATACACTGCACAGTACCACTCCTCCTGTCCTGTATATATACACTGCTCCTCCTGTCCTGTATATATACACTGCACAGTACCGCTCCTCCTGTCCTGTATATATACACTGAACAGTACCGCTCCTACTGTATATATACACTGCACAGTACCACTCCTCCTGTCCTGTATATATACACTGCACAGTACCACTCCTCCTGTCCTGTATATATACACTGCACAGTACCACTCCTCCTGTCCTGTATATATACACTGCACAGTACCGCTCCTCCTGTCCTGTATATATACACTGAACAGTACCGCTCCTACTGTATATATACACTGCACAGTACCACTCCTCCTGTCCTGTATATATACACTGCACAGTACCACTCCTCCTGTCCTGTATATATACACTGCACAGTACCACTCCTCCTGTCCTGTATATATACACTGCACAGTACCACTCCTCCTGTCCTGTATATATACACTGCACAGTACCACTCCTCCTGTCCTGTATATATACACTGAACAGTACCGCTCCTACTGTATATATACACTGCACAGTACCACTCCTCCTGTCCTGTATATATACACTGAACAGTACCGCTCCTCCTGTCCTGCATGTATACACTGCACAATACCGCTCCTCCTGTCCTGTATATATACACTGCACAGTACCACTCCTCCTGTCCTGTATATATACACTGCACAGTACCACTCCTCCTGTCCTGTATATATACACTGAACAGAACCGCTCCTACTGTATATATACACTGCACAATACCACTCCTCCTGTCCTGTATATATACACTGCACAGTACCACTCCTCCTGTCCTGTATATATACACTGCACAGTACCACTCCTCCTGTCCTGTATATATACACTGCACAGTACCACTCCTCCCGTCCTGTATATATACACTGAACAGTACCGCTCCTACTGTATATATACACTGCACAGTACCACTCCTCCTGTCCTGTATATATACACTGCACAGTACCACTCCTCCTGTCCTGTATATATACACTGCACAGCACCGCTCTCCTGTCCTGTATATATACACTGCACAGTACCGCTCTCCTGTCCTGTATATATACACTGCACAGTACTCCTCCTGTCCTGTATATATACACTGCACAGTACCGCTCCTACTGTATATATACACTGCACAGTACCGCTCTCCTGTCCTGTATATATACACTGCACAGTACCACTCCTCCTGTCCTGTATATATACACTGCACAGTACCACTCCTCCTGTCCTGTATATATACACTGAACAGTACCGCTCCTACTGTATATATACACTGCACAGTACCACTCCTCCTGTCCTGTATATATACACTGCACAGTACCACTCCTCCTGTCCTGTATATATACACTGCTCCTCCTGTCCTGTATATATACACTGAACAGTACCGCTCCTACTGTATATATACACTGCACAGTACCACTCCTCCTGTCCTGTATATATACACTGCACAGTACCACTCCTCCTGTCCTGTATATATACACTGCTCCTCCTGTCCTGTATATATACACTGCACAGTACCGCTCCTCCTGTCCTGTATATATACACTGAACAGTACCGCTCCTACTGTATATATACACTGCACAGTACCACTCCTCCTGTCCTGTATATATACACTGCTCCTCCGGTCCTGTATATATACACTGCACAGTACCACTCCTCCTGTCCTGTATATATACACTGAACAGTACCACTCATACTGTATATATACACTGCACAGTACCACTCCTCCTGTCCTGTATATATACACTGAACAGTACCGCTCCTCCTGTCCTGCATGTATACACTGCACAATACCGCTCCTCCTGTCCTGTATATATACACTGCACAGTACCACTCCTCCTGTCCTGTATATATACACTGCACAGTACCACTCCTCCTGTCCTGTATATATACACTGCACAGTACCGCTCTCCTGTCCTGTATATATACACTGCACAGTACCACTCCTCCTGTCCTGTATATATACACTGCACAGTACCACTCCTCCTGTCCTGTATATATACACTGAACAGTACCGCTCCTACTGTATATATACACTGCACAGTACCACTCCTCCTGTCCTGTATATATACACTGCACAGTACCACTCCTCCTGTCCTGTATATATACACTGCTCCTCCTGTCCTGTATATATACACTGCACAGTACCGCTCCTCCTGTCCTGTATATATACACTGAACAGTACCGCTCCTACTGTATATATACACTGCACAGTACCACTCCTCCTGTCCTGTATATATACACTGCACAGTACCACTCCTCCTGTCCTGTATATATACACTGCACAGTACCACTCCTCCTGTCCTGTATATATACACTGCACAGTACCACTCCTCCTGTCCTGTATATATACACTGCACAGTACCACTCCTCCTGTCCTGTATATATACACTGAACAGTACCGCTCCTACTGTATATATACACTGCACAGTACCACTCCTCCTGTCCTGTATATATACACTGAACAGTACCGCTCCTCCTGTCCTGCATGTATACACTGCACAATACCGCTCCTCCTGTCCTGTATATATACACTGCACAGTACCACTCCTCCTGTCCTGTATATATACACTGCACAGTACCACTCCTCCTGTCCTGTATATATACACTGAACAGAACCGCTCCTACTGTATATATACACTGCACAATACCACTCCTCCTGTCCTGTATATATACACTGCACAGTACCACTCCTCCTGTCCTGTATATATACACTGCACAGTACCACTCCTCCTGTCCTGTATATATACACTGCACAGTACCACTCCTCCCGTCCTGTATATATACACTGAACAGTACCGCTCCTACTGTATATATACACTGCACAGTACCACTCCTCCTGTCCTGTATATATACACTGAACAGTACCGCTCCTACTGTATATATACACTGCACAGTACCACTCCTCCTGTCCTGTATATATACACTGCACAGTACCACTCCTCCTGTCCTGTATATATACACTGCACAGTACCACTCCTCCTGTATATATACACTGCACAGTACCACTCCTCCTGTATATATACACTGCACAGTACCACTCCTCCTGTCCTGCATATATACACTGCACAATACCGCTCCTCCTGTCCTGTATATATACAGGTCCTTCTCAAAAAATTAGCATATAGTGTTAAATTTCATTATTTACCATAATGTAATGATTACAATTAAACTTTCATATATTATAGATTCATTATCCACCAATTGAAATTTGTCAGGTCTTTTATTGTTTTAATACTGATGATTTTGGCATACAACTCCTGATAACCCAAAAAACCTGTCTCAATAAATTAGCATATTTCACCCGACCAATCAAATAAAAGTGTTTTTTAATACCAAACAAAAAAACCATCAAATAATAATGTTCAGTTATGCACTCAATACTTGGTCGGGAATCCTTTGGCAGAAATGACTGCTTCAATGCGGCGTGGCATGGAGGCAATCAGCCTGTGACACTGCTGAGATGTTATGGAGGCCCAGGATGCTTCAATAGCGGCCTTAAGCTCATCCAGAGTGTTGGGTCTTGGGTCTCTCAACTTTCTCTTCACAATATCCCACAGATTCTCTATGGGGTTCAGGTCAGGAGAGTTGGCAGGCCAATTGAGCACAGTAATACCATGGTCAGTAAACCATTTACCAGTGGTTTTGGCACTGTGAGCAGGTGCCAGGTCGTGCTGAAAAATGAAATCTTCATCTCCATAAAGCATTTCAGCCGATGGAAGCATGAAGTGCTCCAAAATCTCCTGATAGCTAGCTGCATTGACCCTGCCCTTGATGAAACACAGTGGACCAACACCAGCAGCTGACATGGCACCCCACACCATCACTGACTGTGGGTACTTGACACTGGACTTCAGGCATTTTGGCATTTTCTTCTCCCCATTTTTCCTCCAGACTCTGGCACCTTGATTTCCGAATGACATGCAAAATTTGCTTTCATCAGAAAAAAGTACTTGGGACCACTTAGCAACAGTCCAGTGCTGCTTCTCTGTAGCCCAGGTCAGGCGCTTCTGCCGCTGTTTATGGTTCAAAAGTGGCTTTACCTGGGGAATGCGGCACCTGTAGCCCATTTTCTGCACACGCCAGACTCAGTCCACTGCTTCCTCAGGTTCCCCAAGGTCTGGAATCGGTCCTTCTCCACAATCTTCCTCAGGGTCCGGTCACCTCTTCTCGTTGTACAGCGTTTTCTGCCACATTGTTTCCTTCCAACAGACTTACCATTGAGGTGCCTTGATACAGCACTCTGGGAACAGCCTATTTGTTGAGAAATTTCTTTCTGGGTCTTACCCTCTTGCTTGAGGGTGTCAATGATGGCCTTCTTGACATCTGTCAGGTCGCTAGTCTTACCCATGATGGGGGTTTTGAGTAATGAACCAGGCAGGGAGTTTTTAAAAGCCTCAGGTATCTTTTGCATGTGTTTAGAGTTAATTAGTTGATTCAGAAGATTAGGGTAATAGGTCATTTAGAGAACCTTTTCTTGATATGCTAATTTATTGAGACAGGTTTTTTGGGTTATCAGGAGTTGTATGCCAAAATCATCAGTATTAAAACAATAAAAGACCTGACAAATTTCAGTCGGTGGATAATGAATCTATAATATATGAAAGTTTAATTGTAATCATTACATTATGGCAAATAATGAAATTTAACACTATATGCTAATTTTTTGAGAAGGACCTGTACACTGCACAGTACCACTCCTCCTGTCCTGTATATATACACTGCACAGTACCACTCCTCCTGTCCTGTATATATACACTGCACAGTACCACTCCTCCTGTCCTGTATATATACACTGCTCCTCCTGTCCTGTATATATACACTGCACAGTACCACTCCTCCTGTCCTGTATATATACACTGCACAGTACCACTCCTCCTGTCCTGTATATATACACTGCACAGTACCACTCCTCCTGTCCTGTATATATACTGCACAGTACCGCTCCTCCTGTCCTGTATATATACACTGAACAGTACCGCTCCTACTGTATATATACACTGCACAGTACCACTCCTCCTGTCCTGTATATATACACTGAACAGTACCGCTCCTCCTGTCCTACATGTATACACTGCACAGTACCGCTCCTCCTGTCCTGTATATATACACTGCACAGTACCACTCCTCCTGTCCTGTATATATACACTGCACAGTACCACTCCTTCTGTCCTCTCTACTGGTGGTAACTCAGTATCTGTATTATTCTGTCTATAGAATAACTTGAATAAGTTTTCATCGCCTCTGAACTTTACCCCCATCATTGTCCTGTGGACAGATTTGCCCCCTGAGCTGTGGATCTGCGGCTCCTCCAGTGACCATGGGCCTCTCGGCTGCTTCTCTCATTAGTGCTCTCCTGGTTTAGGAGGTCGGGTTAAGTGGACGGCCATGTCTCGATAGGTCAGGTAGGTGGTCGGCCATTTCTTGGGAGGTCAGGTGAGGTGAACGGCCATGTCTCGGTAGGTTTGAAGTTGTGCCATACTCCATGTTTGGATGATGCATTGATCAGTGCTCCGTGAGATGTTCAGAGCTTGGGCTATTTTTTTATAACGTAACCCAGCTTTCCTCTTTTCTACAGCTTTATCCCTGACCTGTCTGGTGGGCTCCTTGGTTTTCATGATGCTGTTTGATCCTAATGATCTCACACAAACTTCTGAGGCCTTCACAGAACAGCTGTAGCTATACTGAAGAAATCACACCCCGGGGGACGCAATGTACTAATGATGTGACTTCTGGGGGTGAGTGGTCACTCAGACTCCAAGGGCTGAATACTAAGGCACCTTAGATTTGTGAGATGTACCGTATATTTTTACAATAATTAGAAAACTTCATATCATGTCACAAATATTTTTGGCTTTTGTGTTCCTTTCACATAAAATTGCAATAAAATACATTTCAGGTTGTGTTAACAAGGAAAAATGTGGAAACATTTACGATGTGATCACTTTTTGTAGGCTCTGTAGCCGCTGCATTATGTGTCCCCTCCTGTCCAGGGCTGTGGAGTCGGTAAGCCACAGTTGCGACTCCGACTCCTGGATTTTATCAGGTTCCGACTCCTTCATAAATGGCCAATTCGTAACAATAAATTTACTGTTGTAAAATATTAACATCGTACTTATTCAGTTTCTCACCATCATATAAGTAATCAGACCACTTAGAGCAAAAACTAAATTTATTAGAATACAATTAGAATTTAGCAAATAACTTTTATAAACTCTTGTAAGTAAATATGCAATAAACACTGTTATGCAGTTAATAGGAAGAAATCTATAAATTTGTCCTCAGAAAAAGTATTGCCTCTGTCAGATCCTCCTTCATGGATGCCCTCAAATGTGATCTAATTATTTTGAGAGCAGAGAACAACCTCCCTACACTAACTTGGGTTGGTGGCAAAGCAGTAACCACTCGGGCAACATCTCTGACAATGTCAGGATACAGAGGAATCGCTTGTTGCACTGTTATTTTTGATGAACGGTCAAATTTCTCAATTTCTTTTAGCGCACATGAAAAATTCTGCTGAAATGTACTGGCTGTGTTCTTTTATGGGGATGACTCTTCTATGCGGGAATGCTTTGCACAGTCCTTGTGATCCAAATATTTTTCGAAATTAAATTCTTCATCAGTTGATGAGGGTGAAGATGTGGCAGGATGACCAAATTCTTCTTGTTCCTCCTGACTGTTCTGCAACCCTTTCATCCTTACTGCTATTTCAAACAGAGCTTCTTTTCCTTTAGTTAGCTGTTGATCATCTAGAAGAATCCGATGCATTGGGTCTACATAAACAGCTGCCAAAAGAATGTTATTTTGTAATAGTAGCTCCTCTCTCCGTTTCATTGATGTAGCAATGCCACTTGCAATTAACCCTCCTCTTTGGGACAGGCGAAACATCAGGTTCTTCCACTCCTTTAAGAAAATACCTGGAGTTAAGTACATCAGGTTCTTCCACTCCTTTAAGAAAATACCTGGAGTTAAGTCCTCTGCTTGTAATTTTTTAGTCACTGTAAATGGGTGCTCTAGCAATTTTTCCAGCTGTCACCTGATTCTACTGACTTTCATTTAGCGTTAGTTGAGGGTTAGCCATGTCTACAAGAAAGGTTTTCAGTTCAACCAAGCGCTGAATCATTAAATAAGTACTGCCCCATCGTGTGGCTTGATCAATAATTGCCCCTTTTCCAGCACGTCTCTTCAAAAATTGAGTCAACTTTAGGGGTTCTGGCAACAGTAGCCAATTTTCTCACCTTGCCAATCAGTGCAGCAGCATGTCCTTCTTGCACACTGTCTCTTATAGCCAGCTGTAGCGTATGCACAACACAGCGCATGTGATGAATGAAAGACCGTATTGACAGTTTCAACAAGATCATCTAAACTATCATGTTGCTGTTCATCTGAAGCAACTTCAGTTTGCTCCTCAGTTACAATACTGTGTTCCTCTATTTCAAACATTTCTGTGGACCCAGAATGTTCTTCTAGCTGCTGGTCACCATCATTACTCTCATTCATTAGCTTAACAGTACTTATCATATTTGAAGCATTGTCAGTTACGACAGAAAGAACTTGCTCTTTTTTAAGTTCATAGTCTTGCAGAACCTTTTCCACCAAGACCTGGAGAAACTCACTGGTGTGATGAGCTTTGGTGTCTTTTACTGCCAATGTCTTGGTAACTAAATTTCATTTTTGTCACAAACAAATCGGACATTGATGGCAAAATAGTTCACTCTGTGACGTGTGCAGGCATCCATTTTAAGAAACAGAAAGCGTCCCTTGAAAGTTTTTTTAAGTTCTTCCTTTTGTTTAAAAGCTTCTTCGATTACTAATTTTCTAATACTCTCTCTCTCCAGAGAAACACCAAGCTTGCAGGCCATTTCCCCATTCAGACACATAAAAGCTGGTCTTGAAAATAATGAAATAGGCACACTATCCTTTACAACAAGCTCTATGATCTGTTTTTTAAATGTATCTACTGTCATTGTCACAGTAACTTTGTCACTGACAAAATATCTTGCAACTGATGGCAGCAAAGTTCTCTGCTCCTTTGTTTGGCTGGAAGAGCTGGGCACTGGTTTATTGGTTGGATGCAGTCTTTCTCATCCACTGCTTTCAGTACTTCTGGATGAAAGCGCTGTAAATGTCTCTTTAGATTAGAAGCTCTGGTAAGAGCATTTTATCTTTTGCCTGAATATGCACTGATCTTGGCTTCACAGCATTTGTTTTCGTCTGGATCATTTGTCATACACTGACAGACAATGTTTTCTATCTTGAGTGATGGTGAAATGTTCAAATACAGCTGATTTAATGTGACGCTTCTTTGACTCTCTCAGGTTTTTAATTCTGCATTCACAATCCAAATGACAATTGTTTTTCCTAAAAACAATTGTACAAAATTATTGCCAGGTCGTACAACTGATATAGTGGTCAGTAATACTGTTATTCCTCATGTACTCACAGTTAACTGATGCAAAGTTTGTTGAAAGGATAACACTGGTCAACAGCATTTTTGGTGCCAAAGATATTTCATCGAATTTAGGGTATTTTTAGGGTGCTGATTCTGAATATGTCATCAGTTTTGCCAGATTGGCTCAAGTTTTTGAGATTTTTGGTATCTTATTTATAGCACTTGTTGGTAAATGCGACACATCATCTCATTAATTTCTTTGGATTAGTACTTGAACTGAGCAGTTCTCAATATAGTTTTGTGTTAATTAGTGTTCTAAAAGTTTGTTCATAGCTTGATTTTTGCACTAACTTTATGTTGTTGTCTGTTTTCCAGTGAAAAGCATGAACTCATCAAGAAGAAGTTGTCTTAACGATCCAGACTCATTCTGTTACATTTGTGGTGAATACACACTGCCAAAACATAGAAGAAACATAACAGACTTCGTAAAAAAAGTGTATTTTGCCTATTTTGGGGTTATGCTTGGGGACCAAGACAAGTTTTGGGCACCACACAAAAAAAAAAAACAGTACATACTCACATTCCGGTGTCTGTCCCCCGGCGTTCTGCTTCTCTGCACTGTCTGCGCCAGCCGGAAAGCACAGCGGTGACGTCACCGCTGTGCTCGCTTTCCGGCTGGCCGGCGCTCACAGTGCAGAGACGCAGAACGCCGGGGGACAGACACCGGAATGTGAGTATGTACTGTTTTTTTTTTTTTTTTTACTTTTACGCTGGTAACCACGGTAAACATCGGGTTACTAAGCGCGGCCCTGCGCTTAGTAACCCGATGTTTACCCTGGTTACAAGCGAACGCATCGCTGGATCGCTGTCACACACAACGATCCAGCGATGACAGCGGGAGATCCAGCGGCGAAAGAAAGTTCCAAACGATCTGCTACGACGTACGATTCTCAGCAGGGTCCCTGATCGCTGCTGCGTGTCAGACACAGCGATATCGTATGGATATCGCTGGAACGTCACGGATCGTACCGTCGTAGCGATCAAAGTGCCACTGTGTGACAGTACCCTAAGAAATGTCTCTTTCTCCAGCAGAACTGCTTATCACTGTTGTTCATAGTTTGATAGAACATATATATATTTGAGTAACATTTATAAAATTCATATGAAAGTTCAATTATGAAATATTAATACATTTTTTTTAAAGCTGGATTTGGAACATTTCTACCGACTCCAACCAAAACTAACTCCGACTCCACATTACCATAATCCCCTCTTGCACAGATTAGTGATATCCACAGGTTTCTGGTAGATGATTTTTATTCCTCCCCTCCCCCATCGCAGCCATTGTACATAAGGCACCTATATATGAAACGTCCGAGTTTCCGTCTGTACGACTTATTACAGCCACTGATTTTTGTGCAGTTTTCAGTTGTTTTTTTTTCCCCTCTCTTCCAGTTTTTGTGCGGATGCAGAGTGTCTTCAGGTGAACGCAGGGAGGGCAACACCATCGGCCGGGACATCAGGACAGCACACGACTCGTGATCCCAGCAAGGCCCCGGGGGTGGGGGTGGGGGGGGGGAGATGGGTAGCAGCAGGGGGGGGGGTTGAACCGGGACGTGGCGTGATCCCATCTAGACCCGGGGGGGGACGTGACGTGATCCCATCTAGACCCAAGGGGGGGGGACGTCACGTGATCCTAGCAAGGGCTGGGATTGGGGGTTTATCACATGATCATATTCTGAATCATCTCCACCATAAAGAATAAACTCGTCTTCTCGTCTTGACACCGATCCTGTTCCTTCCTGCAGCCATGAGGAGCGGTGCATAGATGTGGCCCCTGTAGTCGGGGGATGGGCCGGGCGCCTGCACCCCTCCTACTAAGTAATTACACTTGGATTGAAGCTCTTCCGCCAGTGTCTGCGGGGAGTGGAAGTCTCGCCCTCCTGGCACAGAACACCAGATCTGCGGCTTCTTATGGTCACCTTCCTCTTTTGTCTCCTGAGACTATATGGGCCCCGTGCTGGGGCTCTGGAGGTCATGTTCTTGTTGGCTCCGCCCTCACTGGTGCTGGTAGTAATAGGTCATCTTCCTCAGCTCCTCCCAGAACAGCAGGCTGAGGATGGTGTGTGGCCCCAGGCGGACATAAGCCGGGACGATGCCCTTGTAGAGCGCCATGACGCCTTCCTTGTGCGCGATCTTCAAAAAACAGTCTAAGAAACCACGATAGAGACGGCCCTGAGGAAAGACAAGGAAAGTGAGGACAGGATATGAATAAGAAACGAGGACCTTGACTGCGGAGCTGCACTCACCCGGCCCTGCACGTCCACCGGCTGGTTATACAGGCGTGTGCTGACCACGTCAAATGGAGTCATCGCTATGGCAACACCAACGCTGCTGATCATCCCGCCGGCCAACGGCACCAGCCAGCTGTCATCAGAGAACCACTGCGGAAAACAACCACCTGTCATCCCACCGAGCCAACGCCATCTCCTGCCCCGTCACCCCACCGAGGAACGCCGTCTCCTGCCCCGTCACCCCACCGAGCCAATGCAGTCTCCTGCCCCGTCACCCCACCGAGCCAACGCCGCCTCCTGCCCCGTCACCCCACCGAGCCAACGCTGTCTCCTGCCCCGTCACCCCACCGAGCCAACGCCGTCTCCTGCCCCATCATCACACCGAGCCAACGCCGTCTCCTGCCCCGACCTTCTGTGTACTGCGGCGCCGCACCATATCAGGTAGTATTCTTGCCAGCAGCAGTCACCAGTCTCTGCCTCCGCGCTCATCCCACCCAGCGATTCAGTGTTAAAGGGGCTATCCACAAACATCCAGAGCTGATGGCGCTGTAACCCGCCGCGATGAACGGACAATACCCCCCACATGACACCTGTGGATCATGCAGCCGTAACATCGGCACCGTTCACTGCCAATGTAGGAATGATCTGGTGTCTCGTCAGCTGGACTTTGTTCTATCTGGGTGAAGCCCCTTTAACAGAGGGGTTGTCTCGCTCTCGGCAGCTCTGCCAATACACAGATGTTGCTGGAGCCGCTGCGCTCCATGATGCACAAGTATTACAGGGGCAGAAGAAGGGTATAATGGAAGGGCAATGGCCTCTGACCGCCTGTGCACAGCGCTTCCCATCCTCCTGCCTACGCAGAGCACGGGCCGGAACCCGCAGAGGTGACTTGGGTGCAAGCGCCTTGTCCTGTGTAACCAGCGTGTGCGGCACAGATGGCTCCCTGCACCGGATACAGTGGGATGCTATGTGCGGCTCGTTCTCCACTGCAGGTCAGTGTCCAAACACCTCATTGAGTGGTCCGTGGATCACGGTGGGGGTACGGACTGCACGATCAGCCTCATACACACCCAATTCCGATGAAGGACGAGTGATGGTGCATTTCCAGCGGCTGCAGACAAGCCGCCATGTTCTCCATGCATGAAGCAATGGGGACTTCACGCCGCCTTATCGTCTGCACATGTGCTGGTTACACCGGGAGGATGTGCTGCTGAGAGCAGGACTTTACGGACACTATTGACAATTGCTCATCTGTTGGTTCATTGCCGGTGTGAACACAGACCGATATAATCGACCAATGATGGTTGCATTGGACGCTCGCGTTCGGTCAGCGGCCCGTCTAGCCGAGACTCCACTACCGGTGCCGCACAAATACCCGTCAGGGCGTTACCGAGGTCCCCTACACATGGCCACTTCCACCACACACCGCTTGCGCTTACCTTTTGTTTCTTGACCCAATCTTTAGCATTAGCAAAAGTCGCCAACTGCACGGCGGATCCCACCATCACCCGCGGGACGGCTCCATTAACCCCGCGCCACAGTCCTAGGACCCCCTGCTTCTTGTAGATGGTCTCAAAGGCAGAACTGACGCTCTGAGCAAGGGAGAAAAAAAGAGGCCATTACTGCTGCGCCAGCGCGGGCTGTCACCGAAGAGAACAATCGCTGCAGAACTCTCCCCTCCACCTCCTGACATCTGCAGAACATCACTCCTCAGAGAGATGATACATCCTGCAGATTATTACACCACTGACCTGTGCAGATCTGCAGAACATCGCTCCTCAGACAGACGATACATCCTACAGATTATTACACCACTGACCTGTACAGATCTGCAGAACATCGCTCCTCAGACGATACATCCTACAGATTATTACACCACTGACCTGTACAGATCTGCAGAACATCGCTCCTCAGGGATGATATATCCTGCAGATTATTACACCACTGACCTGCGCAGATCTGCAGAACATCGCTCCTCAGACGATACATCCTACAGATTATTACACCACTGACCTGTACAGATCTGCAGAACATCGCTCCTCAGACAGACGATACATCATACAATTACACCACTCACCTGTGCAGATCTGCAGAACATCGCTCCTCAGATGATATATCCTGTAGATTATTACACCACTGACCTGTGCAGTTCTGCAGAACATCGCTCCTCCACATTATGCAAATTATTCCTCCTCTGCAGATACTTAAAGCTTTTGTAGTTGCTATTTGTTCTTGTGTCAGTTTCAGAAAATTAGAACACAGGTAAAGAAATACTGGAGCAATGAAAACCCCCGTACATTGTGTGAGAGGTTGTCAGTTTGCAACCTGTTACTGACAACTAGCCTGTATACCTGTGGTTGTCGGCCCCGCCCTCTTACTGACAACCAGCCTGTATACCTGTGGCTGTCGTCCCCGCCATCTTACTGACAACCAGCCTGTATACCTGTGGCTGTCGGCCCCGCCCTGTTACTGACAACCAGCCTGTATACCTGTGGTTGTCGGCCCCGCCCTGTTACTGACAACCAGCCTGTATACCTGTGGTTGTCGGCCCCGCCCTCTTACTGACAACCAGCCTGTATACCTGTGGTTGTCGGCCCCGCCCTCTTACTGACAACCAGCCTGTATACCTGTGGTTGTCGGCCCCGCCCTCTTACTGACAACCAGCCTGTATACCTGTGGTTGTCGGCCCCGCCCTCTTACTGACAACCAGCCTGTATACCTGTGGTTGTCGGCCCCGCCCTCTTACTGACAACCAGCCTGTATACCTGTGGTTGTCGGCCCCGCCCTCTTACTGACAACCAGCCTGTATACCTGTGGTTGTCGGCCCCGCCCTCTTACTGACAACCAGCCTGTATACCTGTGGTTGTCGGCCCCGCCCTCTTACTGACAACCAGCCTGTATACCTGTGGTTGTCGGCCCCGCCCTCTTACTGACAACCAGCCTGTATACCTGTGGTTGTCGGCCCCGCCCTCTTACTGACAACCAGCCTGTATACCTGTGGCTGTCGGCCCCGCCCTGTTACTGACAACCAGCCTGTATACCTGTGGTTGTCGGCCCCGCCCTCTTACTGACAACCAGCCTGTATACCTGTGGTTGTCGGCCCCGCCCTCTTACTGACAACCAGCCTGTATACCTGTGGTTGTCGGCCCCGCCCCTGGTGATGACATCCCTAATGTGATATTCATGCAGACACCATTTTCTCGGGGTATTTGCCTTCCCGCTGCAGACGTTTGGTTTCGCCCCTCGGTCTGTGACTATACAACAAGAAATGGAGTTGGCTCAAGATTAAGAAGATTCAGGAATAATCCGGTCAAATCTGCAACTATATAATCTGAGAAGTGCGACGGACGATCTGCAGCTGCTCCCTCTGATAATGGGGTCCCCTCACAGCCCCACGAAGTCGGGTTTCTTGTACTTCATTAATATGGATCCCTAGATTTCCTGGAGATCAGCCTAATCACAAGTGAGAGTAGGGGAGCGGAGGACAGAGAGGATGGGGGGGGGGGGGGGGGGGGGGAGAGAGCGGAGGGGGGAGCGGCGGACAGGGGGGGAGCGGCAGCTAGAGAGGATGGGGGGAGCAGCAGCCAGAGCAGATGGGGGAGGGGCAGCCAGATAGGAGGGGGGGAGCGGCAGACAGTGAGTTTGACTGCAGCCAGAGCGGAGGAGGGAGAGCGGAGGGGGGGCGGTTTTACGGCGGACAGAGCGGAGACCGACGCAGCCCCAACTGGACTTTGAATCCATACACAAACCAACAACAACCACAACCCTCCCCCACTGCTCCAACTCTGCACAGAGAGGTCAGTGGTGTAATGATCTGCAGGATATATCACTATGTATCTGTCAGGAGGTGGAGGAGTGATGCTCTGCAGAGAAGTCAGTGGTGTAATAATCTGCAGGATATATCACTGTGTATCTGTCAGGAGGTGGAGGAGCGATGTTCTGCAGAGAGGTCAGTGGTGTAATAATCTGCAAAATATATATCAATGTGTATCTGTCAGGAGGTGGAGGAGCGATGCTCTGCAGAGATGTCAGCGGTGTAATAATCTGCAGGATATATCACTATGTATGTCAGGAGGTGGAGGAGCGATGCTCTGCAGAGAGGTCAGTGGTGTAATAATCTGCAGGATATATCACTATGTATGTCTGGAGGTGGAGGAGTGATGCTCTGCAGAGAGGACAGTGGTGTAATAATCTGCAGGATATATCACCATGTCTGTCAGGAGCGATGCTCTGCAGAGAGGTCAGTGGTGTAATCTGCAGGATATATCACTATGTATCTGTCAGGAGGTGGAGGAGCGATGCTCTGCAGAGAGGTCAGCGATGTAATAATCTGCAGGATATATAACTATGTATCTGTCAGGAGGTGGAGGAGCGATGTTCTGCAGAGAGGTCAGCGGTGTAATAATCTGCAGGATATATCACTGTGTATCTGTCAGGAGGAGGAGAAGCGATGCTCTGCAGAGAGGTCAGCGGTGTAATAATCTGCAGGATATATAACTATGGTTCTGTCAGGAGGTGGAGGAGCGATGTTCTGCAGAGAGGTCAGCGGTGTAATAATCTGCAGGATATATCACTATGTATCTGTCAGGAGGTGGAGGAGCGATGCTCTGCAGAGAGGTCAGCGGTGTAATAATCTGCAGGATACATCACTGTGTATCTGTCAGGAGGTGGAGGAGCGATGCTCTGCAGAGAGGTCAGCGGTGTAATAATCTGCAGGATAGATCACTATGTATCTGTCAAGAGGTGGAGGAGCGATGCTCTGCAGAGATGTCAGTGGTGTATTAACTGCAGGATATATCACTGTGTATCTGTCAGGAGGTGGAGGAGCGATGCTCTGCAGAGATGTCAGAGGTGTAATAATCTGCAGGATATATCACTATGTATCTGTCAGGAGGTGGAGGAGCGATGCTCTGCAGAGAGGTCAGCGGTGTAATAATCTGCAAGATATATCTGTCAGGAGGTGGAGGAGCGATGCTCAGCAGAGAGGTCAGTGGTGTAATAATCTGCAGGATATATCACTGTATCTGTTAGGAGGTGGAGGAGCGATGCTCTGCAGAGGTCAGTGGTGTAATAATCTGCAGGATATATCACTGTGTATCTGTCATGAGGCGGAGGAGCGATGCTCTGCAGAGGTCAGTGGTGTAATAATCTACAGGATATATCACTGTGTATCTGTCAGGAGGTGGAGGAGCGATGTTCTGCAGAGAGGTCAGTGATGTAATAATCTGCAGGATATCACTATCTGTCAGGAGGTGGAGGAGCGATGCTCTGCGGATGTGAATAGTCTGCAGAGTGTCTCACCTGGTGGTTGTGCTGATGTCCAACAGCGATGGCGGACACCGTCTGCGCCTGGAGATGTGTCTTCACCTGCAGAACGGCAGCGCAGTGTTAGTGTTGGAACGTTAAAATCTGTGGATTCGTCGCCTGAGCTGCACACGACGGGGGAGGGGCTCCGTACTCAGATCTTGTGGACCATTTCGGGGTCCGGCAGCTGTGACCCCACTGTATCGGCAGACGTAAGAGGACGGCCCCCCTGCACCAGCCATAGTATCGGTGCCGCGTCCTCTAGCGGGTGACATCTGTGCGTTACACGGGGCTGCAGGTGATGTGTGGCGTTACATAGGACTGCGGGTGACATCTGTGGCGTTACACAGGGCTGCGGGTGACGTGTGGCGTTACATAGGACTGCGGGTGACATTTGTGGCGTTACACAGGACTGCAGGTGACATCTGTGGCGTTACACAGGACTGCAGGTGACATCTGTGGCGTTACATAGGACTGCAGGTGACATCTGTGGCGTTACACAGGACTGCAGGTGACATCTGTGGCGTTACATAGGACTGCAGGTGACATCTGTGGCGTTACATAGGACTGCAGGTGACATCTGTGGCGTTACAAGGGGCTGCGGGTGACATCTGCGGCCTTACATAGGACTGTGGGTGACGTGTGGCGTTACACAGGACTGCGGGTGACAGCTGTGGCGTTACACAGGACTGCAGGTGATATCTGTGGCGTTACATAGGACTGCGGGTGACGTGTGGCGTTACATAGGACTGCGGGTGACGTGTGGCGTTACACGGGGCTGCGGGTGACATCTGTGGCCTAAGGCTACGTTCACATTTGCGTTGTTGGGCGTTGCGTCGGTGACGCAACGCATGCAAAACGTATGCAAAAACGCATTGTTTTGTGACTCATGCGTCCATTTTTGGCTTGATTTTGGACGCAAAAAAAATGCAACATGCAGCGTCCTGTGCGCCGACGCTTGCGCCAAAAACTACGCACGAGTCACAAAACGCATGTCCATGCGCCCCCATGTTAAATATAGGGGCAACGCTAATGTGAACGTAGCCTTACATAGGACTGCAAGTGACATCTGTGGCCTTACATAGGACTGCGGGTGACATCTGTGGCGTTACATAGGACTGTGGGTGACATCGGTGGCCTTACACAGGACTGCGGGTGACAGCTGTGGCCTTACATAGGACTGCGGGTGACAGCTGTGGCCTTACATAGGACTGCGGGTGACATCGGTGGCCTTACACAGGACTGCGGGTGACAGCTGTGGCGTTACGTAGGACTGCGGGTGACATCTGTGGCCTTACATAGGACTGCGGGTGACATCTGTGGCGTTACATAGGACTCTCATAGGGCACTTACCAGATACGCCGGGCTCCCCACGAGGGCCCCCAGGGCCCCGGCCATCGCCCCCGCGGCCACGTTGCCCCCCGGCCGCTCCGTCAGCCCCGCGGCCTCGGCGTGCGAGTAGAGGTAGAAGCGGACACCGTTCATCAGGCCCTGGTAGAGCAGCGCCGCCGTCAGCCCCTTCTGCAGCCCCCGCAGCCCGTCCGCCGCCCCCACGGCCGCCATGGCCTGCAGCACCCCCCGGTAGTGGCGCGGGTAGGAGCCCCGGGAGCGCAGCTCTCCCTGCAGCTGCAGCCGCGTCTTCACCACCTCCAGCGGGTTAGTGAACACACAGGCCAAGCAGCAGGCGGAGGCGCCGAGCACGAAGTCCACCGGGGGCGACACGGAGACGGCGGCGCCGGGCGGGGGGGTCGCCATGGTTATCTGTAGAGACCGGAACGACCGATCAGAGCGCAGCCCCCGCCATCAGCACCGCACACGCCAGTGCTCTCCGGTGTCAGCCGCCACTGTCGTGTACGGGGCCGGAGCCACCGACCGCCGCCGCGCACTCATCACCTCCGGAGCCGGACTCCGCCCTGCGCCCGATCCCTGACCAATCTGCGACCTCCTATGCGCACCCGGCACCTCCAAGACACCGTCCCTGACCAATCCGCGGCTTCCTTCACTCACCTCCAGGATGCCTCCACTGACCAATCAGCAGCCTCCTACCAGCACACACCTCCAGCCGCCCATCACGTGGGGAGAAAGGCACCTGCAGCCCAGCCTCCGCTTCCTGCATGAAGAATCCTGTGAGGTGACCGCGACAAAGCACCGAGGACACCGACCCTTGCTGCCCCCTAGCGGAACGCTCAGTACCTGCACGGAACAGGAGGAGGCGGCAGATAGTGATATATCCAGCAGATTATTACAACAATGACTTCACGGCAGAGCATCACTCCTCCACCTCCGGACAGATACATAGTGCTATCCTGCAGATTATTACACTACTGACCTCTCTGCAGAGCATCGCTCCTCCACCTCCTGACAGATACATGTAATAATCTGCAGGATATATCACTACCACTGACCTCTCTGCAGAGCATCGCTCCTCCTCCTCCTGACAGATACATAGTGATATATCTTGCAGATTATTACACCACTGACCTCTCTGCAGAACATCGCTCCTCCACCTCCTGACAGATACATAGTGATATCCTGCAGATTATTACACCGCTGACCTCCCTGCAGAGCATCGTTCCTCCATCTCCTGACAGATACATAGTGATATATCCTGCAGATTATTACACACTGACCTCTCTGCAGAGCATCGCTCCTCCTCCTCCTGACAGATACACAGTGATAAATCCTGCAGATTATTACACCGCTGACCTCTCTGCAGAGCATCGCTCCTCCACCTCCTGACAGATACAGTGATATATCCTGCAGATTACACCACTGACCTCTCTGCAGAGCATCGCTCATCCACCTCCTGACAGATGCATAATCATATATCCTGCAGATTATTACACCACTGAACTCTCTGCAGAGCATCGCTCCTCCACCTCCTGACAGATACATAGCGATATATCCTGCAGATTACACCACTGACCTCTCTGCAGAGCATCGCTCCTCCACCTCCTGAAAGATACATAGTGATATATCCTGCAGATTATTACACCACTGACCTCTCTGCAGAACATCGCTCCTCCTCCTCCTGACAGATACATAGTGATATATCCTGCAGATTATTACACCACTGACCTCTCTGCAGAGCATCGCTCCTCCACCTCCTGACAGATACAGTGATATATCCTGCAGATTATTACACCACTGACCTCTCTGCAGAAAATCGCTCCTCCACCTCCTGACAGATACAGTGATATATCCTGCAGATTATTACACCACTGACCTCTCTGAAGAGCATCGCTCATCCACCTCCTGACAGATAAATAGCGATATATCCTGCAGATTATTACACCACTGACCTCTCTGCAGAGCATCGCTCCTCCACCTCCTGACAGATACACAGTGATCTATCCTACAGATTATTACACCACTGACCTCTCTGCAGAGTATCGCTCCTCCACCTCCTGACAGATACATAGCGATATATCCTGCAGATTATTACACCACTGAACTCTCTGCAGAGCATCGTCCCTACTCCTCCTGACAGATACACAGTGACATATTCTGCAGATTATTACACCGCTGAACTCTCTGCAGAGCATCGTCCCTACTCCTCCTGACAGATGCATAGCGATGTATCCTGCAGATTATTACACCGCTGACCTCTCTGCAGAGCATTGCTCCTCCACCTCCTGACAGATACAGTGATATATCCTGCAGATTATTACACCACTGACCTCTCTGCAGAGCATCGCTCCTCCTCCTCCTGACAGATACACAGTGATATATCCTGCAGATTATTACACCACTGACCTCTCTGCAGAGCATCGCTCCTCCACCTCCTGATAGATACACAGCTATATATCCTGCAGATTACACCACTGACCTCTCTGCAGAGCATCGCTCCTCCACCTCCTGACAGAGACATAGTGATATATTATCTGTAGATTAATACACTGACCTCTGCAGAGCATCGCTCCTCCTCCTGACAGATACACAGTGATATATCCTGCAGATTATTACACCACTGACTTCTCTGCAGAGCATTGCTCTTCCACCTCCTGACAGATGCACAGTGATATATCCTGCAGATTACTACACCACTGACCTCTCTGCAGAGCATCGCTCATCCACCTCCTGACAGATGCATAATGATATATCCTGCAGATTATTACACCACTGAACTCTCTGCAGAACATCGCTCCTCCTCCTCCTGACAGATACATAGTGATATATCCTGCAGATTACACCACTGACCTCTCTGCAGAGCATCGCTCCTCCACCTCCTGAAAGATACATAGTGATATATCCTGCAGATTATTACACCACTGACCTCTCTGCAGAACATCGCTCCTCCTCCTCCTGACAGATACATAGTGATATATCCTGCAGATTATTACACCACTGACCTCTCTGCAGAGCATCGCTCCTCCACCTCCTGACAGATGCATAGTGATATATCCTGCAGATTATTACACCACTGACCGCTCTGCAGAGCATCGCTCCTCCACCTCCTGACAGATACAGTGATATATCCTGCAGATTATTACACCACTGACCTCTCTGCAGAGCATCGTCCCTACTCCTCCTGACAGATACAGTGATATATCCTGCAGATTATTACACCACTGACCTCTCTGCAGACCATCGCCCCTCCACCTCTTGACAGATACATAGTGATATACCCTGCAGATTATTACACCACTGACCTCTCTGCAGAGCATCGCTCCTCCACCTCCTGACAGATACATAGTGATATATCCTGAAAACACACCAAAAACAGGCAGAGATGCTTACCTGTCTGAATAGGCCTCAATACAAATGCACAAGCAGGATGCAGCGGACCCAAATGAAATAACAAATGCACAGGTGCAATACCTAATGAAACAGCCAGCCTTCAATCAGGGATTGGCCGTGTGGTACACCAATGCACTAAGATAAAAACTGTATGTGGCGTGTTCACACAAGGAATGCAAGCATCATGCAAGGCGTCATTAATAGGCTGGAGCCAGATGCTTGCATTCCTTGTGTGAACACGCCACATACAGTTTTTATCTTAGGTCATTGGTGTACCACACGGCCAATCCCTGATTGAAGGCTGGCTGTTTCATTAGGTATTGCACCTGTGCATTTGTTATTTTATTTGGGTCCGCTGCACCCTGCTTGTGCATTTGTATTGAGGCCTATTCAGACAGGTAAGCATCTCTGCCTGTTTTTGGTGTGTTTTCTTGAATTGTTCCTTTTTTGGTGTTTTTCATGATAGTGATATATCCTGCAGATTATTACACCACTGACCTCTCTGCAGAGCATCGCTCCTCCACCTCCTGACAGATACAGTGATATATCCTGCAGATTATTACACCACTGACCTCTCTGCAGAGCATCGCTCCTCCTCCTCCTGACAGATACACAGTGATATATCTTGCAGATTTTTACACCACTGACCTCTCTGCAGAGCATCGCTCCTCCACCTCCTGATACACAGCTATATATCCTGCAGATTACACCACTGACCTCTCTGCAGAGCATCGCTCCTCCACCTCCTGACAGATACATAGTGATATATCCTGCAGATTATTACACCACTGACCTCTGCAGAGCATCGCTCCTCCACCTCCTGACAGATACATAGTGATATATTATCTGCAGATTAATACACCACTGACCTCTGCAGAGCATCGCTCCTCCTCCTGACAGATACAGTGATATATCCTGCAGATTATTACACCACTGATCTCTCTGCAGAGCATCGCTCCTCCACCTCCTGACAGATACATAGTGATATATCCTGCAGATTATTACACCACTGACCTCTGCAGAGCATCACTCCTCCACCTCCTGACAGATACAGTGATATATTATCTGCAGATTAATACACCACTGACCTCTGCAGAGCATCGCTCCTCCTCCTGACAGATACACAGTGATATATCCTGCAGATTATTACACCACTGATCTCTCTGCAGAGTATCGCTCCTCCACCTCCTGAGAGATACAGTGGGGCAAAAAAGTATTTAGTCAGTCAGCAATAGTGCAAGTTCCACCACTTAAAAAGATGAGAGGCGTCTGTAATTTACATCATAGGTAGACCTCAACTATGGGAGACAAACTGAGAAAAAAAAAATCCAGAAAATCACATTGTCTGTTTTTTTTTATCATTTTATTTGCATATTATGGTGGAAAATAAGTATTTGGTCAGAAACAAACAATCAAGATTTCTGGCTCTCACAGACCTGTAACTTCTTCTTTAAGAGTCTCCTCTTTCCTCCACTCATTACCTGTAGTAATGGCACCTGTTTAAACTTGTTATCAGTATAAAAAGACACCTGTGCACACCCTCAAACAGTCTGACTCCAAACTCCACTATGGTGAAGACCAAAGAGCTGTCAAAGGACACCAGAAACAAAATTGTAGCCCTGCACCAGGCTGGGAAGATTGAATCTGCAATAGCCAACCAGCTTGGAGTGAAGAAATCAACTGTGGGAGCAATAATTAGAAAATGGAAGACATTCAAGACCACTGATAATCTCCCTCGATCTGGGGCTCCACGCAAAATCCCACCCCGTGGGGTCAGAATGATCACAAGAACCGTGAGCAAACATCCCAGAACCACGCGGGGGGACCTAGTGAATGAACTGCAGAGAGCTGGGACCAATGTAACAAGGCCTACCATAAGTAACACACTACGCCACCATGGACTCAGATCCTGCAGTGCCAGACGTGTCCCACTGCTTAAGCCAGTACATGTCCGGGCCCGTCTGAAGTTTGCTAGAGAGCATTTGGATGATCCAGAGGAGTTTTGGGAGAATGTCCTATGGTCTGATGAAACCAAACTGGAACTGTTTGGTAGAAACACAACTTGTCGTGTTTGGAGGAAAAAGAATACTGAGTTGCATCCATCAAACGCCATACCTACTGTAAAGCATGGTGGTGGAAACATCATGCTTTGGGGCTGTTTCTCTGCAAAGGGGCCAGGACGACTGATCCGGGTACATGAAAGAATGAATGGGGCCTGTGATATATGTGATGCAGTAACCCCTGTAACAGGTAGGGGGCGCTGCATGATCTCCCCAGTATGCGCTTGGATACGTGATGGTATAGAGAGAAAGTTTGGCAGGATTGTAAATGGCCAATATGCGTGTTGCAGAGGAGGTTACTCTGCACTGTCAATCTGATGTATTGTGGTTATGCTGGGACCTGTAGTCCCTCAAGAGTTTGTGTTATGTGTATACAGGTCCTTCTCAAAAAATTAGCATATAGTGTTAAATTTCATTATTTACCATAATGTAATGATTACAATTAAACTTTCATATATTATAGATTCATTATCCACCAACTGAAATTTGTCAGGTCTTTTATTGTTTTAATACTGATGATTTTGGCATACAACTCCTGAAAACCAAAAAAACCTGTCTCAATAAATTAGCATATTTCACCCGTCCAATCAAATAAAAGTGTTTTTTAATAACAAACAAAAAAACAATCAAATAATAATGTTCAGTTATGCACTCAATACTTGGTCGGGAATCCTTTGGCAGAAACGACTGCTTCAATGCGGCGTGGCACGGAGGCAATCAGCCTGTGACACTGCTGAGATGTTATGGAGGCCCAGGATGCTTCAATAGCGGCCTTAAGCTCATCCAGAGTGTTGGGTCTTGCGTCTCTCAACTTTCTCTTCACAATATCCCACAGATTCTCTATGGGGTTCAGGTCAGGAGAGTTGGCAGGCCAATTGAGCACAGTAATACCATGGTCAGTAAACCATTTACCAGTGGTTTTGGCACTGTGAGCAGGTGCCAGGTCGTGCTGAAAAATGAAATCTTCATCTCCATAAAGCATTTCAGCCGATGGAAGCATGAAGTGCTCCAAAATCTCCTGATAGCTAGCTGCATTGACCCTGCCCTTGATGAAACACAGTGGACCAACACCAGCAGCTGACATGGCACCCCACACCATCACTGACTGTGGGTACTTGACACTGGACTTCAGGCATTTTGGCATTTCCTTCTCCCCCCCAGTCTTCCTCCAGACTCTGGCACCTTGATTTCCGAATGACATGCAAAATTTGCTTTCATCAGAAAAAAGTACTTGGGACCACTTAGCAACAGTCCAGTGCTGCTTCTCTGTAGCCCAGGTCAGGCGCTTCTGCCGCTGTTTATGGTTCAAAAGTGGCTTTACCTGGGGAATGCGGCACCTGTAGCCCATTTCCTGCACACGCCTGTGCACGGTGGCTCTGGATGTTTCCACACCAGACTCAGTCCACTGCTTCCTCAGGTTCCCCAAGGTCTGGAATCGGTCCTTCTCCACAATCTTCCTCAGGGTCCGGTCACCTCTTCTCGTTGTACAGCGTTTTCTGCCACATTGTTTCCTTCCAACAGACTTACCATTGAGGTGCCTTGATACAGCACTCTGGGAACAGCCTATTTGTTGAGAAATTTCTTTCTGGGTCTTACCCTCTTGCTTGAGGGTGTCAATGATGGCCTTCTTGACATCTGTCAGGTCGCTAGTCTTACCCATGATGGGGGTTTTGAGTAATGAACCAGGCAGGGAGTTTTTAAAAGCCTCAGGTATCTTTTGCATGTGTTTAGAGTTAATTAGTTGATTCAGAAGATTAGGGTAATAGGTCGTTTAGAGAACCTTTTCTTGATATGCTAATTTATTGAGACAGGTTTTTTGGGTTTTCAGGAGTTGTATGCCAAAATCATCAGTATTAAAACAATAAAAGACCTGACAAATTTCAGTTGGTGGATAATGAATCTATAATATATGAAAGTTTAATTGTAATCATTACATTATGGTAAATAATGAAATTTAACACTATATGCTAATTTTTTGAGAAGGACCTGTAGTTCTCATGGGAGATTGGCAGGGCTAGTCATGAGAGATGGGAGGGTCAGACTAGCCACACACACACTCCCACCCAGGGGAGTGGTTACCAGTATGTAACATGACCAGGGTGTGGGTCAGTGTTGGTTGTGAGCTCCCTGTGTGTGGAGCTGAGAGGTGTGTCCGGTAGGTCCTGTGTGGTTCCTGTGTATGGACCTGACCGGTGAAGGTGCTGGATTGTCCTAGGAATGACTAGGGTCCTGCAAGCACCTGAGACGGTCGGTGTTGGATTGTCCTAGGAATGACTAGGGTCCTGCAAGCACCTGAGACCGTGAGACTTGGCTTCGGGTGGCCTGGGTATTGGACGTTGCCGGCTGGGGAAGGACGTCCTGAAGAATACCCGGACTAGGCCACCAGGCAGAGTCCTGGCTACCTGGGTGTTGGGAGGTCCTGCGACGAGGACCGGATCCCTGAATAGCACGAGGTGAGGACCGGGATCTGCGGAGCCAGGGACAGTTACTGTGTGGGGAAGCTGGAGTCCTTCGGTGAGGTCTGGACTGACTACTGGGTATTGACCAGGCAAGTTGGTGATCCTCGTTAGGCAGCTTACCCAGAAGAGGTTAACTGAGTCGGCATGAGGAGCAGGAGCTCCCGTCAGGTACCAAAGAGACTGTTGGTGCCTGTTGTGTTTTATGTGATATAAGTAATGAACTTTGCATAACCCGGTTTATGGCATATTCAATAAACCGCATGGACTGTTTTGTTAGAAAATTGTGCCTGGCTACATTAATCCCGCGCCAAGTGAGTGTCCCCCAATACACTCAGTAAGAGAAATCTTACAGGCCATGTATCGTGAGATTTTGAGTGCAAACCTCCTTCCATCAGCAAGGGCACTGAAGATGAAACGTGGCTGGGTCTTTCAACATGACAATGATCCAAAGCACACCGCCAGGGCAACGAAGGAGTGGATTCATAAGAAGCATTTCAAGGTCCTGGAGTGGCCTAGCCAGTCTCCAGATCTCAACCCTATAGAAAACCTTTGGAGGGAGTTGAAAGTCCGTGTTGCCAAGCGAAAAGCCAAAAACATCACTGCTCTAGAGGAGATCTGCATGGAGGAATGGGCCAACATACCAACAACAGTGTGTGGCAACCTTGTGAAGACTTACCGGAAATGTTTGACCTCTGTCATTGCCAACAAAGGATATATTACAAAGTATTGAGATGAAATTTTGTTTCTGACCAAATACTTATTTTCCACCATAATATGCAAATAAAATGATAAAAAAACAGACAATGTGATTTTCTGGATTTTTTTTTCTCAGTTTGTCTCCCATAGTTGAGGTCTACCTATGATGTAAATTACAGACGCCTCTCATCTTTTTAAGTGGTGGAACTTGCACTATTGCTGACTGACTAAATACTTTTTTGCCCCACTGTACATAGTGATATATTCTGCAAATTATTACACCACTTACCTCTCTGCAGAGCATCGCTCCTCCACCTCCTGACAGATACATAGTGATATATCCTGCAGATTATTACACCACTTACCTCTCTGCAGAGCATCGCTCCTCCACCTCCTGACAGATACATAGTGATATCCTGCAGATTATACCGCTGACCTCTGCAGAGCATTGCTCCGCCATCTCCTCAGATACATAGTGATATATCCTGCAGATTATTACACCACTGACCTCTCTGCAGGGCATCACTCCTCCACCTACTGACAGATACATAGTGATATATCCTGCAGATTATTACACCACTGACCTCTCTGCAGAGCATCGCTCCACCTCCTGACAGATATAGTGATATCCTGCAGATTATTACACCGCTGACCTCTGCAGAGCATCGCTCCTCCACCTCCTGACAGATATAGTGATATATCCTGCAGATTATTACACCACTGACCTCTCTGCAGAGCATCGTCCCTACTCCTCCTGACAGATAGTGATATATTCTGCAGATTATTACACCACTGAACTCTCTGCAGAGCATCGTCCCTACTCCTCCTGACAGATACAGTGATATATCCTGCAGATTATTACACCACTGACCTCTCTGCAGAGCATCGCTCCTCCACCTCCTGACAGATGCATAGCGATGTATCCTGCAGATTATTACACCGCTGACCTCTCTGCAGAGCATTGCTCCTCCACCTCCTGACAGATAGTGATATATCCTGCAGATTATTACACCACTGACCTCTCTGTAGAGCATCGCTCCTCCACCTCCTGAAAGATACATAGTGATATATCCTGCAATTATACCACTGACCTCTCTGCAGAGCATCGCTCCTCAACCTCCTGACAGATAGTGATATATCCTGCAGATTATTACACCACTGACCTCTCTGCAGAACATCGCTCCTCCTCCTCCTGACAGATACATAGTGATGTATCCTGCAGATTATTACACCGCTGACCTCTCTGCAGAGCATTGCTCCTCCACCTCCTGAGATAGTGATATATCCTGCAGATTATTACACCACTGACCTCTCTGTAGAGCATCGCTCCTCCACCTCCTGAAAGATACATAGTGATATATCCTGCAGATTATTATACCACTGACCTCTCTGCAGAGCATCGCTCCTCCACCGCCTGACAGATACATTGCGATATATCCTGCAGATTATTATACCACTGACCTCTCTGCAGAGCATCGCTCCTTCACCTCCTGACAGATGCAGTGATATATCCTGCAATTACACCACTGACCTCTGCAGAGCATCACTCCTCCACCTCCTGACAGATACAGTGATATATCCTGCAGATTATTACACCACTGACCTCTCTGCAGAACATCGCTCCTCCACCTCCTGACAGATACAGTGATATATCCTGCAATTACACCACTAACCTCTCTGCAGAGCATCGCTCCTGCACCTCCTGACAGATACAGTGATATATCCTGCAGATTATTACACCTCTGACCTCTCTGCAGAGCATCGCTCCTCCTCCTCATGACAAGATACATAGTGAGAGATCCTGCAGATTGTTACACCACTGACCTCTCTGCAGAGCATCTCTCCTCCACCTGACAGTGATATATCCTGCAGATTATTACCTCTGACCTCTCTGCAGACCATCGCTCCTCCTCCTCCCGACAGATACACTGTGATATATCCTACATCTTGGGGTGTCTTTGGATCGAGGATGATTGGAAGTAATGAAATTACATGTAGCATAGACACCAGAGAAGAACGCGGCTCTGTCTCGGGACTGTGCACACCTGATTGGTATTCGCCCTTTTCTTCTCGCACATGATATTGCACCTGATGTACATGATCTGGTCTACATGTTGGTGCACCCTACCTACATACACATACAGTTGGATCCAGAGACACCGCTTTTATGTCGGCAGCCGTCACCCATGTTCAGGAGTCAGGACAGATGCAGGAATCCAGCAGACATCCCCTCCACCATTCTGAGCAGAGAATGAGGCACCGTCAGGTCTCCGGATCGGCCGCACAGCAGGACAATGGGAGCATGAGGGGGGTTACAGGACGAGGCAATAGGGGCGACTTGTACAGCAAACGGCTTCTCTCAGACAATGATGTAATGGACTCAGACACTGTTCTTGGAAGGTCACCTTCTGCCTGCCTCTGACGTGGGGGCATCATACCATGTGGGGGGAACGTACTGTGGGGACATCATACTGTGTGTGGGGGAATGTACTGTGTAGACATCATACTGTGTGGGGGGAATGCACCGTGGGGACATCATACTGTGTGTTGGGGGGATGTACCATGGGGACATTATACCGAGTGGGGGAATGTACTGTAGGGACATCATACTATGTGTGGGGGGGGAATGTACTGTGGGGACATCATACTATGTGTGGTGGAATGTACTGTGGGGACATCATACTGTGTGTGGGGACATCATACTGTGTGTGGGGACATCATACTGTGTGGGGACATCATACTGTGGGGACACCATACTGTGTGGGGGGAATGTACTGTGGGGATATCATACTGTGTGGGGGAATGTACTGTGGGGACATCATACTGTTTGTGGGGGAATGTACTGTGGGGACACCATACTGGGTGGGGGGAATGTACTGTGGGGATATCATACTGTGTGTGGGGGAATGTACTGTGGGGACATCATAATGTGTGTGTGGGAATGTACTGTGGGGACATCATACAGTGTGTGTGAGAATGTACTGTGGAGACATCATACTGTTTGAGGGGGGAATGTACTGTGGGGACACCATACTGTGTGGGGGGAATGTACCGTGGGGACACCATACTGTGTGGGGGGAATGTACCGTGGGGACATCATACTGTGGGGGGGGGGGGGGGAAATGTACTAAGGGGACATCATACTGTGTGTGGGGAATGTACTGTAGGGACATCATACTGTGTGTGTGTGTGTGTGGGGATGTACTGTGGGGACATCATTCTGTGTGGGGCGAATGTACTGAGGGGACATCATACTGTGTGTGGGGGAATGTACTGTGGGGACATCATACTGTGTGGGGGGTTATGTACTGTGGGGACATCATACTGTGTGTGGGGGAATGTACTGTGGAGACATCATACTGTGTGGGGGGAATGTACCGTGGGGACATCATACTGTGTGTTGGGGGGGGATGTACCATGGGGACATTATACCGAGTGGGGGAATGTACTGTAGGGACACCATACTATGTGTGGGGGGAATGTACTGTGGGGACATCATACTGTGTGTGGTGGAATGTACTGTGGGGACATCATACTGTGTGTGGGGACATCATACTGTGTGGGGGAATGTACTGTGGGGACATCATACTGTGTGTGGGGGAATGTACTGTGGGGACATCATACTGTGTGTGGGGGAATGTACTGTGGGGACATCATACTGTGTGTGGGGGAATGTACTGTGGGGACACCATACTGTGTGTGGGGGAATGTACAGTGGGGACACCATACTGTGTGGGGGGAATGTATTGTGGGGATATCATACTGTGTGTGGGGGAATGTACTGTGGGGACATCATAATGTGTGTGTGGGAATGTACTGTGGGGAAATCATACTGTGTGTGGGGGAATGTACTGTGGGGACATCATACTGTTTGAGGGGGGGAATGTACTGTGGGGACATCATACTGTGTGTGAGGAATGTACCGTGGGGACATTATACTGTGTGGGGGAATGTACTGTGGAGACACCATACTGTGTGTGAGGGAATGTACTGTGGGGACATCATACTGTGTGTGGTGGAATGTACTGTGTGGACATCATACTGTGTGTGAGGAATGTACCATGGGGACATTATACCGAGTGGGGAATGTACTGTGGGGACATCATATTGTGTGTGGGGGGAATGTACTGTGGAGACATCATACTGTGTGGGGGGGAAAATGTACTGTGTGGACATCATACTGTGTGTGAGAATGTACTGTGTGGACATCATACTGTGTGTGAGAATATACTGTGTGGACATCATACTGTGTGTGAGAATGTACCGTGGGGACATCATACTGTGTGGGGGAATGTACTGTGGGGACATCATACTGTGTGTGAGAATGTACTGTGTGGACATCATACTGTGTGTGAGAATATATTGTGTGGACATCATACTGTGTGTGAGAATGTACCGTGGGGACATCATACTGTGTGGGGGAATGTACTGTGGGGACACCATACTGTGTGGGGGAATGTACTGTGTGGACATCATACTGTGTGTGAGGAATGTACTGTGGGGACATCATACTGTGTGTGGGGGAATGTACTGTGGGAACATCATACTGTGTGGGGGGAATGTACTGTGTGGACATCATACTGTGTGTGAGGAATGTACTGTGGGGACATCATACTGTGTGTGGGGGGAATGTACTGTGGGGACATCAAACGGTGTGTGGAGGAATGTACCGTGGGGACATTATACCGAGTGGGGGAATGTACGTCTTTGGTCTTGTGTTCAGTTGGTGGCTGTACAGACATGACGGAGGCGCGGTGTAGAAGTATTGGAGCAGTTTATTTACACATGGCCACCGCTGTGATGGTTTAGTGTTATCTACAGACACGGGTGGAGACATAACGGCAGAATGAAGCAGAGCTGTGAGTGTGACACAAGCAGCTGCCCAGTCTTCACCCTGCAGGTGCCAACACTTCGCCATACCGAGGTCCCGGAGTGGAGCAGCGGGATCGTAAGATGGGTGGTGACAATCCAGAGACAAGCGAGGGTCGGAGGATGCGGAATAAATACACAGTGTCACAGGCCACCAGCATCCGGAGCTGTCACCGAGTGGACATCACAGGGCTCTGGGGTCCGTAACTGCAGGACTGAGGCCATAAATGTGCAAAGCAGGAAAGAAAACAAAATCCGCTTCCCTGGAGATAAAACCAGTAATACTGGGACGCGGGGAGCGCACAGATCAGGACGATGTCGCCAGGCATAGCCCTTCCCCCAGCGACCATCCTAATATTATTAAAAATCTCCACCCACTTGTCTGAGCCGCCATCTTTTAGTGCAAAGGGTTAAATAAAGGTGCAGAGGACGACCCAGATTCATGCAGACAAGACACCATGCAAGTAATGCTGAGGAAGGGAAATCCACGGAGGCTGCACAGAGCCGCCACGTCTGCGCAACAGCCCCACAGCGGAGAAGCCGGGCCCAGACTAAGGCCGGCGTCACACTGGCGTATTGCATCCGATGCGAGATCATCGGATGCGATATGCTAATGACACTCGGCCCCTGCTCGCAGCAGAGCAGGGGCCGAGTGTCATGCGTCTGTGCTCCGATTCTCTCGCACAGGGAGGATCGGAGCACAGCTGCGGAGGAGGCGGAGAAATTAATTTCTCCATCTCCTCCATTGCTGGGGTCCCCTTATAACGCACAGCACTCGGATGATATCCGAGTGGTGTGCACTGTCTCACTCGCACCCATAGGCTTATATGGGTGCGAGTGAGCTGAGAGCTTTCCTCGGTCCGAGACAATCGCAGCATACTGCGATTGTCTCGGACCGAGGAAAACGGCCGACAAAAAGTCGGCTGGTGGGAGCTGCCCCATAGCCTAACATTGGTCCGAGTGCAATGTGATTTTTTTATCGCATTGCACTCGGCCGTTTAAAACGCCAGTGTGACGCCGGCCTAAGGCTGCAATACGATTGTACGGCGGTATAACAACAGGAAACTCCCCGGGGTGCCGGAGCAGCCAGGGAACCCACCCACCGACTGACCGGCCCGAGAGCCTGGGAAAACTACAGACCGGGGTATTCACTGACCGACCAACCCGGCAGACCGGCCCGGGAGCCTGGGGAAAATACAGACAGGGGTATTCACTCTACGCCCTCCCCCGACAGACCGGCCCGGGAGCCTGGGGAAACTACAGACCGGGGTATTCACTGACCGCCCTCCCCCGACAGACCGGCCCAAGAGCCTGGGGAAACTACAGACCGGGGTATTCACTGACCGTGGGCAGCGCAGGCTTCTGCTGTACATATCAGCTTTATCCTCCTGTCATTATCTGACTTCTGTCTCTATCACGTAAGATTTCTACTTGCTGTCAACAAATAAAACCAATCACTGGTCACACGCAGACGTAGGTCCTGGTCCCACACTCCTCGGAGCGGAGGGGTCGTTACAATTGTATCCAGTGCAGAAAATCCTCTAAGGCTACTTTCACACTAGCGTCGTGCACTGCACATCGCTATGCGACGTTGCAGCGCACCGACGCATAGTGTGGAAGCGCCGCACAACGGGGGCAGCGGATGCTGTTTTTCCACGCATCCGCTGCCCCATTCTGAGCTTCGGGGAGGAGGGGGCGGAGTTCCAGCCGCGCATGCACGGTCGGAAATGCTGCACACAACGCACAATAAAACATTACATGTAACGTTTTTTGTTCCGACGGTCCGAAGCAACACGACGCAACCGTCGCACAACGGTTGCAACGTGTGGCAATGCGTCGCTAATTCACGTCTATGGAGAAAAACGCATCCTGCAAGCAATTTTGCAGGATGTGTTTTTTCTACAGAACGACGCATAGCGACGTGCAGTGCACGACGCTAATGTGAAAGAGGCCTAACTGCAGACATAAGCTTTTTATCTGCACTGACACAGAGTAACAGCCCACCAGCGCATGACACCAGGACAGGATTTGGGAACAGCAGATTGTCCTGTAGTTTCTGCGGGACATGAGGAAATTGGTCCCGAAGAGAGAAGGCACAATATGGAAGTCAGGCCCCCAGCCCCTGAACGAGAGCGGAGCACCCCACCAGCCCCTGAAAGAGAGCGGCGCCCCCACCAGCCCCCTGAACGAGAGCGGCGCCCCCCAGCAGCCCCCTGAACGAGAGCGGCGCCCCCCAGCAGCCCCCTGAACGAGAGCGGCGCCCCCCAGCAGCCCCCTGAACGAGAGCGGCGCCCCCCACCAGCCCCTGAACAAAAGCGCCGCCCCCCACCAGCCCCTGAATGACAGCGGCGCCCCCCACACCCAGCCCCTGAACGAGAGCAGCGCTGCCCCCCAGCCCACGAACGTCACCGCCCCCCACTCAACTCAGAGATGGGAGTGACGCCATTAATAAAAATCTGTAAAATCTAAAAGCAGCAATGTGTTAGGGCACAACCATAACCTTCCACAGTGTCCAGGGCGATGCCCATGGTGTGGCGGGTCCGCACCTTCCACCATTACCACGGCAGGACCGGCACATCCAAGCCGCACCGCCCTCCGATACACTGAGCAGAGGGTACATACGGTGCCAGGCAGATGGGTTAGTAGCAGCAATGGTAGGGTTAATATGCCCGGAGGCTGAGTCGCCGTCCTGTGGGCGGAAGCGCGGCGCCAGCCACCTATACATGGTCCTATATGTACATAGATACACGGAGAGCGGCACAGTTATCAGCACCAAGGATCCCGGGAGGCGCGGCCGCGGCACAGGCTGTCACTGCGCTGCCAGCTGCTGTGGATCAAGGACAGCGCGTCCTCACACTTCTTCACCGCCGGCTCCGGGATCAGGTTATGGGGAAGGTCCACCTGAAATGAAGAGCGCGTCATCAGACTGGGGCCATGTGGGCGCAGAGCACAGGGGGAGGGTGGGACCCGGGGCGCAGAGTGCAGGGAAGGGGGCCTGGGGCGCAGAGTGCAGGGAAGGGGGCCTGGGGTGCAGCGCAGAGTGCACCCGGGGTGCAGAGCGCAGGAGGGGGGACCCGGGGGGGGGGCTGGGGTGCAGAGAGCAGGGGGGGACCAAGGGCGCAGAGCACGTTAGGGGCGAACCACCACGCGGCCAGCGACACCCACCTGGTAGATGGATTTCCACGCTGCCCTCACAGAGGAGAGGAAACGATCGAGCTCCGGGCGGCCGCTGAAGTACAGCACCCAGGGAGGTGGGCAGCGACTCCGCTCCTGTGTGAACTCCTGCAGGAAACAACAGCGCTGACACACTGCAACAAAGCGCTCTGTAACCGCTCAGTCATGAACATCCACAGGACACAAGCAGCGGTTCTCACAGCTGACAGCTTGTCACAATGTGCCAGTGTAAGGTAATATATACCAGACTTTCCTGCACAGATACCTTGTGACGAGTCCTCAGCTGTGAGCACTATCAACGTCTGCACAGATTTCCAGCTCATGGATGTAAAATAAAAGCTTCTCGTTCACCGACAGCAAAGAGATCTGAAAATTGTGACGGAGCTAGAAAGCTGCAGTTGCTCCTCCCGTGGGGTCACACTGTAACGAACACTCACCAGTACACAGTACTCCTTCCCGTCCACGATGCTTACACAACACAAGTCCATTAACTCAGTGACGCCGAGTGCTCGGAAGAAACTGGTCTGACAGTCCTGGTGGCAGGTGATGAGCTTGTCTACTGTCTGCACCAAGCAGCATGGGAGGCACGGGGACGGCACATCGCCCTGAGGGGTCACCTGAGGACAGGAAGTGTCACATGAGCCAGGAAACTAAGTGCACCCCTGTATCTACACCAGCAGAATAGTGAGCGCAGCTCTGGGGTATAATACAGGATGTAACTCAGGATCAGTAATATAATGTATGTACACAGTGACTGCACCAGCAGAATAGTCATTGCAGCTCTGGAGTATAATACAGGATGTAACTCAGGATCAGTAATGTAATGTACGTACACAGTGACTGCACCAGCAGAATAGTGAGTGCAGCTCTGGAGTATAATACAGGATGTAACTCAGGATCAGTAATGTAATGTATGTACACAGTGACTGCACCAGCAGAATAGTCATTGCAGCTCTGGAGTATAATACAGGATGTAACTCAGGATCAGTAATGTAATGTACGTACACAGTGACTGCACCAGCAGAATAGTGAGTGCAGCTCTGGGGTATAATACAGGAGATAACTCCGGATCAGTAATGTAATGTATGTACACAGTGAGTGCACTGCAATGCGCAGGCGCCGGGAAAGGTCAGAGAGGCCCGGCGCCTGCGCACTGCAGTACTTTGCTCTGCCCTCAACAGGGCAGACAAAATACGCCTGAGCTGGAGCCGCAGCCTGAAGACAAGAAGAGAACGTCATCGTAAGAAGATGGGAGGCCCCGGACCGGACCACGACACCCATCGGACCCGTACAGAACCGGGTTCGCCCCTTGGTGAGAATAATCTAACCTCTTTTTCTCAACTTTCAGAATACATCGGGGGCTTATCTACAGCATTACAGAATGCATTACAGAATGCTGTAGATAAGCCCCTGATGCCGGTGGGCTTAGCTCACCTTCGATTTTGGGGTGACAGGTTCCCTTTAATATGTATTTTCCTGAGACAAGCAGACTTCAGTCTCCAAATCTCACCAGGGGGTCTAGCTAGGACCAAGAAGAAAGGTAACACTTGACACCACCTAGCTCATGGAAGAGAGATATCAATTACCGCCTGATAATATCTCTGAGAATTTTTACACCAAGGATCTCAAGAGAAAATAATATATGCATTGGGGGGCGCGGCCGTGGTCCAATCAAAAACAAGCAATTATGATATTAACCTGAGGGGCTGGTCTAGAAATCTAACCTCCAGACCAAAGCTATAAATTAGACCTGTATACCTACAATCGTGTTCACATGTGAGGGCAGCCTGAGACGCTGATGTGTTCCACCAACTCCATTCACCCCCCCCCCTCAGGGAGCAGAAAGCAGACTAAAAAGTTAGGTGACTTCAGTAAGTTTTCTCCTGTTTATTTTATACTGTTATGCGTAAGTTGCATGTCTTTATTATCATATTTTTATACCTTTTTCTTACTGTAAGCACTGAACCTTTTTGTATTAACGTATAAAACTTTAACAAGTTGAACCTTGAATGTTCTAACGAATCCATAGCCTAAGGTGTGTGACCCTTATGAGTGGTAGACATTATTAGTATTAATATTTCGGGGACTCATCGCCCGTGTGTTCGATGAGTGGTGGCAGCGCGCATGAGCGGGTGTGTGGCCTGGGTCGGTGTGTGATTTGTACTCCCATTACATCATAGGACAGAGGTCGAATGCTGGACTGAGAGTGGGGAGATAGATTATCCCTTGCAGGCGCAACCCCAAATCACGTGCTGAGAGCGGGTACGTGACGAATTAGTGACAGCAAGGAGAGGGATCCGTGACATAATGTATATACACAGTGACTGCACCAGCAGAATAGTGAGTGCAGCTCTGGAGTATAATACAGGATGTAACTCAGGATCAGTAATGTATGTACACAGTGACTGCACCAGCAGAATAGTGAGTGCAGCTCTCGCGTACAGTGTAGATTCTTTGGTTTTCTCTGGTGATCACAGGTAATCTACAGGGTAGGCTGTAGCCCCCTTAGACTCACCCCCTTAGACACAGCTTGGCACAGGTGTAACATCCACTCCGCCATTTCCTCTTCGTTGGCCGCACTCAGTTCCAAGGATGGCTGATCGGCAAGGATCACCTGGAACGAGTGGGCTCTCTCGGTGGTGTTGGCCCTTCGGCATCCTCCGCACTGCTCGCCTCTACAGAGTGCAGATTTCTTAGTTATCATCATAAAAGCCAAGGACAACATAAGAAGAGTGCAGCAGCTGAGACTTACCCCAGATTGATGGACAGCAGGGGGATGACGTCTGTCCGGTCTGGGTACTGGTATAAGATTCCATTACTGAAAGGCAAGGGTCATAGGTCAGCCGGGGAAAAGATGGAGGACGCACAGCAAAACCCGCCCTCCGGCACGCCCTGACCCCTCACCTGAGCACCACGTAACATGTCTTCCAGGTCTCCCTGCCCAGGTAGGACGTGCTCGCCTTGTAATGGAGGACGCCTTCCTTGGACACGGCCTGGTCTCTGGATGAAGACGTGGGAACACAAGGTCCCATAGCTTCATCGACGGGATCCTCCCAGTGCACAAGGCCATAGTAGAGCATCACCACATCCGAAGCCTGAAAGGACACACAAGACTCAGTCACTGACAGCAAGCAGAGCTCTAGAGACTGTGGAAGGCATGGAGCTAGAAGGTCCACGGAGAACTCGTCCTCACACACCGAGGTGCTAGAATTAGTGACGCTGGCCCTTTAATTAGCCCATAAATCACACAGATGACCTGGAGCCATGACGGCCGACCTCCTCTCCGCATTGTGGGGTCCTGAGAGGACGATTACCTCTATTTTGGACTCTTGTGACACAAACTTTGCCAGTGCGAGTCTCTCCATGGTGGCATCGGTCAGGACCCCAGGGTACGGGGGCTCCCGACACCCATTTATCATGGCTGACTTCAACGCAGATATGAAGATCCTACAGAGAAAAAGCAAATGCTGCTAAACTGGCCCTTCGAAATTCAGAAATGCACAAGCCTGATCATAGGGGACGGGCTGGTACATCGGGGGTTACATTTCCCCCAAAGTCCTGACCACAGAATGGGGGGTGCGAGTGCATGAAAATATACAAAGCCCGGACCCCAGCCGTCACATGGCGACACAGGATGGAGACCCCATCCTAAGATTTACTCACTCGGTCAGTGACAGGTCCGCCGTGTCTACCAGGAACTGCCGCCGTCTGTTTGTGCACACGAGGGTCACCGCCTGCTGATCAAGGCCGACCTGAAAAAACGGGGGCGACAGCCAATGAGACGCAGAGAATAGACACCAGCCGGGCCAGCGCCACGCTCCGTCGCTCACCCACCGACACATAGTCCAGCTCATTGTACGACACCGCATCTTCCACCATGTACGGCTTATCTGCAGCACCTGAGGGCGAGAGGCAGGTCAATGACTGAAGGGATCCCTGAGGGGCTACACAACGGGGTGCTGAGCCTAACCTTTCCTCAGCAGGTAGATGTAACAGTCAGTCAGCAGCACGTAGATCAGCTGGACGTCGCCCTCCATGTGTCCTGTACTCATCCGGAACATCTGGAGAAAAGGACAGAAGGAATGACGGGAGGCTGTGGCCCCAAGTGACAAGAGACTGCGGCCCCCCGCCGCCGCAAAGTGATGAGAGGCTGCGGCTCCCCCCCGCCGCAAAGTGACGAGAGGCTGCGGCCCCATGTCACGATAATGTAAAAATGCCATGTTCTGAGTAATTTTTTTAGAAGGTACCATGGTGGCAGACACGCTGTGGGCTCTCTGACCCCCTCTTCAGCTGCATAGAGAGCTCTTCTTTTCTGCTCCCTCCTCCCTGCATACAGCTGTGTGATGAGGGAACAGCCGCCATCTTGGACGGGCATACTAACAGAGATTGGCGTGACTCCATTTTGTCTCCTGGTCACAGGTCTGCAGAGACGAGTGCTCCTGGCCCCAACCTTTTCTAAGGCCTGTCCCACACATCCAGATAATTCCGGTACCGGAGTTATCCGTGTCCGTGTGCTCACGTGGCACACGTGCGGCAGCCGTGTGCCGACTGGGTACCACACGGACCGTGCAGGAGACAGCGCTAGAGATAAGCGCTGTCCCCTGCATCTGGTGCTGAAGCCAGAATTCATTCCTTCTTCCCAGCAGCGTACGCTGGAAAGAAGGAATGAAAAATCGTTTTGTTTTTTTATTATTTTTGTCTTTAAAATAAAGATCCTTGTCACCACCCCCTGTGCGCCCGCCCGCTGTAAATAAAATACTCAACCGGCTCCCTCGATGCTTCCTCTCAGCGCCGCAGCTTCTTCCTGTATGAGTGGTCACGTGGTACCGCTTATTTCAGTTTTGAATATGCGGCTCCACACCTATGGGAGGTGGAGCCGAATATTCATCACTGTAATGAGCGGCACCATGTGACCGCTCATACAGGAAGAGCTGCGGCGCTGAGAGGAAGCATAGAGGGAACCGGGTGAGTATTTTATTTACAGCGGGCGGGCACACAGGAGGTGGGGACAAGGATCTTTATTTTAAAGACAAAAATAATAATAATAATAAAAAAAAAAGATTTTTCATTCCTTCTTTCCAGCCAACGCTGCTGGGAAGAAGAAATGAATTCCGGCTTCAGCACCACGCTGGGGGGACAGCGCTTACAGTAGCGCTGTCTCCTGCACGGCACACGGACTGCACACGGACAGCATCCGTGTGCGGTACGTGTTTTACACGGACCCACTGACTTTAATGGGTCCGTGTGATCCGTGCGCTCCCACGAACACAGACATGTCTCCGTGTTTTGCACACGGACACACGGTCTGCAAAAAATCAATGACAACTGCAGAGACACATTGATTTTAAAGGGAACCTGTCACCCCCAAAATGGCTGGTGAGGTAAGCTCACCGGCATCAGGGGCTTATCTACAGCATTCTGTAATGCTGTAGATAAGCCCCCGATGTTACCTGAAAGGGGAGAAAAAGACGTTAGATTATACTCACCCAGGGGCGGTCCCGGTGCGGTCTGGTCAAATGGGTGTCTCCGGTCCTCTCCGGCGCCTCCCATCTTCATTCCATGACGTCCTCTTCGGGTCTTTACGCCGCGGCTCCGGCGCACGCGTACTTTGTCTCCCTGTGGGAGGCTGATCTCTATATCTCAGGTTTCAGAACTCCCACAGACCCGGGAGTCGCACTGTCAGATGCGCAATTTCTTTAGGGCGAGGGGGATTTTTTTTTTATGACCTGGTACCTCGGACGATGCGTCCATAATTCACGATTCCATGTTGGAGACGGTTCGACTGGACGGCCATAATAGATGTGTATCCTGTGGCCACTTGACATGCGTGCTTTAATTAAGCCCCTCAGGCACCTCTATGTCCCCTGCTGGTGTGGCTTCCTCACTCAGGCTTTGAAATGCCATCTGCCTGTTACACTGTGCTCAGCCCATTACCATACTAAAAGGAACCTTATTCATTAGAAAAGATGGGGGCCAGGAGCACTCCTCTCTGCAGACCTGTGACCAGGAGACAAAATGGAGCCGCGCCAATCTCTGTTAGTATGCCCGTCCAAGATGGCGGCTGTTCCCTCATCACAAGCTGTAATGTGAAACCAGTGTGCTGTGAGCAGGTCTACTCAGCTGCCTGCAAAAAGCACATGGCCGATGGGGCCGCAGGACAAATACATTTTTGGGCTCTGCATCGGCCGGGCCATCACCCAGTGAGTGTTCCTATTTCCTGTACCCTGGGTATCCGAGAAACGAATTACTGCTTACCCACATGGCATAGCCAGGTCCTGTTTGGTCTTAATAGAATGCTAGTCACAAAACAAGATCAATGGTAATTTGGTCGTCGCTATACGTGGTTGCATCCTGGAGCTACGGGGTAATATGAATGTTTCATAACTCTGAGTCCCTCTGAGATAGGAGTGCATTCCATAACTCTGCCCACTCACGACCAGGGGGTATAAGACCGTGAGAGCTCCTTTTTCACTAGTCTTTGCCCAGGAAAAGAGCTAACAGCAGCTCTGCAAGCTGCTCCGATGCATTTTGATGTTCGACCCTCCCCCAGCCACATGGTTTGCCATGATCTGAAATTATATGAGAGAACTGTGTTTTGTTTCAACTTTAATACCTTTTTATTTGTAATCGTCTGTATATACATAAATCATCTAATTTTATAATATCTTTTTATACTTCTGTAAACACTGCCTATCTTTTGGAGTAAAATATATAAAATTACTAGCTTTGTTTTCCTTGCTCTATAACGTACGGTCACGTCCTCTGAAGTGAATTACTCTACTAATCTGGGTTGGCTCCGGTCCCGTTATTAAGAAATCGGAGCTGGTGGCAGCGGGTTCGTCCTGCTCCTTTGGGAAACCTGGCAGTGACGGATGGCGTCGATAGTTATTGTTCCTGCCTGAGTGGGAGTAGTTATATCGCCCTCGCTGCAGTGTGCCCATTAGCCAGTACAAAGTAAGGCAGCCTTTCTGGCGACTAATTATGCTAGGCGCAGTACCCTGTCTGACCTGAGGGTAAGGGGGGCGCCAGAGAGCTGCAAAATTCCAAACCGGAACTGGGAAGTGGGATATAGATAAATCCCCTTCAGAAAAGAACTGGGGCAACCAAACAACCCCGGTTCATGACATATTAGTGCGAGCAGTGGGGATGATAAAAATAACCTTTCTGTGATTCGTGACATATTGGTGGCAGAGCGGTGGGATAATAGAGCATTAGTGATCTGGATTGACCAATCATTCCTGTCACTAAAAACTTGCACAGTTCTTGTGAGGACTCTGCGCAAAAAAGTTTTGGAGAAAGAGCTCAGTGTTAACTAGTTCTGAGACGATACCGTGTGTACTTTCGATTACCCCCTATGCTTCTCTTTGTTTTTCTGTCATATCTTTTATTCAGCCATGATGACCGCAAAAGGAGAAGCCTGGTACACCCAGCAGAAAAAGGACACTCTTGTTGGAGTATGCATGTACCACGGCCTGGACCCCCATGGCAAAACCAAGGTCCAAATGGTCACGGAACTGGTGCAATTTGAAGCAGACCAAGCCGGTTCTCAGAGTGCAGGGGACGCAGAAGCCAGTACAACCGCAGGTGGTGCTGCTGCCGAGGGCCAACCACTGAATGCCGGCCCTACATTCAACCAGGGCGGATTGGACCCCCACCTGCAGGCGGCCTTGCAACAACTCCCCGCCGATGACAGTGATGGACGTCTGAGGCTGATCCAGCAATACTAGTAGGAGGCCCAAGCCGAGCGGGAGGCAGAGAGAGCTGAGCGAGAGGCTCACAGAAACCATGAACTGCGGCTGGCCCAACTGAGAGCCGTACCATCTACCACGTGGAGCAGTGAGTCCAGCAACGCTCCGTTCCCTAAACCCAGCCAGAGCACTTTCCCGCGATGGAAAAGGACGGGGACTTGGACACTTTTCTGAGGGCCTTTGAGAAAGCCTGCAGACAGTATCGGCTGCCTGATGTCGAATGGGCCCGATATCTAACCCCAGGGCTCAAAGGCAAAGCTCTGGAGGCGTTTGCTGCTCTCCCTTAAGAGCAAGATGGTGACTATAAGGCCATCAAGCAGGCCCTGATAAAGAAGTACCAGCTTACACCGGAGGTTTACCGTAGAAAGTTCCGGAACCTCCAACGTGGCCCACACGACAGTTATAGCGATGTGATGCATGGACTCGGGACCCACTTTGACCACTGGACCCAAGGACTGTCAGTGACTACCTTTGAGCAGCTGGGAGACCTGATGATCAAAGACCAGTTCTTTCATATTTGCCCAGCTGAGGTGCGACAGTTCGTGATTGACAAAGTGCCCTAAGACGTGACGAAAACAGCGCAGATTGCCTATGCCTACGAGGCCAACCGTAAATCGGAAGTCCGGAAGCCAGTCACCGCCAGCTGGAGAGGGGGTAAGCTTGCAACCAACACAAATGCCCCTGCCAGCCAACACACCAGAGGCCCTGTCCCCGTTGCCAACAGCACCAGACCTACGACCAAACCTCGCCAGTGTTTTTCCTGCAAACGGACTGGTCATATCAGAACCAACTGTCCAGGGAAGCAGAAGAACCCCCAGCCAAGGCCCCAGGGCCTAGTGCAGCAGTTCTCTTGGTGGGTGGGGCGGTTGGGAGGGTATGTGACAACGTGCAGCACGTCACCGTAGGGGACCATGTCGCTCAAGGCCTCAAGGACACTGGGGCTGAACGAACCCTCATCCGACCCGAACTGGCAGCCCCTGATAAGATTATTCCGGGGAAAACCCTGACTGTCACTGGGATTGGGGGCATCCGCTGTCCCCTGCCAATGGCCCGGGTGTATATAGATTGGGGTGCCGGGAGCGAAGTGAAGTAAGTGGGGCTGTCCGATATCTTGCCCACTGATGTTTTATTGGGGACTGATTTGGGGCGGATGGTTGCATATTATGTCCGACTCCCCTCCCCGATCGAATGATGATGACAGCGATGGGAAATTGCATGTGTCACCTGACAATGTTTTACCGTTTAATGATGTACCCGATAATCATTTTTCTGAAAATGCAGAGTGTAATACTGATGAAGTAAAATGTGCATGGTTTGCCTGCTAACCATTTATCTCCTAATGACAATGTGTCTACAGGTGCAGGAGTGCTCAGCCATGTCACTCTGTGGGGTAGGATGGCTGAGGAAACACTAACAGGGGCAAGCGATGGTGCTCAGGGAAATGGGGAGATGCATGGGAACCGTGAGGAAGGTGATGCCGTGAAACTGACCAGTGCCACAGAGGAAGGAAAGTGCCCCATAAGTAGCACTGCTCCTGGGACGTGGGGGTGGATGGGGAGGTAGAACCCATTGCAGCGCCAGCTGATGGGTCTGTGGAAATCCCCGGGGAGACAGCCTACGTAGCTGCTGTCACCCGTAGTCAGAGTGCCTGGAACGCAGATAATGTTCTGCCTAATGGACCCTCCTCAGTCACAGGCGTGACTGAACCAGAGATGGACCCAGAGCAGGTCCCAGAGTGTCCCCATGGGGAAGGGACCCTAACGTCGCTTCTGGCTGCCCCTAGCCAGGAGTTACAGGCTGCTCTGCACTCAGATGTTCGCCTGGAGAATTTGAGACAACTTGACGAGACGCCCACCTCCGTGACTGATAAGGAGAGGGTGTTCTGAGAACAAGGGAGGTTGTATCGGGAGACAGTACCCGGTCAATCCCAAAAGGAGTGGTTAAGGGAAAGACCGCTGGTCGTCCCGCACCAATTCCGGAGTGAGTTGTTGCGGATTGCCCATGAGATCTCGCTCGCTGGACACTTGAGGATCAGCAAAACTAAGGCCCGGCTGTCTCAACACTTCTAATGGCCCAAGATGGGGACAGATGTGTCAAACTACTGCAGCTCCTGTATCACCTGTCAAAGAATGGGGAAGGTGGGGCCTGCTCTTAAGGCTCCCTTGATCCCTTTGCCAGTGATAGAGGAGCCTTTCCAGAGAATTGCGGTGGACATAGTGACCCGCTGGCCGTCCCCAGCAGCTCCGGAAAGCAATATCCTCACTGTGGTAGACTATGCTACCCGGTACCCAGAGGCAGTGGCTCTGTCCTCAACTAGGGCAGATAAAGTGGCTGATGCACTGTTGGCCATCTTTTCACCGGTAGGATTTCCCAGGGAGATTCTTACCGATCAAGGGATCCAATCGCCTAATGGAGGCTCTCTGTAAGAAAATGCAGGTGAAGCGTCTGGTATCGAGTGCGTATCACCCACAGACCAATGGCTTGTGTGAACGCTTCAATGGTACCCTCAAACAGATGCTACGCATGCTGGTTGAGACCCAAGGATGCGACTGGGAGCAGTACCTCCCACACCTGCTGTTCGCATACCGAGAGGTTCTGCAGGCCTCGACGGGGTTCTCCCCCTTCGAGCTCCTGTAAGGCAGACAAGTCCGGGGACACCTTGGGTTGGTAAGGGTATCCTGGGAAGAGGAGCCGAACCCTTCTGAAGTGTCCATAGTGCAGTATGTCATGCACTTCCATGACAAGATGCAGACCTTGACGCAGTTGGTGCATGACAACATGACGCAGGCTTAGGCTGATCAGAAGCACTGGTACGACCAGAACGCCCGGGAGCGGACCTACCACGTGGGTCAAAAGGTGTTGATGATGGTCCCCGTACCAAAGGATAAGCTTCAGGTAGCCTGAGAAGACCCGTACGTTGCCCACCAACAGCTCAACCCAGTCACCTATGTGGTCACGCTTGACCACGCTCGGGGTAGCGAAAGGCCTTTCACGTCAATATGATGAAGGCTCATCACGAACGTGAAGCCTACGTCCTACCGGTCTGGAACCTGTCCGAAGACAGGAAAGAAGACCCCACTCCTGGACATGCTGGCCCAAGCCAAGGTCGGTGGGTCCATCGAGGATGTGGAGGAAGGCGTCTTGTTAGCCTAACCCAAGCTGTCGCAGTTGCGGACCACGCTGGAACCCTTCCGGGTCGTGCTCTCCAACCGACCTGGAAGGACTGAGTTAGCGGTCCACGAGGTGGACATCGGGAATCATGCCCCACTATAGCAAACACCCTATCGGATCTCCGACGAGGTGCAGCAGGTTATGCGCCAGGCGATCGATGAGATGTTACAGCTGGGAGTGATTCAACGGTCCAAAAGTGCGTGGGCCTCACCTGTAGTCCTCGTGCCAAAGAAGGATCAGACCACCCGGTTCTGCGTGGACTACAGGGGGCTCAACGCCATCACAGCCTCTGACGCGCACCCAATGCTACGCATCGAGGAGCTGCTGTGAACGAAGAAATTAAGAAAGATTCTCCATTTTGTGCTTTTCGACTCCATTTTCTTGTTGCTTCAAGATAAATTCTGTTATTTAATTAGGTAAAAGGTTATAGCTGCCATGAAATAACTTTATCTTGTTGTTCACAAGCCTGTTATTCAACTAGGCTATGGTTCATAATTGGTATAAAGACCTTGAGTCTTCTGACTCGAGCCAGATAATAGATTCGGGGGTGTATCGCTATACAAGACTGAGGCATCTGTTAGTATGTGTTTTTCTGTGCCAAGAAGACATGACCATATATGTAGTTTCCGGTTTTTCTGTATCCTCATGGGTTAAGTTTTTCCTGCATTCTTATAGGTTAAGAACTGTGAGCGTGTTCTTATGCTGATTGGTTGAAGTATAATTTCCATGATTATGAAAAGCGATACACAATAAAACGGGGGCCAGAGATCTGCTCGATCCCCCCAAACAGAGACATACGTCTCTGTCTAGTCATTTTCAGTTGCCAGCAACGCCCTGTAGATTAATTTGGAAATCACGGAGTTAATCGTGAAGGATCAATTTAGATCCTCCCTCAACACTGCTTGAGCGGTTAGCTGGTGCAAAATATCTGTCCATAATGGATCTGAGTCGGGGTTACTGGCAGATTCCCGAGCCCTGCGGCGCAGGAGAAGTCTGCCTTTATCACCCCCTTCAGACTGTACGAGTCCACGGTCATGCCCTTCGACATGAAGAATGCCCCAGCCACTTTCCAGCGGATGGTCAACCACCTGCTTCAGGGATTGGAGAAGTACACGGTGGCGTAATTGGATGTCATTGCCATCTTCAGTTCCTCCTGGGATAAAAACCAGCATCTACAGGAGGTGCTCAGGCGAATTCACCAAGCAGGTGTGACCATCAAGCCGGGAAAGTGCCAGATGGGCATGAGAGAGGTCCATTACATGGGGCACCGGGTAGGCGGGAACTCCATGAAGCCAGAGCCTGGGAAAGTGGACACGATCGCGTCCTGGCCCACCCCCAAGACCAAGAAGCAGGTGATGTCCTTCCTGGGCACTGCAGGGTACTATAGGCACTTTGTACAGGACTAGAGTGGCCTGGCAAAGCCTTGACAGACCTCACCAGGAAGAAGCTACCCCAAACAGTCGACTGGACAGACAGCTGTGAGGGGGGCCTTCCGGGCTTTGAAAACAGCCCTGTGCAACTCTCCCGTGTTAAAAGCAGTTGACAGTAGTCAACCTTCCTGGTGCAGACCGACGCCAGCGAGTTTGGCCTTGGTGCTGTGCTCAGCCAGGTTGACTCAGGGAACCAAGAGCACCCCGTGTTGTACCTGAGCCGGAAGCTTCTGCCGAGGGAAGTGGCCTATTCCACCATCAAGGTGTGCCTGGCCATGGTCTGTGCCCTGCAATGTTTGCAGCCCTACCTGCACGGTCGCACCTTCACTGTGGTGACCGACCACAACCCTCTGCGCTGGCTACACACCATGTGTGGAACCAACGGAAGGTTGCTACGCTGGAGCCTTGCCCTCCATCAGTACGACTTTACCGTGAAACACAAAAAGGGCAGCGAGCATGGCAATGCAGATGGGCGAACCTGCCGAGGTAAGCATGGAGGAGTACAGAGAGGTTCTACCTCCGTAGCGCAATCCAAAAGGGTGAGGTGTCACTTAAGTAAAAATGCCATGTTCTGAGTAATTTTTTAGAAGGTACCATGGAGGCAGACACACGCCGTGGGCTCTCTGACCCCCCTCTTCAGCTCCATAGAAAGCTCTTCTTTTCTGCTCCCTCCTCTCTCCCCCCTGCATACAGATGTTATGTGAAACCAGTGTGTTGTGAGCAGGCCTACTCAGTACTATTATATAGGGGTGGGATGATGATGATCTGTAGTATTATACAGGGGGATGATGATCATCTGTACCATTATACAGGGGGGATGTTGATCATCTGTACTGTTGCGGGTGCGCACCCTATGCCCCAAAGTGACCAGAGGCTGCGGCTCCACCAAGCCCCGACGGTAGGTAGCGGCCCCCGACTTCCCAAATTGACGAGAGGCTGCGACCCCCCGAGGTCCTAAAGTGATGAGAGGCTGCAGCTCCACCAAGCCCTAAAGTGACGAGAGGCTGCGGCCCCCCCACACCCCAAAGTGACCAGAGGCTGCGGACCCCAGACGTCACGAAGTGACCAGAGGCTGCAGCCCCCCGATGCCCAGAAGTAACGGGAGGCTGCGACCCACCCCACGCCCCGAAGTGACGGGAGGCTGCAGACCACCCCACACCCTAAAGTGACGGGAGGCTGCAGACCACCCCACACCCCAAAGTGACGGGAGGCTGCAGACCACCCCACACCCCAAAGTGACGGGAGGCTGCGGCCCACCCCACACCCCAAAGTGACGGGAGGCTGCGGCCCATCTCCACGCCCTAAAATGACAGGAGGCTGCAGCCCACACCACCCCCTAAAGTGGCGAGATGATGCGGCCACTACACCTCACTGGCCCCAGCAGCCACCTTACCTTAAACAGCTGCTCCTCGTTCTCTCGGAAGACATGGATCATCAGTAGCAGGAGGAGGTTATTATCCACTCTGAGGAGAAAAACACTTTAATATACAACCAAGCACTACAACTCCCAACATTCACAGACAACCTCTGCACAAATAGTAGAGCACCCTCTTTCCTTGCGTTATCTCCCTGACCAGACGGTGCAGACATGAGCCGCTCACCTGAAGTCACAGGGGTGAGGGGCCTCGGCAGGACTCCCCTGACCTTCCTCTACTTCAGAGTCTTCTGCGATGCTCAGCACTGGACTACTAGTCCCAGCAGAGCCTGTGTTGGGGGGCATGCTGAGATCTAGGAGCTCTGGAGCCGGTGGTCTTCCGCATGCTCCTTCTTCCGGTCCAGCATCCTCAGGGCCACCAGAAACATGTGCTGGTTGGCTCTGGCCTGCAGGGTCATTGTCGCCACCACCTGCTGGAGCAGCGTCTGGACTCTCTGGGGTAAAGTAGTAGAAATCTCTGGGGTCCTGCGCGCCATGGCTAATGTCTTGGCTCTGGAAGCCACCGGGGGTCTCTCCCGGGGAGCGGGTCCGAAAGGAATGGTCAGTGGTTTCCGTGTGAGGGTCACAATTGCGAGGGTCCAGTTGGCCGTTCAACTTCTCAATTACCTCGCTCAGTGGCTGCCCCACCAGCTCCATGGATGTGTCCTGCATTTTGGGCAGTCGCAGGACAGGCTCGGCCACCTCTCCCGCCTGGTCTCCTGCGACCCCATTACATACACCAGTGTTCTGCTCGCTATCTAGCTCATCAGGCTCCGAGGTGCTGAGGAGGGGCCGGGGGCCATCGTCCGAGCGAGCTTTCTTACGCTTTCCGCCTCTCTTCTTTCTTACAATCCTGAAACAGATCATAAAAGATCAAGACAACAACGGGGATGAAAAACCCACCCGTAAGACCCACACTGAGGTGGACCAACCAGCAGTTAGGGGCCATACTGTGCTCCGACCTGCCGAATCCGCACTCAGGTAGAAGAGATGGCGGGGTGAGAGTCAGAGTCAGGGTGAGAGTCCGAGGCGACGCCAATGGGGAGGGGAGAGGCCAAGTATATGGTGTAAGTTACGCTGCAGCCTGGTTCATCGGTAGTGGACATCGCCTTTAAGATCAGAGGAGGGGACCCCCTCATGGCTCGTCATTGCAGGAAGGTCCTTGTGTGCACAGCAAGGTCACAGCATTACATAGAACAGAGATCCTTTCTGGAAAAAGCCACAAGGATCATCCCCCCTGAATAATACTACAGGTCATCATCCCCCCCCCCCCTGTATAATACTACAGATCATAATCCCCCCTGTATACTACAGATCATCATCCCCCTGTATATAATACACAAATCATCATCCCCCTGTATACTACAGATCATCATACCACCCCTGTATAATACTACAGATCATCATCCCCCCTGTATAATACTACAGAACATCATCCCCCCTGTATAATACTATAGATCATCATCCCCCCGTATACTACAGATCATCTTCATCCCCCTGTATATAATACACAAATCATCATCCCCCTGTATACTACAGATCATCATCCCACCCTGTATAATACTACAGATCATCATCTAGGCCCTGTATAATACTACAGATCATCATCCCCCCCTGTATAATACTACAGATCATCATCCCCCATGTATACTACAGATCATCATCCCCCTGTATATAATACACAAATCATCATCCCCCTGTATACTACAGATCATTATCCCACCCCTGTATAATACTACAGATCATCATCCCCCCTGTATAATACTACAGATCATCATCTAGGCCCTGTATAATACTACAGATCATCATCCCCCCCCTGTATAATACTACAGATCATCATCATCCCCCCTGCATAATACTGCAATCATACCCCCTGTATAACACTACAGATCATCATCCCCGTTTAAAACTACAGATCATCCCCCCCCCTGCATAATACTACAGATCGTCATCCCCCCCTGTATAATACTACAGATCGTCATCCCCCCCGTATAATACTACTGATCATCATCATCCCCCCCTGCATAATACTACAGATTGTCATCCCCCCTGTATAATACTAGAGATTATTATTATTATTTATTTATATAGCACCATTAATTCCATGGTGCTGTACATGAGAAGGGGTTACGTACAGGGTTATAGATATTGTTTACAATAAACAAATTTACGATGACAGACTGGTACAGAGGGGCGAGGACCCTGTCCTTGCACACTTACATTCTATGGGATAATGGGGAAGAGACAGGAGGTCAGGGGTGCGGCAGCTTGGGTGGTGGTGAGGGGCAGCTTGGGAGGCGGCAGCTCGGGAGGTTGGTGAGGCAGCAGCTCGGGTGGTTGGTGAGGCGGCAGCTCTGGTGGTGGTGAGGCGGCAGCTCGGGTGGTGGTGAGGAGGCAGCTCGGGTGGTGGTGAGGAGGCAGCTCGGGTGGTGGTGAGGCGGTAGAATGGTTATTGCAGGCTGTAGGCTTTCCTGAAGAGATGGGTTTTCAGGTTCCGTCTGAAGGATCAGAGGGTGGTGGATAAGCGGATGTGTTGAGGCGTCGAATTCCAGAGGATGGGGGATATTCGGGAGAAATCTTGGAGGCGGTTGTGTGAGGAACGAATAAGTGTGGAGGAGAGTAGGAGGTCTAAGATTACGTGAGGGAAGATACTGGGAGATTAGTTCAGAGATATAGGGAGGGGACAGGTTGTGGATGGCTTTGTAGATCAGTGTTAGTAGTTTGAACTGGATTTATTGGAGAATTGGGAGCCAGTGGAGGGATTTGCAGAGGGGAGAAACAGGGGAGTAGCGAGGAGAGAGATGGATTAGCCGAGTAGCAGAGTTGAGGACAGACTGGAGCGGTGCAAAGGAGTTAGCGGGGAGGCCACAGAGGAGGGTGTTGCAGTAATTGAGGCGGAAGATGATGAGGGCATGCACAAGGGTTTTGGTAGATTGTGGGTTGAGGAAGGGATGCATTCTGGCAATATTTTTGAGTTGGAGGCGACAGGAGGTGCCAAGAGTTTGGACGTGCGGTTTGAAGGACAGGGCAGAGTCAAGGGTTACTCCGAGGCAGCGGATTTCAGGTGCGGTAGAGAGTGTGATGCCTTTTACCATAATAGATCAGGTAAGGGGGATACGCGAGATGGGGGAAAGATGATCAGTTTGGTTTTGTCTACATTGAGTTTTAAGAAGCGAGATGTGAAGAAGGAGGATATGGCTAATAGACACTCCTGGATTCTGGATAGCAGGGAGGTGACATCTGGGCCAGAGAGGTAGATCTGAGTGTTGTCTGCATACAGGTGGTACTGGAAGCCATGGGACTTTAAGTTGTCCTAGGCCCAGGGTATAGATGGAAAAAAGTAGGGGCCCTAGGACAGAGCCTTGAGGGACACCAATAGAGAGAGGGCGGGATGAGGAGGTAGTGTGGGAGTGGGAAACGCTAAATGTGCGGTCGGAAAGGTATGAGGTGATCCAGGACAGGGCGAGGTCTTTGATGCAGAGGGAAGGAAGAATCTGTAGCAGTAGGAGGTGGTAGACTGTGTCGAAAGCAGAGGACAGGTCGAGAAGGAGGAGGATGGAGAACTGTCTGTTGGCTTTGTCTGTGAGTAAGTCATTAGTAATTTTGGTCAGGGCAGTTTTGGTGGAGTGGTGGGGGCGGAAGCCAGATTGGAGGTTGTCAAGGAGAGAGTTAGATGAGAGGTGGGAGGAAAGTTGAGCATGGACATGATGCTCAAGGAGTTTTGAAGCAAACGGGAGCAGCGATATGGGGCGATAGCTGGGCATAGCAGTTGGGTCAAGGTTAGCTTTTTTGAGGATGGGTGTGATGGTGGCATGTTTGAAGGCAGATCAGGTAACCCTATAGATCATCATCATCCCCCCTGTATAATGCTACAGATCATCATCATCCCCCCTGTACAATACTACAGATCATCATCATCCCCCCTGTATAATACTACAGATCATCATCTCCCCCTGTATAATACTACAGCTCGTCATTATCCCCCTGTATAATGCTACAGATCATCATTCCCCCTGTATAATACTACAGATCATCCCCCCTGTATAATACTACAGATCATCATCCCCCTTGTATAATACTACAGATCATCATCTCCCCCTGTATAATACTACAGATCGTCATCATCCCCCTGTATAATACTACAGATCGTCATCATCCCCCCTGTATAATACTACAGATCGTCATCATCCCCCTGTATAATACTATAAATCGTCATCATCCCCCTGTATAATACTACAGATCATCATCCCCCTGTATAATACTACAGATCGTCATCATCCCCCCTGTACAATACTACAGATCATCATCATCCCCCCTGTATAATACTACAGATCATCATCCCCCCTGTATACTACAGATCATCATTCCCCCTGTATACTACAGATCATCTTTTCCCCTGTATACTACAGATCATCATTCCCCCTGTATAATACTACAGATCATCATCCCCCCTGTATAATACTACAGATCATCATGCCCCCCTGTATAATACTACAGATCATCATCATCCCCCTGTATAATACTACAGATCATCATCCCCCCTGTATAATACTACAGATCGTCATCCCCCCTGTATAATACTACAGCTCATCATCCCCCCTGTATAATACTACAGATCATCATCCCCCCTGTATAATACTACAGATAGTCATCATCCCTCTGTATAATACTACAGATCATCATCCCCCCCCTGTGGTGAAATATGTGTATATATATATCTATATGCGTGTAGAGACCTAGGTCTAGGGTTATATGTGTGACTAGTGATAATGTAACATTTGTCCTGAAGGCAAGTCGCACCTAGGTGTTAACAGGTACTTCCTTAGGATTAGTAGACATTGCGTCCCCATATCTCACCAGGAGGTCTAGCTGGAGCCAAGAAGAAAAGTAACATTTGGCACCTCTTAAGGTACCGTCACATTAAGCGACGCTGCAGCGATATAGACAACGATGCCGATCGCTGCAGCTTTGCTGTTTCGTCGTTGTGTGGTCGCTGGAGAGCTGTCACACAGACAGCTCTCCAGCGACCAACGATGCCGAAGTCCCCGGGTAACCAGGGTAAACATCGGGTTACTAAGCGCAGGGCCGCGCTTAGTAACCCGATGTTTACCCTGGTTACCAGTGTAAATGTAAAAAAACCCAAACACTACATACTTACATTCCGGTGTCTGTCGCGTTCCCCGGCGTCCGCTTCCCTGCACTGTGTAAGCGCCGGCCGTAAAGCAGAGCGGTGACGTCACCGCTGTGCTCTGCTTTACGGCCGGCCGGCGCTGACACAGTGCAGGGAAGGGGATGCCGGGGGACGCGACAGACACCGGAATGTAAGTATGTAGTGTTTGGGTTTTTTTACATTTACATTGGTAACCAGGGTAAATATCGGGTTACTAAGCGCGGCCCTGCGCTTAGTAACCCGATGTTTACCCTGGTTACCAGTGAAGACATCGCTGAATCAGCGTCACACACGCAGACTCAGCGATGTCAGCGGGTGAGCCAGCGACGAAATAAGGTGCTTTCCTTCTAGCTCCGACCAACGATGTCACAGCAGGATCCTGATCGCTGCTGCGTGTCAAACACAATGATATCGTTATCCAGGACGCTGCAACGTCACGGATCGTTATCGTTGTTAAGTTGTTCAGTGTGAAGGTACCTTTAGGTCTTGGAGGGGAGATGCTAAATGCGGCCTGAGGTGATCTGCTCCTGAGAACCTTTTCACAAGTGTCTCAAAAGAGAAAATAATATATTCATTAGTAGAGCGGCCGTGGCCAATCAAACAGCCCGCAATTATGATATTAGCCTGAGGGGCCGGTCTAGAAACCTGACCTCAGACCAAAGTTATAAATTTAGGCTGCAGACAGAGAATTGTGTTCACATGTGGGGGCAGCCTGAGAAGCTGTTGTGATCCAATCTACATTCATCCTACCCTCAGGGAGCAGAAGCAACTACCAGTTAGATAACTTCTGTAAGTTTCTCCTGTTTATTTTGATACTGTTTTGCATAAGTTGTATGTCTTTTTATTATCATATTTTTATACCTTTTCTTATTGTAAGTACTGACCCTTTTGTTATTAAAGTATAAAACTTTAACAAGTTGAACCTTGAATGTTCTAAAGAATCCATAGCCTAAAGGGGTGTGAGCCTTATGAGTGATAGACATATTTTTATTAGTATTATTATTAGTCTGGGACTCATCGCCCGTGTATTCGATGAGTGGTGGCAGCGCGTATGAGCGGGTGTGTGGCCTGGGTCGGTGTGTGACTTATGCTCCCATTACAGGATAGGACAGAGGTTGAATGCTGGACAGAGTGGGGAGATAGATTAACCCTTGTAGGCACAACCCCAAGTCACGTGTGAGAGCGGGCACGTGACGAATAAGTGACACCACGGAGTAGGGATTCGTGACACCCCCGTATAATACTCAGGTCGGACTGGAGTAGTTTGAGCCCACCAGAGAAAATCATTCATGGGGCCCACCACGCTTAAGCGGTATTAGCTGCAGAGTCTTCCCTTCGCTTCCATCTAGTCAAGCGGATAATCAGGGAATTTTTTCCAACTATAGACCTGTCCAAACAATCACCTGACAAACAAGCAACACGCTCATTTGTTGGGTGCAATGATTTTTACACTTGATTTAACCCCTTAGTGACAGAGCCAATTTGCAGCTTAATGACCGGGCCAATATTTACAATTCTGACAACTGTCCCTTTATGAGGTAATAACTCTGGAACTCTTTAATGGATCCCGGTGATTCTGAGATTGCTTTCTCGTGACATTGTACTTTATGTTAGTGGTGAAATTTCTTCGACATGACTTGCGTTTATTTATGAAAAAAACGGAAAAATGGCAAACATTTTAAAAATTTTCAAACTTTAAATTTTTATGCCCTTAAATCAGAGAGATATTTCACATAAAATAGTTAATAAATAACATTTCCCACATGTCTACTTTACATCTGCACAATTTTGGAAACAATTTTTTGTTAGGAAGTTATAAGGGTTAAAAGTTGACCGGCGATTTCTCATTTTTCCAACAAAAGTTACAAAACCATTTTTTTTAGGGACCACATCACATTTAAAGTCACTTTTAGGGGTCTTTATGATAGAAAATGTGACACCATTCTAAAAACTGCCCCCCTCAAGGTGCTCAAAACAACATTCAAGAAGTTTATTAACTCTTCAGGTGCTTTACGAGAACTAAAGCAATGTGGAAGGAAAAAATGAACATTTTACTCTTTTCACAAAAAAATGTACTGTACTTTGGAACTATTTTTTTTTTATTTTCACAAGGGTATTAGGAGAAAATGGACCACAAAATTTGTTGTGCAATTTGTCCTGAGTACACCGATACCCCAATGTGAGGGTAAACCACTGTTTGGGTACATGGCAGGGCTCGGAAGGGAGGGAGCACCGTTTGACCTCTTGAACGCAAAATTGGCTGGAATCAACGATGGCGCCATGTCACGCTTGGAGACTCCCTGATGTACCTAAACAGTGGAAACCCCCAATTATAACTCCAACCCTAACCCCAAAACAGCCCTAAGCCTAATCCCAACCCTAACCCCAACACACCCTAACCACAACCCTAACCCCAACCCCAACACACCCCTAACCCTAACCCACCCCTAAGCTCAACACACCCTTAACCCTAATCCAAACCCTAACCACAACACACTCCTAAACACAACCCTAACCCTAACACACCCCTAAGCTCAACACACCCTTAACCCTAATCCCAACCCTAACCACAAGACACCCCTAACCCTAATCCCAAACCTAACCCTAATCCCAAACCTAACCCTAACTGAAAAATGGACAAAAATGTATCTTTAATTTAATTATTTTTCCCTATCTAAGGGGGGTGATAAAAGGGGGTTTTATTTACTATTTTTATTTATTTTGATCACGGTGATAGTGTCAATCACAGTGATCAAAATGAACCAATAGGAATAATTTTCCTATTGTTGCCGGGCCGATCTCGGCTGGCGCACTGCGCATGTCATTTTCTCCCGGAAGAAGTCGCTGGGGGAAATCACAGGGAGATTCCTGGAGTCCAGAGGTACAGCGGGGAAGGAAATCAGGGGACCCGAAATTAAATGGAAAATCTGACCTTTTTTTTGCAGTCACCGTTATACCATCAATAATGGCGATAGCAACACCGGGGTCGGTAAAAAACAACCCGAATCATATTCTCTGGGGTCTCAGCTTCCCCCGGTAGCCGAGACCCAGGAGAAATTCCAACTCTGGGGGGCGCTGTACACTTTTTCCACAGCGCCGTTAATGGCGCCGTGGTTTAAGTACTCTTAATTGCCGCCGTGGAAAGGGGTATCGGCGGTCGTTAAGGGGTAAAAAGCATCCTTATCGGCAGCAGATAGTTTAGTGTAAACAAGTCAAGTGCTGCTGAGAACAGTTATAATCAATTAGCACAGAAAAACTGTATTAAACATGTGGCACATAAGCACACTATACATGACACATACACACCAGACACTCACTAAACACAAGGTTAGAGATGGGTGGACCCCTGAAAGTTTGTGTTCAGATAGCAGAACAGTACCCTGACCCAATTCACTTGAATGGGGTTCCCAAACATCCAGTGTTTGCCACAATGTCATATGCATGACAGCTCGGAAAACACTGCTTCTGACTGGTGGTAAAATTATTACTGCCTGTCAGACAGCTGCAGTTCCGACGCTGTGAAATGACAGCATGAGCCTGCAGCTGTGATCAGAGGTATAACGTTTTCCTACGGTCACTGGCGTCCGCTGATGGGACTACTGTTTCCATCCACCTACGGTTGCTGCTGCTAATAAAAGTGAGAGCAAGAGGTGGCTGCGCTCTAATAAAAAAAAAAAAACACAGTGGGTTCCCGTGTTTTTGATAACCAGCCAGGCAAAACTTACAGCTGGGGGCCCTCAGCTGTCAGAGTCAACAAGGTTGGTTATCAAGAATAAAGAATAAAAAAAAAAACGACGTGGGGTCCCCCCCATTTTTGACAACCAGCCTTGCTAAAGCTCAAAGCTGGGGGCAGGTAAGGGACCATTGATATAGGTTCCCTCCAGCCTAAAAAAATAGCAGCTGCCCAGAAAAGGAGCATCTATTAGATGTGCCAATTCTGGCGCTTTGCCCGCCTCTTCCCACTTCCCTGTAGCGGTGGCAAGTGGGGTTGATGTCACCTTTGTATTTGTATTGTCAGGTGACATCGAGCCCATGGATTAGTAATGGAGAAGCGTCTATAAGACACCCATCCATTACTAATCCTACTAATCCTATAGTTGTATGGTAAATAAAGACACAGCCAGAATAAAGAAAAAGAAGGGTGGCAAAACGCGCACGTCGGGGCGGGAGGTTAGGGCTCCTTGATGGCGGCACGGCAGCAAACGCGGTGATCACGGTGACATCCAGGTAATGATTGCCTTTTGTGTCTTAACCACCATTTAATGTGTTTTGGGCTTCTTTACCCATCCACACTACTTAACTAAAAGTGTCTTCAGTCACCTTTATCCTTTCAATGCTACTAAGGTATTATATAGATTGCGGAGTATATAGGCACTTTTAGATATCCCAAGGATGAATACATGCCTTAACATAAACCTAGCTACTGCTTTTAGCAGAGAGGATTTAAAAGCACTGACTATTATTTAGCATAAGGTGCTCACACATTTACTGCTCCCTGATTTAGGGCAGTAAATCAACATTACACATATGAAGGTGAAATATATTTTTTGCTCTTTTGAGCAATTGTACCATGTAGTGGCAAGTTTTGGTATAGATTAGTTAAATTGGTGAACTGCATTTTATAACATATACCATTGAATGCACTTAATACCGTATATACTCGAGTATAAGCCGACCCGAGTATAAGCCGACCCCCCTAATTTTGCCACAAAAAAATGGGAAAACTTATTGACTCGAGTATAAGCCTAGGGTGGAAAATGCAGCAGCTACCGGTGAATTTCAAAATTAAAAATAGATACTCCATACCGTTCATTATGGCCCCATAGATGCTCGACATAAAGCTGTGCCACATATAATGCTCTGCACCATTCATTATGGCCCCATAGATGCTCGACATAAAGCTGTGCCACATATAAAGCTCTGCACCGTTCATTATGGCCCCATAGATGCTCCATAGAAAGCTGTGCCATATACAATGCTCTGCACCTTTGATTATGGCCCCATAGATAGCTGTGCCATATACAATGCTCTGCACCTTTGATTATGGCCCCATAGATAGCTGTGCCATATATAATGCTCTGCACCTTTGATTATGGCCCCATAGATAGCTGTGCCATATATAATGCTCTGCACCTTTGATTATGGCCCCATAGCTAGCTGTGCCATATATAATGCTCTGCACCTTTGACCTTTGATTATGGCCCCATAGATGCTCCACATACAGCTGTGCCTTATATATAGTGCTCTGCACCGTTGCCCCATAGATGTTCCACATAAAGCTGTGCCTTATATATAGTGCTCTGCACCGTTGCCCCATAGATGCTCCACATAAAGCTGTGCCTTATATATAGTGCTCTGCACCGTTGCCCCACAGATGCTCCACATAAAGCTGTGCCTTATATATAGTGCTCTGCACCGTTGCCCCATAGATGCTCCACATAAAGCTGTGCCTTATATATAGTGCTCTGCACCGTTGCCCCATAGATACTCCACATAAATCTGTGCCATTGCTGCTGCTGCTGCAATAAAAAAAACAAAACACATACTCACCTCTCTTGCTTGCAGCTCCCCAGTGTCCCGTCCCGGCGTCTCTCCGCACTGACTGATCAGGCAGAGGGCGGCGCGCACACTATATGCGTCATCGCGCCCTCTGACCTGAACAGTCAGAACAAGAGGACGCGAAGACTGAGCGGCGCCCGGCGTGTGGAACGAGGGAAGGTAAATATGTAATACTTACCTGCTCCCGGCGTCCCGCTCCTTCCCCCGGACAGCTGGTCTTCGGTGCCGCAGCCTCTTCCTCTGTCAGAGGTCACCGGCACCGCTGATTAGAGAAATGAATTATGCGGCTCCGCCCCTATGGGAGGTGGAGCAGCCTATTCATTTCTCTAATGAGCGGTCCCATGTGACCGCTGAACAGGGGAAGAGCTGCGGCACCGAAGACCGTGGGACGGGCAGGGGGAGCACCAGGAGCCCCGGAAGCAGGTAAGTATGCCTCAGCTCCCTCTCCCCCGCCGACCGTGACTCGAGTATAAGCCGAGGGGGCACTTTCAGCCCAAAAATTTGGGCTGAAAATCTTGGCTTATACTCTAGTATATACGGTAATCTATATACTAATGAATGATTTTTTTGCACTATGCACTTTATCTGCCAATTACATGTCATTTGTGAACCTTTCGTAACTTCCACTTTTCCAGTGATCTTTTGCTCCTGAACTTTTTTAATATTGTTTTGTATACAATAATAAAAACTACTATTGTTTTAAAAATAAACTTTGTTGTCACTTCAAATTTTTTTTTACACCATATTAATTGATTATTGTGTATAAAAAACAGTAATTAGACCTACTGGTAATTGTATTTCCAGGAATCCATCCTGACAGCACACTGGAGGACGTCCTTCTTATCCATCATGGGACAGGAAACACAAGAGGTTAAAAGGACCCTCCCCCTACCACCCTTCAGTGCTTTTCCAAAGTAACACATCTGGATGGATGCAAAAAAACAAGATTTATTCCAACAAAATAATCAATCATACAAATGTTACATCACATGAGTATAAAGATCATACAATAGGGAGGGAACTAATAGTGCTGTCAGGATGGATTCCTGGAAATACAATTACCAGTAGGTCTAATTACTGTTTTCCAGGTCACCACCTGACAGCACACAGGAGAAATACCAAAGGAGAATGGTATTTAGGGTGGGACCACTGCTTGAAGTACCTTTCTACCAAAAGCCAACTGAGGCGATACCACATCTAACTTATAATGTTTAGAAAAGGTACTATGATTAGACCATGATGCAGCCCTGCAGATCTGATCTGCCGTAGACCCCCCTTTCTCTGCCCATGACGTGGCCATGGCCCTAGATGAATGGGCTTTAATGTTAACCGGGGGAACTCTGCCCTTTAGCTTTATAAGCTAAACTGATTGTGGATTTTATCCACCGTGCAATAGTCGCTTTAGACGCTTTTTTCCCCTTTTTCGGATCCCTGAACTGAACGAACAAGTTGTTATCTTGTCTCCAGGGCCTAGATGAATCAAGGTACATGAGTACCGTCTCTCTCACGTCCAGATTATGATAAAATCTTTATTTTTGGTTTTTAGGGAACTGGCAAAATGACGGTAATACAATCTCCTGATTCATATTAGTATCGGAGACGACTTTAGGGAGAAAAGCCGGATCGAGTCTTAGCACTAGTTTATCCGTTTATCCTCAAAGATCTGTAAATACGAGTTCAGCACTGATAGAGCCTGTAGTTCCCCCAACCTTTTTGCCGACGTGATTGCTACTAAAAACGCGGTTTTAAGGGAGAGTTTGTTAATATCTATACCCCGTTATGTCCCACGCCTGTTCACATAGAAAATTCAGGACTAAATTAAGATCCCACGGCGGGACCGATCTCCTAATTAACGGTTTTAGCCTCTGGACTGCTCTAGAGAACCGACTAATCCAGGGGTGGGTAGATAGAGGAAAATCGAAAAACACACTCAGGGACGCTATTTGGACCTTCAATGTACTAGGCCTAAGGCCTTTTTGGAATCCTGACTGCAGGAAGTCAAGGATCTTTGGGATATTTGGATGGTCAGTATCAACTGTCATCTCCCCGCAAAACCCACAAAATAGTTTCCATATTTTTGTGTAGATAGCTGATGTCACAGGTTTTCTGCTGGCTTGGAGGGTAGAGATGACGTCATCTGAAAGACCTTTTGCCTTCAAGACCTTCCGTTCAGAATCCAGGCAGTCAATTGAAGAGCTCCTGGATTCTGGTGTAGAACTGGACCCTGTAGAAGAAGATCCTCTCTTCCTGGTAACCGTAGGGGTTTCTCTACTGATAGCCTTCTTAACAACGGAAACCAACTCCGTTTTGGCCAGTGAGGAGCTATGAGAATGACATTGGCCTTGTCCTCGCAAATTTTCCTGAGTGTTCTTGGAATCATTGCCAGAGGAGGAAACGCATACAGAAGACCGTTGTTCCAGGGATGTGAGAAGGCATCGATCGCAGTTGGGCTTTCCCCGGGATTTAGGGAGTAAAAGGTTTTGACCTTTGCATTTTGTTTGGTAGCAAACAGATCCACAGCCGGCTTCCCCCAACGGTGACAAAGACTTTTGAAGACCTCGTTGTTCAGTTCCCACTCTGTCGGAGATACTCTTTTCCTGCTGATGAAATCCGCCAACTGGTTCTTGGACCCCTCCAAATGCACCGCCGAGATTGACAGTACCGACTTTTCTGCCCATCTGAAGATCTGTTCCGCCACACCTTGCAATGCCATATGTCTTGGGCCTCCTTGATGCCGAAGGAAGGCTACAGTTGTCGTATTGTCTGAAAATACTTTTACATGTTTTTCTCTCAGTAGGTGCTGCGCAGCTGTTAAGACCTTCCAAACTGCGTGTAGTTGCCTGTAGTTCGATGACTTCTTGCTGTCCTTCCTTTCCCAACGACCTTGGAAATATCTTCCTTGAACATGACCTCCCCAACCTTGCTGACTTGCATCTGTCGTGACTGACACACTCGGGGGGTTTGAAGCCATGGTACCCCTAGCCGAAGGTTCCTGGAGAGAGTCCACCATTTCAGGGATCTTTGGATCTGGAAAGAGAGTTTCAGCCTCCGATTTAGAGAGTTCTGTTTTCTGTTCCAACTCATCAGAACTCCCTGCTGAAGCTGCCGAGAATGAAACTGGCTCCAGCTCATGCAAGGGATGCAGGCCGTCATTAATCCCAATATTCTCATCCCGTCTCTGATAGAGTTCCGTCCCTGGGAAAAGTGATGGACTTTTTCTATTATGCCCTTTAACCTGTCTTCTGGTAGGTAGGACATTCTTGTCTCCGAATCCAGCATGACTCCTAAGAATTTTATTTTTGACTTTGGTATTAGGTCTGATTTTTCCCAATTTATGATCCACCCTAGAGTCTCTAGTGTGGAAATGAGGGATTGACAGTTGATCCTGAGCTGGCCTATGGATTCTGCCGCTATTAAAAAGTCATCTAAATAAGGAATTACCATTATATCCTGATTTCTCAGATAGGCGACCACCTCTACCATAAGTTTTGTAAAAACTCTAGGAGCAGATGCCAGGCCGAAGGGGAGACAGCGAAATTGAAAATGGTAGATTTTTCATTCCATATTTACCGCAAAGCGCAGAAACTTCTGGGGATTTAGATGAATGGGTACATGGTAATATGCACTCTTTAGATCTAGAGTGCACATTACCATACCCCTTCCCAACAGAGGGATGGTTGACCGAATTGACTCCATTTTGAATCTCTTGTATAACACCCAATTGTTTAGGTGTTTTAGATTTATTATTTTTCTCGATTCTCCCGATGTTTTTATTATTGAGAAGAGATTAGAGTAATGACCTCTGTACTCTTCCTGAGGGGGTACCGGAACAATTGCCGCTTTTTTTAGGAGGTCCTGTATATCTGACCACATGGGGGATGACGATTTTAGATGGGAGCTGGAAACTAGGAACCTTTCGGGAGGGAGAGATATAAACTCTATTTTGTACCCCTGGGACAGAACCTGTAAGGCCCAAGGACTCGTTATCTCCCGCCATCCCTCTAGGAATTCGGCTAGACGACCACCTACTCTGATGGCTTCATTTTCTCCGGTAGCTAGAACCTGAACCCGAGTAGCTCGAGTCTTTGGTTTTAAGCCTGCTATCCCCTCCTTTTTGGTAACTCCATCTACCTTGTTTCCCTTTACCCCTGTAATCTGGTTTTTGATTATAGCGGGGTCTACGAAAGGGCTGGAATTTTTTAGGCTTTTCTTCAGGGAACCCTTTCTTTACGTCTGAGGCTTTCTCTAAGATATCATCGAGGACCAGTCCAAAGACCCTGCCCCCGGAAAAGGGGATCGAACACAGCTTATTCTTAGAATGCATATCTCCCGACCAGCTTCTGAGCCAGATAGCTCTTCGGGCTGCATTAGATAGGGATTGACCCCTAGCTGCGAACTTAACGGATTCTGTGGACGCATCTGCCAGAAAGGTGGTTGCCAATTTTAACAGAGGCAGGGATTTCAGAATAGTTTCCCTAGGAGTTTTAGCTGTTAATTGATCCTGAAGGTCATCTAACCACAGGTGCATGGAGCGAGCAACCGATGTCGCTGCTATATTAGCTCCAATAACTGCTGATGAACTCTCTCCAGGCCATTTTTAAAAGGCCGTCTGCCTTTCTATCCATGGGCTCTTTTGGGTTGGATGAGTCCTCAAAAGGAATTGCAGTCCTTTTGGACACTTTAGCCAACGGTATGTCTATTTTAGGAATGTCGACCCATTCTTTAACTTCGTCTGGATCAAATGGCAAGCGGAGTCTGAAGTCTTTAGGAATAGTCAGTCTTTTCTCTGCTTCCTCCCATTCCTCCAGAATCATGGATCGGATATGGGAATTTACCGGAAAAACCTTAGAGGTTTGAGAGCGTAAGCCACCAAACATCTCATCCTGAACAGAACAAGATGGCTGGGGCTCCTCGATCTGCATAATATGACGCACAGCCTCTAACACTTCTCCCGTGTCTGCAGCGGAAAATAAATATCTTCTCCCTTTCTCTGGAGGTTCTCTACTTTCTTCTTCCTCTTCTAGGTCTGACACGGAAGATGATGAGTCTCCTGATGAGTACTCTTCCCTCGGCCTTTTCCTAGATTTTTCTGGAAGTGAGGCCTGAGGAAGTACCAGGCCTGATACGGAAGCCTGAGCCTCCTTCTCTTATAATAGCTCTCATGTTTGTCATGAGAGAAGCCTGCTCCTCTCCTATGATCCTGCAGGTGCATGCTTCACACAGGGGTTTCTGCCAGGTATCCTTCATCTTAGCCGCACAGATAGGACACTTTTTATTCCTGCTGGGCTTCTTTAAGGATTTCTCAGGCAAGGAGGCCGCCTATACAGAACACATAGCAATCGCTAGTATAGTACTTTTTTTTTTTTTTAAAAGGGAATCCATATAACACAGGGCTCCTGCCCCACTTACTGGTGCTATGGTCTCCTGCCCCTCTGATCTAGCTGCGTCCTCCATGTTTCTCTGGAGATCGCTAATGCCCCAGCACATACCTTTTTATCCTGTTCTTCATGGAGCGTTTCGCGCCATCTGACCGCTCCAAACTTCCTGCAGCTGCAGAGATGCCGCCCGCCCCCCTCGGCCGCAAACCGGAAGTGACGCGCGGCCGGAAACAGAGCGCGGTGCAGCGTGCTTTGGCTTCCCCGACGGCCACATGGAAACGCCGACATCACCAGAGGCTGCCGCCGGGATCGCATGCACCAGGGGGCGCGACGGAAGGATCGAGAGCCCCCGGCAGGGAGAAGCGATCCTCATACCAGGAGCAGCGCTACACTGGTAGGCAGAGGGACCCTCGGGAGGGTGTCGGCCAGCGGGTGCCTCATGGTAGGAAGGGTGAGGCAAAGCCCCCCCGATCCACACCTCCCGCACAGAACGGTCAGACCTCTCGTCCGTTCCTATCCATAATGGGAGAGGAAAAACACTGAAGGGTGGTAGGGGGAGGGTCCTTTTAACCTCTCGTGTTTCCTGTCCCATGATGGATAAGAAGGACGTCCTCCAGTGTGCTGTCAGGTGGTGACCTGGAAAACATGGTTAGGTAAATAAAGACAGCCAGGATAAAATCCTTTAATTGAAAGAAAGACACAGACTCCTTTAATAATTCTAAATTAAACCATACTCACCTAATGCCCATTCCATTGAATCACTCGTCTCCTGTAATAAAACAAAAATAAAAAACAACAATATACCATACCTGTCCATCGTTCTGTCCCACGCCGTAATCCATGTCTGGATGATAAACAGTTTTCAACATGGATGATGCCAAGATGCGACCGTCCAGGCTGAGAACCACAGGAAGAATGAGCTGCTTGAGAGCGCAGCGTCTGTGACCGGTGGTGACGTCATTGAGGTTACCCAAGGTCACTGAGGCTGGGTTCCCAGTCAGGCCAATGAATTGTGGTGACCTCGGTAAGATCCCTGCTAGGATTGTGAGAAAAAGTCTGACGGTGCAGCGCTGAGCTCAGAGAGTTCACAGCAGACCACTTTGAGAAATTTCTCCTGGTGAACTCTGAGCTCAGCGCTGCACCATGAGACTTTTTCTCACTCCTCAACCTCTCCAACCACCCAGTCATCATCCCCCTCCATTCTCCACACAGCCCCTCATCATCATCCCTTCTCCAAACAGCCCCTCATCATCATCCCTTCTCCAACCAGCCCCTCATCATCATCCCTTCTCCAACCAGCCTCTCATCATCATCCCTTCTCCAACCAGCCCCTCATCATCATCCCTTCTCCAACCAGCCCCTCATCATCCCTTTTCCAACCAGCCCCTCATCATCATCATCCCTTCTCCAACCAGCCCCTCATCGTCATCCCTTCTCCAAACAGCCCCTCATCATCATCCCTTCTCCAAACAGCCCCTCATCATCATCCCTTCTCCAAACAGCCCCTCATCATCATCTTCCCTATGCAGCCCACTCAAGTTACATCAACACTTTCCAAAATACATGTTCATAGTACTCACAGTGAGTCCTGGGTCCTCATTCCCATCTGTACACGGCTCCATGGTGCGGCCCCTCAGTCCTCTCCTCACACAGCTCCATGTTTCCCTCCTCTCCAGATGCCTCAGCACAACGCTGCTTCTTGCTGTTGGGTCTTCAATAGACAAGAGGCCCCGCCCCTCCCAGTGACATCATTCCCTCCAAAAATCAGCTCCATTCTAGCCGCTCCCGTGCTGTGTGCAGTCTACCAGTCTGTGTTGGCTTTACCGGGAGTGCATTATTCATTACCCGATGCCAGCACCGCCTGCACTGCTCAGCAACAAGTGACCTGCAGTGAGTGCTTTCTCATCACCTGCTGCTACAGCTTCTATTGATCTCATGGCGCTCACCGCTCTCAGCTGCACAGTGCTCGATGAGATCAATAGAAGCCGCAGCAGCAGATGATGAGAAAGCGCTCACTGCAGGTCACCAGTTGCTGAGCAATGCAGGCGGCACCGAGTACGGAATAATGCACTCACTGACTGCTCGGTGCACATGATAGGAATACAGGGCAGAGCAGGCACTAGTGAAGTAGGCAGGAGTTGTGGTGCTGGTCAGAGGGTGGGCCCACCGGAGGATTCTCCGATTTCCCAGAGGGCCAGTCTGACCCTGATCACAGATATCCACAGAATAATGAGGATTTACCTCACAGATATCCACAGAATAATGAGGATTTATCACAGATATCCACAGAATAATGAGGATTTACCTCACAGATATCCACAGAATGAGGATTTATCACAGATATCCACAGAATAATGAGGATTTACCTCAGATATCCACAGAATAATGAGGATTTATCACAGATATCCACAGAATAATGAGGATTTATCACAGATATCCACAGAATGAGGATTTATCACAGATATCCACAGAATAATGAGGATTTACCTCAGATAGCCACAGAATAATGAGGATTTATCACAGATATCCACAGAATAATGAGGATTTATCACAGATATCCACAGAATAATGAGGGTTTACCTCAGATATCCACAGAATAATGAGGATTTATCACAGACATCAACAGAATAATGAGGATTTATCACAGATATCCACAGATTAATGAGGATTTATCACAGATATCCACAGAATAATGAGGATTTACCTCACAGATATCCACAGAATAATGAGGATTTACCTCACAGATATCCACAGAATGAGGATTTAACACAGATATCCACAGAATAATGAGGGTTTACCTCAGATATCCACAGAATAATGAGGATTTATCACAGACATCAACAGAATAATGAGGATTTATCACAGACATCCACAGAATAATGAGGATTTATCACAGACATCCACAGAATAATGAGGAGTTATCACAGACATCCACAGAATAATGAGGATTTACCACAGATACCCACAGAATAATGAGGATTTATCACAGATATCCACAGAATGAGGATTTATCACAGATATCCACAGAATAATGAGGATTTATCACAGATATCCACAGAATAATGAGGATTTATCACAGATATCCACAGAATAATGAGGATTTATCACAGATATCCACAGAATAATGAGGATTTATCACAGATATCCACAGATTAATGAGGATTTATCACAGATATCCACAGAATAATGAGGATTTATCATAGATATCCACAGAATAATGAGGATTTATCACAGATATCCACAGAATGAGGATTTACCACAGACATCCACAGAATAATGAGGATTTATCACAGATATCCACAGAATAATGAGGGTTTACCTCAGATATCCACAGAATAATGAGGGTTTACCTCAGATATCCACAGAATAATGAGCATACCTCCCAACTTTTGAAGATGGGAAAGAGGGACAAAGTTTGCGGCGCACAACACGCGCCGCGGCAAATTTTAGGCTACGCCTCTGACCACACCCATTCATAATTAGTCACACCCATATCCACATCCCAACCACACCCGTTTAGCACTGCTGATCACACTGTTTCAGATACAATAATTATAAACAAAAAAATATGGCCACACAGTGCTCCATACTGTATAATGACCACACATGATGCTCCATACTGTATAATGACCCCACATGATGCTCCATACTGTATAATGACCCCACATGATGCTCCATACTGTATAATGACCCCACATGATGCTCCATACTGTATAATGACCGCACATGATGCTCCATACTGTATAATGACCGCACATGATACTCCATACTGTATAATGACCGCACATGATGCTCCATACTGTATATTGGCCCCAAATGAAGCTCCATACTGTATAATGACCCCACATGATGCTCCATACTGTATAATGACCGCAAATGATGCTCCATACTGTATAATGACCCCACATGATGCTCCATACTGTATAATGACCCCACATGATGCTCCATACTGTATAATGACCGCACATGATGCTCCATACTGTATAATGGCCCCACATGATGCTCCATTCTGTATAATGACCGCACATGATGCTCCATACTGTATAATGACCGCACATGATGCTCCATACTGTATAATGACCACACATGATGCTCCATACTGTATATTGGCCGCACATGATACTTCGTACCATATAATGGCCACACATAGCTACTCCCACACACGCGGCTGCGCTCCGTACACTTTGCACACACGGCTCCGCTCTGTACACACGCGCTCCGCTCCATACACCTCGTACACATTTAGCTCCGCTCCGTACACCTCATACACACACAGATCCACTCCATACACCTCATACACACACGGCTCTGCTCCATACACCTCATACACACACGGCTCTGCTCCATACACCTCGTACACATTCAGCTCCGCTCCATACACCTTGTACACACACGGCTCCGCTCCATACTCCTCACACACACGGCTCCACTCCGTACACCTCATACACACACGGCTCTGCTCCATACACCTCGTACACATTTAGCTCTGCTCCGTACACCTCATACACACACGGCTCCGCTCCATACACCTCATACACACACGGCTCCGCTCCATACACCTCGTACACACGGCTCCGCTCCATACACCTCGTACACACATGGCTCTGCTACATCCACACTGTACACCTCCTGAACACACACAAGGCATTACTTACCTCATCCTGCAGCACCATGTGGCAAGTTGGCAATCAGCACAGCCGAGTCCTGCAATCCACGGAGGTCCCGATCATGTGACCTCTGACTCCTCCCCCTCCTGTGACCTCATCACAGGTCCTGTGCGCAGAAAGCAGGCAGCCATACAGAAGGGTAAGGGCCCGGCTTAACACAAGGGGGCGTGTCGGCTGCTTCTCCTGCTGTCTGCGGGAAGCAGAGTGTCCCGTGCTGGACAGCGGGGCAAAGGCTCAAAACCGGGACAGTCCCGCACAATGAGGGACGGTTGGGAGCTATGAGGATTTACCTCAGATATCCACAGAATAATGAGGATTTATCCTGCTCCCTTATCGACCGCTTACAATCTGGCTTCCGGTCAAATCACTCCACTGAAACTGCCCTAACTAAGGTCACCAATGACCTATTAACCGCCAAAAGCAAGCGACACTACTCTATCCTCCTCCTCCTGGACCTGTCCTCTGCCTTTGACACAGTGGACCATTCCCTATTATTACAGACCCTCTCATCCCTTGGCATCACAGACTTGGCCCTATCCTGGATCTCATCATACCTAACAGGCCGGACATTAAGTGTCTCCCACTCGCACACCACCTCCTCACCTCGCCACCTGTCTGTCGGAGTCCCGCAAGGTTCAGTCCTTGGGCGCCTGTTCATTTTTTTTTTTTTTTTAACTCAAATAGATTTTTATTAAGTATAAAATAACAAACATTTTACAACAATACAAGGATTTGGAAAAAATTTCCTCCCCCCACAATAATTCCCAACATTACCCTCCCCCTTCCTTCTCCCCATTTAGACAGCTCATGCTCTTCCCTTAGCATATCGTATACTTCAGTATTATGTGATGACTCCTAGTGTCCCCTTATGAACAAACATTCCAACAGGAAAAAACTTCCCAGAACGTTCTTTCCTCAACCCTCCCCTACCAATTCCAGCCAAAGCGTCCACAGTTTATCATAAGACTCCACTTTCCCTCTTTTCTGGTAAACTCCTTTTTCTAGATTAATAACATTCTCACAGATCCCTCTCGTGCTGCCACCAATTTGTCACGTATCCGCTCTCAGCACGCGACTTGGGGTTGCGCCTGCAAGGGTTAATCTACCTCCCCACTCTCAGTCCAGCATTCAACCTCTGTCCTATGCTGTAATGGGAGCATAAGTCACACACCGACCCAGGCCTGGAAATATTAGTACTAATAATGTCTACCACTCAAAGCTCACTCACCTTAGGCTATGGATTATTTTCGAACATTCAAGGTTCAACTTGTTAAAGTTTTATACTTTAATAAAAAAAGATTCAGTGCTTCCAGTGAAGAAAAAGGTATAAAAATATGGTAATAAAAAGACATACAGGTATGCAAAACAGTATAAAATAAACAGGAGAAAACTTACATAAATAGCTAACTTATAGTCTGCTTCTGCTCCCTGAGGGTAGGATGAATATAGACTAGATCACATCAGCTCGGCTGCCCCCAATATGTGAACAATTTTGAATGTATACGAGCCTAATTTATAGAGTCACCCTGGAGGTCAGATTTCTAGACCATCCCCTCAATTTGATATTCTAATTGCTTGTTTTTGATAGGACCACGGCCGTGCCCCCAATGAATATATTATTTTCTCTGAGATCCTTTGTGTAAAGTTTCCCACAGATAGATAGTGTCAGGCTGTAATTGACATCTCTCTTCAAAAGAGCCGAAGGTGTGAAGCGCTTCCTCTCCTTCCTGGTCCTAGCTAGCCCCCCTGGCGAGATTGGAGACAGAAGTCTGGTGTCTCAGGATAATTCATACTAACACCTGGGTGAGACCTGCAGCCTTCAGGACAGATTATATATATTTATATATATAGATTTATTTCACCACAAACATGTTTCACATTTTGAAGGTATTCTCCTCTCGAAGGTGCTCTTCTCCATTTACACCTTCGGCCCTCAGTATCATCTCTATGCTGAGAACACACAGATCTACATGTCTGGACCAGATATCACCACCCTACTAACCATAATCCCTCAATGTCTATCCGCTATTTCATCCTTCTCCTCTGCTAGATTTCTAAAACTTAATATGGATAAAACAGAATTCATCATCTTTTCCCCATCTCACTTGACTCCCCCCAACCTATCCATTAAAGCCCACTCTCCCCAGCCCCACAAGCTCACTGTCTCGGGGTAATCCTTGACACTGATCTCTCCTTTAAACCACATATCCAAGCCCTTTGCACTTCCTGCGGACTTCAACTCAAAAATATTTCACGGATCCGTACATTCCTAAACGAAGAATCTGCAAAAACCCTTGTCCATGCCCTCATCATCTCCCGCCTCGACTACTGCAACCTCCTGCTCTGTGGCCTCCCCGTGAACACGCTCGCACCCCTCCAATCTATTCTAAGCTCTGCTGCCCGACTAATCCACCTGACCCCCCGCTATTCCCCGGCCGCACCCCTCTGTCAATCCCTGCACTGGCTCCCCATTACCCAGAGACTCCAGTACAAAAGCCTAACCATGACATACAAAGCCATCCAGAACCTGTCTCC